>NW_027273866.1:9640000-10840000 GCF_046630095.1 Trachinotus anak | reverse complement strand
TCATTTAAAAAG
Organism: Trachinotus anak; assembly: GCF_046630095.1. Classification (NCBI taxonomy): domain Eukaryota; kingdom Metazoa; phylum Chordata; class Actinopteri; order Carangiformes; family Carangidae; genus Trachinotus; species Trachinotus anak. Next base: position 10,839,988 of record NW_027273866.1, on the reverse strand, counting down.
ACAGCTCTGCACACACACACACACACACACACACACACACACACACACACACACTGCACAGTAAACACATGCACCGCCTCACTGAAATCCGAGGATTAAAAGCTTCTGTTTGGTCACAAATTAAACGTGTGTGCCTTTCTGTGCATGTGCCTTTCTGTGTGTGTGTGTGTGTGTGTGTATGTGTGTGTGTGTGTGTTATTAGTGTATGATGAGAGAGAGGGGGGCTGGATTTTTATTTTTTATTTTTTGGCAGTGTGCTGAGCAGAGAGAAGGTTCAAAGCTGTGGGCTTTTTTTTTTTTTTGCTGTCTCCCTTCTTCAGCATGTGCACCACCAATGACCTCAATTAGCCCAGCGTCTGATAGACACACACACACATACAGCAAATACTGAGATATAGCACAAAAAGGGGTGGGGGCAACAGTAAAAAGTGATGATAGGATTAGTGGAAGAAGACCGTTTGAATGAGCTGCTCAAAACATGTTTGTGTACGTCTCAGTTTCATCATCAGAGATAAACCTTGACTTCCCCCGCTGGGGCCGAGAGAGAGGGAGTTTGACAGATAGGGGGAAAATGACAAGTGAGAATCACAGACCCCATAAACAATGAGATGGACGAGGTGATGAGTAGAAGTTTGGTTAAGATCAAACAGAGGCTATAGAGAAAGATGACACAGAGCAAAGAGTGACAGAGCCAACAAAGAAAAAGAGAAGTAGAATAAGCAAGGGGGGATTTAGTTTAAAGAACCCCCCACCCAAAAAAGAAGCATAGAGGAAGATGAAAGCGAGAACATAAAGGGAAAGGAGATGAATGAATGAAAGGAAAGTGGCGAGGAGAATGAATGAAAACCGGAAGTACAAAGTGAAAATTCAAAGATGAAGGAAGAAGAATGAGCAAGAGGAGGAGGAAGAAGCGGGTTGTGCACAGATGTAGACGGAGAAAGCAGGGATCCGTCAAACGGCAGGCACACAGAGAGGAACAGTGCTCTGACCTTCACGGGACAAGCTGCTACCACAGACAAGAATTTATGCGAGCGCTCACTTTGTATTATTACCGTAGTGCAGTGAGAGTGCGTATGTGTGCACAGCCATGCATACATGCGTGGATATGTGCAGCTTTTTGTCTGTCTATCTATTTGTGTGTGAATGGACACGGGAGCAGTGTGTTGCTCACGCTGTGTGTGGGTGTGTGCCAGCCACAGCGTGAGTAAGGTAAAGATTGAGGGTTTCCCATTCATCACACACATTCTCCGTCCTTCTCTTTCATTTTTGCTCTCTCTCTCTCTCTTTCTCTCTCTCTCTCTGCTCTCTCCCCGCAGCCCCATCTCTCTCGGCTCTCCGCAGGAACTCCATTAGACCTTGCACTATGTTATCTTATCCTGGAAAAATAGCCAAACCACCTGCGGTTCAGAGCAATTATTGTACACCATATCTCAGGAGGTGTTACAAATTAAACATGGCTTGGGTCACGCACGTTCAGCTTTGAGCGACAGCATACTTGCAAATGTTCACACTGTAACATCCCACTGTATCAGCTGTAATAATGAACATCCGATTCCAGCGCTTGCACACGCTTCTGCTGAAATGTTTCACTTTGTTACACACGTAGGAAGCTGACAGCACCTGAGGTGTGGAATATCAGAAAAGGTCATCTTATAATGTTGATGATTCATCATGGACAGAAGACATTATTAAATACAAACAAGAGGTCAATGTGTGAGGCGTTGGCGGCTAGCAGTCACTCGAAAAATGATTGAATATTTGTCTAAAGAGTTTTTTCCAAGTAGCTGAATTAACTGTGATCTAGTTGCTGTTTTACTTCCCTTCTCAACTAGAACCAAGGTGGCCTTCAGCGAAGCTTTGAGCTGCTCGCCGTGGTCAAGACGGGTGATTTTAATGCCCCAGGAATAAAAATGGATATAAAACATCATGTCAGCTCACTACAGCTAAAGTATTAAAATGAAAGATTAAAAACAAGTGGTGAAAGCGTATGAGCAAATGACAAGATTATAAGTGAAGCCAATCGCGCACTCGAAGCAAATCTTCCAAAATATTTGTGTGGTGACCGAGCACAGTTGGTCGTGCGATGTAAGTACTCATCTCTGTGTATTAAACTGTGCAGTATTTCTTTATGAGTTTGTAGTGTGAAATGATATGAAGTCATTCCAGCTGAGTCAGCTTATTTTGCTGAATGTTTTCAATGAGTTTTAGGTTTATGGGCAGTTACTCCACAGCTCAACATTACATAAGTGAATTAAACGCAGCCAATGGGGATAAGTACAGATGAAGTGGGGAAGACACATTTGAGATGCTTTCCACACCACTGCTGCACTTCCAGGGGAATACTGTAACCAAAACAAATTACTTCCCTGTAGCTATCCTGCAGCACTAATGCGGGTCAGCTGCATGCAAGGCGGAATTTCCACTGCAGGTTCATTTCCAGTGAATTGAATAAATATCTGCTGCGCAGATCGAAATGTCAAAGAACCTAAATAAATGTACACCAAGGAAGCAGAAAAGTCTGTTTGCAGACTTTGCTTTTTTATTGTTCATCCCCTCTGTGCTATCTTTTCTGATCTGAGTCTGCATTTGCACACGTGTGAAAGGCTCTAGATATGCATCATGCCTCAGAACATGTGTGTATATTTGTGCCTGTGCTATCTTTTATGCAGGAAGCTGGCGCTCGCAATCTGGCTACTTGAGAAGCATCTGCATCTGTGGCGGCAGTCGTCCACCTGTTGTGCAAGCCAACAGTGTAGAAGGCTTTCCAAGAGCTTGGAGAGAAGGGAGGAATTATCACAAACACAGACTGATAGCTTCTGATGTCTGGCCATGAGGCCAGTGGGAGATTTGTGGGCCCCACCACAACATGAGATTAGAAAATCTAGAGGATGACTTTTAGCTTCTTTTAACTTCTTCTGAACCACAAAAAAAAGAAAAAAAAAAGAAAAAGACACACACACACACACACAAACATACACACAGACACACACAGATACCTGCTGGCTTCACATGAACACACCAATACCCGCAGATACTCAGCAAGGCTTAAAACCTCACTCTACGCACACAGGCCAGAGGCTGCTTTCTGACACAAAAGTTAAACTGGCCTCTGGTTGCACACACACACATATGAACACACACGGGGTACACACAGACAATCGGGTAAGTTAAAGAGGTTTTCTGCCCTGTGGTTGTCCTTGGGCAATATCATCACAGAGAGAATCAATAGAGCCATCGCTCAGAGTGAATGGAAAGCGGGAGAGAGACATTGAGAAATATATAGTAGGGGAGACAAGGGGTGTACAGAAAGATTGGGGAGAGAGGGAGAATAATAGATGTGAGGGAGGGAGGGGGGAGGAAGTGCAGGAGTGAGGAGGAGAGAATGGAAAGGAAAAAACAGAAAGGGGAGTAAAAGAGTGTATCATTAGGTGGAGTGAGTAGGACAGTATCACAGAGGGATAGGTGGAGGAGTGAAGCAGGGAGCTGGCAAGAGTGTTGGAGGGAAAGGAGCACAAAAGGAAGCTGGAGACAAAGTGACGAGGATGGATGAAGGAAGCAAATGAAAGAAGAACAGATGGAGAGAAGGAGGGAGCAAAATGCAGGAGGGAGGGGGGATTAGTGAGTGAGCAGGTATAAGTGAGCAAGTAAAAGAGTGTGAGTAGGAAGGAAGGGAGGAAGGAAGGGGGATAAGGACTGAAGTACCATAAACAAGTGAGTACTTCAATTAAAGAACAAAAAGAGGGAGAAGAGATGAAGAATAAAGGAGGACTGAGAGAGTATGAGTGAGTGAGGGAAAAAGGGACAGAGCAGAGAAAAGAGGAGGGAAAGAAAGTTCAGGGGGAATAAAGGGAAGATAGAAGAAAAGAGAGAGTGATTAAGTGTTTGAGCGAGCCGGTGATTAAGTGAGACGAGGACTGACCCTGCAATCAAGTTTTGTCAGATTTACGGCGCTCCGTACATGAATGACACTTTATTATGTCTGAGGATCAAACTGTGATGTAATTGCTCTTGTCAACATGGCCGATCAGAGCGAGCAGTAATAAATTTCATACAGTGAAGTTTGACAGTAAAACACAGCTACAAATTTGGTATACAAGCCCAGGGCATTCACTGATAGCTGGAGTCATGAAACATTCAGTTCCTTAGCTGCACTTATCAATGTTTATGCATTAACAATGGTTCAAACAACTATGTTTAATGTGAAAGTGTTGTTCATAACCCACAGTGAATTATTTAGCAGCTCCCCTCAGCACTGTTCTCTCTAAGTGATTTAGGATCTTTCAGCCTATTGTTTTGGTTTTTACGTTTTTATGGGTTTTTTTTAACAGTTTCTTTTTTTCTGTTTTACACCTTTATTATTTAGGGCAGTGTAGAGAGACAGGAAACAAAGAGGGGGGATGGCAGGGGACTCACCTGCTCAGAGCATTTGCACTCATGTGGTATGAGCCATAGGCACTTGGCTGTCGGGTCGCCAACTACATGGTGGTCTAGCACTTAAAGAGCCAGGTATTACCCTCAGGAGTTGGCAAAGAGAATAGAACAAAAGTAAAAGGAAGTAAAAAATGAACTTATTATTCTAAATAAAACTTTTTCCTAATGTGTTTAAAATATCTACATCATGTCAATGTTGAGTAAACAGCTTTTTTTTTTGTTGTCCTCAAATTTTCAAAAAAAATCATTAATGGCGAGTAGTTTAACACCAGGCTGAAAAACTATGTTTCACTGCTGTCTTGTTGAAATTTTCTCTCACCTCTGCTGGGTGTGATCAGAGTTCGTGCCTCACCCAGCAGTAATGTCTTGGAGTGCACCTGTACATCACTGCAGCAAGTTCAATCACTGGAGGGCAGCAAAAACATGGAAAGTTACTCTTTAAATATCTGAAATAACCAAAGATTGTTGGCTATGTTATGCTACTATACTATACTATACTATACCGCTATGCAAGGCTATACTATTACTGGCTCATTCAAGTGTGCTAAGAAGAGAGGAAGGAGTTGAGGGGAGTTGAGAAGGTGGAGAGGCAGGAGCGAGAGGTTGACAGAGTGGATGGGCTTCTGTGATGGTGTAATTGCATTGGACTGGTCCTGGCCAGGAAGGCAGTCTGTCTGTCGCCAACTTCATTAGCAGGTCCCACGTTAATGCAGTGACAAATGGCTTACATGGGGAAGAGGCTGATTAGATTTGAACAGATCATAGAAGACACACATTAGCTCATATTAGCCTCATACAGGACCTCTCATTATTACCCAGCTGCCCCGTGCTCCCACTCTGAGGTGAGCTGAGGCAGCCCTCCTCTTCTACCTCTCTCCTCTACTCATTGCAAAGTGCTGTGGACGCTTGGGGAGAGGCATAGTGGCCTATATTAATGTAATCCCCTGCACCTTGCAGTGCCAGCTCAGCACAGTACAGCCTCCCCTACGACAATGGGAGTAATGGGCACGGCTCTCGCCTATTATCACAGCTCACTGTTAGCCAGAGGGACATTAACCTGTGGAACTCAACATGTACGTCTTCCTCGCCATGACAGTCTGCTGCAGTCAGATTGTTCCCCCATGGACACAGCGTGAAGAAACTGATCCAGGAAAGTTGGATCCTGCATCACTGCTGTTCTCTATCTTGGAGAGAGAGTATCAGGTACATTTATTTTTGCACAGTTAAGGAAACTGCTGTTGAAAATCAGTTGCAAGGTACAGCTAATCTTTTTACCCTGTAAATTAACAAAAATGTAATTAACTTGCACATCCTCAGGCAAATGAAAAAAAAACACACACACACACACACACACACACACACAGTTCACACATATCAAGCTGATCAAAGACAATTTCCTTTATATTTTGTTTAGATCTTAAAGATACACATTTACTACTGAAACAGTCCTAAAGCTTAACTTTTAGCTTAATCAATCAACAAAGATTGTATGGAAATGGGCAAATATTGTGGATCAAAGGCTTGAATTTGATGATGAAATGAAGAGCATGATGATGAAATGAAGAAATTAAGCTTCTTGAGAAATATAATGCAAGAACTCAAGTCAGCCAAAGTTTATTTCAAAGGCTGAACTTTAGAAATTTTTGACCAAGTGAACTCTCAGAAAATGACGACAGCACAAAATGTCTTTGAAAATTGCAGCGTATGATGATGTAGGTGAGTATGTGATAAAATGATAGGTGATGACAGTTTCAGACTGGATCTTATATATTTCAATAGATTCTGCAGGAAGAACTGAGCAACAAATGTTAAACATCCTTTATCACTGTCAAATTAATTCTGAAAGCCTGCTGTAATTAGCCCCACAAATGAAACCATGGTTGAGAGGATGGGTATAGACACCGTCTCATGCTGGTAGTCTTGTTACTGTAGTGCTTGTGCTTCTCTAAATTAAGATCACATTTCCCTCAAACCTCATTACTTACTGCAGTAAAGCGGCGTTGCAACTTATCACTCCTCCTCCTCCTCATCCCTACCATTTCTGTGTGCATGTTTTTTTAATGTTTTACTTAAGAGGATAGATATGTTGGACGTGACTTTTCACGTTTTCTGCCAATGAGTCTAATTTCTAAAATGTCTTATTGATTAAGTCGACTAAGTCCACTTTAGGATATGAGAGGGTTTTCCAGTCAACAATTTAAGGTAGTCTTACATTCTTTTCCACAACTTTGACACCACCTTTTAAAGTTGTTATGGTGTTCAGTCATGTGAGCAAATAGTAGCGGAGAAATATTAGCATTCATTTGGAGTTGTGTCTCAGGTCCCATTATGAACGTAAGCCCAATATTCAGTTAGGTCTTTTTTGTCTCCACCAGCTCCTGAGGGGAAAATAATAGCTCTTTAGCTAAATGTTCCATTATGTTCACTAGATAATGGCCAACTTTGTCTGTCTGTCGTCTGGTGCTGCGCAAGTAGCGTCGAGTCAATTTATAAGATATAAGCTTTTTCTGCTGAAGACACCTGGCTGCAGGTTGATGAGAGCTGTGAGAAGAAGACAATAAGCTAACTAAAATTGCCACCTTGCAGTTGTACGCTCCAACGACCAGCCAAGTTGCAGGGAATATGGTCCAAAAAAAAAATTTTTTTAAAGGTGTTTTTGCAGAACTCAGTGAAGTTAACCTTTGACCATTTGGGTATAAAATATCATCAATTCAGCATTTTATACTATTGGACATTTGTGGTAAATTGTGTTATAATTAATATCAAGTCATGAGTTATGGCCAAAAATATGATTTGTGATGTCACTGTGACCTTGACTTTTGACCACCAAAATCTAATCAGTTCAACTTTCCAAATGAATGTTTGTGCCAAATCTGAAGAAATTCCCTGAGAACATAAACACCTCAGCCCTGGCTGTTGCCGCTGCGGGGGCATAAAAAGGCTAAAAAGCTGTGCACAGCTCGGGGGGAGCTGCAGAGCTGAGTGATGAATCTCTGTGGGTTTGTCACTATGGGCAACCCCCTTTCACATAACACACACTCATCTGAACTGCTGTTAGTGTACAAATTCTGATTAATGCAGCTTTAAATCTCATTCAACTGAAGTTTCCTTTGATCCTGTAAATAAAACATGTCAAATCACTATTGTCACGGCCGTATTTATCTTTGAATAATTAGCTGACTGTCATACAATCCCCACCAGCGATGTAACGATTAAATAAAACATTTAATTTGAACTGAACAAGTGTTTTCATAATGCAGTGGTATGCGATCGTTTAAGGCTGGAGTTACCGTGGGAATTTTCAGTAGCCAATAAAACTGAGTTTGTGACAAAGTCAGAGGGAATACAATTAAATGTCAACAGCCTTGATGACAGTTTTGTGTCCAAACAATCTCTGTGTCATATTAGTGATGACACCGAACTTGTCTCCGCTCTGACAGCTGGCAGCTTATTTTTTTAGCGAAATGACATACAGCTTTCTCTGCAGATTATATAATCATTTCAAATAATTCTTTCATCCGTGGCTTATAGTAACTCTGCTTTTCCATCTCTTTTTCTTTCTCATGTGAAAATGACAAGAGCTAATGTTCACGTGTTGGCCCACCACAGAACTGCATCTGTCAGTTCCCTGTCTTTCGAGTACAATAGCAACAGGTGTTGTGTGCATTCATTACCTGAGATAAAAGACGCAGAAAATTATTGTCATTTAATACGGGACCATCTTTTAATTGTTGCTTATGATTAGAACAAGACTGAAGTAATTGTGAAAATCAAAGCCCAAAAAGGAGCATAGAGAGGATGAAACACAGCAAAAAGAGCCCCAGGCAAGCCCAAACTTCCACCTTGGGAAAGTTTAAATGATTAAATAGTTTCACCATCCTGCTGCTCATTATACATCGTGTCCGACTATTGGACCTCATCATTTTCTATAATTGCCCCCATTGGCCGGAGTCCTACCTGGCCTATTTTGTCCCATTCTGTTGAGAAATTAAAGCATTCCTTCAGCGACCCTGACCTGTCCCAGGCCTTGTCGTGTGACTGACAGCCCATTAGCGCGCCATTGATTGGTCGTATCTTGGAATGTGTGAGCCAACGTAATTAGGAGGAGTCCCTCCTCTCTGAATGTCAATTGAGATACCTCGGAGGAAACAAAAGTGCAGGCAAATTAGGCCTTTCTAATCCACTGAAAGGAGACCGCTGTTTTTACATAGCAAGATCAGTGTAATTTACAGTGTGGGAGACAACAAGTGTGTTTATGGAGTCACCCACACACATACACACAAACACACACACACACACAATTGTGGAGAATGTCATGTACAATACATTATAATATGCACATTTTAATCAACCATGGCATGCAATCACATAAACACATTCTCACATGGGTAAAGCATGTATATTCCCTGCTTCACATGCATACATATATATGCACTGAAACATTGCCAGAGGTCCTGATTAACACTTCACCCAGTCACCTATACAAACCCTCAATGTCTCACAGGGAGGTGATTGAGCGGACACACACACAAACACACTTAAGTACACATTCGTATGCAAACACTCACTGACGGTTGGTTTAGGCGTGTGTATGTGCTTTAAACACACATACATGCTAAAACACACACTGCCTCGCTGGGATGGGGTACGTGCATGATTTTTGCATGTTATTTCTAGAAGCTGCTTTTGCCTACAGCACATTTTTGAGACTGTTTGGGCTAATCAGTGCCGCTCTCCACCGCAGATGGTCCTTGACTGAATCTACTACTACCCTGCCATTAGTCATCTCGCCCTCTCCTCTATATTCATGCAACAACAACAATGTATTCCTCCCAAAACTTACCTTGACAGTTTGGGTTTTAATGGGTTTGTGAATTCAGTCATGAAAATGGAATCACTTGTGTGGTCACAGGAGCGCTCAAGATTTTTTTCTACTCTGGGTAGACACTAATGAGATGTATTGTTGATGATGCTTTTCTTATGAAAAATTGCTACCATTGTGGATGACAGTTTATCACGCTTGCTTGGGATTAGAGTGATATCTGTGAGAGGATCATGAAGACGATCCATTAAACTTCTAACATTATCTTACTGGACAGTTCTACTCTACATATGAGTGCAGATTTCTGCAGTGAAACTTCTTTAGCAGCTCTTTTTGTAGAGCTGGGCACTGCTCCATCTGAGTTTTTTTTTTTTTTACTTCTGTTTTCTGTCTGGTGGCCCAAGGTCTTTTTAAGGACACCAACCCAACTTGATCTGCTGACCAGCCACAATTCTCTTCAGACACTCAGGAAAAGAGCAGATCAGGAGGAAGCACACTGACGAGCAGTAACACACAGTGTCAGTATAACACAATTCTCTGACATATAAAATATTGACGCCCTGTTTGAAAAATACATAATAAAAACACTACAATCCAACACTGGCAACTCTACTCTGCAGGATTTGAATATTTTATAATTATATTCACCGTTTAAAAGCTCTTTGTGTGAAATTATTCAAGAATTTCTATGTCAGGATTGTCAGTTGAGAGATCCACTGTGTTTCAGAAGTTCTTCTTTCCTGCCATTAAAACAGTAATTTAAGACATTCATTTATTAAGCTTGTTAATTGAATTGGACTTAATGTTCTTGATGTTTCTACAGTTTAATGTTAATTGGATGCTTTGCACTGATTAACAAGACCTGTGGTCAACCTATATCACGTTTTTGTTCCCTCACAATATATGAGAGAAAGTTGACGCATCAGAAAACTGTTTAACTTTTTCATATTTGACAGAGATGATACATCATATTTTACTTGAATCTTTCCTAACTGTGTGGATTTGGGGTCAGTGCCTCTGACAGTAAAATTAAATTGCATTATGCAGTGATAAACTATTGTATTAATTACATCATGAGGGCATAAATCTCACATTATAGGGGGACCCTACATCCTCTTCAGAGACAAATGCTCTGTTGGTCAAAGGTTTTACAGCACTCTAATTTTTCCAGTTTTTAGTGAAATTCACACAGTTCAAGTCCGGTGAAAAGGTAAGCAGTGAACTGCCAACAGGCCTTTTTAAAGGATTAAGAAAATGATTAACTTCCTGCTGGAAGTAAATGAAGCCTTGAAAGTTGATGCAAACAGTTCCCACAGATCCCCCAATTTCTGCTGATGACTTAGTGTTGGAACAGACTGTGTTACTACACCCTCTGAGGCATTAAAGGACAATACTGTACTGGAGGAAGTAGTGCTGTATGTTGATATCAGAAGGCTGAGAAAAAGACAAGTAACAGAGTAAGACAGACTGGATGGTCAGGAGTTCATCCTACAGCAAGATAATGACCCAAAATTTTTAGAGAAAAAGAACCAGATGGTGGCTTCGGCACAGTGTCCAGACTTAAACCCCATGGAACTGGTTTGGGATGAACTGGACATAAAAATGAAAGCAAAGCAAACTGCAAGTGCAACACATTTGTGTCAACTTCTCCAACAGTGTTGGGACAAACTTGTCAGGCACAAAGATGGACTCACTGAGCAGACTGAGACAAAGTCAGAACTCTGGGTCGTTTATTCAGGCAAAAGGTCAGGTACACAGTAAAGGCAGTCAGCACAGACTGAGGTACAGAATCTGCAGGCAAAAACTTGTGAGAAAACTGCAAAGAACTGGTCGGAACACGCCGGGGAAAAACACATGAGGAATACTGGAAAGCTCACACCGGGGTAGAGACAATCTGGGAAATGACAAGGGAAGAGACGTGGACTCAAATACAGACAGACAGGGAGGCTAACGACACGCAGATGAAAACCATTAGGCTGGGGAGAAGTAATCAACACGGGGGAAGGTAAAGACACCAAGACAGGAAGACAAGACAGACATGTCAAAATAAAACAGGAAACAGATGACGAACTCAAACCCTGACAAAACTTTCTGAACACTCTTTGATTTCCATTGTTCTGTCTTTTCAGCTGCTGGAAGATCCAAAATTTTGATTAAATTTAGTTCAACAAAAAGATTCTGTGTGGAGTTTGTCTGTCTGGGTTTCCACTGGCTTCCTCCCACAGTCCAAAGACATGCAGGTTAGGTTAACTGCCTGTAGGTGAAAAAGATTTGATCACCGATGATGACGATCCAGGTGCATCACAAGATGACGTATGTTAAAATCCATGATTCCTTCTTTTTAAAATCTCCAATTGTTTATTTTCTAGTGCTTTAATTGCAGAAACACAGAGCTGTTGAATTATGTTAATTTAAATAACAGCTGGAAAATGGAGCTGTCCACTGTTGTGTCCACTGTGTATACAGCTGGTCCTGGTCTCTCTCTCTCTTTTATTTCCCCTCTCTCTCTCTCATCTCTCCCTGATTTTGCTCCTCTCAACCCAGCCGGTGGAGGCAGGCGGCTGCTCACCCTGAGTCCGGGACATTTTTACCACCTGAGTGCTACATGAGCAGTGGCATCAAAACAAAACAAAAATGTCTTGGCACAAACTGGAACACACACACGCACAAAAGCCTTCACAATGCATGCACATTGCCACAGACATGCATGTTACCGTATACAGACACGCACACACACAAACCCACTTGAAAAACAGAGGCACACACACACACACACAGGGCGCTGCTGTGGCTTCCAGATAAGTCTCTCTCCATAGACCAGTGTCTTTGTGCATCAGAGGGAGCAAAGAGGGAAAAGAACAAACTCATGTCGTTAATTTGTTTCAACTCATGACACAGTCCACGTCAACGCCAAATCTTCCCTGAACATTCCCACCTCTCCACACTTGTGTAACCTTCTCATGCTCCCTGCAGACACTTTCCAGGTTTTGCTACTCTGGATTATTTGTACATCTTCTTTTTTCTTCTCTTCCTTCCTTTCTTCCTCTCTGTCCCTCTCTCTGTCTTGCTCCTTGTTAGTGAGCATTGTGCTAAGAGGTGATATTAGTGCCTTTAGTGCTGTGCCAGGAATACTAACTCACAGCTCCCGGGCATTTCAACAGCCTCTGTGCTACCTGGGTCTGTACTGGCAGATTACTTAGGATTACATTTACACAGAGAGAGAGAGAGAGACACACAATGAAATACACACAGACATGCACTATTCTTCCTCACAGAAGTGCACTCACCCTTACTCAAATTGGCAGTTGTTGTTGGCTCACCCCTCAGCTCAGCCACTATGTTCTCCAGCAGTCTTTTACTTGTGTAATTGCAGTTTCAGTTCAGGGATGAATCATTGATGTGGTTCAGTGGCGTGGGTTGTATATTTGGGGGCAAATAGCAAATGTGCCGTCTTCCTCGGCGAGACACAAAATATGAAAAGGAGAGTGAGGGAGTGGGACGAAAAGATCAGAGGGGAAGCGGATGAAGGTGAAGGCAGGAGGAAAAAGGTGGAGCTGGGCAGATAAACGAAAAAAGGAAACGGCTGAGGAGAGGATGTGTGCACATTCAACATGCAAAGTCGGAGGGCAGGTAGAGGGAGGCGCGGGACAAACAGGGGGCAGGAGGTGCCAAGTGAGGGATCTCACACAGTGAAAGCGAGACACAAGCCCCCGCTAGCAAAGATGAAGGGCTACTTTAATTGGGTTTCTGATGCTAGCTTAATCCTATTCTCCATATTAATCCCTTACAATGTACATAATCAAAACAAATACACCCATGGGAGAGAGGCTGCTAATAGGAAACAGTAATACAGATCAAGTGTGCATGTACAGGGACACCTGTATACAACCTTTGGGGACAAACTAAGGACAAGTCCCATCCATCACTCTCCCTGTGCAGCAATGGGGGATTGGGGGGGGGGGGGGGGGGGGGGGGGGGGGGGGGGCGGCCACACCTGAGAACCTTAATAAGCCCCCTCCTCCTGGAATGTATTGTGCTGCTGAAATGTAATTGTATTATTATTCTATTCTTGAACATGAACTAGAGCAATAAGTGGAAACAGCCACCTTGCCCAAAAATAAAATAACATCTAAGTGAAGTGTTGCTCAGCTGTGCCTACTGCTGAAATATATATATATATATATATATATACATATATATATGCCCCCAGTGTTTAACTTCGCCATACAGCCACTTACCCGCCTCTGGAGCTGCGTCTATACTTCACAGTGCACATCATTTATTTCACAGTTAATTCTTCTCACTCTCATGGTGGATTTGATTTGGACTGTTTTTACTGTAAGCCTTTCTATGTGTCTTTTTCCAAGAGGTTTTATTAATATTTTTCGAGTGGTATGTAAATGTGTGAGGAAATTGGATGTCCACCCCTTAAGAACATTACAAAAAGGAAGCGAGCCCTTTCAAATTAACTGCATTTATATATGTATATATATATATATATATATATATATATATATATATATATATATATATATGTGTGTGTGTGTGTGTGTGTGTGTGTGTGTATTCAAAATATGGGTAGAATTTCATAACTAATAAGACACAAATCATTGTACATAATTCAGACAGCTACAGTGTAGGTTGGAAAAATGTGTGAGCCCCTTGGCTACAAACATCAACAAAAGCTGCCTGGAGTCAGGCGCGAGCAAACCTGGAGTCCAGTCAATGAGGGCAGATTGGAGGTGAGGGTTAGAGCCACTTTGATGAATAAAAAACATGCAAATATCTTGGGAGTTTGCTGTACACAAGAGGCGTCTGCTGATGCACAGAAAAAAAAGAGATCTCAGAAGACTTATGATCAAAGGGTTACAAAGTGTTTAGATATTCATCAGCACACAGCGAGACAGGCTGTGTATAAATGCAGACGATTTAGCTCTGTGGCTACTCTCACTAGAAGTGGGCGCCCAGCTGAGATGACTCCAAAGGCACAATGCAGAATGCTCAATGAGGTAAAAAATTGAAGCCCAGAGTAACAACTAAATGAATCACTGGAGCTGGTTAACATTTATGCTCAGGAGTCTGGCATATGCAAATCACAGTGCACGGTTGCATGGAGTGTGATGTGGACACCACAGAGAAAGCTGCTGCTTTCCAAAAAATACATCACAGTGCCTGAAATTTGTCAAAGAGCACTGTGACCCTCTATAATGCTAATGGGAAAATGTTTTGTGGACTCATGAAATGAAGGTTGTATTGTACTTGCACATGTGGTGTAATAAGGGAACTGCTTAACAACATGAAAATATCATCCCAAAGGCGAAGTATGGTGGAGGCAGCATCATGATTGACTTAGGTGCCTCTGAGCCTGGACAGCTCGGCATCACTGAGGGGAAAATGATTCCCGAGTTCAAAGGATAATGTGGCTGAGTAACTGTCCACCTGCTGAAGCTCAGTAGAAGTTGATTGATGCAGCAGGACAATGATCCTAAACACTGAAGTAAATCTACAACAGAATGACTCCAGTCGCCCAGTCAGAACCCAGACTTTAACCCAGCAGCTGAACGTTGTGCAGCTCTGATCAGCACCTTGTTTGAGGTTCGACCAGGTATCAAATCTAAGAGCTTTCTTACTCTTTCCACCAGCACTGTGAATGTGTGATGGGTGTGTTTGTGTGGCGTTAGCATAAGCACATTGTTTGTGTATATGTTCGACTTCGAAGATAAGATCTCATTTTATGACCAATTGATGCAGAAAACCAGATAATTCCAGGGTTCATTTACTTTTTATTGCTATTTAGTGAAAAAAGACAAAACAAAATCAAAGTTTTTGAGTCTGATTACATATATTATTTTTTATATATTATTATTTTGTAATTTAAGAAGAAAAACTGGGTTGTTTTGGTGTTTGCGGATAAAATGTAACATTTTATATAAGTCACCTTGTGATAAACTTGACCCAATAATCTCATTTCACAACATAAGCACACAGGAATACATTGAGAAACACTTAGTTTGAACTCAGTCCTGCCCGGCTTCAACAGGTTCCTGAGGGAGAGTGTGTGAGGAGCCATGCAAGTTTAATGCTTTGCTGGTTTTTTGCAGCGGAACAAAGCCCACAGTGTTGGTTTTCATCTGTTCTCTACTCCAAGCAAGTGGAGCATGAGGAGACGGAGGAAAGGTAAGAAAACACTTTTTGCCCAAGTGTCTTAGATTTGTCAGTAAACCACACCAGTATCACACTAGGTCAACCAGCAGGCTGTGAAATGACTTGTTGATCCCCGGGAAATGTGTGCGTGTGAGAGACAGAGAAAGGCAATGATACCTACATCTGCAGGTCTGCCAGGGAAACCTTTTCATGTCGGGCCTCGCACTGAAGTGGACCTGCAACCTCAACTCCCAAATCCGCAGAGAGCGAGAGAGGAAGGCAGAGGCAGAAAAACAGAAGGAGATATAAATCGGGAGTATTAGTGGTGTCTGGCAAACAGGCAATTATCAGAAAAGGAAAATTTGTGGGGGAACCACCCAAGAGAACCACACACACCACTGACCAGATTTCACTCAGTGGGAGTAGAGATGTAATGAATGTTCTGCTTTAACGATGGCAAATTAGATGAGGGGAGAGAGAAGTGAGTGCAGAATGAATGAAAGGAGGACTGAGTGCTGTCCCTTGCATGAAGCCAAATTAGCATGCACTGTAGATCTCTTTTATGGCACTGGCGCTGTCCATGGTGCTGAAAAGATGTGGTTACACAACGGATAATGTTCCACTTGGACGGGGGGCAGGAAGTGGGAATAAATCTCGGAGGAAAACTGAGATTTCAGCAAGCTATTAGCTTTGTGTTGGGCCAACCTGGCAGGGACATAGTGGAGGAAAGGTGCTTAAACGTAGCTTATTACCTCACACATCTAATGACCACCATTTATAACAGCATTCAATTTTTTAAAGAACCGCATAAAGTTTCTCTTTTTTTTCTATTAATCTTTATGAAACTTGGAGCAGTTTCATTCCTCTTATGTTTTAAATGTGCGTGTGTTTTAGGAAGATGTGTGGTTGTCTTCGGGTAAAGTATTAAAGGAAAAATATAGAGGTAAGTGAGTTTCCCCTCCATTAAAATGAGCAAATACAAAAGCAAAGTCTAGTCTAGCAGGAGCAAACTAATTTCTGTATTGGATTGTCTGTATTAAAATAAGAATCATAAAATAATTACAAGCTTGTTGCTTGCAGTTTCAATTCTGAATGAAAACATTAAGTGCAAATTCTCCCTGGGACTCGGAGAAGCGGAGGGAAATGTTACCCGACGAATTTTCATTAAAATTCAACAAGAGGCAGTCTCCGTGAGAGGTTAGTTTATTGGCGGGCAGGCGCATGGACACACACACACACACACATACCGAGACACACACACACACACACACACACACACATACCGAGACATACACACACACACACACACACACACACACACACACACACACTCTCCTCACAGCTGGTGTGCCTTCCTCCAGCAGAGTGACAGAAGCGGGGCGACCGCTCTAAGCTGTGAGCGCTCATCTCTCCTCTCCTCCACCAGCGCGTCTTTCACTGTTGACATAAAAACTTTGAAGAGGTGAGGGGCGAGACGTCAAGACGCCGACAAATCACCGTCGACAGCGCGCGTCAACAAAGAAGAAAAAAGAGGGGGGAAAGAAAAAAGAGCCATCAAGTCCGAGAGAAGCGGTGGAGCCGGGAGAAAGAGGGAGCTATGCCATCTCCCGCCGAGCAGAGCCCAGTCCTCCTCTGTTGTGTGTCAGAGCTGCAGCATGGTGTCTCTCTCTGGACTCTGGACCTACTGCCTCGCCCCCGGGAGATCTCATCTCCTCTTCCTCTCTGCCAGACCGCTCCTGCTGCTTCTCCTATTAACCGCCATCTCCTCCCCGGAGTCCTGCTTCCCTCTCCCCGAGCCTTGCCACATCCTCGCCCGGATAGGACACACCGTGCGCCTCGGTGCGCTCTTGCCGACCCGCCAGCCGGTACGGATACAAAACGCGCTCAACCGCGCCCTGGCTAGCCTCCGGCACCAGAGCGGAGGGGTAGACACGACTACCTCCCAAACACCCCCCCTGCTGCCCTACAACCTGAGCCTGGAGATGGTGGCTCGATCGCCCGCAGGAGGGGACCCGGAGTCGCTGTCCCGTAGCGCCTGCCAGGACCTGGTGGTCAGGGGGGTGTCCGCCGTGCTCGCCTTTCCCCGCTCCAGGGAGGAGCTGATCCAGGTGGAGTTCCTCTCCTCTTTTCTGGAGATCCCCTTCATCTCCATCCTGGAGGACACAGAACCCCTTGTGACCAAGGTATGGATGCAGAGAGTGTGTGTTTCTGCGTTTGTGTGCTGGCTTCATGCACCTGTAGCAGTCATCTGAACAAGAACAGAAAAACACAAAGGTTGTCTATATGTCCTTGTGTTAACTCTCTCTGTACCTTGCACTTCAATGAGCAGCAAGCTTTTGGCCAAACATATATTTTCAGCTGGACCTTTATCACAGAGTCTGAAGCTGAAAAATGACCCATTACCCTGTGGCAAGGATTTTGGTGTCTGAGCTGGTGCAAAACTCTTCTCACCAGCCACATATCAAAGCTGGTTAAAGGCAAAGGAAAAGTGTTAAGGGGAAAAAATAACTGTAACAGGGATGATTCAGCAGAGCAATTATTCTTAATGCAATCTTAAGAATGACTAGAATAAAAAAACATTGGGAATAGAACCGGTAAAAAGGATAATGTGGTGGAATAAAAGATCAATTGAGTGTCTCCGATTGTTAAATCGCAGCACTAAGTGTCTTCTTCCAGAAAAACTCTGATGCTCAGAGTGATCTCAGCTGAGCTTTGCTGGCGAACCTGCAGGCCCTTCACATGCATGTTTAATATCTGGTAGCTCTGCATTGGTGTTGGACTGAACCCTCCGGCCCTCCAGCAGCAGAGAGGTTTAAAGTGAATTTTTTTTTTTTTTTAAGCTCTCTTCTTGTGCATGTGTGTGTGTGTGTGTGTGTGTGTGTGTTAATGGGGTCTGACTCTGTATCAGAGTGAGCGTGTGGGTGTGTGTGCCTGAATGGGGGTGTGTGCATGCATGATTCAAGACGGTCATGTTTTGGCACCTTTCACAGTGAATCATTCAAACATTTGAGATCCTGATAGATGGATGCTCTGGAGAGGTGTGGTGCCCGCAGCTTGTGCTATTTGTGTGTGATCATATATGTGTGTGCTTATGTGTTTTCTGTGTGTGTAGAAATTTGTTGATGGGTAATAAACGTGTGTGTGAGCGTGTGTCATGTTAGTATTCCCAGCAGCAATCGAGCTGCTTGCCAGTCAGTCAATCCAGCTCCAGCAGTCATATCCGCCTCTATCCAACTGAGCAGCCAACTGCATCCCTCTGTCACACACACATTATCTGAATATACACGCTCTTGCACACCACACACACAGAAGCGCACGTGCACATAAAGAGGACACTCAACTTTTGCCCAGGTTCAGCTGACACACACACACACACACACACACACACACACACACACACACACACTCAAACACACAGGCTAAACTAAGAAGCTGCATACGGGAGACCGCGAGGGGAGGAAGAGGGAGGAGCGGTGGAAAAGATCTATAGTTTAAGTCTGAAATCTTTGTCCTGTCGTGTTTCTTTGTCAACAATGGATTGCTTATTCGATTTCAATAACACTTGCATGAATGAGAAGTCACACCACTTGACGAATGTGGCGGCAATGCAAGGAGATAAGCAGGGGAGAGCAGAAGGAAAGAGGAGGGAGAGAGAGAGGAGGGATGAAGGGAGACAGAGAAGAAGGGGTGGGCCTGGAAGGAGGAGAGAGGGTTTTTTTTTTGTGAGCTGTGGGAGGCCTTTCATTTCTGCATAACTGTGCCAAGCAGTCACTGGGCAAAAGAGAAACAACCATCACTCTCTTTCTCTGTGTTTCTCTCTCTCCGCTTTTCAGTATTTTTAGCCATAATTTTCAGGGGCCTTCAGCAGCCTTTTCACATAAATGAACGCCTGTTTTGGTTATAGCTGTTGGAGTTGTGCTACACGAAAGTGGCTCAGCCTTATTTTCTTCCCAGTGTCAGACAGGGTGATGTGTTCTCGGTATCTGGCAGCAGCAACATCTGGTCGTGTGTGTAAGCAGGAGAAGAAGAACAGGGGCAGCTTGGAATAGTGATAGCTTACAGCCAAATGATTGACTCGGGACAGAAAGTGGAAGCAACGGAAAATCCATGGTCAACAGTCACAGTGTGTGAGCAGGAAAATAAAGAAAAATCCCAGCTATTTTGAAACAAAAGATGAAAAAACAAAGAAGAATCTTGCAGGACATAACTAATCCTCCTACTCTTATAATAGCATATAATTGTTGCTTAGAGAAAGACTGTAATGCTGCAAAAGTTCACTTTAATTCCAGCTTCTCAAATCTGAGGATATGCTACCTTCTTCTGTCTTTCTGTTCCCGTAAATTGAATCTCTCTGGCAGCGTGATGTTGCTTTAGAGTGAGCTTAGACGAATTGTGCAATTTGAAGCCATTTCCTTTCACTCTGGAAAATTGTAAAAGGGCATTTTTTTCACAATCATCTGGCATTTTACATAGTAGAAGATTGATTTAACCACAAAAACACTCAACTGCTTTATGGATAATAAAATAGAGAGAAGTTGCAGCTCTGAAAGGGAATGAATTTCACTATGTGGCCAGCAAAAGAGTGTGTTCTCTTTATCTAACACCCCAGGGTGCAGCTCCATAGACAGGGGAGCTATGCGAGAGGGAAAATAAAAGGAGGCTGGTAGGAGGTGGGACAGGTATTTAAACACACACAGAGAGGGCAGTGACGAGTGGGTTAGGTCAACAGGGAGGCAAATTGTTACGTTGTGCAAATAAGAGAGTGTGCACTTGGTTTCTCTGCTGATAGCAGAAACACACAAACAGAAGATATAATTCTAATTAAAAATGCTATTTCCATTTTAGCATCAGGAGGGAGGAGTGATCCTGAGAAAGGGGAAGGAGGGCTGGAGAAAAAGCAGAGACAAAACACACGCTGCTGCCAAAAAAAATCATCCCAGATCGATCCAAAAAAAGAGGAGGATTGTTGTTTGTTTGTTTGTTTTTGAGAGGAGACTCATTACCCCTCCCCGCCTGACTTTTTTTTTGAAATGGTGGAGATTTTTTCTGCAGGGTGTTGGGAATTGAGCCCATGTTTGGACATCATGGAGAGACTGAGGGAGCCACTCATATGTTTACAGGAGGAGACACTTGCTAGGCTTCCCTCCACCTGTCAAGTAAATTTTACACAAATTCTAAAACAGCACAAAGAATTGGAAACAAACGGGGCAACTGGTGCAGCGTGTTTCCATCACAGGCTAAAGAGACTTACTCAAGGTCAACCAACATGTGCACCAGAAAGCAAACAAAGTCTTTCAAGAGGCAGTGAGTTTGTGGCACACTATCATTTTTCTTTACTGTCATCTCATATTTTTTGGCTGTATTTCCTGTTTGCTCTGAAGACAAAAAACAAGGAAATGCACTTGGCACAGCCGTGAAGTGAGGGGGCACATCATACAGCGAGCGTGACATTTCTTGGAGGTGGTGATGATAGATATTCCCCAGACTACGTCTCAGCACACCCAAAGCCCCCAGTGAAGGGTTGTCATCATTATGTACTTGAGGACAAAATTTCTCCCATAAATTATCACAAAAGTTCCTCTTTGTTAAAATATTCCTGTGTTGCAGCATTAGGAGAATTTCAACAGACAGAGAAAGACTCAAAAGGACACAGAGGGAGAGAGGGACAGACAGACGCCGGGGGACGGTTGTCCGTCTGCGTCCTCCTCTCTCTGCTTAGTCAGACCGAGCTGTGGGACTTGGAGATGCATCTCAGCAAGGAAGTGCTTATTCCTTCCAACCTACTTAAGCTAATTAGAACCACTGTGTGACCCTTAACTGTAAATCTCTCCCGTCCATCTATGGCAGGCAGGATGGGGGGAGAGGAGACAAGAAGAAGGGACAGAGGGAGGAGGGGAAAGAAAAAGGAAATGGGCTCCTAATTCCCATCAGGGCCATTATGGACATTTGGGCAGGTGATTTGTTCATCAGCAGTCTTTGGATTGAATTAGGGTAAGAAATGAAAATGAGGACATTTGATGTTTAAGTAAAGGAAGCCAAAAGTAACCCTAATTAATCTAAAAAATAAAAAATAAAAAAAATGAATGCAATGAGTTTTAAAATTGGTATTCCATAAGTATGATGGGGTGTGATGGTAATAGTAGCACAGTCATCACAGAATGAAATAAGTTGGTTGCGCAATTGCCGACAGATTTAATTAAAACGAATATCTCCATATGCAATCTGGGTCCATTTTTAATGCGGCCAGCCCTTTTTAAAAGCGCGGCCTCACCAAACAATTCCAGATTTGCTGATAATATCACAGAAATTATTTTGTGGATCATGATGTCTATTCCGGAAATGTATTAGAAGGGAGAGCTGAAGGAAATGGTTTTTGCTGATTCCTGACTGTGATTAGGTGAGAGGGGTGGTATGGTGTGAATTCATTATTTGTCATTCTTCACAGTGGAAGCTATGTTCCCACAGCTCACCTCACCCCCAGCTACACTTAATGCTATTGAAATACACCCTGAAATTTGTCCCCGAGGCATAATATACAGGACTGTCTTTCTGAAAGTCTCATACTGAATGCCATTCATAATTTTCTTTCCTCTTTATAGTTCACTTACCTCCATTATTTCTGTCTTAAAGATTCTAATGTTCCCTACAATACAGAAGAACATTTTATTCAGATTTCACACAGTCTAGTTTCTACCTGCCTGGTTTTTGAGCCAGTCCTCAATCATATATATGAATATTACAAGTACAAAGGCATATTTGCTTGAATCCAGCCTTACTGTACCATTTTTTTTTTGTTTGTAATGTTGATCATTCATTTGAAGTAATTTGTAATTAAGCTTATTTTGCAGCTGCAATTTAAGTCCCTCTGAATCAGTGTTATTTGAATGCCCAAACTGTAAAAAACTGATGTCACTGTCATTATCCATAAAACATAATAGCTGCAATGCACACTCAAATATACTTCTGTGGTGTAATATTCATGAGGTTTTTACTGTTTATGATTCGGGATAACCTTTATCGTTCTGGTGGGGAACTACTTCCCTGTGTGCAATCTATCCATCCCACATTCTTTAATGAAGTCACTTCTTTTTTTTTTTTTTTAATGACATACCTCATTCTGCTTAGTAAAATGAAGATTAGCACAGTGAAAAAAACCCAATTTGCAACTTTGAATGAAATTACATTTTAATCCAGGGACCCTGCTGAATAAGACGCATTGTGGCTCTGAGCTAGCCTCCCTCTCAAAGGACACACACACACACACACACACACACACACACACACACACACACACACACACACACACACACACACAACTGTGCATTTGAATACACAAAGGAGGCACATGCGCACGCCCCACACAAATGTATACCTGCCTTTTAGATTCATGCACACACACACACACACACACACACACACGCCTGCATACAGTGTCTGTTGTGTGCTCACTAAAGGTTATTAAGCCTAATGAGGCTTTACAAGGCCATGCTGCCTTTAGTGTTTTCTTTGAGACGATGAGGGGATTTGTGCCCCAACCACAGCGGATGAACGAGTGGATGGAGAGGGACAAAACTTGCGCCGAGCCAGAGCCGCAGGCAAACTGACAGTTTGAGACAAGCAGGCCACTTAATGCAAACAGCTCAAAGCTTTTTCTTTATTAGTGCTGTGATGACAGTTCAGCGTGGTCTTGACTGAGCCAGATTAATTGAGCAGAGAGCAGAAACAGCAGAGTATATATTACCAAAAGGACCCTGGGCCTGTTTGAGTTGCTCAGTATGGCATTTGAGTCCATGTTCCAATGTTTGGCTTGTGTTTGGCTTGTGTTTTTGCCTCTGGTGAAACAAATGTCTCCAGTAACTCCACACCAGTACAAGATTTCTCTGTAGAGTTACAAAAAAATGAAACAGTGATGGATGGTGGCAGAAAGAAGGGAAAACAGTGTATCAGGAAGAGAGGGAGATGTGGGTGTCATTATAGAGAGTTAATAAAGGGATTGGAGGAGGTATGTCGGGATCAAGGAATGAAGGATCAAGGAAGAAAAGAAGGAATCAGTTGGTAGGGAATGCCGAAAGGAGGAATCAAGGGTGAAAGGAGGAATAGGGTGTAGGGAAACATGGGAAGGAGAGATGAGGGGAAAACAGGAGGAATCAGGTAGTAGGGAATAAGGGATTGGGTAAGACAGGAAGTCATCAGGAAGGGAACAACGGTAACATGGGATGGACAGATCGAGGCAGAACAGGAGGAAGCTGGAAGTAGAACATAAAGAAAGAAAAAAAGGAATTGGAAGTAAGAGAGGAATTGAAGGAAGGATCAGGACGGAAATGGAGAAAGCAGGTACAGTAGGAGGAAATAAGGAATCAAGAAAGGAAGAAGTTTAAATCAGAAAGGAGGAAAGGAGTAATGAATGCAGAGGGTCAGGATGTAGAGAATAAGAGAAGGAGTGATCGAGGGAAAAAGAGAGGCATCGCTTGGTGAGGAAGGAGGGATCGAGTAATATATGGAAGAGTTGGGTGGTTGGGGAAGAGGAATGGAGTGATCAACAGAGGAAGGGAGAGATCGAGGAGGAAGGGATGATGGAGGGTGGGAGGAGGTGGAGGTATGGAAAGAATGAAGGGGAGGATGACAGTGGGCCTGGGTCTTGTGCTTCCTCTTCCATTGAGGAGTTTGATGGAGGCAGTTTTATCTAAACTGTGCCGGTTCATTAGAGGATTAGTGAGTGATAACTTCCAGCTATCTATGATTGAAAAACACCCTCACACCAACATGTGCACGCCCACACAGATAAGTGAATGCACCCACCCACACACACACACACACACACACACACTCTGTGTATGGCTTACACACATGTGCACATATAGATTCTTATAACTTATTCTAAACACACAAGAATAAAAGAACACATTTTGTCATTTACATCCAAACTTTCCACATCCTACTGAAGTTACTTCCATCTTTCCCTCCCAAAAGCTAATGTCGGTGATTGTGCACCAGCTGTTTTTGTGTGTATACACACACGCGAATGTGTGTTATTGTGTCACAATTTGTAGCAACTGAGGCAGAACACAAAAAACCTAGGCCAGGTGGGCTTCAGTGATAAGGGCAGACTTGGAAACAACACACGCAGTACCCTATAGAGGCTCCCACAGGTCACAGGTGAAAGACAAGCAGACGGGAGAGGCAGACAGGAGGTAAGACAGGTGAGAGAAGGTGAGAAAGACGTGTGCTGATGTGAGATTAAACAGATGCTGACAGATGGCTGTGGGACATGGCTGAGCGAGCTGCCAAAGTGACAGGCTAGCCAAACACCCAGGGGTGAAGACCAGAAAGTGGGGTAAAGGTCCAGAAGGGGAGAAGACAAAAATCAAGTACCAAAGGATGAGGAGTAAGCAAAAGAAAGAGGTACAGAGCATAACAGAGGCTCTGACAGATGGAGTGAGTGATTCAGACAGGTTGAAAAATGAAATAAATAATAAAAAAAAGAAACAGACAGCAAAGTAAAGTGAGCAAGCTAGTTAAAGATAAAAGGAGAAGGGGGACAGAGAGAATGTAACAGAGCGAAAGGCTGTCAGAGATGAAGTTATTTGAGAGGCGGGCGAGGCATAGACAGGGGATTGAAAGATGGTGGACCCCAAGGTAACTTCTGTGTTGCTTCTGGGATATTTATGTTGGGAGTTGGCAGGAAAACTGGCATGATTTAGAGCCCATCTGGATGAGCTTCAACACCACCTGCCCACAGAGGAAAATATGTCTGTGAGGAGACGCACAACAGTGCACTGGTGGCAGTCGCGTACACACAAACGCGTCGTTAACATCACTTACATGTGTAGAAATACGCCATCGCCCCGCCACCCCCCCATTTGGCTCTACTCCAACTTGTTGGATCTGAAATCGTCTCTTGAATGTCCCTTCACAACATTAAAACGTTGGAGGACCCGTCGTGCAGCTACATTTGCGTCCCACTCGGAAATCAAAAGCTTGTTAGCCTAGCTTGCTACCTCTGCTGCTGATTTCCAGTTGTTGTTTCTTTTCATTCATAGCATTTCAACACCTGCTGAGTCACCGGCAGCTTCCACACTGTGCTGCGTTTGTCCTGCATTAGAAAGGAGCTAGTGTTAGCTGTCTTTCTCTCATGGGTCCAGATATGGTGATGACGGCTAACTAGCCTGTCAAAAGTCACAACAACATCAATCCTGGGACTTAATCTGTAATTCGTGTAACATAATACAGCCATATGCCCTTTTTACACCAAAATTGGAGGGTTTAAGTGGGTAACCCTGCTAAAAAAGGAGATTGACTCCTTTAGCCTGAGAGGACACACACAACTGCAGTTACAGAGCACGCACACGCAGACACAGAAGAGAAAGAGAGAGCTGCTAGCTGCTGTGCAGGCTGGTAAAATGGATGAGACGCGTCTCATCCCCGGGTTGTTGCTCTTGTAAGTGATGGAGCCTCCGTGTGAGGAGCTTGGGGTTGCTGCTCACTCTTGCATCCCCGAGCGCAGTGTCGCCACAGTGTCTCTGGTGTAACAGCACCGTGCTGGACTGGGCAGGTGACAGGTCTGTTTACAGTGTTTGTGCTTTGAAAGACGTCACGGGTGTTGTGTTTACATCAGTGGCAATCGCAGTAGGCACAGGTAATCATTGGCTCCAGAATCATTTGACCTGGGTCAAATGTTGATTGTACCCTTTTCCATTGCCAACAAAAAGCCTGATGTTAGTAGGTCTTAGTGGTTTTTTTTCACCAGTGGAAAAGGGGACATAGAGTAACATAGGGGACTGCGGAGGTGTAAAAATGGAGTAGAGATTTCTGGATCAACTTCACCTACTTCAAAGGTGCATGGAAGAGGATAAAACTGTAAAGTGGTCAAAACTCCAGTAACACTTGCAGTATACAGAACAAATTTATAGTTAGACCGATTCATTCTGCTTGTGGCCTTCATCAGGGTCATAACAAAACATATTACAAACAAGGTCACAGACAGTGATACAAGCGATAATGATTAAGTGGCTGTTGGAAATAACAGGCTATTTTTAGTGCCTCACCACACAGATGTTGCACCAATCAAATTACAGCACAGACACTCTCAATGGTACAAAACATTTGGAACAAATGGAGAACACCAATATAGGAGGCATATTTACATTTTATTTTATTTATTATTCATTTGACTGCATATATTTAAAATGTATTGAATTTCAGTTTGAATATTTTACAATTTGAAGTTTCTTGGGGCATTTACAAAGGGCTACAAGTCTGAGTTTGCTGAAACTCTTCTTCCCCGCTCAGATAAGGGCACAGTGCACAATGCAGAAACACACACTCCTCTTGTAACACACCTGTAATCTCCTGTAACTGCCATATACTACAGAGACCTATTGCTCTAGATGCAATCGCGTGTGCGCACACACACACACACACACACACACACATAGACACACGTACCTGTAAAGTCACAGCTTTGCCCCACATGTGCATGGATACACACACTCAGTCAGATCGTATCCGGGAGCATCCATCATACACAAGCAGTTGTCATTTGTCGGCAAGTCTTGTTTCGGCTCTCTCTCTCTCTCTCTCCCACTTTCTGTATTGACCTCTGTGTTCGAGCTGCCTCCATAAAGCAGAGCAGAGCGGAACGACTGATAAATCCTGACTGATATCCCAGGCTGACTACTGGTGCAGGGGAAACATCAAGACGATCAGATATTTATATGCACAACATCTAACACATAAAAACTATTTATGGGCCGGAAGGAGACATGTAGACATGATACAACCGAGTCACTACCAGGCACTGGGTATCAGGGAAGAAGATTTGAAAGGGAGATGATTGAACGAAATGGATGGGTGAATGAGGCAAGGAGACAGTAAATGAAAGCTTAAGGGCAGGATGACACAAAAAGAAAAGAAGACATGGAGAAGTGATGGTTAAAAAAAGTGTGACGGAGAGAAGAAAAAGAGGATGTGATCAATTTTCCTTCCTCATTGCCCTTCACAACAACAGAGGACAGACCGTCCTCCAGATAGCGCTAAAGCAGCTTCCCTGTCGCACTTATCTCATGCCAAGTCACGCTAGAGAGCGGAGCAATATTTCACTCTAATTCAGGTCAGTTGCATGCATATATCTTCCCCCCATTCACTCCACCTTTTATTTTAGGGGAGAACTGAAGAACGCCGTAAAATTACAACTAGTTGTAACCCGTTGAGATTTATTCTACGACCCAGATCAGGACTATTTGGAAAGAAGAGCCGCCTATTAGGATTAAATGACAAATTGAATGAAACACAAACAAATCACAGCTTCACGGCTGTACGCCACGTTTTTTCCACCAGCACACACTGTGTCCGCATTGAACTTCTGTAACTTGAGTTGATGCTGTTGATGCAATATTGGATGAGAAATACGAATGTTGTGTTTCCAGTGTTGTAAAGAGGCTGTTGCAGCAGGAAACAGTATGGAATTGAACAGAATCAATAAGTTCTGAGCAACCTCAGGCAAGGAAAACAGAGCAGATTTTTAATTGAAGGAAATGTAATGGACCAGAATAGATTTTTTAAAGGTAAAACAGCAGGGTGGCCATGTTTGTTTTTTTTAAGAGGAGTAGAGAGGACTAACATAAGGTTATGTCAGGTTGAGTTTTTGCTAGAGGTAGGCTGTTTATTCTTCTCCAGGCATGACACAAGCGTGAACTGGCATTGAGGCATTAAGGTGGAATGGTTTGGTAGAAAGATCCCTTTCAGGCAGGGCAGCTGGGCAAAATGGTTGGGTGGAGATATCTTCCTCCAGCAGCTCACTGGTGAGGACTGCTGGAGAGATGTGTCAGGTATAAAATTGGAGTCAAGCAGAGATATCTCAGTTTTGGTTGAGATGCCACAGAAGAGCTACTTTGAAAATTGTGGTTCTTATTTAATATTTAATATGGTTTCTATACATCATACAATAATGTAACAGGCATGAGAGCAACAAGAAGTAATTACAGCACTGTTAGTCTCACCCATGTAGCTTTAGGGAGAAGCACTCATGCTGCCTTTCCGCACTCAGCTGTCTACATCAAGAAAAGACAGTCAACACAGTGTCTAAAAATATTTTTTCCCACCCTTTTCAATGCTTAGTGCTGTGAAGACAGTATAAAACTCAAGTTTTTCAGCGTTCAACAAATGCCTCTTTGCACTTTTCGGATGTAGATAAAATGTCCTTTACAAGGGTGTAAAACTCACACCTCAGGTTCATGCCAGGCCACAATGGAATATCATTAGTTATCAATAAATATGAATCAATCACAGCACTGAAGCTGCCAAAATACTTAAATCATTATGAAACAGCTGAGTTCTGCCAACGTTATATAATGCATTGTACATTTATTACTCTGGGACTAGCTAGGTATGTTGAATACTTCACCCACAATTCACCTGCTGGGGATGAAGAAGATTAGGAAACATTTTCCATGAGAGATTAGGCCTAAAACTTACAATTTAATGTTTTGATTTTTTTTTTCTCCAACTATATTAATAGTTGGATTTTACATGTAAGTCAAATGGGAGACATGGGATTTCCTCTCATCTACCCGCAAGTGTACATGGTTATCAGTTATGATGTGATTTTATTTATTTATTTATTTTTGTTTGTTTGTTTGGCAGAAGGAACAAAACAGAGCTTATGACTCAGCAAAGCAATAATTGTATTGGACACTCCAGTGGCATTCTCTCCAGGCTTTGTTTAACTGTGCTAATTTTAAAAATGGGCGTGGTGGTACAGTTGTGGCATTCATCTGTAGCCTTGTCAGCTCTGGTTAAAGGATGCCTGATAGACCAGGACACACACAGTCTGTCCACTCTGTGTCAGTCTCAATCAGACCCTCATGACTGGAGCAGCATTGTGTTACAGGTCGACTGCCAAGGCTTTCCCAGCAGTGATGATGCCCTGCCAATGCTACTGTTTGTGTCCATATGCCTCTATTGTCATAATGCTGGATGTGAAACATGTTTTTATGTTGTCTGTGTGTACATGTGGTTCTTGTGTGTTTTGGTATCCATGTCCTGTCTTCCATTTGTTGTGCAAAATTGTGTTGGATCTGATTCCAAGTTGGTGAAATACTTTGATTCAACTCTGAGTATGATGAATGAGGTATCTGGCAACTTTGACTCTGTTCTTTCATTGTAGACTTTAAAATTTTAATTTCTTTTAAATATTTAAAAGATGTATCAATTGATTTTTTGGCTACTTGAGTGCAGCACAACATGCTAAAAACACAAATCTGACGTATTCTCACCTTATAAGGTTGTTATGGTTTATTCAACCAGCAGACACAGAACAGCGTCAGCATTCACTTGTGATTCTTGTTGATAAAAGTCAGTTCAATATCAACTTTGATGAATGAATATATGGCTCTTTAGCTTTTGCATGCTGCACTATGTTCACCAGGTAGTTGCTAACTGTCTGTCTGCAGTTTTGATGGATTGGTTGGTGCTTTGGTTTTCATATAGTGGGTTTATTGGCCCTCTTTTGCTGAAAACACCTGCCTGTTCAAAACAAGGTTGCTGAGTCTGTAAAACCAAAACAATGAGCCAAAATGCTAAAAAGCTCAGTAGAGCTGAGGGGCATTGCAAGGTTAAGTGAGAAATTTTTGTTGGTTTCTATTGTTGATAACCTTCCCTTTTGGATCCTTTAGTTACATCTAACTGTATTTTTAATGGTTAAAATTGGTGATAGCCAGGGATTTTAAAAGCATCAACATCTAATAATTAGTTCAGCTCTGGATTCAGATTTGATCAAATGTAGAGATGCCATGGTGTGGAAATTTTCACACTGGGTAATAAACTCGTGACAACACCGGTGTTACAGATTGCACCAGACATGTTGCAAATAAAAGACATGTGTAAGCCTAATATCTGTAGATTAGAAGTGCTACCTCCAGATGCTGCCACCTTCATCAGGTGAAGATGGAGACTGCCTCATTAATGTTATCAGGTTTCCCTTTGGCGTTGGATTTAAATCCAAAATATTGCCAAAATGGTGATTTTGCTTTTTACTTTGACACCAAATCCCCTGCCATTGTCTTGTCGGTCAACTCCCCTCTCATCAGGATAAGAAAGGTTAAGAAAATAGAGTTCTGGGTTCAAACCCTGGATCTGGGGCCTTTCTGTGTTGAGTTTGCATGTTCTCCCCATGTCTGCGTGTCTTCCCTCCAGATTTGAGTGTGAGCGTGAATGGTTGTTTGTCTCTATATATCAGCTCTGTGATAGACTGGGGGTCTGTACAGGGTGTACCCCACCCTTGCCCAGTGTCAGCTGGGATTGGCTCCAGTGCCCCCCCACAACCCGGTTCCAATAAGCAGTATAGAAAATGGATGGATGGATGAACATGGGTGCTACTGCTGATATGTGAAAATGAAGCAAAATTGGTTTTATGCCCATAAAAAATAAATAAGTGGGAAAGTTGTGTCATCGGAGAGTGCCTTAACACTGTGTAACACTGGTAACACCGAGTACAGCAGTAACCTCAATCAAATGCTTTTGGAACTGGTCCCATTGTGCATTAACAAACAGCATGCATGTATGTGTGAGTACTGTATATAGGTCAGACAGTATAAGGAGGGCTGGTCAGTTGTAATTCTTTGCTGGCACTTAAAGGATGAGATATTGATCGCAGCACACACAACTTATTTTCCTGCTTTTCGTAAATCAGTTTGTGATTGACAGGTCCTGGACCTAGAGCTGTCCATCCCATTGACTGCTGATTCCATCAGCATACCTACCTCCACTCTTCAGGCAGCCAGTGGGTTAACCCTGCTTTCAAATCAGGATCAGATGCATCTCTGAAAGCATTATTAACAGTGGATATTTTCCAAAACCTAATAATATTGCTGGTTTTCTCTCTATAGCTTGCCTGAGATTGAACAAACCTAAGTGATTAGTTTTGCAGCGGCACAAATCGCTTGGAGGTAAATTGTCAGCGTGGAGTGCAGGAGGTCCTCTGGAGGAAAGCATTCAGTCCTCCAGCTATTTAATTACGAGGGCGGCAGACCCCTGGGTGCATGGCTTCATTCTCTCACAACAGTGGCTCGCTAACAAACTGTGTTGCGTGCCTGTGATTGATCTGAAGCCATTTGAGGTGGCCGTGAAAAGACAAAGGCAGTGACAGAAGGAGGGAGGGGGAAAGGAGGGGGAGAAGAGGGCAGGGTGGTTGAGAGGATAGGAATGGAGAGGCAGGAGGGATGGAGGGAAGAAAGATGGAAGAAAGGATGGGTATGGGGAGAGGGATGTCAGCAGGGAGGGGGAATGAGGGATGAAGGGGACCAAGGGTTGGATAGATGGCTGAAGGGATGGGCAGAGAGGGGAGGGTGCTGGTGTCTTTCCTGGCACAGCATTTCCCTGCACACACAACATCCACACAACTACACATGGACCCAGGAGGTGCATTTACACACAAGCCCACACAAAAACACACTTCGTTAAACAGTACTTAGGCCTTCCACAGTATCAGGGGAGCAGAGATGTGGACGCATTTGCATAAGTGGGTATTATACTTTGAGCCAGTGGACAGTAGCGATGGCTAAAGTAGATAAGATAAAGCTTTCATTCTCTCTTTCTCCCTCCCCTACCCTGTTACCACACACAAACTCTCCATTTATTGCTTACTCTCTTTTTTTCCTCTCTTTCACTTAGGACAGAAACCTTCTCTCATCCTCCATTTCCTTCCTTGTCTCCCTGCAAACCCCCTCATCTACAAAACCTACATTCATCCTATATATTTGTTGTGCTGCTAACATTCTTGCTCCCTCCAGCTTCACTCCTTATCTGCTTTACTTAACTCCCAGTGTGAGAACTTTTTCAATTATCCCTGGCTCTACCTCTGAGGGTTAGGGACGAAGGCACGGTTTTGGCAGGATGAAGAGCCCGCAGAGGAGAGAGGGAGAGGGGAAAAAAGAGATGGATGGAGGCAGGAGGGGAGGAAGGGATGAGAAGTTGAGGGAGAGATTCCGCAGTGACTCCGTTCCAACAAGTCATCTTTCATTTTTACGACTTCAATCAAGTGTCCTTGAAGCCTAAATATACCCAGATCATGCATTCTTATCTGGGCTGGAAGGCTGGGATACCTTTAAGTATAATACCTGTGCTTCCCATTGTGTGCACAGATGACTGTCACTCTAATGTTGCTTCTTATTAGCAAACTGTGTCCTGCCTCTGCTCTGATCTGGCACAGATACAAAAATGCACATTAGTTCCTTTTTTCTATCTTGGTCATTGTCTCTCAGTGTGTCTCTCTCTCTTGTATCCCCTCCCACACCTTTTAGTCTCCATCTCCACCTCTCCCTTTCTTCCACTCACACACACACACACACATGCATACACTATCTTTCCCTTGGCAGGAGACCACTGCAGTTTGTCACACACTGTGCAATATGGTACAGGTTGGAATCACTAAAAGAGTATTTCTATTTCCCTCCGAGAATCACCAACCTAGTGTGGTGGAGGGGCTTGTGAGTCCTGTGGTCCTGGGAGCTATGTTGGCAGGGTCAGCAACCCCTGGCAGGGTCTCTGAAGGGGAATTGGTCCCAGTAGATGCACTAAACTAAAAGCAATTCATATAATTATGATGAATGGTACTTTGAGAAAATGTGTCACCTTGCCCAAACCAGGGAAACCTGGCCCCATCCTGGAGTCAGATCTGGGAGGAGAGTTTGCCGGCGAGTGTCTGGTGGCCGGGCCTCAACCTATGGACCCTGAGGACTCTCTAGTTCTCCTGGGGAACTTCAATACTCACATGGGTAACAATGGAGAAATCCGGAGGGTGGCCACTGGGAGGAACGACCTGTCTAATGTGAACCCATGTGGTGTTTCATTAGTGGACTTCTGTGCTCACCGTGGATTGGCCACAGCAAACACTATGTTCAAGCACAGAGTGAATCATAAGTGTACTTGGTACCAGAACACCCTAGGTCTAAGATCGATGATTGACTTTGTGGTTGTATCATCAGATCAGAATGCCTGCTGGGCCGCTTCTGTTGGAGTTTTTCCAGGCACGTCCAACTGGGAGGAGACCACGGGGTAGCCTCAGAACCCACTGGCAAGATTACATATCTCATCTGTCCTGGGATTGCCTCAGAGTCCCCCAGCGGGAAATAAAAGGCATTGCTGGGGAAAGGGACATCTGGACAACTTTGCTTAACCTGCTGCAACCATAACCCGACTCCAGATAAGCAGCAGTAAATGGATGGATGGATTCATGGTATTTCTCTGTTTATCTCTCTCTTTGTGTTTGTGTCAGACAGAGAGACTGTGAGTGAGGGTAAACTTGCAGAAGAGGTAACCTTGCCCAGAGAACTCTTGCTTAGCAAAGTCAACTGTCGCCTTTGTGTGTTCCAGGACAGTTTACAGAGTTATAGGAGTGTGTAATTCCATCTGCCAGAGTCTACTTCACTGGGATGCTCTGTGTGTGTGTGTGTGTGTGTGTGTGTGTGTGTGTGTGTGTGTGTGTGTGTGTGTGTGTGTGTATTTGTGGGTGTCTATATGCTCATCCAAGAGTGCACACAGCAGGGCTGCCTCCTGTTCCTTCAGCCATTAGGATTCCTTGTCCCATTTCCATCGTTCTGTTTCTTATTAAGACTTATCCTCTCTCTGTTTCTCCATCTCTGCTCTGTTCCTCTGCTTTTACTCGTGCCTCTCTCTGCCTCTTTTTCCTCACCTCTTTCCCCCCTCACCAATTCTACTTCTTGGTCTAACTATCTACCCTGCTCTCCATTTTTGTCTTACCTCTCTCAGCCTTTCTCTCCCTCTTATCGCTTTCCTTCCTTCTCTTTTCCTCCTGCTCATTTCACACCTGTATGGGATTGCTGTTCAGAGCCATCGAGCCCAGAGCTTGTAATACCCTGACCAGAGTTATTTAGCCGTGCTGTGACAGGTAGGAAAATGAAATCACCACTTGGTGATGTGTGTTTTTCTTTTCGTTACCCTTTACTTTTTCTCCTTCCCATTTATGAGACCCTGCTGCAGGGCTATTTTTAGTCAGCTGCCACCTTCTCACTGGCTTGTAAAACCCGACCGCCATACATTCACATTGCAGGATTGATGAATGATATTGTTGTCTGCTGTTGTGTGTTGGCATGAATAGAAAAACACCAGGCACCTGATTTTTTGTTTTTTGACTATTTTGGAGAAAACACAAGATAGATTTTACAGTAAGTTGAAGTAGACTTTCTGCTTTTGGGTGATGAATGATGCAGAGAAAATTATACTTGTTGATCAATTTACCATCTGTTGGTCACTCAATGCATATTACGTTGCTTTTAACCTTGCTGCCGGCTTGGTTTTGGTCTGTCTGTTGCCCACCACTTTTGTCTAGACTGAAACATCATGAGTGATTGTTATATCTGTACAAAATTTTATGACAATGTCACAAGAACGGAACAACAATGTGTCCTAATGACTGTTGTGTTCCCTTGACTGTAGTTTGAGCACCACCATGAGGTTGACATTAGTGATGGATAGCCATGAAATTTGCTAGAACTTTCATATCTCCCTCGGGATGAGCTGTAATGTCTTTTGTGGTACTTAGCTTTTAATCTAATGCCATCATTAGGTCAAGCATCATATTTGTCCAGTACTTTGGTTAATGATCAAATACCAGCAAAACTAATGACCCATCATTCCCATCAGCCTCAGCTAGATTTTGTATTTAATGCTAGTTAGCAAATGTTATCATGCTAACAAATAGCATATATACATACACCGCCATTACCATTTAGCTCAAGGTGCTACTGTGCCAAAAGAGTTACTAGCATGGCTTTAGACTCTTCGTTTTGCTCTTGGATCTTTTATTCAGAAGGTAAATTCATCTAATCTAACTAGAAATAGGTGGAGAAGCTAGTAAGAGAGGGAGACATATGCTAAAAATAAATTAAAAACTGTGATTTTAATATTAATGCAAACAACAAATTACCATAATCTCACAAATCCACACCTTTCTTTGCTGAGACATATGAGACCTGTGGCTCAAAGAGGTCAAGAGAAATTCGAGTCAAATCATTGTCCAGAAAAGATTAGCAAAGATGGATTGGGTTGTTGTAGATCAACTAAACTGTATATGGATTAGCGATTTTTATCCATGTAAAATGTCTGTGGGTGCTACCAAAGGCCATTTGTTATCCTGCTGATTCTCCATTCTCATGTGTAATGTCATGCACAGAGTTTGTATGTGTAACAGGCCAGTTGGTCACCCCACCTTTGAAGCAGAAAATGGTGGATTATGTTCCCTGTAGCTCCATGTTTTCTGCACAACTAGAAAATGAAGCAGGGGTGCCTATTCCAGTGTTCCAGTATTTCTTTCAAAACATTTCACACTCTCTGAAAGGATCCCAAACCAGTTCTAGTACCATAAAAGTCCTATGTGGATTGATTTACTCATGCTTCCGTAAAGAACTAGATGTAGTTGCCTGGAGGTTGGAGAGGCAGGTTTGGATTGGATGGTCGATGCTGGGAAAATGTGTGGAGATTATAGTACAAGGTGCAAAGAGGTGGAGGATGGAAGCCGGCTGTTGTGAAAGCACCAAACCCTGAATGTGTAAGAAGGTGAATATGACAAAGCTTGTGCATGGTTGGTTGATATTCCCTGAAAAAATGTACAGTCGAAAAAAACAGAAAACTTTTGTGAAAAGGCTCTTTGCTTTTCTGATAGTCAGAAAAGCCACTATTCTGGAGAAGCCTTATTTTTTCAGAGCACAATGTTTCCATCTGCATGTGTTTTTTTTCCAAGCTCAGGGGCCCAACTGAGGTGACAGAAGGGTCCCAAGGAAAGGAAAGGCTGCCTGATGTTCAAGAATGGTAGACGTGTGATGTTCCGATCCGTAAATGTCATTTTATCTCTTGGCTATCTTTCAAAAAAATTCATTCTCTCTCCATCTCTCTTAAGGGTGTACTTTTACACTCTCTCCCTCTCTCTCTTTCATCCGTCAGATGCTTAATCTGATATTAAATGTACTCCCAAACGCTACACTACCCTTCAGAGCTCCCATTTACCTGTGAGACACATCCGTACCTGCCAATGACACTCCCTCCTTTCTCTTTAGTGCCTTTCTCTTGCTCTCAGTGTCTCTTAGGTATGGGAACACACCTGCCAAAGAGATTGATTTCTTCTCGACCTTCTCTTTCTGTCTCTCTCTCTCTCTCACACACACACACACACACACACACACACACAGAGACACACACTCTGACCTGCCAGTGCCACAAAGTACCTTTTTCCCTTTGAGCAGCTTCCCTACAAATGTCAGGTAGGGTACTGGCAGAGGGGGGAGGAGGAAGAGGATAGGGTGAATGTTGGGGAAGTGAGTGAGAGATGCACACATCAGACATGAGGAGGATTTCACTTTTGCGTGAAATCACGTTATCAGACTGGCGCAGGGTATGCCAGCTGGGAGAGGAAAGCAGGAGGAGGAGGGCTGAGCGACAGGAGGAGGGGAAAAAAAATGTTCTAGACACTGTAGGTTTTCATATCCTGGCTACGAAATATAATACATATTGAAAAGCAGAGATTTTATATTGATGAATTATTACTAGAAAGGCTTACATTCTGTGCCCGGAACTGTTTAAGTGGTTCATTTGGATGTGGAAGTGGTTCGGCCAGCAGGATTGGGTGTCAATTTCATGGTTACTCTGTCTTGTACACCAACCTAAGCTTCAAAGAAATGTCTTAGATAGAAAGAGGAGCGTATAATCGCCAACATAATATGCGCTCACGCATGCTCATGCATACTATACACAGTGTTGGCATAATCTCCCCCGCTTTGGCATGTGTATGCACACTCCAAAGTATGCACACTTTTATTGTATATGCGTCATATTAGACACAGCGTTTCACCGCTTGTAAGGAGTATGCACATGCGGCACCCCCACATGCACAATCTCAAACCTATGTGCACACATATTCACACATTCCGCTATGTGCTATTTATTATTTTGTTATTCTTCATTTTGTTTGGGTAATATTAATTATTCATTGCCTCTGGCAGCGTGCAAATATCATCCCAGGAGATTAATATAAAATTTATCTGTCCCACTTCCTCCCCAGCTTGCTCTCTTAGGCCCGTGCTGTACCTGACACTGAGCAAGGAACCTATTTGCTATGCAGGGGGAACCTCTGACAAGCCAAAGACCTAAAGTTGAGTTAATTAAACATTAAGCATGAATCAAAATGAGATAGTTAATCTCGATTATCTGTGATATTTTGTAAATTATGTGTTCCTACTCAGGCATATTGAGTGGAGGGGGCACGCTGACAGACATATACACCCAGTGAAGACAATTTGAACAATCGAACGTGCATGTGTATATGTGTGTGTGCGCGTGTGTGTGTGTATGGGCCGACAAGCCAGCTCTCTTTGCTCTTTGATGCCCTTTACATGTTTCAATCAACATCAATCAACACTTGAAATGCAGCTCTTCATATTAATTGAGACTGAAAAATGCAGCTGCAGAGGGAGGAGGAGGAGGGAGGGGAGCACATTCACAGATCAGTGGATATTGCTTTCCATCCAGTTAGAACATAATAGGGTCAAATGTCAATGGAGACCACAGGAACTTCGCTGACCTACGCACACCACACTCACATACACACACAAATCATACAGACTCACAGCTGCTCCCTCTAATTGAAAAATCACACTTTGCAGAGGTGTTTGCCAACTAAGGAAATTAAGTTTGGCCCCTAAAAGTCCCAGTACTTAGGAAGATCTGACGCATGCAATCTTTTTTATGAATCTAAATTGGAGGTGACTTTGTAGAGTGTGAAACTCTGAGCTTGCATTTACAGAAAGATTATTGCTTTCTCTTTTTCCCTCTCACTCTTCTTTTCTGCTCTCCAGCTTTGAGGAGCAGAGCTGTAGATATCACTGGGTTTTGTCAAAAGAGACGGACTAGGTTTCTAGCTCCGAGGCGAGTCTGGGTCTTATCGCAGGCTGACTTTGTTTCTGGATATGTCTGTTGCCTATTAGTACATGCAAAAGACAAGCTACACACACACTCTTCCACACTGTGTTGATACCATGTCATGCATTCACACAAACATTAAAAGGTCTGTGTTTTTCGTCACAGACA
This sequence comes from Trachinotus anak, assembly GCF_046630095.1. NCBI lineage: Eukaryota > Metazoa > Chordata > Actinopteri > Carangiformes > Carangidae > Trachinotus > Trachinotus anak. Next base: position 10,801,497 of record NW_027273866.1, on the reverse strand, counting down.
CATGGACACACAATCACACACATGTGCACATTCAACAGTCAGCACCACAGAAGTTGGTATCTAATCCCTTTATTTTTCTCTGAACTGACAATAGTTGCTTTGCTCTAAGTGGGCCACCCTTGTGCCTTTGTTGATGATAACACCAAGTTATTTTCCACAAGTATGAACTGCCCCAATTATACCCCCTGGCTTGAAGCACTAATGACAGATAAGTGATTAGAAACTAGTGCAGAGATTTGGCTCATTTATTTGATGCAGCAATTAATACTGAAAGTGAAGTAACAGAGAGTTAGATTAGTGACTTAATTTTTCTGTAGCCTAAGGGAAAGCAGCCAAATGCCCATTGATGCTATAGTGATTACATTTCTACATAAATGGGGGGTCTTAAAATCCTGTTCGCTTAGAAATGGATCATGCCACAGTTTTCTATTCAGTGTTTCAGTATCCAGTGTAACTTAGACTTCAAAAACAATGTTTCTTACTAAAGAGAAACCTGTACAAAATCCAATCAGAAAGGAAGCATATTGGTTAAAATGAATCACAAATCATGGAATGAATGAAGACTGGAGTTTTGTCCATGATCAAGGCTTGAACTTGCCAAATCCACAGGGCTCCCAGTACCTCCAGGGTCTCCAACTGCCCCAAGGACAGTAACTGTTTGTGGCAATTTGGCTCACTGCAAATTTGTTTTTTAATATGCACTAAAACAAAATGGAAATTAAAATGACGAAGATCTTAAAGCATCTAATTTTTTGGCCAGCCTACGGGCCCTTTTTTGTTGTATGTGAAAATCTGGATGAACTACCTTTATCAGTTCAGTTCAGGAGAAACACTTGTCGCCACATTCAGAACTCCATAGACTCTCTCAACAAGGTTCAAGGATCGAAACTGGACCCAGATGAAACCATGGTGTCCTAGGATGTGACCTAATTGTTCACAAGCATCCTCACGATGGGGGTGGTGGAAACCGTAAGGTAACAGCTGCTACTTATAACCTCAGCCCAAACCAGATATGCGAACTTCTGGACCTTTGTCTGACCACCACCTGTTTTTAGTGCAACAGGGTGTTTACAGACAAAAGCATGGCCATGTGCCAAGGGCTCACTAGTTTCTCCCATTATGGCCAACTTCTACATGGAAGAAGTAAAAAGCAGAGCCCTGAACTCCTTCAGAGGAATGGCACTGAGACACTGGTTCAGATATGTGGACGATACATGGCTCAAAATAAAAACCCAGGAAGTGCAAGCCTTCACAGAACACATCATCTCAGTGGACAGAAACATCAAGGTCAGACCAGAGGATGTCAGAAACAGCTTGGCTTTTTTGGAGTATACAGGAAACACACACACATGCAGGCCAAAGTTCTTTGAGTCTCACCACCCACTAGAAGATAAGCTAGGAGTTATCAGAACCCTGTAACACTGAGATGATAATGTGCCAACAAATGCCAAGGCCCAAGAACGCCCACGAACATGAGGATTTTCTAATTGGACCTTTGTGAAAACAGCCACAAGATCCAGAAAGAGCACCAACACTAGAAAAGAAGGATAGATGCAACAACATAGTCATATGTGTTTGGAGTATCTGAGAAACCCAGGAGGAGCTTCAGCAAGCACCTCATCCCTGTGTTTTTCAAGCCCAACAACACACTTAGAAAGATGCTGGTCCAGCTGAAAGACCACACACCTCCCACAAGAAAAGAGACGTAGTGTATGCAGCCCAGTGCGGTGAGGAATACACAGACATCAGAATCAGAATCAGAATCAGTTTTATTGCCAAGTATGTTTTCACATACAAGGAATTTTTTCTGGTGATTGGAGACATACAGTACATATCAGTGAAACTAAAAAACCATTAATCAAACACAACTCAACACAGGTGGGCCAAGTCCTGAGGTCAAGACTCAACGGTTTACCTGTGCCTGAAGGACAAGGGACACTCCTCCGAAGAAAACAACATATTTTGGACAGTGGATTTGGACAGGTGGATTGGAAGGGGATTTACATTAAAGTAGAGAAACAATCCCTCAACAGAAGAGGAGGACAAGGACACCACTTATCCCGCTCCTACAATGCTTTCATCCTTTCATCCCTTCCCAGGAGATTTAACAACCATTCTCATTTGGCCTCAGGTTACTGCGACGATTCTAATGACTGTTGTTACAACGGCCAGAAGCGCTAATGAACCAAGTGACAGAAATGGCTTTGACAATGACCCCACAGGGGTTAAATACCTGGGACACACTGCCAGTGAATCACAAATGAAGAAGCCTCTAAGATGAGCGAAACCAACCAATTCCTACTGCCCTCACTCTTCTTGGATAACCATGACCTGGGTGACTTCTTCATATACACAATATAAAACCAGATCAGAATTGAAGAAGCATCATAGAAAATTTCTTGCATAGTTTCAGTTGAAGGCAGCTTTGTATGTGTGCTTCATACTGGTGTTGTGAAATAATAATAAGTCTTCATCTTATAAATAAACCCATGCAGGTGCCTCTTTAAGGTTGCTCAGAGGTTACAGCTGAAGGCAGAGGTAGCTGCACACAGTTAAACCTCTGTATGCAAGATGAGTCATCAAAAGGACTAATGGCACATTTACAAGGGAGAAAAGGGCTCAGGGGCCATGTTAAGTGCAAAGTTCTTGTAATATTACTTGCAATTCTTTTAATCTGCATCATCCCCCCGGAGGATGTTAAGTACACCACTTAAGCCCTGAAAAAAATGCTTGTTTGTTTAATGGGCTCCTTAAGTGAACAGAATGACAACTTATTATCCTGTTGGACACATCAGTTACATTCACCATTTGAGCATTTAGATCATGCTCAAATCTGATGTGACTTACTGAGAAACTGTTAATGAGCAGGTGCTTTGCTTTTGAAAGGAAGGATAATTCATGCGCATAAAACTGATGTTGTGTAAACTTGTGATTTTGTACTTTGTTTATCTGATGTTTGTAACCACTGGTCCATTTGGCTAACTGACAGGAAGTATAACATCACAAGGTTTGCGACAGCATTCTGTATGCAGGCGGACCTTATTCTACAGAGCTTTGACCCTGAGATCAACATAAGCCATGAATGAACGGTACTCCTCCCTCTTTTTCGATGAATAATCAAGCAGCCTGCAGAAATATAATTGTTTACCATTATCCAAGGAAACGGGACAAAATATCTTCCTCCTGAGAGACATTTACTGCATTTTGGAATCTGCATTTGACAGCTGCGGTGCTGTTGTTTATGTTTTGTTATTTAGGCTCTGATGAAAAACACAGTGTGAGGGATGCATAATCACAATGTAGCAGCTTACGGGGCAAACAGCTGGCAGTCAAGGTCACTAGTTTGAAACCCACAATATGGTGATGTGAAAACTCTTCCCCGACCCTTATGAATGTCCACTGAGCTGTCCTTGAGCAAGGCACTCAGTCCTGTGGAGCTGATCACTTGTCAAGGTTAAGATGTGCTTGTGTTGTGCAGCTCTCTGAATGAGTGTGAGTAAATGGATAAGTGTTAATTGGTGCGTTTCTTTAAAAGAACATGCACGCTCAGCATGAAAAGCGAATCATCCTAGGATAAATAAAGATTTAAATATAGATATAACAATGGTAGTTATTGTAGAAAAACGCCTACATCTGTCTTGAATTAGGGCCACTGCAGCCACTGTGAATAATCCTCTCTTGAAAGTTATTCATTAGGATAACATTAGCACAGTTTATTCACATTTATTGGCAGACGGAGCTAATGACAGGCCCAGATGCAAAAAATTGATGTGGGCATGTGCCTTATGCTTGCCCATGTGTCTAGATGGGAAGCAACAGTAAAGGAGTGCCCAGTCTGAAAGGGACATTCTGGAAAAATACAACATGATTTAATGATACAGGTTTTCAGTAAACTCTCCCATTAGCCAAACTTATCTGTGAGAGGGAATACAGGTGAACTAGAGATAAACTTGATTCAGCTGTGAGCTACTCTTGCTGTGTAGTGACACAGCTTTCCCATACAATGAGGGATAATTAGCTCCATTAGTGCCCTTGTGTGCTTGCTCCACAAAATAATAGGGTTCAGTTACTCTGGGTTGAACTGTTGGTTTGTTTATATACTGTCTGATTGTTGGACCACTATTTTCTTTGCCTCCATCAGACTTCATTGTAGCCATTCACACAGATCTCAGTCATTACTTTTGGGAATATATGACAACTGACAGAGATGATGGGCAGAACTACAAAAATATGACCCAGACTGTAATAAACTGTTATGTTTCCATAAGGGGTCCTTCTGAGGTATCAGAGGTTTCAGTGCCGTCATACTGCTGGCATCTGTTTTCTATCTTCATCTGTATCTATGTCCTTGTCCCCTGGTTTTCTAATACATAGCTCATATCTTTTCGAATTACTTTCCCAGGCCTTTTACTGAACCGAGAAAACAAAGTTGACACTGAGAACAAATCAGAAATCTCAAACCAATACCCCTGAGAGTGGGTGTGGTACAGACGACAAAAGCAACAGCACACTGCAAGGATGTTTTACTACTGGATTTCATTTCCTGCAAAGTGCTTTACATATATACTCATCTTGTAAACAGAACAATGTTCTGAGCTAAAGTATTTAGATGACGCAGTACTTGTGCCTCATGTTGATTCATTCTGATTATTTTCAGAGAAAGTGTAATGTTCTCGTTGGAATGAAACCTTTTAGTTCTACATATTCTAGTCATTGCTACAGGTCCAGTGTTGCGTATTTTGACCACAAGTGGGTTGAGATGAAACGACACACTCATCTGTGCTCCAGATCAACTCAGCCAAAATGGCACGTCAATCGACTGGAACTCAGTCACATTAGAGAGGCACTTCTGGCGTGAATGGGGTTCCCGTTTGTCATCCATATTACCCCAGATTCAGACTGGAGTCTAATAGTCTTTTTGTTCACGTCTTCTGTCTCTGTCGCTCGTTCCCAAATTTTTATCCCCCTCTCCACTAATTACCTCCTTTATGTTCACTCTTGCACTTGAAATCGTTCACTCTCTCCTGTGCATATTCATCTCCTCAGCCTCTCTCCGTCTGCCTCTCCATCTCTCCGTCATCTCGCCCTTATAGAGATGGATGAAAGGGAATATCAGGGAGTCTGGGTGGAGAGCTCAGCTGATAGGCTAAATCAAGGCAGGTCATTTGCTCACCACAAACCCATCCATCCTGGCTGGAACACCCCACTACCACCGCCAACGCCCACCCCACCCCACCCCACACACACACACACACACACACACCCTAGACTAAAGACAGACTCTCATACAAACACGCTGCCCCTAAATGACTTCCATCTCTCTAGGTGTATTATTTCACTCCTGGGAAGCCTGAGTTTCAGTATTCAACGCTGCCGGTGCAGAGGGACCTTTTCCATTAGGAACTTGCTCAGTCACACATCCAAGCACTGAGCGCACTCACCAAAACAAACACTCACAAACACACATACACACACACACATACACTTCGACAAAGAAATATCACATGTACTGAGACAAGCACCCAATGCCCAAAGCTCTACATTACTGGCCTGGTGTGCTTTCATCACTGGGGTGTTGTGAATAAATTTGTCCCCCCTGAAGTTCCTTTGCTCGCTGTTGCCCTCAGGCTGACTGTTAATGGCATCACGCCACTCTGCATCTGTACTTTGGGGAACTGTTATCAACTGGTATCCTTCTCCCCATAACTAAATAATGTTGCTGTCTCATTGGTCCAGCTGCCTGCTGGTCAAATTACAACCCAGCAAGAAGCTATTTTTCTCCCCTGACAGTCCCTGCATCGGCCCGGAACACCCAACGCAGCTTATTTCACCCCCAACATGATGGCATGATTACTGCAAATGCTTGATGCCAGCAGGTTAGCAAGTCAGCGACAGAGGAAGATAAACCTGGGCTGGGGGAGAGAGAGTTATGATCTAGAAAAAAACGGTGATGGAAAACCAGCGGAAGGTGTTTCGAGGAGGAGCAGGCCGAACAGTTACCGCTCCATCGTACAGTGTTCGTTATTGACATATGTGCAGCGTAATCAGAACACGGCATGTACGCGCTACTGTAGAGCGGATGGATGAGTCAGGGGAGAAAATGCGATTACAGTGGCAATCATAACTCAGATTAGCCTTCCTCTGTACCTCTCCCCACTCCTCAACACGGGAATCAATCACCATCACATTCACTACACCGCCTCACATCACACACAGGGCCGCACCGAAAGGACAAATATTATTCTCTCCGGCGGAGAAAACAACATTGTCTATAGAGCAAGGACAACAATCGCTCTCTTTAATAAATAACAGGAGCTTTTATGATCATAAATAGTGAGGGGGGCTACGGGCTGTTTGTAAGGGGGAGGGGGGGATGATACATGAATCCATTCAGCATATTTCTGCTGTGGGCTTGTATCTCTGTAACTGAGGGGATCAAAGCAGCTCTGACAAAAGAGGCGCCGATGCAGCGTGCTGAGATGACAGCCTTCACCAGTGTTAGCAGTGCACTCAGCATTAACACTGGCTGACTAGAGACCTGACTAACCAGTCCAGAACAGCACATTCAGTCCCCCTGCTGTTTCCTCTATCTGATTTTTATTGATGACATCAGGACATTCTCGGGCCCGTGGAGGTTCATTAAATCAGAAGTCAACTGATAATGAAAGTGAACGCTCTGCACTGGATTTCTTCATTTACTCAACACTACAGACTAGCAGGGGAGGATTAGTAGACTTTGATATGCACTTGCATTTTAGTTATTCCCTCTGGATTGCCATTTGATTAAACTGCGACTTGAAATCGTGTAGCAAAAAACGTCTTCATGGAGACGTACGAAGCCCAGAGCAGTCGGCTGGTGTGAGTATGTGATCAGTCTGTCTGGGTTTGTGTGTTACACTTATGTGTGCGTACATGTGTGTGAGTGCAGGAGCGGCATTCATCTGGTTCTCTCGCTTCTACAGAAGCTTGCGATGCTCCGGGGGGAAAACTGCTGATGTGCTCTGTGTCTTGATCATTCGAATTAATTTGGAGCCATGCTGAGAACAATATTCCATCAAATGGTTTGTAAATCACTCAAACACACACACACAGATACACACAATCACGCACAGCATACAAATAGTCACCATCACACTCACGGGCAGACACAAATAGTTTGTATACGCGTAGACATACCCAAGTTTTGACTTGCACAGCTACACAAGCACATCCACCTCGCTACGGTTGGTTTGATGCCAATGTAGCAAATGAGCGAATCCCATTTTCTCTCTGCCTTTTTCTCTCATTCAGAATGATCCCCATAAACTCAGGGCCCAGAGGGAAAGTGGAGGCATGGCCCGTCAAGACTTTTATGGCTTTCCCCTACAATCACTCAGGAATACAATAGTGTTTTTACAACGTTACTGTAGATCCCACCTGCCACACCACTAAGGAAACTAACAAGGCCCTTATGTTTAATAGACTCAACACATTTCATACGTCCAGCAGTTGCCAAATTGTCACGCAGCCCAAGCAACAGGCAAATGCTTCCCGCTAATCAAATCTAATTCAAAGTGTGCTTTACACTTCTTGCCTGCTGTTTCATCGCGCCTCCCCATAGGCCACAATCTCCCACATGCTTTTCCGCTCGATCACTGCATGGGAGATGGTGGGCGGAATTAGATCGAGTTAAGGTATTTCCATATGTAATTTAGCTGTAACAATCATAGACGCATGGCACCATCTCCATCAACTGTTCAGTGTGAAACAAGATTTAGCCCCTCTTTTCAATCTGTGGCCAGTCCTATAGTGGCGCCTAATAGTGTGTATCTTACTGCTTATCAGTCTGTTTCTCTGAGCCAACAGGCTGTTATGCTTAGATAACCATAGTCATTTGCTGTGTTAAGTGGCTGATTGCTTCACAGTTGTGTTGTGTGTGCACGTGCGAGTGCGTGGCATACTTTCATGCACGTGTAAGCACGTAAATGTAATTTGCTGCCCTTGCTTGTGTGTGTATTGCAGTTTCCTGCGCGTGCGAGTGTGTGCGCATGCTTTTGCATGTGTGCCTGTGGTGCATATGTGTGTAACAGTGCCAGCCTCTTTTCCCCACCAAGCTTAACTCCAGACCCCAGCAGCATGGCTGAGTAAGATTAAAGTCACCCATATTACACTTAGCGCCAGGAGACGTAAGGAAATTAGGAGAAAATTAAACAATGCAATTTGCATACAATTGCACAACAGGACGGCAAAATGCTCTGTTAGCCTCCGTCTGGTCAACTAAAGAGCACTGCTCAGCGTTGCTTCATTAACTATGCAAACAGCTCTGGCTGCCCTTATTCAATCACGGATTTGTTTATTTGGACTGTGAGAAAAAGACTGAAAAAAAATTCACACACATTCAACAGTTTCTTTATTCATTATGTATGAGCTAATGCAAGCGTGTGATGCCAGTTTGCTCCTGTTTTACTCCTCTCGTCCTCCACTGCAGGTTAAAATCGAATTGCACAGGCTGGATTTAGATAATTTCACATGTGCATTTGAGCCCACATCTCCTGTGACATTTGAATTTGACATTCAGGCTGCGATACGTTCAGTTTTCATCTCAGGTGTTTGATATATAAGTCTTGCACCCTGCTGAGAAAATCTTTCCGTCTTCCTTAAGACATGAGCATGCTACCATCTCTCTCTCTGTGTCTCTCTGTGTCTCTCACTCCTTTCCACTGCACACACATTCAGATGCACAACCATCACCTTTTGCCACCTTTCACACATACGGATATTAAACCACCTATCAATTTCTCTTCCATCTTTCATCTCAAACATATATTCACACCCACACCTCTCTCTCTGTCTGTCTGTCTTTCTCTCTCTCTCTCTCTCTTTGTCTGTCTCTTTTCCTGTCTCTGCCCCCATCCTCCCTACATACAGCCAATTCACCTGGTGCTGGTGAAATATTAATGTGTGCACTGAAGTGTTGCTGCTGCTTGGAGTGCTGCCCTGACCATGAGCTTTGTTTCTGGACAGAGGAGGAAGTCATTCACACGCTCAGGCAGAGGTCCACACCACCGGATGTAACACTGAGGACAACTCAAAGCAGGCCCTCGCTCTCTCAAGCTACACTTTGCTCGATGCAAATGATTCATGACTGCAATGTTAAGCCTGACCGGGGCTACAGTGAGCTTTTGCAGTAAGTCAAGCTGCAGCGAGTTAAAGAGATCCCTTGCCTGAAGCGCTAGAGGAAGGACACCCGTTTTTTCAGAGCTTCAGCTCACATCTTAGGCCTGTTTAGCCTCCCTCAGCCACACAAACCCTGCAACACACCCACAGATACACATCCTCCCCACCTCCTCTGCTTTTTGCTCCAGCTTGCCTCTAATAAGCTCTGAAACTGCAGGTGCTGCCATTTCTTCTGTGCCCCCTTTTATTGTGCACTCGGTTGCACAGTGTTGCTGCTTTTCTTACAGAGGCCTAAATAAGGAATGAGCTTAGTAACTCAGAGCAGCTCCCTCCTGTTCTGATTCAACGCACTCCTGTCGGTTTGCTTACTCCACATTGCCCAAAGATCCCTCTGGGTTTATGCTTGAGTACTGACACCAGTGTGTTTGTTCTGTATCTGTGTGCTTGCATCTGTGTGTGCATGTTTGTTGATGCCTGCTGCATGCATGACTGTCTGTTGTCTGTGTGTTGAGAGGTTCAGTGCATGCATTTGTGCCTGAAAATCTTAAGGCCAGCGCATCAAACAACACTCTGGATTTGTTTAGTAGAGGCAGAGGTTGAGTTCAAGGCTCCTAATTTGCAGATGTGTGAGAAGGTGTATGGATTTTATATTCTATACGGGAATAATGCTGACATTCCTTTTAGCTGCGCATATCTTGCATCCTTAGTTCTGAGTCTTTCTAACCTCGTGCTTGCAGATGAAGCTTATACCTGAGAATAGAAAAAAGATAAGCGCATGTACACAAATACACACACATACACACACGCAGGAGGTCCTTACAGATCGAAAAGGTATAGCTACACAGAGGAAACATCCATTAGATTTCTAACCGAGCCTGAAAAAGACCTATGTACTTTAGAAAAAGATCAGCCTGGGTCTTGATTGACGTGAGCAGTACAGCTGGACTCACCATGGATAAAAAGGCATGCCTCTATGTTTCAGAAGAAACTGCCAATAGTCTTGCAAACTTTCCACTTCCAGGCAGTACAGTCACCCTTTATCTTGTCTAGACTGTGACATCATAGAAAATAGCCTGCCTACATTCCTCAAGAGATCAAAACTTGGCTCAGGTTCCCTGAGGTCTGTTTAAAAAAAAAAAAAAAAATTGACATTTATAAATTCAAATGTCCGATAACTGCAACAACACAGTTGGCCCCGACCCAAGGCAAAAGCTCAGGATGTTGAAAACAAACACAAATTCATGCAGACAGCATGAAGTGTACTTGAAGATCTGTCTTAAGTGTTCCTACACAAGTATGCAAACATATACACATACATTACACACACATACATTAAAGCTGGGGATAAACACTGATGCTGTCAGCTTGTTTTTTAAAACACACTGGATTAAGCTAGAGAGATGACTGGCAGGGTGCAATTACAATTACAGTGCAATACTAAAAGACACCATATGTAGGATTTTGTCATTGCTTGATTGAAGATTGTTTCAGCCTGTTTTGAGAATGAGTCCATAAAGTCCATAAAGAACCTGAAATGAGAACATGTGTGTGAGAGTAATAAATAAGGGACAGACATGAAAGGGTTGCTAGTGATAAGGTGCTGGTGAGACCATTAAAGTTCCTCTCCAGATATGTTGTAAAAATACTCTGCTATGATTAATATTTTTGTCTAACATGATTTTCCCACTTAAAAGGTGAAACAAAATGGCTGGAACCACATGTACGCTTACTTTTTCATTTAGAAATTCTAGATCAGGCCATGTCCACCAGAGCTCCTTGGTTGCCAGGTGAATGAGCAGTGCATATCGAGATGGTTCATGGAGGAAACATCAGAGAGACTCAGGAGTTTGTTGAGAAGTGACAAGTTTGTTGTGTACAAAAACTGGCGATCAGAGCGGTGAGTGAAGTATCTCCTTGTGTTGTTTGTTAGCTTGTAACTGGCAGTGGCTGACACAGTCTTAGTGGCTATACTATTGTAAACTCTCACTTTCTGTACTGCCATAAGATTTCAGATTTACTTTACCCTTTCCTTGTCCATACAAGTTGACAGCATTGGTTCCTTAGGTTATATGATGTATAATCCCTGGCTGTCTGAATCTGTTTTTATGAGACTGTCATTGGTTCACTGCAGTTCCAAGGTGGAAATATGCAGTTATGGTGTTGACTGCTTATTTCGCTCATGATATGTCATGTATTATATTAAAAAAACAACATACGGACATGTTAACAAGGTTAAAAACTTGATTTTCATTAGAGGGGTTTTTCACATAAGATCCCGGAGGCCCACTTTGAGTAACCAATTAATGAGCTTGAAGGCTTGTCAGATACCTTAGTGCTGAGTTTATAATACTGCAAGGCAGTATTATACTCAGTTATCACGGCTGCAGTTATTTTATGTTTCATCACAACGTTTCATTATAAAACAGTAGAATTGCACCATTCACTGTTACACAGTAGTCTACCAGGAGTTTATGTTGTCTGGCAAAAGTTGAACTCAACTTTTTTGATGGATGATTTTAATTTTTTTTTTTTTTTTGCCAGAGCCATCTGCATTGGCACCCTTGTTGCGTTAACAAAGTGGCCCCAGTTAAATAAATGAGGCTGCATTTGTTTTAATTCAGTGGAGTTGTCTGCGTGGATATGGCCAAGCATGTCTCTCTCTCAGTCCAACAGCAGCTCAACAAAGTCAGCTCTCAGTACTTCAACATATACCGGATTAATACACTTGATGTGAGGCTGATAGTTGATCTAACGGAGCCAGCCCACCTCTTGGTTGAAACCACATCCAGGGCTGACATATTGGGAGGAGTTCTCACCACACAGACTTGTAGGTTTTTGTTTACTCAGAAACTTGTTGGTGATCTTTCTTATTTGGTGTTGCTTGTTGTTATTATTCGTGTACAAAACTTTGAACAAAACTTTTTCAGGCAGAGCTGTGCATCCCCATGTACCTATAAGCACAGCAGAAAATGCTCTTTTGGAAGTTACTGCTCTAATATATCACTGGAATTAATTGTGCTGAAACAGTCCAATGCAGGCTAGAAGTGACTGCTGTTGTAATAGGCAATAACTCCAGTGATGGGCTTTTTTTTTTCCTTTTTTTTCTTTTTACTTTCATTGGGTCCACTTTGGTGCTTGTCGCGTTTGATTGCTCACAGAATTTTTTTGAGAAGTCCTCTTCCTCCTCCGCGGAAAATAGCAGAGCGCTCGCCCACCTTATGGGCCGGAACTCATGTCTTCAGGAAAAGGCCCATATCACCTTACAAATTCAGAGTCACATCACGGCTCCCACATCTGCCTCCTCCGGTAGCTCTAATTTGCTTTCTCTCCTAAAAGCAGCAACTAGAAACCCAACTTCTGTAACGCTCCAGTTGGCTCTTATTATTACTCTCACGTCCTCACTCTTGAAATAATTCTTCTGTGGTGCTCCTCACAAGTCGCTCTGGATAAGTGCTCCAGCTAAACACATGGATTTTTAAAAGAATCTATTAAAAAAACTAAAAAACTAAAAGCAAGTTGGTGACAATTGTTAGTGGAAGAGAAATGCAAGACAAATCATGGTGTTAAAAAAAAAAAAAAAAAAACAGCTGACACAGCTATGGGATGTACAGCGGATGAGCATTATTACCATTAATCTGACGATGATATATTTAGCAAGACTCCCTCTCTGGTTTTCTAACAAGCTCTCTTCAGTGTAATTTATAACAGGACATGATGCATGTTCATCTGTAGTTTAGACTTAGCTTTTGCCATTTTTTGATGCATAATGATAATAATACATTTTATCTATAAGCACCTTTCAAGGTGTTCAAGGACGAAGTGAATAAAACATTCAGAGGCATAAACAAGATAAAACCAAGACAAGATAAAACAATATATGAATGCATGAAAGAAAGAAAAAGATTTGACATCTATACACATACATACAGTTACACATACATATACATACAGATACACATAATCATACATATACATATATGCAAACATATCAACATATACACATACATGCTCATACACAACCATACTCATATACACATATTATAAGACAATAAATTCATACTGTACATTTTACAGAGCACCAGGAAAAACCATCCTAAATAAATGAGTTTTAAATTGTGACTTAAAAGAAGCATCAGATGTGCACTGGAGCAGAGTATAAGTATACTTTACTCAGTAAACACAGCCATACATTAACATTTAGTTGTACATTAATATTTAAGGGATAGGTGGTTCAGATGTCTCATACCCAGAGAAACCTAGAATGAGAGCAGATATAGATTTACATACTAATTCCTCCAGCTGCCTCGAGGATCAGTTTTGATCTTCTATCATTGTATTTTGAGTTCGGAGTCCTTTGACAAAATATGCATGACATTATTTTCATTCTTGACGGTAACATGCTGAATAACGCTCCCACCTGTGGTCGGCACCTCCTCCTCCTCTATTTCTGTTCTTCTGTGACACGTGCTGCCCTCTCTCAAAACCAAATCCCCACCACCACCCAAACACCCACCCACCCATCCACTACCGCCACCTTTCTGGCCCCCCCATTGAGTTCAAACGAAGAGGCCTATCTTCTCTTGTCCCCTCTCACACACCTACCGTCTCCCAGGAGGATAAATACAGACGCTGCATTAATTCATCCATGTCTCTCCAGATTTCTGCCAAATATTTTTTTCTTACTCTCTTAAGGGACTCAAGGGCTTTCAGCAGAGGGTCTCTCTGTTTACTTTGTACTCCCGGGCGGGGTATTTCCATTTGAATGAATGTGTGTGAGTGTGGGTTGCAGTTGGGTTTAGATGCTTCATCTTCAGACACACAGACATAGTGTGTTGAGTGTGTGTTTCACAAGGTTTTGTACGCATACTGAGCTAACCTGCATGGATTGACGCTATATGTACAGATTTAATTAAGTACTGTATGTGCATGTTTTTGGTGTGTGTGTGTGTGTGTGTGTGTGTGTGTGTGTGTGTGTGTGTGTGTGTGTGTGTGTGTGTGTGTGTGTGTGTGTGAGCACTTTCTCATACATTTTGAAAATGAGGAAAATGTGTATGTATTAGTGCTGGAGGGTGTTTACGAGCATAGTTTGTAGAGTATATCTATCACCTCAGTTCAGTGAGGGTCGGTCATTCAAAGCAAATCTTAAGTCATGTTAAGCTAAACTTTGGATTCTCTATATAAAAGCACCCCCCCCCCATCCCCCCACCCCCTTCAACCTTGCCTGGAGCACCGATAGGATGAAGAATGGCTAGAAGCCCCAAAGGAAGGAGGGGGAAGGTCCATCTGTGAGCTGCATTCAAGGACAACAGTGTTATCCATTTTGGAACAGTATGAAACAAGCCAGTGTTTTCAGTGGGGTTTGGAAATGCAGGCTTCTGGATGAACTGTGGATGCTACTGTTGTCTTGCCAAGCCAACTGTGATGTTGCAGATTAGATGCGAATCATTGACTCCTTGTTTGTATCAGCGCAACGTTTCTCACTCAGAGTGAGAGATAATGAACAAATGTGACTGATTGTTTCTGATCAGTGTTGTGGTGAATTACTGCAGCAACGGGGATTGTTTTGCAGTACTCGGGTGCTCAAGAAAGCTGTTTAATGTGATTTTATGTTATGCCCGAGGTGTTGGGGTTTGGCTATATATTAATCTCTCTTTTTTATCTTGTTTTCTCTTTTCTCTCCCCCCTTCCTTTGCTCCCTTTTTGTTCACTCATCTTTTTACTTTTGTGTTTTCCCACTTTTTCTTTTTTTTTTCTTTGTTTTTTTTTTTTTTTGTTCTTTCATCTCTTCCGCCTTCTCCTTCCTGTCCCTTCGGATAGAACCTATTCCACCTGCAGATGTCAGCCCGTGTGCCTCCGTCAACCCTGGGCAGCCTGCTGCTGGCAGTGCTGCAGGGGGGAGAGGGGGACAGGGACAGGGGAAGCCGTGGGGAAGAGAGGTGGGGAGGAGCAGCTGTGATCTGCCCCGGCTGGGAGGAAGGGGGTGACGGGTTGCTGTCTCACCTGCAGAGGCACAGTGGTTCTGCCTGGCATTTGTGGGATATCATCAACCTGACCCGCATCACAGGGGGTGGGGATAGGAGGGGGGAGGCCAGCGAGGAGAGGAGGGAGGATAAGATGGAAGAAGAGGCTTTGAAGATCCTCTCCACCCGTTTCCTGCGCTCCCCCTCTCCTCTCTCCTCTGTTCTCCTCCTGGGCTCTGATCCCGAGTGTGTCTCCTCTGTTCTGCGGGCCGCTCAGCGCCTCGCTCCATCACTACCAGCACTGCAGTGGATCATGGGATACCCCTTATCTCCAGATTCGCTTCACACACTAGGAGGTCCCCTTGGACTGCTTGCCTACGGGGAGGTTGGGCGCAAGCCTATCAGTTTCTACATCCGGGATGCTTTGCAGTTGATTGGCCGAGCGGTCACTGCAGCGACCATGGTGAGGCCGGACCTGGCGTTGATCCAGAACATGGTTAACTGTTATGACAAACCGAACCGCCATGAGCTGCCCTCTTCAGGACAATATCTGGCCAGGTATACACACACACACACACACACACACACACACACACACACACACACACACACAAATGAAAGGATCAGTTCACCTAAATTATTTAGAAATATCGTGCTCTCATTTATCTCTAGTAATATCTAACAATGCAGATTATATTGGTTTTAAGTAAAAATTTTACTTTTATTTGCTTGTGTTTGGTTTATTGCTAAAACTAATTCAAATAAAGCATTTGTGTGTATTTATTTGACAGCGCCCCTTACATTACATTTGTGCTCTCAGAGACACGGGACTTCTTGGTTGTGACTGACAATGTTATCCATAAGTTAGTAGGTTTACATCTGGACCTGTGAGGCAAAATCAACTGGGAATCAGTGATAATGTTAGCAGGTCATCTTCTTAGGCCTACTAGATAACTACTGATGCAAGTGTACGATCGCTTGCGATATCTGCCTTTGTTTATTAACTTTATTTCTACCTCCACACAACGGAGATGAAAAGTTTGTTAAGCGATCCCCACAGCATTGAAGTTCAGCATGTGTCCCTGCTACCAGATCATCCTCAGACGTCACTGTCAATATTTTCCACAGGAACTTTTTCATTGGTAGAAAGTAGTTTTTTAAAAAGTAGATTTACATATGTTTTTTTGGAGTAATTTGGTTGAACCAAGATGTTCAACCAAAGATGTTAGAACAATATCAATTTTAATGCCCTTGTGGCTCAAAGATTGGGTTCAGTTCCAGAGCAGTACCCTGCAGCTATTAGAGATTTGCACTTCAGCAGAGTGGATGATTGAAAAATATCCCCCCAAAAATTAAATATATTGCGACATAGGATTAGTGGTGGTAAACAGTCTCTATATCACCTGCAGCTACCAGTCCGACTATTTCCTTTTTATCATGACTCCTGGGCATCTAAACTGCATAGACAAGGTCAGAAAAGTGTACACATTTAATTCATTAAATGATCCATGAAGACACTGACAAAATGCAATTAAATCCCTCTGGTCACACTCACTGTCTATAAGGTCATTAGTTTTCTGAGTGACACGGGAGTTTTTGTGAGTAGGTGCTGGCTTCACTCGTGGCACTGTATGCTCCAGTTGCTGCCCTTTTCCGTCCTCTGCACCACGGGGGTGGCAACTTCTGAATAGTGCTGTCATACTGGGGGTGTGGAGGAGGTCTTTATGGCATACAGATTCACAGACTGACACCAGAGAGTTTTATCTGTTTCTTTTTGCTGCTGCTTCTGCTGCTTGAATCCCTGCAGCTTTTTAAAAATGGCCCCTGACAGCTTTCACAGGTTCTGTCAAGGTGCGCTCTGTGATAACACATACACATGCAGAAAGAAAAAAAAAAAAACACATTGAAATACATATTAAACCATAAATGTTTTCACTTAAAGCAGAAAAAAACGTAATTTGTACACAGCCAAAAAAAACTCACACTCACTTTATGACTTCTCTTAAGTCACATATGCGGGATACTGAGTATTGCACTGACGCACCATGCTCCAAACTCACTCCCAAGTTAAATATTTCTGGCCTGTCAGTTGACATGGATATTTTGCAGACATTGCAATGGATAAAACGGCAACTTCTGAGGTCGTGTGGCACTGGTGAGAGAAGGATTTGTGGTTGAGGGGAGCCCACAGCAAATATTGACCACACACGGTGTCTGCCAGCTGAGAGTGATCATTAACACCCACGTAATCACATGCTGGAATCTCTGTGTTTCCTCTAGTGGAGCACTGGGATGCCAG
This sequence comes from Trachinotus anak, assembly GCF_046630095.1. Lineage (NCBI taxonomy): Eukaryota > Metazoa > Chordata > Actinopteri > Carangiformes > Carangidae > Trachinotus > Trachinotus anak. Next base: position 10,784,082 of record NW_027273866.1, on the reverse strand, counting down.
AACCATTTGGCATGGAGGGCCAGAGGCTAAAACAAGTGGAGTGGGAGCTATGTTACAAAGCAGCATTATTGGACATTTGTTATTAGAGTGAAAAACAAATTTATTAGGTTTAATGTGATGAAATGGCTCATTTTTAGCCACACTAGCAATGTAGCTTTATGGATGGCAATGTCTCTTTGTCAGCCAGTCATCCACTTTGGTCCAGACTAAAATATTTTAACAACCATTGGATGGATTGACTTGAAATTGTGTATAGACATTAATAGTCCCTAGAGGATGAAGCCTACTGTTTGCTAATACACCATCTTTTCCTACGGTCGCACCATAAGGTTGACGTTTGCGGCTTTTTAAGTGAAATGTCTCAATAACTCTCGGCTGGATTGCCATGAAATTTAGTATTAACGTACCACTCTGGATGATTTGCAACAACACTGTTGTTGCCTTGCAAAATACCACTGTGTCTACATGCAGCCTTAAAGAGCTCTGTACTCTTAGACCTCTTATAATACGAACAACAAAGAAAACAACAAGTTGTGCTTTTAAACTCACTCAGACTTCATCAGGACACCAGGGAAAGTCACAATCTTTCTGTGGCGGGCCAATTAGGACATGGCCTACACTATCAGAATAGAGTATTTATAGTTGGTGTCACTGACCTTTGTTCCTGGCCTGTGACAGACTGATAAAAGAGGTCATTCTATCGCAATATTCAAACCAGTCCAGTTGTACGTCTTTGCCCCCCAGTGTATAAGTGATTCTTATCCCTCCCCTGCAACAGCCAGACATGTCACCGCTCCAGAGAACCCTGACAAAGCTTAAGGAAGTGAGAGACTTCCACATGGAAAAGGCAATTAACAGCTCAATGCCCAAGGGACAGAGCAGGGAAGGCAGAGAGAGAGAGAGGATGTCTGGAGATATAAGCGAGAGAGGAAGGTATGAGGGAGTACAAGCACAATTTTACTGTTTCTGATTCAAAGCACTGGCACACTGAGGATAAAGCCAAATATAAGAAACTGGCCCCTTTTGATGTAGTTCTTCCGAACGTCCAGAATCAAAAAAATCCCTGGGTTCTTATTCCCAAAAATACATTCGAGAGAAAGGCGAAAGTTCCCAAAGACAAACAGATGAAAGACAGAGGAAGAAGGAAACAGCTAAAAAAAAAAAAAAAAGGAAAATGGGAGTAAAGGTTCAGGAAAGGATGGAGAAACCTGTGTGGGAAAAGGATGTGAGGGAGGAGACAAAAAGAAAGAAGGGAGGGAAATAGATAGGAGGGTTGTTGTTATCAGAGTGAGATCTGCCAGTCAGTGCCATCTCACTCGACACAGCTGCCACGCTGATTCTATCTCCCCTGAAGAGATTAAAACCACTGAAACAAGCGAGCCTCGTATCATCCCCCCGACAGGCAGACATAGACAGAGGGAGTAAACTTTCCTCCAAACTAAAGGAGATGGAGTGATAAGAGAGTGAGACACATGCCTGGGACTCTCTTATAGAGTCATCATTTACCGGCCACTCTGCTGACATTTACTGAGTAAACTGGGGCCAGGTGTTAGTGAGAGGAAGCCATCCCTCACTGACACCGCTGGCTGACTTATCAACCTGCTTTGACAACAACAGTCATTCTTTAAATGCAGCCTCTGGCCTGATGCAACGCAACAACAACAACAAAGAACCCATAACTAAAAAGGTGACGCTGCTTGAAAATATGCCATACTTTTCACACCCCTGCTCTCATCTGTGTGTTATCTAAAGCTCCTATCTCACATTGTTCTCTTCTGGGCATGAATCCAAAAATGTCGCAAACTGTGTGGAGGGGGGGGGGGGGGGGGGGCTTTGCACCTCTCTGCTCACATAACAGATGTAAAGTGAAGCCGATGGTTAATTTTTTCATATACTCTACTGTGGTGGCCAGCCGCAGCCATTACAGTATAGTGTATGAGTCTGGAGTGGGTTGGCTTGATGAATCTGCTGTCTGTGGGATATGATGATTCAGCCGCACTATTACCATGAGTGATTTCAGCTCAAGGCAAGGCTAGCACTTCCGCTTTATGGTCAGAGAGACTGAGGGAGCTGCTGATGAGGAAACATAAGTTAACGTGGAATGGGATGGGAATGACTTTCAAATCAGAGTCATTTTTAATCAGGTTCTTGGGAATTATGGTGCAAGGAATGGGTTTCTAAATTGATATTGTGCTGTTGAGGTAAATCACAATGTGAAAAATGAGGGCAGTGAACACAGGCACAAGCAGAATACACAAATCCTTACATATATTCTCATGTTGTGTTCATTCTGTGTGGCACAGACAAGCTTTGGTCCAGGCCGGGCATGGAAGTGAGGTTAATGACCCTCATGGTCAATTTAGTCTTTTAATTGTCCTTCACATATCCTGGATTTGATGGAGAAAGTTCTGCAGCAGCCCTTATCTGTGCTCATAGATTCATACATATAACTTGGAGATGAGAGCGGGAGAAAAATGTAAAGAGAGAGTAAAACAAAGAATGAGAGAGAAAAGCTATTTTTCTGCCCTGAGAGAGGTTTAAGGCTTGACCAACCTTTTCCATTAACAGGAAGGAAAACTTGCCATTTCTAGCCTTGACCCGAGGTGTAATCAACAGTCCCTGTACGGTTCAACACATGCCAACTGCAGTGATCCCTGCATACATTAACATTTAAGCAACCCCTAAGATTTACAATGACCTACGGACAATCTCCCACTAATCAAGACATGATCAAACAGTACTTGTATAGCCTCACACTGAGACATCGCCTGGTGATGTCCACATGATCAGATGCTAAGACATGAGCTAACAATCCCGGCATGGTTCAAGAGGCCAGGGCAGATTTATGAGCAGACGGGGATTGCTCTTCTTAATATATTCCACCGTAAAGACCAATGCGGGTCACCAGGCAAGTGAGGTGAATAGCAATGACTGTCTGTATGGACTTGTAGATAGGAGGAGACCCTTTCTGCACTGCATTAACTTTTAATTATGACATTCTGGGAGATGCAATTACCCATCTGACACTAGACTTGCTAAAGCTGCACAACCAGACCTTGCCTGTCTGCACCAACTTTTGTTATTTTTTTCTTGCTTTTTCTGTGTTTTTTCTTTCTTCATCTGTCTGGTTTAGAGTTGTGCTTTATTCATTTATACCCCATCACATGGATATTGCATTTTCTTGTCAGTTTTGTCATCTCTCGCTTATTGTCTGTTTGTATCTCTCTGTCCCTTGAGATTTCTCTCCAACACTTCCTTTACTGGAGCCACAGGCCTGATCCAGGTGGATGCCGGCCTCTCTCGTGTCCTGTCCTCCCAGCTGTTCCACGTGTGGAGTCTGAAGAGGGGCGCTCTGGGCCAGCCAGCCTGGGTTACTGTAGGCCAGTGGACCCGAGGCAGACTGGTGTTGGAGGGAGGGATCCTAGGGCTGGTCGGAGGGTTTGGGAGCAGCCAAGGACAAGGTCTTGGGGCTGGGGTAAGGGGAGGGGATGGCCAGGGAGACAGCAACTTTGGGGGACGCTGGAGGCCAGGACTTTCCGTTGAAGGACACCGCTTGCGTGTCGTAACACTGGTGGAACACCCGTTTGTTTTCACACGGGAGGTGGATGAGGATGGATTGTGTCCAGCTGGTCAGCTTTGTCTGGACCCCAAAACCAACCGGTCCGACATCATCCAGAGCCTCTTCAACCAGCTGCACAACCCAAACAATACAGCTGCTGATTGGGAGGGCAATGGTGAGTTTTGCTTTGGCAGAACAGTGTAGTGGAGAAAGTACAGGTTTGCCATTTGAATTTTTGTGTATACTCTAAGCTTCTTGAATCTAGTGTTTGATTTCTTTTGGCTTAGATCTCATTTTTATGTAACTGCCATGTTGGTACACCTCCTCCTTGAGACTGAAGTAGATTTTAGTAGTAAAATCAATACTGGTCAGTCCAGTTCAAATACATACCAGGGTCAATCTCAAGGGCTTAGTTCTGTAGCTACATCTTCGTTTCATGAATGAAAAGGATTAAAAGACATTAAATCCATAAAAGATCAAGACTATGGTGTCAAAGGAACACCATGTACTATATCTCTGAATAACAACTATTACTCTAGAATACATGCACCCTACTGTATAACAGTAAAATATAAGGCATCCTAACTTTCTTTCTTGAATCAGCAGATGGCAAATGGTCTAATAGAACAAGTTTGCAAAAAAAAAGGTTTGCCAGAAAAATTAAAAATTGCCAAAAGTTAAAAAATTTATATTATAGAATTTCCATCTTGCTGACACAAGTTTTATTCAAACATTTTTCTAGTCAAGATTTAGTGTGACTGCAATGTTTTTTTCTATCCTGGGTGCTGGATTAATTAAAAACACACAAGCTGAGATGTGCTGTGAGGATCCATCAATATTTTTCCATGATCCATAGTCAACAGCTGTGGACAAATTCCCAGAAGTAAAGCCCCCTACACTTCCAAAGCATGCACATGAATATCTGGATGGATAAAAATTCACATCATCATCACTTCTTTCCTCTTAGACCTTCCAGAGGACCTCAGGAAGTGCTGCTATGGGTACTGCATTGACTTGTTGGAAAAACTAGCAGAAGACATGGGCTTCACCTTTGACCTGTACATTGTGGGAGACGGGAAGTATGGAGCGTTGAGCGGGACAGGACGCTGGACGGGGCTGGTCGGGGACCTGCTGAGTGGAACCGCTGACATGGCTGTCACCTCTTTTTCCATCAATTCTGCCAGAAGCAGAGTCATCGATTTCACCTCGCCCTTCTACTCCACCAGCCTGGGCATTCTGGTACAACTGCCCAAAGTCATCATTAGTTGGAGTTTTGAGTTCGCATTTAAATGATTGTAGAAGACACAGGGCATGCCCTAAAATAAGCTGCATTGTGAGTCAGTGGCAGCATTTCGGTCTGACTTTGATTCATCAATCTCTTTCTCTCTGTGGCTGACATTATTCCAGTACGATTTGACGATACAGTCTGCAGCTCCTTAATTTTTGCCCTTATGCCCTGCTCACATGGTCTTCTGGTGCACAACTGGAGATCATTAGTTGAGGAATAATTAGTTTGCTGAGTTTTCAGTGGGCACGTTAATTATGAAAGTTCAATATGAGAGCCGGTCTGAGAGCGTATAATGAGTCTTAGAGGCATTTTGTGAAGCCGTCTTAGCAGAGTCCTCAAACATGCTGCAGTTATTCTTTGATTTGTTAACATCTCCCTCTGTGGCTGACAAACTGCAATGCATAATATGATCTGACAATACAGTTCCATTTGAAAATGAGAACTCCGTCATTTGAAAAAGTGGTTTTCTTTTCCTTACAAAATGATGGATAGTTCAAAATAATAAATAATTATGGAGAGTTAAGAAAAGTTTACTGACAAGATGCTACAGACTGCGGGCAGAATTCTAATCAGTGTTGCACAAATATGTCACTTGCAAATAGTAATCATTTTTATCAAGCTAGTCTCCTGCACTGGTGTCTTTTTTTGTGACCCACCAGGTTCGTAGCCGGGACACTGCAGCTCCCATTGGAGCCTTCATGTGGCCTCTGCACTGGTCCATGTGGGTGGGCATCTTTGTCACGCTGCATCTCACTGCGCTCTTCCTCACCTTGTACGAGTGGAACAGCCCCTTCGGCATGACACCCCATGGCAGGAACAGGCTGCGTGTGTTTTCCTACTCCTCAGCCCTCAACCTCTGCTACGCCATACTGTTTGGACGCACAGTCGCCACCAAGGTAAAGTGGATCTTTTGTTTGTGACAAATGGGCATCATGCAGGGTGGGGCAGGGGTTAGAAATTGCAGAGAAAGGGAGAAGGGGAGAGACTACACAAACAGTGAGGGCAAGTTGAAAGTTAGAGGGGAAGGAGGCATCGAGAAAGATGATAGAGATGGCCAGGAATGGGAGAAGATAGATAGGGGAGAGGTTAAGAAGGTAGGCAGTGATGAAGTAGAGAGGTACAGGGAGGATAATGCACATGGAGGGAGGGAGAGGGGAAAGGGTAAGTGGGCTGACAGAGATTGAAGGAGTTATGGTGAGGATGATGGGGATGGATGAAGGTGGAAAAGGAGGGAGCGAGTAGAGGTTAATTCCCCGAAGTAGTCAGACACAAAGTTGAAAACAAGAAGGCAGGGGAAGAAGGCCAGTGGGGGGGTGAAAAGGTGAGAGTGCACATCAGGAAAAGAAGGTAATAGGGAGGATGAGAGAAAGATGGTGAGATAGGGTTGAGAGGGTAAGTAGGTAAGCAGTGCTGAGAAAAGCAACAGAATGGGGGTGAGATGGAGGTGGGCAGACAGAGGGTGAGGTAAAGGGGAGAGGGCAAGTGGGTGGGCAAAATTAGAGAGTCAGGCGACAAAGGTTAGTATGAGAGAGAAATGTGATGGCTGAAGACGTGATGGCTGAAGACAAATTGGAAATCAAATCCTCATACTTAGGCAATTCTTTAATACTGCTAATTGCTAATAATGTTTTAATGTTTTAATGTCTTTTGTTTGGTATAAATACATATAGGTATTAAAGGTAACCTTTGCAGTAACAGCATTCTGTAGAAACCTGTCAAATTTGATTGATTATGTCAAACGCACAGTCACACTGCCATACATGTCCTACCACAATGCAGGTGAAAAACAATTGTCCCCAGCTTTCTTTGTTTTGTTTTTTTTTAACTGCAGCATACTGTGCCAAAATCCATCATTATGATGGGTTTGTGTTTGTGCCTCAAATTTTCATGCAGCACATTTAGACAAATATCTGAAATGTAATTTGCTTAAATCATTTCTGCCTTTGCCTCCCCTACCCATGCCACTTAGTGAGTACCCACGCCATATTATTTTTTCTTTAAACACATAATCACTCATTGTCCCTCGAGGAAGCAGGGCAAATGACTTCAGTGGAATAGAGGCCAAGTGATTAGACAAACCTTCCCATAACTGAAAGGTCACGGGTTTGATCCTTGAAACTGACAATGTGTGTCAATTAACAGGTTGTGTTCATTAGCAGCCTTATGACCTGTTCAAATGTCCACGAGCAACTCTCTGAACCTCTGTGTGCTGGGTCAAAGTCAAACACTCAAATTTATTTATGCTCTGGGGAAAACAGTGGGCAAGTATTTAATTGCTAAACCTTTATTGTAGAGTTAAGTTTTAATGAGATTTAGGCCACTTTAAATGGTGAAACAGTGTTGTTCCCAGTGTTGTACAGTGATTCTGCCCCGATGCTAACGTAAGCTATAACTGTTAGCATGACCAGCTACTAGCTTACTATGTACAGTAGTATTTGAACATTATTTCCAAGGCCAAAAGCATAACTACATTAGTTTGAGGGATTACATTTTTTTAAAAAAGCAAGAGTTGTCATTTCACCTAGCAAGTTCACAGAGTAGAAATTAGAAGCCTGTTTTTGTCTGCCTCACTTAGGCGACCTGCTTTTTCTTAAAATACTCAAAACCCCCGTAATTATTTCCCCAATATCACTGTAAACCTCATATTGAACAGAACGCTTGACCCGTGTAACAACAGCAACTGAGGGGAACAGGAACATTCAGTTACATGTGTTATCAGCATTTAACTTGTAAGCACAGTATGAAATTTTGCTTACCTTCTGAGGAAAACACAGGCCTGCAGTGCCTAAAGGCACCATGATCATTATCTACAACAAAGCACTACAGTTCACGTCTTCTCAAAAATAATATTACTGAAGAGTTTGTGTTTGTAATATGCATTCCCTCCTCCCTTTCTCCCCTTTCAGTGCACCAACTAATTACGCAGAGAGTTCATAACATCCCGAACACTTTCGTAACAATGGCTTACAACCTTGTTTGTATAATTAATGTCTCATTAATCTAAAACCTTTAAAAACACTAGAAATTCATCTCTTTTCTTCTGTTAAGTGGATTTTAATTGGTGGAATAAATAAATGATCACAGTGTTCAGGTGGATTCATCCCCTAGGCAAGCAATTTCATGGAAAGATATTTCTGATGTGTCTCACAAACAGTCACACTTTGTTAGTGTTCCTCTCTTGCATTAACTCTTCCTCTGGTCTGTTTTGATTAACTTGATTACCCTCACTCTGGAGTTAAATTTGGAATTTTGAGGAGGAGGAGAAAGAGGAGGTCCCCCCCCCCAATGCCCTTATTTCTCATACATTTAGCTTCCTCACTTTCCTCCAAGTTGTTTGTTGTCATGCAGTTTCATTTTTTGTCTTCACGTCATGACATTTTTCGATTTTGAGCTTTGGGATATTTTTAGATTCACTCATCATTGAGATCTGCTATTTATTCTTCTTTTGTTCTTTTTTATTATTTTTCTATCTTAATGATTACACAAAAAGAAACTAAAAAATCTCCACTCTGCAGACTCCTAAATGCTGGACAGGGCGCTTCCTGATGAACCTTTGGGCTATCTTCTGCTTACTGGTGCTGTCCAGCTACACTGCCAACCTAGCCGCAGTCATGGTCGGGGAGAAGACCTTCGAGCAGGTCTCGGGAATCCATGATGACAAGGTTAGACTGCACACAAGGACACAAACTTGCAGCTGCATGCATGTCAGCACCCCCCTACACACATACACACAAAGACAAAGACACAGCTACATGCACACACAAACTAATCTTACACAAGGACAAGCTAATGAGTAAAGAGTGGAATTATTTGTGAAGGATTATCGCTTTCCATATCCCTAAACCCTGTAGGGAGTTCAGGGCTACAGTGAATTTGATATGAGCCCCATCATGATATCTACCACCCACCCCCCCATCCTCATATTCTGTAATCACCTCTACCACTGTCTCCACCTTCTCTTCCACCCATGCCTCCCTGTGTCGCTCTCCCAGCTGCACCACCCCTCCCTGGGATTTCGCTTCGGCACGGTGAGGGAGAGCAGTGCCGAGGATTACATGAAGAAGAGTTTCCCAGAGATGCACGACTACATGAGACGCTACAACCAGCCCACCACCCCAGAAGGCGTACATATGTTAAAGTAAGACACTAACGCTTACGTGTGTGCCATGCACATTTGTGAAATGACCTCATTTCCACCGGTGATTAAAATAAAATCCAGACCTAAAAAAATACAGTCATGTTAACATCTGCAATCTGTGGCTGTCTGTATTCTGTGCACTTAGTTGTCATTCACACTGTGCTTAACAATTCTGTATACTGACAAGAGCAAACATTTTAGATGCTCTGATTTTCCAGCTTAGAGAAACTGTTGTTTATGTTTGTTCCTAAATCATAGGAATGGGTAGTTTAATCTAAATTCGGCTTTAGGATTGATTTTTGCTCAGATTTTTTTCCACCTGCAGTGATGTTCCCGTCAGTGGATGTTGTCTTATATATACATAGTGAACATGCTGTTTGCTTTTGGATCTGAGAGAGGAACGAATGACTATGTGAGCCGCATATATTTGATACCCTGCATTACCATGAGCTTTTCCTCATCCAGAAACGTTTTAGCACAAGGTCTAAGTGAGGTGAAGGCATATGAATCACATAAATTTCATTAACAAAGACCTCGCAATTTATGGGCGAAAATAACACTTTTTTTTTTTTTTAAATTAAGTGTTGAATTGATGCAATTAGGGCTGAGGACAAGTGGCTGAATTGGATGTCGAATGGGGATAGCGGGTAGATGAAAGCAAAGAGGCAAGGCAAGTTTATTTTTATCATACATTTAATTCACAAAGGCAATCGAAAGTGCTTTACATAATACATAAAAAGGAGATAAAGCACAGAACAATAAAAAACAGAAATTGAAGGGATAGGAACAATTTTAAAAGAAATAAGAAAGTAGTTTAAGATAATAGTAGGCGGTTAAAGCTCAGCCAAGGGCAGTGGAGAAAATAACAGTCTTTAACTTGGTTTTAAAGGTAGTTATGTATCAGATGTTTGCCTGGCCCTGTGGGGCAGGGTAGCCAACTGCTGCTTCTTCATGTTTAGTTTGGACTCTGGGAACAATTACAAGACTGCTACCAGATAACCAGAGATGTTGAGGAACACTGGGAAGAGATATTTTGGGGGGGTAACATGCACACAAGTGTCCCTGTTATGTGTTTTACTTTAGTCTTATCCTGGTTTTGACCATATTTTGGATCTGATATTTACTTGGAACATAAAACCAATTTTTTCCCTGAATGCAATACTTTGATTATAGAATTAATTAGGTTTCTGATTGTGTGATCAGTGAAGATATGTCTGTAACACCTTCACATTTAGCTAATCTTTATCATCATATTTCTTCCTTTTATCATTCATGCATAACTTAGGTTTAGGATACCCCTGTGCAGATGCAGATTTTTTTTTTTTTTTTTTTTTTTTAAATCAGACCACATTTTAGTAACTTGTGTTTGATCATTTTAAGAACTTTTTCATACCTTTACATGAAATTAGCCATGTTCAAGGAGGTATTCAAATCATTCATTTTCAAAGTCCTACAATGAAGATGTCATTTTGTGTCAAATCCTAATCTATAAAGCAACTAATGACTAATGTTTTCAGAGTAATGTAGTGCAGTTAAAGTACAAGATATCCCTTTAAAATGTAGTGGAAGTATAAAATATCATGCAAAGGAAATTTTCAAGTAAAGTAAAAGAACCCTCAAATGTAGTTAAGTACAGTACTTGAGTGCAGACAATTAGTTACCTTCCACCACTGGAACTCAGACATGCTATATGAATGATATGCTAAGCATAGGTAACCCAAGTGCAGGTACACAGACATACTGTAGCACGCACAGCAAACACACTCATATCCACTGTAAAAACACAACCTCTGCCTTCTCCATAAAGCACCAACAGAGATGCTGAGATAGTGCATGTGCTGACTTAGTGGTGCAAGTGGGAAGACACAAAGCGCTTGTTCAGAGAAAGAGGATGAGAACGGGGTAGATGAAGGTGGCGTTTGTTTGCGAGCGAGGCAGAAGTGGAAGTCACAGCAGTGCAGAGAACCAGAGTGAGGCTGTAAAACACTGTGTTGGCAGAACTACTGACCCCAATACTGCACTCAAATCTTAGAGAAGGAGGGAAAAAAAAAAAAAAACCTCACAAACCTTCTGGAGAGAGAACGCTGAGGGCTACGCATGAAGCTGCACACAAACGTATCGGCTCCCAGGAAATAATGCATGCTCAAGCACATACCTAAACACAGACTTACAACTAACAGTCGTACCTAAACACTTTGATGCCTTCACGCATGCACTCTCACATACACACACACAGCTCTTATTCCAAGGCCAGGCATCAGATAGCTTCCGACCCTCTTTAGTCCCAGAAGAAGTCTCTGTCCCCTCTCTTCCCCCTGTGCCTCATGTTTGACAGGTCTAGACAGAGAAAAACAGACTTTCCTGCTTTGCCAGCAGAGCAAAGACTTTGTAAAGTCAACCTTTTGTTCAGTGGCAAACGTACTGAATAACAAGAAGTTTCAGGTAATTTGATCAGTCTGGTTTAGCTTTCCCATTAGACTGAGTGTATGTGTGTGTGTGTGTGTGTGTGTGTGTGTGTGTGTTCGACATTTTACCATTTAAATTTGGCGTATATGTGTATTTTTGTGGGCGAATGTGCATATAACTGAGTTTGTTTGTGTGTCAACAAAAGTGTATCATTTGTTCTTTATCGGTCTGCTTGTGTTTTGAAGTGTATTATTCAAATCCAGTGTGTTTCACTTTGTATCCTGAATCATCTGCCAGCCATGGTCAGCAGCAGAGGCACAGTCTGTAATTAGGGGTCAATTAAGGTCAATTGGATCGATATAGCCGGAGTAGGAGAGTCTTGGGCAGTGTGTGTAATGCCTTATCTGTCTGCCACAGAGGCTGTTGGTTTAGGTAATGATGTATGTGTTTACACAGTGTATTAGAATGTAGTTAATCTCATCCTCTCTATAAATGACAAAAGTGGGATGACAGCCCAAAGTACAGGGTTCCTACACGGGTCTGGGGAGTCTGGAAATGTTTGAGAAAGTAAATCTGATTTACGTGTCGTCAAAAGTTTGAGGTTAATCGTCTTTAATTAATGCTGCTCTCATATTCCTGTGATGTGTGTGTGTGTGTGTCTGTGTGTGTGTCTGTTGGTGGTGAAGGACAGATCCTCCTGCTCTGGATGCGTTCATCATGGACAAAGCTCTGCTGGACTTTGAGGTCTCTATTGATGCAGAATGCAAACTGCTCACTGTGGGGAAACCGTTCGCCATTGAAGGTGCGCGCACACACACACACACACACACACACACACACACACACACACACCAACTTGTATTGAGATTGTATTGACTCACAGTCATTCCCTGATGGCATTTTATTTAAAAAAAAAAAAAAAAAAAAGGATCTTCAAACTGACTTGGTTTGGCTTTCTCTTGATCTAATAAAATTGTGTTTTGAGCATAAGCCTTGCTTACAAGTCTAGAAGAAACATGATTTCAGCATCAAACTTCATGCATTTACTTGCCGAGAGCTGTCGCCAGCAGTGGAAAGCAGCGCCAGTGTTCACTCTTATCTCTATCACATCTTTTCTTCTACTGAAGTTGGCACACTAACTAGCTAGCCCCGGCCTGTCTCGTCACTTTCTGATAGCGACTCACTGTAGCCCCCAATCTGCCCTGAAGACAGAGGGTTTATTATAACTTGTCTTGTAAATGCAGCAATGGCCGAAACAACAATCACCACCGCAAAAAAACTGGAAGAAACCACGTTTGGTGGCAGAGAAAACTTACAAATAGCCCCTTTTCACTAACTCAAACCTTTACCTGCCTTCAGCTAAACATAACTGTGCTCTCAAAACTAAAACCAAGTCTGAATATCTAGACAGACTGACCTTGTGCGGACTTTTGTTTTTTGTCCCCACATGACAAGTGAGTCCCCACAATGTGACTGTATGAAAAGATTTGCCCCCATGACAAATCTTGATGTGATTAAGTACACACACCAAAGTACCAGCTCACAGTGTATACAGTTTGAAGTGTGCATATCCACACACACACACACACACACACACACACACACACACACACACACACACAGTGAACTTATAACACTGCAGGGTAAAAGTACTCAGTCATCCATTATTTACAACAATACCTGGTCAGAACACTTTGGACTTATCACTCACAGGTTTGAAAACCTAAAATACAGTCATGAAGCCTGCAGACAGATCCAGTGTGAGTCAAAAAAACAGCTAATGATGTATAGAGGGGGTTATTATATTCAAGCTCTTGTACATACTACGTGAAAGAACAGACCTATGAACATGTAGTACATGTACAAGTGCTGAATTTTGTGTGTCTTCTAGTGTTATTCTTGAAGGAAAGCGTTTTCCCCTTAGAGGGAGGACATTTTTCCAAACTAAAATCACTATATGAACCATGGCAAGCAAGGAAAAAGTGCAAAATAGAACCAAGCAGCTTGCAACAAACATTTTACATGGCTGTCATGCTTTTATATTTAACAATGTTGAATTTTCCACTCTTGTTTTCTTTCGCCTCGTCCTCCTCCCACACCTTCTACAACCTGTGTATGTGCCACCCAAACTAAAAACTACTTTTTAAAAAAATCTAAGTTTGTACATTATTAATAGCTTAGCTTGTTCTAAAATAGATCTAAAATATTACAGCGAATCATGTTTTTGATAAAAATTTAAGCCAGATTAATACATTATTATTACATTACAGTATCAACTTGTTGCAGCACTGATGACAGTAATAATAGTAGTAGTAGAAGTAGTAGTTTCCTGTGATACATGTCTGCTGTGAACTCATGATATATACCAGGATATTTTGCAGAATAGCAGTGTATCATTTTGAGAAAAAGAGGCTGCTGACGACCTGTCAGAAGAAATTATGTCCTTGCTCTAATAAAAGCCTGGTGTTACTTTTCATTGAGGTAAATAAAAGGTTCCAGCCAGTTTACAATATTCTAGTCACATGGCATCTGCACATATACGCCTTCTGAAGGTGACTTTGAAGAGGAATTTCCACTGGCAGGACACATTTATTGGATGTATCAAGCATTTAACCTCTAACCCAAGCTGCAGGTATAGAATTAGTGTGTGCGCTCATGCCTGCCCACTGACGAGCATATATGTCCATATGTGTGTGTGCAGTTCCTTGTGCACTTGTTTCAGCTCAGCCTCTTTGTCTTTGCATTACTGAGAGGCTCACACAGACATACAGAGCCACATGGGACCAAACACTAACTTTGATGCAAACTCAAAAGCACTCAGCCTCAGATGGACCCCACTCCCACATTCCCTTTCTCACTGTACAGCTCTTGCTCACTGGAGATTATCTACTGCTTTCTTGACTGTACAAGACAAAATGAGCCGAGACACTTCACTGTGGCATTACTCACGATTGGGAGCATGAGGAAGCAAGTCTCATTTGTATGTAGAGTGGGTCCGTTTGATGACTACTTGATTCATTGTCTACAGGAAAAGGCAGATGAAGACCCCACACAGCCTTTAGTAGCAATTCACCTCCACAGCCTGTGTGAGAACGAATGGGATGGGAGTGAATAACCCAATAAGCTTAAATAAGGTAGAGGAAGAGAGAGCAGGAAATGGTCCAGACAGGAAACGTGAGAGGAAAAACACAAGAGGAGGGGGGTGGGCAGAATATGAGATAACAAAAGTATAAGTAAGAAAAGAACAACAAAGGTAAAGAAGGGGAGGGCCGGTGTAGGGGGTGAGTGAGGTGGGAGTTGAGCACAAGAAGGAGATAGAGGGCTTTCATTTGCCCACTGCCAGTTTGCGCCTTTCTGCACTGCGAGTGATAAAAGAGCCAGCCAACAGAGTCCCCTAATCAAGACAAACCTTCACCCCGAGCAGCTGGAGCGAGAGAGAGAGAGAGAGAGAGAGAGAGAGAGAGAGAGAGAGAGAGAGAGAGAGAGAGAGAGAGAGAGAGAGAGAGAGAGAGAGAGAGAGAGAGAGAGAGAAGGGATGGAGGACAGAAAGAGAGAAAGTGTTATTTGGTCCATGTGAGGATTTATAGAGGGGGTTTGTGGTCAGGAGATACAGAAAGACTCAGGGCTGTGAAGCTGCTGCAGGCAAGGTGCTCTGCAGAAACCTTCAGGCTACTTAAGTGGAGAGGGATGCGGGGGTGTCGCTGTGCGCCTGTTTCCACTGAGTGCTGTTGGGAGATGTTTACGACAGCCTAGACACACCCCATTAATAATATTGCCACTGAACACGCAGCCACTCGCTGCTTGTTTGTATGTGTGCGCGAGTGGTGAGGGGCCATTTGTGTTTGTGTATGTGTGTGTGTGTGTGTGTGTGTGTGTGTGTGTGTGTGTGTGTGTGTGTGTGTGTGTGCGTGCGTGCATAAGTGGACAACACAAGCTCAGTCATGTGGGACAGAGCACGTCTGAAGATGGGAATGAGGCTGGCAGTAAGACTGTTGTTGGTCGGGCAGCTCACGTCTGGCAGGGGCGACGCATGATCGCCCTTGTCTGCGTATGCTTTTGTGTATGTGTGGAAATGTGGATGTCAGAGAGTAATTCCAAAGCAAGACAGCATCATTAAAAAAAAAACAACAAAAAAAAAAAAAACACACATGCCGACTTTTAAAGAATGAGCTGACAAAATGTAAAACAAAATGCCATTCAGTTGAGTGGCAGACACCTGCTATTTTGATAAATGACTAATGATTTAAAGCAAATTTTCAACATTCACAAGCTCTCCCTGGTTTGTGAGCATTTGCTTTATTTTTTTTCTTATGTGATAATAAACTTGTGGAGGACATTTTACTCATTTTTGACAGTTTATAGATCAACTCAGTAAGAAAATATCAGAATATTGATTAGTAATGAAAATCATTCTTAGTTGTAGACATTAAATTATGCATTCCATTAACCCAAAGCAACTTAATATAGGTTTACATACCAGTTATTGACATTATAGCATCAACATACATTACAGCGTACTCCTGTTGCTATGTCTAATGAAGAGCTGCTGTAAAAACTGAGCAGAGCTGCACAAACAGTAGAAATTATGCAGATGTAACAGCCCGGCATCTTTAACCAGTCATACTGTAATTAAAAGGACAGACAGATGAGTCAGTATGGGAGAGGTAATACTGATGATTTTGAGGTACAAAAACATTACTGTTTCATTTAGAGTTGAAGAGCAATCTGATCATTTATCTTTTATCTTCTCTGTCACTGATTGAATCATTAAGTTCATTGAATTCATAACAAGACATAAGACTGGATGGAATAAGTCTTACAAAGACTGTAATTTGAAAGTTATGAAAGATGATAGGAACTTTGCTGACGGTTATAGTTTTGATCTGTGTTTATAAATAGGATGGTTAAACTTTTACAAACCGATATAAGTATAATAATACTAAACTTGATGTGCATGGGTGTGTCTGTGAGTGAGTAGGTGTGGGTGGGGGTTGAGTGACAGCTTGAGATGGAATATGTGCATGTCTGGGGAAAAGACTCAAAACAAATGACAAGCAGCTGCCCACTTGTATTTCACTGTTTGACTGAGGGCTGTAGAGGAATGTGGATGGAGATAGGCTGATGACAGAAAAATGTTGTCTGTCTGGTGGAGGGGGGAAAAAAAAGAAATGAAGAAATGAAGAAAGAAGACAGAGACGTATAGAGACAAAGCAATGGACTCGGGAGAGGAGCCGAGAGATAAAGAGAAGAATGAAGCAAAGCAGAAATTGAACGAAAGTGAAGGGATGACAGAGATAAGGAGCGGAAGAACTGAAGGACTAGCGGCAATGGTGGGAGAGGAATGACCTCGGACGGGGTAGAGGAAGGATGAGAGAGAGAGACAGAGAGAGAGGACCGAGGGAAAGGAACAGGGGAAGAATGAGGAGAAAAGGGAGGGAAGCTTAGACAGTCTTTGTCATGTAGGAAGCAGAGTGTGACAGGTACGTGAACCTTCGCTATTCTCTGTCTCTGTCCACAACCCCCATCAGCCTCAAACACCCTGACAGTCAACGCACACACACAGACACACAAACAGCTGCCAGGTCCAAGACAGTCCCGCACACACAAATACACACACGCACACACACACAAAATGCTGTTGGCATGACTGTGTCTTTGATTGCAGTGCAGATGAAATGAAAAAAACAATCCCAGGAGGTCTTGTATAGCAATAAATCTCCGAGCGGGTCTTTAGACTCTGAGCTGAAGCACAGATTTACCTGCAGAAATGTGGCCTGTAATGCAAAACAGATGCAGTTTTCAAAGTGTGGGCAGGGCAGAGCCTTTTCTCTCTGGCTTCCAGCTAGATTTCGAGTTTTAGTTATTCACACATATGCAAAGAGTAGAAATTGTAATGTACAGAAACAGAGAATGTGATGGAGAGGTGCAGAAAATCCACAGAGTGGTTGGATCATGGGGGAGAGAGAGAGAGAGAGAGAGAGAGAGACACAGAGAGAGAGAGAGAGACAGAGAGAGAGAGAGAGACAGAGAGAGAGAGAGAGAGAGAGAGAGAGAGAGAGAGAGAGAGAGAGAGAGAGAGAGAGAGAGAGAGAGATACAAATACATGTCATTAAAGCTTGTGTATCAGTACTGATGAATGTGCCACTACTGAAATTAAAGTAATGGACAGTGGTAGAAAGGAGTTCTTAAATCAGTTTCTTAATTAAAAATCATACTTATATACTTTTATCGCTGAAACTACAGTATATTTTATGACGGTCTGGTCTCATCACTCACATCCTGCTGCTATTTTACCTTTAACAAGAGAGAAATAAGGAAATCCATGGCAATACCAGTTGACTGATGAAACATTTTCTCCAGATCAAGCTCAGATGAATATTTAATGTACTATAAGAATAATTTGCATTACTGCTGGTATAATTTAAGTATTTTTGAAGCTATGAAATCCACATCTGTGACACCTGCAAGTCTGAACTCTAATTGTGCAGAACATTTTATGAGAATATTATACATGTTTTGTTATGTGAACCATCACTCTGCAAAGCAACCAATAACTGTAGCTGTCAGTTGCATGCAGTGAAGCAAAGGGGATATTTCCCTCCTAATATTTAGTGGAGAAAATTCTCACAAAAAAAGGAAACAATCAAGTACTAGTGTTTAGATGCTGCACCTCCAAACCCTCCTTGTTACTGCATGAATTTAATACTGTAAAAGTACAAATGTATTACTATTAACTTCAGTATGAATTTCAAGGTGATTTTCTTCTTCACATTCAAGGCTATAAAAACCAAATGTAGTTATAGATGCAACCATGGGGCTGCTACAATAGCTTCCTGCACGCTACGCATGAACAGGAAATGCAAAAGAGCACCTTCAACATGAAAACATGATCCACAAAAGAGCTGTAATGTCAGCATGTTATCAGGTTCCCATGCAGATGCAGTGAAACTGCCCTTTGTTTGGCCTTGCAACAAAACTGGGTCTTACATCTGTAACCGGAGGCGGTGAATGTGAAGTGCACATGGAGTGGATGATCTGACTATGATAAGTGTTTTGCAACTGGCGGCTCTGGCGATGAGGTCAGAGTAAGGGTCCAATTATGTTTGTTCCAGACTGGGTTATTTTTTATTTTATGGAGACCAATTGTGATATTGTACAGCTAGAAAAGGATGGTATCTCAGATTATTCTTTCTTCAGTGTATGTGTCATAAAACTAAGAAAATGGAATAAAACATATAGGTTGATAGCTGAACTAGTATGAAGTGTCATGTACCTCTTAAAATTCTTCAGGGAGGCTCAATGGGAACCTGACAGAAAACAATGACAGCAAAAGTAACAATGAAAATGATCAAACAGCCAGTGACATTAATTGGAGGTGCCAAGGGAACGGAGTGAAATGTACAGGTGAGAAAAGAGTAATCATAAAAAAAAAAAAAAAAAGGTCGTCTATGTGGAAGGCTTCCTAACATTTAAAAAAGCATGACTTTGACATTTCTACATCTAAATCTTGAGTTACTCCTCACAGAAGAACAAAAAAGTCCAGAGGGTGAAGTTGGACCAACTCCTCCCACACAGTGTTTTATTAAATAAATGATTTACAACACAATAATAAAGCACCACAGGCTGAGCACAGCCACAAGACTGCAACCGAAGGAAATGTAGCTGCCTGGAAGGAGCACAGCCAGGTAAAATATGAGCAGATTTGCACCCTATCCGCTGAGAGCCAGACTTGATCCCACGCCAGCTCTTAAGCCGGGGTCTATTACTATTTGATATTAGCCTAAAAATAGCCTGATGTGACAGGTGACATTAAGGTCATCTAGTCTGATGGAGGTATTACATTTGTCTATTTTCGAGTGTGGAATGTGATAAATGGAGGAACAGACTATTCAGGAGCATAATTTAATCCACTACAGTAGCCTGTGTATTCTGCACCACAAGGGGCGCCTGCATCAGCTTTAGTGCTTTGTTTCCTTATGCAAATACTACGCCAGAAAATAGCCCAGGACGGTGTCTTTGTGCTGCACTGTACTTGGCAGAAAATGTGGTTGATCCTGATTCCAGCTGAACCCTGTAAACCCATTAATCTCAGTTTTTCTTTACCAGTGGGCATCTGCCCTTTGGCTAACTGCAAATGGCTGACTGCGGCTTCCTACACAAAAACACCAATTCAGACACTAGTCTCCTCCTCAGGCACGGCTGTTGTCCTCAGCTCTGTTACCTGTACCGTTTGTATTTACATCTGTGTGTGTCTCATCTTTCAGGTTACGGTATAGGCCTGCCCCAGGGGTCCCCTCTGACCCGTAATGTGTCAGAGTTCGTGAGTCGCTACAAGTCCGACGGCTTCATGGACATGTTACACGACAAATGGTACAAGGTTGTGCCCTGTGGGAAGCGAGTCTTTGCAGTCACTGAGGTAAGCCATCGGTCAGGGAGTGTGTGCATGTACTGTGTGTATAAAGCAAAGCCTTCTGGTGTTGTACTCTCAAAAATGAGTTTCGCTTTGGGACAAGCACACATACACTAACAGACACACACACACACACACACACACACACACACACACACACACACACAAAAAGACATACAATTACATAAACTCAAACCTATTTACCGACCTCAATCAGAGGTACAGGCACGTACTGTCTGGGTACTCTCATTTCTTGCTCTCCCTCTCCCCTTCTCTCTTTTTAAAGCAGTGGGAATCTCTAGACAGAGCAAACTGTATCTTTATCTCTTGTTTGTTCTCTATTCAAATCCCTGTGGCCATCGCTTTAAAAAAAATAAATAATTTTTTTTTTTTTTTTTTTTTTTTTTTTTTTTTTAAATCGCACTTCAAAGTTGAATCATATTAAAGCAACAAACGCAATTACACAGTCATACGTTCCTCCAATGAAAAGAAACACTTAACTTCACCCAGCATCGGGAGGTTATTACTATTCCTCTTATTTGAAGCCCAGAGAGTGGGCTGCTCTCAACAATGTGGGCGTCAGTGTGGTCTTGCCCTCTGGATTGGGAGCAAAAGGAGGTCAGTGTTGTCACTGATGAATGTGTCGAGTCAGCATGGGGCTAATTGCCATCAGAGGCAGTGCATAAATGAGCCAGTTGGCGGGAATATGATTAGAGAGCACTGGAAAAGCTCTACACTGCCTCTTCAACTTCCTCCAGGCCCATGAAAGCCTCAGAAGAGATAGACATTGTGTCAAAGAGGACGTGGGCGAAACCAAATGGGAAGAAACTGTTCTTCAATTAAACTGGCGTTTCTTTTTATCACCGTCATCCTAACTGCTGTTTCTTTCTGTTACACTCAGTTTTGTTTCCCCGCTCGGCTCATTGTGACTGTTCCCCTCCTCTGCCTCGCTTCCTTACATCCCTTTCTTCTCAAACATGTCTGTTACGCTGCTGCCCTCTCATTTCTTTATTTCTATTCTCGACGGCTTACACAGCCGAACCAGACACACAACAGCAGAATATCAATTGCACAGTCACAAAAAAAGTGGCCTAAATGGTAATTATGTAAATATAAATCATCAATCTGAGTATTTTCCTCTCTGTCAGCTTAAGTCTTTACTAATCTGTGTCACTCCCCCAATCTCTCTCTCTCGCTTTCTTTCTGACACCGCCTCCTCAGACTCTGCAGATGGGGATCCAGCATTTTTCAGGCCTGTTTGTGCTGCTGTGCATGGGGGTGGGTGGAGCCTTGCTGACTTTGGCAGGTGAACACACCTTCTATCACCTGGTCATCCCTCGCCTCCGGCGCACACACACACTGCAGTATTGGCTGCACACCAGTCAGGTGAGTGAACAAAGTCTCACACACTTGCAAAAGGATCTCATGCATGCAAGCAAACACACACACACACACACACACACACACACGGAGGAAAGATGCAAAAAGAGTTACAGAAATCTTCACATTATTCACAGTTGTATGTGCACACCCAGACACACACACACACACACACACACACACATCAGCATGCAGCTGTTGGTGAGATGTCCTCACCCCCTGGAGTTAACTCTTTTCTCGCAGGTAACCTACGCCCTCTACTGTCAGAAATTCATAACTACAATCAAGAATAAGACTAATTTTTTTTTTTAACTGAATCATAGCATGTTTTAAAGGATAGGTTTAATTTAACTTTGAACTAAACGCTAACGCTTCAATTAATGCTAACGAGGTACTTTGTTAATTAATTAACTCTAACTCTAATTGTGCTGCATAAATTAAACATTTAATTCCTTATTTATAAAGTTAATAAAGGGTTCCCATTGGCATTGCTTTATTAATTGGTTCATGACCACACATTATGCATTTGCTTTTTCTGTTCTCATGCAGACCATTAAATGAACCTCCTCATTAGAAAACTTTTAAATATTTTGGAACATAATTATACTTGGAAAATGACTATATAAGATCTAAAGCAGCTTATTTTGCAATTAGACTGCCAGAGACTTAGTGTGTTTATGATAACGTACACCAAAAGGAGCCACAAACTGGGAATTTAAAGGTCATATTCTGTTTTTCATGAAACCATTACCAAATGAGGTGCCAGTGGCAATGTTTTTAAGTGAATAATGGAAGGAGCGGTGTGAATATGAGGACTGCTCACATTTGTTTGCTACAGCTCTCTAAAAAGGGCAAGCACTCCCAGGCAGCCTCTAGCATTCATCACAAAACCAGCTCAGCTATCTCAGAGGATGACATCTGAGTTAGTCCCTCAAGCTAATCCCTATCTAGAGCGAAAGATGTTTTCCTTCAGACATCTTCAGACGCACATAGACACCCAGAAAAATGAAAAGCTCATTGATACCTAATAACCTGGTTTTAAGATGTTTTTTTTCGCTCCTCAGTTTAACCTTCAACTTTAATCACTTGGATGCCTAAATCAAAAGGGGCTTAAGCAACTGACACCTTAACCTGCTCAAAATTTTAAGCAGAATGGTGTCTCTCATTGAATTACAATCATTTGATTAAATTATTCACAGGCGCACCACAGCAGGATTTGTGAGGAATAGCTGTCGCAGATGTTCTATGCAACTGGGTAGAATAATGACTCTTAGAGATTCATATTCATCATCTCCACTGAGTTATTATTTCAGAGCTGATGAAGTGATAACAAATTTCACATTACTAATTGGCAGTCCTCATTGTTTTCTTCTTTTCTTCTCCACTTGCAGAAAATTCACCGAGCCCTCCACACCACGTATGAGGACGTAGGGAGGGAGCTGACCGGCCACGACCAAAAGTAACGTAGTTGATTAATCACTGACTTGTGCATTTGCACAACTCGGTCTTCATTGTCATTCTATTTGTAATAGCCAGAATAAGGCAGTTGAAATGCAATAATTCAGAACAAGTTACAGTTTATGTCTGGCAAGAATTTGGTGATGAATTTTCCATTTTGTTCCTGGCTTTCAATTGAATGCATTTAATTAAAACGGTTCTGCAGACAATCATCACTGGCACTAGATGTCACAATAAGCCACCAACATCTCAGACCAAAACAAATGCTTCGCCAACCGCACACTAGGGTGACCAGGCGTCCGGCTTTAGGCGGGACAGGATATTATGGAAATGGTCACTCTACTGCACACTTTGGCCTCCATTTGGCCACAGCCCACCTTCACGTTCTCAGTGAGTCATGTGTTGTGAAGCCCAGTGAAAGCTGCAAATAAACACACAACAAGAAACACAACTGAATAAAGTTACACTGTGCACACCAGAGCCAACAAAAAACAATCCAGCTATAACCATTAGCCCATACTAGCATTGCCATGATGTGCTTCGTGGCAATGCTAGTAGTTAGCCAGCTAGCACATTTCCCAAACACATTCACAATATCGGTAAGAGCAAGCTAGCTAACGTTATCATGCCTACTGTGGCCGGTCACCAGTGAAAAACAGACTTGTAATATTATGTAGCCACAAGTTACATAAGCACTGAGAAGAAAAGCCAGTTATGAGTCAAGTGCGGGGGGTTGAAACATTTATATATCCTTCTTACCTGTAATTGTAAATATTACAATTTATTTCCCATTTTCATGGCTGGAAGAATCTTGCAATATGATTTCAGACACCCCCAAAGTGGACCGTACCATTTCTTAACCTTGAGTTATTTGAACGTCTCGTCTACCTGCCTCACTACATCAGTGGCTCACAGGGGTTAAATTGGGCCCGAGTCTGTTGGAGTTGAGCTCCATCTCTTTCAATATCATGACATCATATCAGACTTGCATTTTTTTTAATCTCCCAGAAAACCTAATACCTTATTGTAGCTTATACAGTCTCTAACAGTGCGAGTAGCACAATTGGACAAAAATTGTAAAATTATTTTGCTCCGTGGCAAGTTTAAGGTCGCTTACAGCGCACAGGCAGATGAGACAGAGCAGCAGCGAGTTCTTCAGACCATCAGAGCAAAGTGGGAAATATCCACAGTTCTGTTATTGTCATTTATCCCATGCTGCTGCTCCTCTCATGCTGTGCGCACGCAGGAAGGTATGTGAGTGGGGTACGATAGTCGTGCTGACGCCACCCCGAGAAAAAGTTGACCCACCGTGAGGACACAGAATCAGAAGATTACAACACACACAAAGGGAATGTGACTTCATTCTCTGCTCAGGACGCAATTATTCCACTATAGCTTTACATAAAAAAATAGTTGTTTGCTGGTATATTGTTGTTTAAAATCTCATATACAGAACCTCTAAATACAAGTTATTTAATCTTGACATACTACTTCAGGTTGTTTCAAGAATTTCTCTTGAATCATATTCACTTTCTTGTTGCTAGTGCAAAAATCCCTTTTTAGGAAGTTACCTCCATTTTTACCTCCAAGTCTTTATGCAATAGTTTGACAACCTCTAATGTGTTAAATAGTGAGCTATAGATGTACTGGTAGGCAGATTTGTTATCTTTAGACAGAGTTAGCCGTTTCTCTGCCATTTCCAGTCGAGAGCTAAGTTAAGCTTACCAGCTGCTTAGCATTAGCTTCAATGCCACTGTACATAGTTGTATCGATCTTCTCACCTTTATGTCATTTGTATATAAATTCATTGGTATATTATTTATAATTCAATGTATCCTTGTACTGCTGTATCTCACTGGCTATCTACCCTTTGCTGTGATCTTCCTCTCTTTCACTAGCCCCTCCTCTTGTATCTCAGAGAACTGCACCCTACACAGGAAACAGCATCAGCCTCCGCCCCCATCTCCTCCCACATCCCTCCCTGCTTCCACTACAGCTGGAGACACCAGCAACTCCTCGCCATCCCATGAGCCCAAGGAGAAACGTGTGCACTTTGACCTTGAGACTCTCCACAGCTACCGCCTGCGCACACACACTGCCTCAGTGCGCGGCAGGCCCGGGATGGTCGGCCGTCCTGGGCTCGGCCTAGGAGGGTTGGGGCTGGGAAACCTGGGGAGTTTTAGTTCCCCACCACAGATTAGCCTACACGCCAACGGGGGGCCCGTCTCAGCATTGGCTTCCACAGGGTTGGTTCTCTCTCCCCTGGGGAGCAGAGCAGCTCAGACCAGCCTGTGGGAAGGGGAGCTCCAGGAGCTGCAGGGGAAGATTGAGATATTCCGCACCCAGCTGAGAGAGGCTCTGGCCAGGAGAGCAGAGATACAGAGCAGCCTGGAGCGAGAGAGGAGTGGACTTGTACGCAGAGATACCAGTCTGGAGAGGGAAAGGGACAGACAGAGGGCACAAACTATTAACACAGACAGAAGTAGCTCCATCCAGTCAAAACTCCCTGACAGAGACAGGACCAGCCAACTGCAAACCCTGAATAATCAACAGACGGGGAGGGCTACCCAATCAGGTGGGCCTGGGACTCTTGAGCATGGGAGAAGCAGCCAATTAAACACAGTTAATAGTTTGGACAGAGGGAGAGCCAACCAATTACGCTCTGTTAATACTTTGACGGGAGAAAGGACTGTCCAGTCGCGCACTTCCACCAGTTTGGAGCGAAGTCGAGCAAACCAACCAGGTGCTGGGAATATAACTGTCCAATCACGGAACACATCTAGCCTGGACAGACAGAAGGCTAACCTATCACGCACTCTGAACACCTTGGACAGGACACAAGCCAACCAATCGGGTGTAAGCAGCGGGACTTGATTGTCTTTCCTAAGCCCCTGATGTGTAAGACTGCAGGGGGACTGGTGCAGCTGGTACTTGCATAGCCGCGGGAAGATGGCTTTGTTGGAATGGGTCAGGTCTGGGGGATGCTGGCTGAAAAATTAAAATATGTTAACTGACATCATTACTTACTGAAACCTAATCATTTTCACAGCCAGAATTATTTCCTTACTCGCTTAAAATTACAACTAAAAACCTTTAACTGCAACTTAAGAGCTGATAAAAATGTCTGCGTCATCCATAGAATCATAAATTAGTTTAGTTTTGTTAAGTGAAAAAATGACTTCAGTAATAACCCACTATACTTTCACAAGAACCAAATCAGACAAATTGGAATGACAGTGTTAAAATCACAACAGTCTTTTTTACTCAAAAAGATGCCTATCAGCTGATTAGAAATGTGGCCTGTTCCACTGGCTGAACAGGCCTGCAAGCACATACAGACATCCTCGACAAGAGCACAGAAAAATTCAAGTTAGTCCAATGTGAAAAAAACAAAACTAACATCCATGTTAACTGCGTGCTAGCAGCAGGAGATAAAGATGCAAAAAAAAAAAAAAAAAACGCATTATATTTTAAGTAATAATGTCCCAAAAATGTGAATAAGAAAAGTGAAGAGTGACAGTCCTAAAAACAATCAACTTTATGATCGCAGAATATTTTTTTAAAGCCTTGTGTTTTTAAACCTTTTATCCTTGTATGTTGTCCCCATTATTGTTACATACCAAAAAAAAAAAAAGAAAAAAGAAAATAAATATTTTAAAAATAGCATCCACATTTTTTAATCACCAAGTCCCACCCTTCTCTCTTCCTAAAGATGTGACTGAAAAAAGGTGTGTTGCAAACTGAGCCGTTCCCAAACAGACGCTTTGAGATTGTAATTTTCTTCTGTGATTCGCTGGGTTCCACATGAAAAAGGAGGCTGAGGCAGGACTTGACAGGACCTATTTTGAAA
Organism: Trachinotus anak; assembly: GCF_046630095.1. Lineage (NCBI taxonomy): Eukaryota > Metazoa > Chordata > Actinopteri > Carangiformes > Carangidae > Trachinotus > Trachinotus anak. Next base: position 10,757,593 of record NW_027273866.1, on the reverse strand, counting down.
ATTAATGCTGGTACCGGAACGTTGGTTATACCCAAATACACATCACGAGGAGTATTACTCAGCCTGTGAAAACAGTTTTATAATGTCCTCTGTGGCTCTGACAGAACCTTCAGGTCTAAGAAAATAACCCCTGATGGCAGCAGAAGGGTTTGGAGACTGTGGAACTTTATAACAGAAAGTCTGATTTAAAAACTGAGGCTGTAAAGGTCAGGAGAGTCTTATAAATAAAAAAATGCTCCTGGGAAATTTAGGATCCATCTTTGTTGGACTTTAACCCTCACTGGAGACTAAAATTCAGGATATCTTGGTAGCAGCTGCTTCTGTTTTGACAATTTTTTTTTAAATACAGTTTGTTTCCCCCAACTGTGGCTGTGCAGTGCTGAACAACTGCAGTAGCCCTCTCCTCTATAAGGTGTTTTGGGGGAAACATGGCTGATCCATCCCATTACTTGTAATATTCATTTTTAATGTGTCCATCACTTGCTGCAGCAGCATGGGTGACTGTTGTCTATTTGTGCGGCAGTGGTTAAAACCGTTTCCATTTTCAATGCGCTGTAGTTGCTGTGGGTGGCGTCATTTCAGAGAGGGTGGTGCTTCGGATCTATTTCAGACTGTTAATAATAATTTAATGGTCCGACATTGTGTTTATACGGAGACATGCAGAATTACAGAGCTAAATTACAGTCTCAAAGACGTTTCAATTAAGGGAACCTTTAATTAAACAGCTCGTAACTGTTGTATATCTGCTTGGATTGTGGCTCTGGTCAGTAAACAAGTTCCATCAATTTGGAATGAGTTTGTTCACATTCATGACCTAAGTACCTCATCATGACTCTGGCAGCAATTTTGCACTCAGTGGCTGTATTGTGCATGAATTCACACAGTAAGGAAGATTACCGACCACTAGCTCCTTGCAGATCTGAGTTATAGGAGACCCTCACGTTGTTTTTCCTGTGATTATTACATTAAAATAGGACACTCTTCACTGTTTACACTCAGAGCATATTTTTTTTGCTTTCTACTAAAAACGTGAAGTAAATTTCATGCTTCATGTCAATAATACGTTATGATGAAGGCGGGTTTCTTCAGAGGCTCCATTTGGACTCTCATTTATTCAATCAACCACCAGAGGGAGCTGCATCCCTGCTTCCCGCGGCTATGGACCCTGGAGTGTTTGTGGATCAAGGTTTTGTTCCAGCAAAAAAAAAAAATCACATAAGTAAATTTGAGCAATTGACTTATGAGGGAGCATAAGTGACCGAGGGAAGCTGTGTTTTGTCCTGCTGTTCTCACGCAGCTGTGCAGGACCTGGGGAAATAAGGCCTTTATGAAATCACCTCAACACTGTACAATGCAATGTCACCAAATGGTATCGAGAAACTCAATCTCCAGAGTCTGAACACTTTAAAAACAGGTGTTGGGGATTTCTCTGGCCCGCAGGTCTGAGGTGCAGATGCTGATGTCACTGAAACAAAGCTGAAGGCTGTTATGACGGTACTGATGTACATTTAAACATTTTCAAACTTTGCTGTGGTGTGACGTGATTGTGTTCACATGCCATGGTGTCTGAGGAATAAAAAAATTATTTTAGGTCTATATTGAGAAAGAGCTTGTGGTACTGGATATTTAAAGAAATACTTTTAAATTTACCCCTTATAAAAATTGTATCAGCATATTCTTGAATTTTATCTTAAATGATCATTCTCATGTTTTGAAATAAACATTTATATACTTATGGACTTGCATTATCTCTCATATTTTGAATATGGCGTTATTTATTTATTTATTTATTTATTTTATTTTATTTTTTTCAAGGGACAGAAAGAAGCTTTGACCTTTTAAGAGAAATTTAAGTGAACACACCGACTGAGTCATTGTGATCAATTTCAGCCTCATTAAACCTATTTAAAAGCCGTTAAGCCACTAATTTCACTGCATACATATAAAGTCATGAAATCGATAGCATTTCAGCCAGTGTTTATGAGTAACATCCAACACTGGTGGAAAGTCACACTGGCATTAAAGAAAAAACTTCAACCTCTCAGTTCATCATGAGTGCGAAACAGAGCCGCAGCCGCAGCACCGGCTTTTACAGTGGCTGACCTTTGATTGGGAAGGAGCAACAGGTGCGAGGGGACAGGTCCAGGTGATTCGTCAGCAGGTTCTTAAAGGAACATGCAACTTTTTACTAACAAAAAAAGATTTGAAAAACACAGTAACGATAATTAACCCGCTTTAAAAAACATTACGTTACAAACATATGGTAACCTGAGACAAGTAAACCACAATATATTAATATGCAGTAGGTCACAGATCAATACACTGATCACAGAAGAACTGAAATCCTTGTCATTGTTCATATCCTTTAGGAGAAAGTATAACATCCCATGTGCTTCATGAGTGACTTAAATGTTTCGGCATTCTTGTAAATTTTATTCAAAATCAGGTTTTTAATGGTGGTGTACGTAGAATTATGTAGCTTAGATTTTAGTCGGAGTCTCTTTATTTCCCTTTGGACTCACCTCCCGACACCTGTTACCTGTTAACGATTACTACTCAGCCAGTATAAAAATGTGAAGCTGTGCTCCTGCTCTGTTTAGAGCTCATGATGATCAGAGGGGGTTGAAACAGCTGCTTTTTTTTTTTTTTTTTTTTTTTCCAAACTAGAGATTTCATTTTTGGTTTTGGTGGCTTATGTCATGTCATGGGCAGATGACGCATCACTTGTGTTTGTACTGATATCCCTGGCTGTGTGGTGAACAAAGCAGTTCACCAACACTCGTGCCCGTCCTGCTCCATAGTGCTCATTTTCAGTCCCGGTCTTGCAACACTACCACACCACTGAAATCTCAAGCAGAAAAACTACTGAATGACTGGCATGTGAGCAATTTGTTTACAAGCTCAGCAGCCTGTGTAGTACAGCGTCAAACAAGCAAAATTTTAGTATCGACTGTGTTGCACGATAAAGATGAGGCTTCACCTCTAGTGAGGAAAATGAGAACATGTAGCACCTCTAACGATGAGACAGCATACAGACATATAGAGGTGAACATTTTGACAAAACAGGCAAAAAATCATGCAAATCAAACTGCATCAGTTTTATAAAGTTGATATTCATCTTGCATGAGTAAATCTACACCCACGATAACACCCACTACAGCCAAGTGTTACCATGGAGCATTTAGGCAATTGATCTGTGTGGGACTTGTGAATGATAATGTTTATCTTGTCAGAAACCTTGGGTACCCCATAGGCCCTCAATCAATTTACCTTCACATTTAAACTTTCATGCAGTAAATGCAACTCCAGTCAAAATGAAGTGAAGGACTGCAGCAGAAAAAGTGAGGCAGGACTCACAGGTGGCACAGTCTAAGTGACTTGTTTAAGAAAAGCAAGTGTTTCCAAAGCCACATGAGAGGGAGGTATGAACACTGCTCCACCTGAGGGTATAATGGTTTTGTTTAACTTGTCATGTAATGACAGCTTTCAGGCGCACAGCGGCACTTAAACCTGAACCTGAGCAGATGTTGTGTTGAGTGGTGATACCTGCAGAGAATTACCTTATATTTACCCAGTGTATATAGAGGATAACCAACTCTGTGTGTGTGTGTGTGTGTGTGTGTGTCCCCTTCATGTATATCTACCAGCCAGTCACACTTCAGTCACCCCATGAAGTGATGGCCTCGATAACATGGCAGAGTAAATCATTGTTACACATTTTAATCTGTATTGATTTAGAGTCTTGCGTTTCATATGATAGGGGAATGTTTTCTTTAACCACATAATCATAGGAACATTAATACTCTCAAAATATACCATTTACTATCGAACACTGAAAACTGAGAGCTCATATGAAACCTGACACTTGGTGAAGAGAATTGAAATTGATACCACAAAGTATAATTCTTCGGTACAGATGAAAGCTAACAGCATGTGGGATGTTTAAAGAGGGTGAAGAGGGAGGGATGGGAGCAGCATGCTGATGATTTAGCGCCGGTGCATCGACCAGACTGTATAAAGTGAAGATAATCCCTCGGTGATAAAGCCAATCAATTGTGCCTTCTCTGCTCTCATACATGGTTGGATTCTCCTTGTTGTAATAAAATAAACAATGGGCTCTTTGTCAGGTGTCTGCAGAGCGCTGTGGTAGTGCTGAATGGCTTGTGTAAAAAAATCAATCAGAATCCAATCGCAGAATTGTGTGGGCTTTCATGCACTGACGAGTGGATGTGTCAACACGTAACAAACCTGGATGCTGTCATGTAACACGTGCTTAGCTTACATTGCATCAACCTGGAGGCCTGCATCTAAGCATGTATGTAATGTGTCCCTGCATCAATGCCTTCGTATTAGCCATGCAAACGTGCACGTGTGCCGCATGTGTGGGTGTCTGTATGTGGGTGTGCACACACATAAATGTGTACATCTGAACGGAGATGGTCGGCCTTTTGCTCAAAGTAATTGGGTCATATGTGTGAACAGCAGTCAAGAAGTATTTTAATCAAACTTAAGAATCCCCCAAAGTACCCCCGCCCCTCGGCAATCAATTACCAACCAGTGGGGATTAGTGGTAAAGACTGCAGCTAACTGCATAAAAAAAATAATAATAATTGTGGTGACTTCTGCATCTCATAAGCACTCTAACTCATATTCATATCATATTCACTCGTATTCATAATGACCAAATTCACCATGTCGAGAGGAGTGTGAGTTGTCTGTAGGAAACACAAAAGATTATTCAACCACCTCCACCTCACATGACTCTCTCCCCCACTCTTTATAGTGCTTTGTCTAGTAGGTAAATAGGAACCAGGCACTGTGAGTGATGAGTTTATTAGCTCCTGCCAGCTGTGACCATCCCTTGGGTATTATTGGTGGGTTGGCTGTGTCGGGGTATGTGTGTGTGTGTGTGTGTGTGTGTGTGTGTGTGTGTGATGTTGTCGGGGTTGGGGCTATGGGCAGGGCAAGGGGAGTCGGAGACGAGGGAGTACCCCATGAGAACCAGAGAAATTCCCTGCCAACTGCAGACAGGATCAACACTAAATGGGGCGCCCCCATTCATCTAGCACTGAGCAACAACACAGAGCCAAACTGACAGAGATTGAGAGAGAGAGAGGAGAGGGGGTGGAGGGGGTGGGGTTGCTCCTGTGTGCAAATATCTGAATGAGAGTAAAAACAACTGGGGTCTGGTCAAGCAGGCGACTTCCTGCTTTGCACCTTCTCACATTAATCTGCACAGATGTTAAGGTACAGGCTGAGAGTGTCCCTGAACGTGTCACAACATTATCTCACTTATATCAGTTTCTGACATGACGGTGAGACGTGGGTGTTTAGGCTCAGTTCTGAACTCCATTAAGAATTGATAACTGTGGGAGCAGGAGATGTAGAGAACATCCTCAGCAGCCTCTGACGTGCACACCCGTGTCTTTGACGTTAATTGTCTCATCCACGATCAGTCAGTGGTTCGTCTGTGGGGCTTTTTAAATGAGGCGTGCGTGTCCCGGAGCCCCGCACCGGATCCTCCTGCGGGACCCAAAAGCACCACAGTGGTCGGACGCCAGCCACACCCTTTCTAGAGTAAACAAAGGCGGAGGCATCTGAGCCAGCGTCCCCCGGGAAAGATGGAGGTCCGGGGGTCGAACTAACGGACCTACATTTCCAGAAGCACTGGGCGCGTCTGACGCGGACGGAGAGCTTCATATTATAATTACACCGGATTTGGCTCTTGCTTATAAATGAGAGGTTATCTCCGAAACCTCCCCCTTGCTTTTTACGCACACATGCGCAGGCCGCTTTTACTCCACACACACACACACACACACACACACACACACACACACACACACACACACACACACATTCCAAAAATGTACCCCTTTGTCTCGGTCGCCTCTCGGTGGTAGCCCCGAAACAGGAATTCAGCAGGGAAAGGAAGGAAGGGAGAAGTGTGGACCAGACTGTCTCCTCCCCCCACCATCAGCGCACACACCACACTCCCTCTCTCCTCCCTCCCGTAACCCCCCCCCCCCCCCCCCTCCTCCTCCACCCCCCCAGTGCCTTTGTGTGTATGTGCGCGCTGAGAAGCTGACTGCGTACCCGAAACCCGTGTGACGGATGCCCTGCATAGAAAAAAAATGTGTATATATATATATTTCTTGTTTTGGAATTTCACATTCAACCGTGGGTTGTATTCTGGAGTAAGTAGGAGGACCAGCATGTGCTAATAAAGGAGGAAGCGGGTGGACAGGACGTGAACCTCTCACTTAACCAAAGCCGGGGAACAGGAAGGAGAGGAACGCGCTACCAGCAAATTGCCATCATCAGCAACCCTCCTCTCTCTCTCCTCTCTCTCCTCTCTCTCTCTCCCCTCTCTCTCCTCTCTCTCTCTCCCCTCTCTCTCCTCTCTCTCCTCTCTTCCCTCTCTCGCCATCCCTGCTCCTCCTCTGTAGGTCTCCCCACTTACTCCCATCCAACCTCTTCCTCCCAGTCTCCCTCAGTGATCCCAGAATACCCTCCACACCGGAGCGCTCTCTGAATTAAAAGTGGTGGCTTTTTATTTTTTGGGGGGGTGGGTTTTCGGGCTGACTTGGGAGACGCCGGAGATGGATTAAAGGGACGGTGCACCGCAAAACTGGAGCAGCACGCACGACCACGCCGGGGGGGAAGGGGGCGACGGGACTCGGTGAATTCACGGAGTCCCCGGGACAGAGGTGAGTGCTCCGGTTCGTCCGGTTGTATCGTGGCTCTCTCCCCTTGCATGCAACCCACTGCCCACTTAAAGCAAATGAACTATCCGAACTATCCTCAGCAGTGGCTGTGAGGGCAGGTAAGTTAATTTGCGTTAACCCTCCTCCACATCAAGTCGAACATATGGCCCTATACGTGTCTGTGGCCGCTGAGGGCCCTGCAGTGTGTGTGGGGTTTTTTCTTTTTTTTTTTTTTTTTGCATTGGCCAGCACAGTAACTTTCTCGGTGGATGGATGAGCACTTGGTGAATGGAAAACGGAGGAGCTGTACCGTTACACTTCAGGTCCTCCTCATTAAATCATTTTCAAGTTCATGTTTGTGAACCAGGGGTCAAAAAAGAGCAGCAGCATCTATTCACTCTGAATTCTGATGTGAAGGCTTAGTCAGTGGCCTGCTGGGAGATCCATCTCAGTGCTGTACATGCATATAGCACACTATTATAGTATCTTATATGGTAACAACTGTACACAATTATTATTATTATTATTATTATTATTATTATGCATATATAAAATCAACAAAACACCGTCTTTCAGGACATACATGGTTTCAATTCTGCTCCACACTTGTGTAATGAAAATGTTAAGTCTTTCCTCAAACACAATACATTCTTAAGAACATGTTAACATAGTGGCACCGTTACACTGTGTGTTTGAATTTTAACAGATAGGTTAAAGAAATATTTCCCCTTTTTATCATCAAATTGACATAGCAAGCCAAATAAATGCATAACCCCTAAGGTTCAAACACGTTACTATGGTACCATGCTGCTGCAACGAACAATTTTCATTATAAAATAAATACTTAAATAATTGATTATTTAGTTGTTTTTAAAATATAAAATGAAAATGTAGATAAACAGTCAAAAACCCACAGAGATCAGGTTTCCTGTCACATAACAAACAGAGAAGCAGCAAATCTCCACACTTCAAGCAGCTGAAACCAGGTAATATTCTGCTTCATTTCTGCTTTAATAATGAAGAATTTCCAAAATAGCTGCAAAATTAATTTTCAGTCTGTTGACTAATTGATTGATCGTCTGATCGTTTCAGCACTACGCTGTACTACACCACGCTCACGTGTGCTGTATCTGCCAAAGTATGTCTGGACCCGTCCCTGTCTCCGACACTCTCACCTCCACCCCTGCACTGGTGGTCACTGAGTCGTGTGTCTTCCTTGCTGTCTGACAGACTGACAGATTGTTGGTGTCCACCGCAGGCTACACAACCCACATCATTGTCACACATACATGCGCAGATGTGTGCGATGTACACACAAGAACTGCTTAGACTTCGCACTTAGACTTCCATGCACAAGCAGACAGCAGCTCAGACTACAAACGTTTTGTAGACACACACACAATGTGCCCCAGAGGACAAATGCTGGTGTGGTAGATAAACAGAACCACCCTTTCTTCCTTAAAGAGGCTCATGCTGTGTGTGTGTGTGTGTGTGTGTGTGTGTGTGTGCGAGATGTGAGTTGGGGTGAGGTTTAAATGCCGACTGGAGTAGGTCACTGAGACCAAGCAGCTGGGAGAGTGAGACCCAGGACCCAGCATCTTCCTAAGCTGCTTTCACACACACACACACTGGAATCCATCCATCCCGATATCCTCCCTGTTTCTGATCCCAACACACACTCACACCCCCACCACCAGACATGCACACAATCATACGCACACTTTATCTACACTCTTCTGCATTTCATTTTTCTATCACTCTCCTTTGTTATGTCTTGGATCTATGCTCCTCTTCCTCTCCTCTCCTCACTCCTCTCCATTTCTAGCGGTCATGGAAATTAGACTGTAGAAGTCTTTGATTCTCTGTGTCTTACACCGCCTCGGGGTCAGGCCCTCTTATCTCAGAGAGAAGGAGAGACGGAGAGCGAGAGGACGAGGCTAGAGATGAAAAGGGGGCAAGAGGTGGAGAGGTGTAAAGAAAGCAGGGAAGCAGGAGAAGTGTAGAAAAAGCAGAGACGAGGATTTGTTGACAGATATCGTGCGAGAAGACAAAATGTGAAGAGGGGAAGAAATGTCGAGAAAGGGCTGAGAGAAAGAGAAGGAGAGAGAGAGAGAGAGAGAGAGAGAGAAACAAGCAAAGCTAAACAAAACTTGAGCAAACGTACAGAGAGCTGAAAGATGGCAGAGGCAGTAAGAGGTAGAGACGGCTAGACAGCTTTCAGCCCGTATGAGTTTCCTGAAGGATCTTATTTTTGGATTGAAGCTTCAGATAAACTGATTTTGTGCTCACATTCAATCTGCTTTAATGTGGCTGTTTGTGTGCCAAAAAAGGGGCGAAAATTGCAAGTAGAAAATGTCATTTACACAATCACAGGGAGCGAAACTCCCCACTGAAGCCAAGTCTAAAGAGTGTAAATCATTTTAGTTGGGTCAGCAAGACTGTGACACAAGGGGCAGCAGGTTTCACTGCATGTTTTAGAGACTGATCGGCCTGAGGCTACTGAGCAAAGCCACATCTTTGGTTTTATATCGCCCCGTATTTAATTTATATTAAAGTCAATACTGACCCAACAACAGGAAAGCAACATATCATACAAGCTTTAGTTGGATACTCGTTGAATGAGTGAATGATAGGTAATTGATGTAGGGAGAAGGGAGGGAAAAGACAGATGTAAAGAGGAACATCTGGCTAAAATCAAGGCAGACTGGTGGAAGGAGGGAACGATGCATGGAAGGTGATAGAGATAAGTAAAATGGGGCACAGCGAGGTGTGAGAGGTAGAGAGAGAGAGAGAGAGAGAGGAGGGAAATGGGTAGAGGGCAGATACAGAGATACGACAGGCAGAGATGGGGAGCTGCAGGGAGAGTTGTGAATATTTAACTTTGTTTAGTTTTCCATTTTGGCCCTTGGCTCTTACTCCTCTCTGAGGCCTTCCGATCGCCTACAGGTTACCGATGGCAGGAGATGTGTATGTGAGTGTGTGGGAAGGAAGAAGTTAGTGTAAAACATCCATTTAGAAGCGAAAGAGCTTCCTTTTCCAACTAGAATTAAATCTTTTTGTGTTTGTAGAGTTCACCATGACCTTCAGTAACCATCTGTTTTTCAGCATAGAGCATCTTAATAACTGTTTGTGTTTTTCTGAGTGCATGTGAGGAAAGCACTGAGTGGGGTTATTAAATGTGCAGAATTATAGGTCTAATCATTGAAGGTGTCTGGGTTTCCAAAAACTAATAATGCACCTCATTACCAAGCAACGCTACAACAAAATTGCTTTTAATACATTTTAATGCGTTTATTAAGGCAAGGTCTCATTATTCAAAGTAATTCATTTTAAAACCTTTCAGCCTCAACCAGCCTTTGAAAACTTTTCGAACCTGTTTCGTTCAGATAAATCCAGGCCTGGCAGAAGTTTGAACATCTTTTTGATGCCAACAGAAATATTGATGGTGGAAATCCATGAAAGCGCTGTGAAACTCCTCTCTGACATCTCTTTGCAATCTGTTATCCCAACAGGCTGTGACTGGTCCCACCCCAAGATGACGTCCCCCAAAAACAAAGCCAAGAAGAAACCACCGAAAGACAGCATGACACTGCTGCCATGCTTTTATTTTGTAGAGGTATGTGTAGATTGGATGTTTTGATAAATCACCTTCCTTATATCCCAGTGCTTGGTCAACATGACTCACTGTATTTACTGAATCACTGGGTGAATTACTCATTTTATGGACTCATAACCATAGTAAGTGCTTTGTGTTGATTGTATCTAGAGATTGACCTCTGCTGAGCGCAGAGTTTGCTGTTTTTCTTAAGTAAATATTAAGGTGCCATCCCTTTCTTTATTTCCTGTGTGTGTGTATTTATTGTAGTAAGACCAGAGATAAAACAGTGGATGAATCACCCCTTTCCAAGCAAATATTAAATGCTAGTCACTCTGCTTTGTCCTTGTCCTTGTGCTGGGTGTGTGTGTGTGTGTGTGTGTGTGTGTGTGTGTGTAGCTCCCCATCATCCTATCCTCCTTGGTGTCCCTGTACTTCCTGGAACTGACAGATGTGCTGTCCCCGGCGATGGTGGGCTTCCGTTGCCATGACCGTGACCTCTCCATGCCCTACGTAGAGACGGGTGATGAGCTCATCCCGCTGTTGATGCTACTGAGTTTGGCCTTCGCTGGTCCTGCGGCATCTGTAAGTCTGTCACACACACGTGAGGGTTGTTGATGGAGATTGAAGTCCCTGCACTGTGAGGGGCAGTTGAAAGGATTTTTTCCATAGTTATTTTTCGTTGTTGTCCAGACAAAATGATGGTTCTCATGTCTCTGCATGAAGTTTCAATATTCAGCAGAGTTAGACTAAAGTTCAGTTCATCGATCTCTATGGCATTAAGTAGCAACTTTTCTTTAAGATGATGGTTGTAATGGTACCATGAATTGTAATTTATGTACTTTAACTAACTACTAGTCAAACCAGCCCACTTCCAGATAGTCATAGCGGATAAATACCTACAGCATATGCATAACATAATAATAAGAATAATTCCAGTGTGTAGTTTTGGAACTAATTAGTCAGAAAAATGTCTCATTATTGCATACAGAAATGAAATCATCACTGGAAAAGGCATATTTTTCATAAAACACCTTCAACCTTCCCTGTAATGTTACCAGAAAGAAAAAAGTTCTAGTGACTTTTCTGTCAAATGTTTAACAGCATACATAATTATAAAGAGCTTAATTAATTTTTGGCCATTTGAGGTAAAAGAAAAACACATATTCCGTCATCATTGCTTAAAAAAGTTACCTTAGCTAAACAGTTAGCAGTTGTTTGCCTGTTCACACATCCAGTACAGACAAGGGAATGTTCGCATTCATTTGGATTCATGTTTCTAGTTCACGCTTCTCCATAGTACCTGATAATATCTGCTCTCACAGCAACTCCTGAGAGAAATACCTTCATCTTTAGCTTGCTAGGTGTTTGACTTAGCTTGTTGCTAACATTGTCATCTGGTACAGGGCTGGTAGCAATCATCTGGCTTATCAGATCTTTTCTTACTGAAAAGAAATGCCTCTGCTGGAAAATGAAGAGATGAGAGCGGAATTTGCAGACTATACCAGCGTAACGATAAGCTACACACAGCTAAAAAGCTTATTGAGTAATAATTCCCTGTGGATTTGTCACTGAGCTGCATCTGATCCATCGTTCACGTAAAAATGCTAAATAGGTTTACCAGAACAAAAACCCTCTCATATTGGAGTCACTAAGATAAAATCTTATCACAAAGGATCAGGGGCCTAATGTGTGTCTGGGGTTTCAGGGGCGGTGGAGGGTATGAGTGCTACACACATTCATCATTCACGTTTGTGTACAGACAAATACATGCACAAATACACATACGTACAGCTTCTTGAACACTCACAAAGCAAATTCAATCTCCCCTCTGAAATGTAGAATCAATGGCCACATTGATAAATACACACCTGACATTCCAATACACACCATCAAACACACCAAGGTTCCCCCAGTCAATACACACACACACACACACACACACACACACACACACGCGCACACACACACACTCACTAATCCATCAGCAGCATGGAAACGAGCACTTCTCTCCAACACTCATCTATCACTCTGATTGGAAGTGATCACTATTCGATAGCACCTTTCCTCCATTCTCTCGCCATGGCTCTCTCACTGTAGCTCACCATCACAGAGATATTTGACATAGCACTTTTACCCTTTCTCTTCTGCGTCCATTTTTCTCTTTGTCCTTTTTTTTTATATTTTCCTCTAGTGCTTTTTCAGAGTATCCAACATCACAAACACAGCACATTCCAAAAGTTGTCTTCTTTCCACTTTTTGGTTCTCTTTTTAAATGCTTCTTTTACTTACTTTTAACCTACCTGTCGCCCTCTGTCTGTAGATAATGATGGGGGAGGGACTAATGTACTGTATGCAGTCCAAGCTGAAGAGTTGTCCCAAGTCGGAGAGCAGCATCAATGCTGGGGGCTGCAGCTTCAACTCCTTCCTACGCAGAACTGTGCGCTTTGTCGGTATGCCCAACTTCAACTTTGGGGATGGGAGTTAAGGTCATATTCTAGTCCACAGCATCTAACAGATGGTGAATAGGGTTTGTGCAAGAAAACCATGACAGATTGCTGGTGGTGGATGTGGCAGTTGTGGTGTAGCTTTTAGAGGGTCTCATTAACCACATGGTTTGTCATATAAAGTTATTTTCCCATAGAAGCTTATTGAATTGGTGATGGAGAGGCCTCTAAAACTGCACGTATATCACAATATCCATGATAAACCTCACTGAGATGATTCCTGATGCAGTGTATTTAAGTTAATTGGTAACGGCATTGCAAGAGGCTCAAATGCAGTATGTCAGACATGTTTTCCTTTGGAGGTATACAGTGTTTCATATCTACTTTTCTTCATGCTGTCACTATCAAAATACCTCAAATGAATTATGCGAATGACCTTCAAGGTAAAGTTTTGGAAAATTAACAGGTACCTAGATACATTTTGGTCTAAGCTTACCACAAGTGTTAAGATTGTAAAGAACTGTCTTCTATTAGGAATAAAAATCTGTTTTTATTTAGTTTTGTTCAGATATCAGTTTTGGCTCAGGCAAATTATCGCTCTTATCGGCTGTGCCCTAAACTTTATTCCACTTTTTAGGGTAGGGAAATGAGCTAATTACATGCATTAAATGAAGGGTGACGTAAAATGAAATAGGCATTCTTCACAGGAATTATCTCGAGGCAGACTTTGAGCTTTGAAGTGAAAAGAGTAATTAATTCACCTTGCCAAATTTCACTGTCTGTGGAAAAACTTCATAATAACAAACTGAAGGCTTGTGGTGTCACTTCAGGTTGTCAGTTGCCGCTGTTCAGAAATGAACAGCTCCATATGAGGAAGCCACCTGGGGCTTTTAGTGCATTTTACCAAGGCTGCCTCGCCATCTCAGTTTCTGTCTCTTACCCCTCTCTCCCTCAGGTGTTCATGTGTTTGGTCTCCTGGCAACAGCCCTGGTGACAGATGTCATCCAGTTAGCTACTGGTTACCACACCCCTTTCTTCCTCACCGTCTGCCAGCCCAATTACACGGCCCCAGGAGTGTCATGTGACAACAATGCCTACATCACACAGGACATCTGCATGGGGAAAGACCAGTATGCCATCATGTCAGCTAGGTAGGATGTTCACGCATGTTTTAGAGCCGAAAAAGAGCACACAAGGACATACAGAACGTTTCCACCTGCCTGACCTCAAAATTTGCATCCTTATATACAGAACAATAGAAAACATATGAAGACGCACAGATTTGGTGAATTCATTACAATAAATTATCAGTTTATTAGTTCAGGTCTTAACTGTATGCTCCTCACCTCTCTAGCTAGTTTTTCTGATGCCTGCCTCTACTTATCCAAATGTATGCTTTATCAGAAGTTGCTACAGAACAAATTGTCTCACGATTATGAAAGGATTTACAGTGGTTGCACGGTATATTGCATAATGCTACACATCATTATGTTGTAGGAGTAAATGCAAACTACAAGGCGAGGAGTCATCAAAATTAATTTGAATAGTATTACAGTGCGAAACTGTTGTTGTGACAGTTGAATTTTTAAAATAATATTTGCGTATTGATGAAATGGTTCTTTAAGTTAAGTGTTTATTTGCACAACAAGACTAACAATGCCCCTCAGTGACCAGCTGCAGCGTCTCATTGGCAAAGGTTTTGCTTGTTAAGATGGTCAGCACAGTGTCTAACACAGAGACATAGGTCAGACAAACAAGCAAACTCTAGCATATGGGTATTAGACTGGCATAAAATGTGCATACAGACAGAAAAGATTACAGCTAAATATAGCAGATACAGGGATAATCTGTCAAATGCACATTTCTACTTCTATACTTGTGAGGTCTGTCGTTGAAAAAGATTCTCTAGCTCCTAACCGTAAAGGTGTAGTTTAACATTTTGGATAATACGTTTATTTGCTTTCTGGTTTATGGTTCTTTCCTGTTAAATATAAGGCCGCATCAATCTGAGATTACTTGAATCTGTACAAAAACTGAAATGGTAAAATGACAGTTGACCAATTTACAAGGTAGACTCAGGAGCATTTGCTAGAAAACCAGCAAAATGTTTGCGCCCAGACAAAAATAGTCTGTCACATAACCTCCATAAAACCACATGTTGTTTTTATGCTTCATTTTGTGTAGGTTTTGAAATTGAGTTAACCTGTTCACATATTTTTGACTAAGCAAGCTATTTCCCCAGTTCTAGTTAAGCCATGCTTTCCAGTTGCTGACTGTAGCCTTTCTGTAGCCCAGGTATGGGAGCAGTATCAATCTTCTCTAACGCTTAGCAAAAAAAAGCAAATAAGTATATTTCCCAGAATGTTGAACTATTGCTTTAACAATCACAACTAAATGTCTAAGCTCAACAGTTAGCATTAACTTGGGATTCTTGCCTTAATGGAGCTATTTGTAAGTTTTGTTATTGCTACATAGCCAACGTTAGCATTGGCAGCTGCTTACTTACCAGTCTTGCCGAGGGCCTCAGCCATTATTATGTTTACAAGACAGGAGGTTATAATACGCCCTCTGAGCAGCACTGCTTCTTCTGGGCACAGTGGACGCTACAGTGACTTGGTATCGGAAAGCGATGAGACAGGCCAATTGCGCCGGGGTTAGCTGGTTGCTAGTAAAGGCATGATGTTTGTTTCAGACTGGTAAGTAAACAGCTGTTAATGCTAATGTAGCAATAGCAAAACTTACAGATAGCTCCTTTAAACCTTACCCCAGCCTTCACCCTCAAAAAAACCTTAGAAAAAAGGTCTAAAACTCAAATTAGTTCTCACAAAGAGACAAACAGAGCTCACCTAAGCAACACATACACACAGAGATTAAGCCTGTGTGTGTCTAAGGTAAACACAGTAACGCAAGACAAGGATAAACACACTCACAAAGAGGCAAATTAAATGAGATTCTACTCTAAATTAGCGGCTTTGACCTCAAACCACTCATTCAGTCTCCCCTAATGTTCCCACCAATGCCCCATGGTATTCTGTTTGTGTTTATTTAATGCTCACGTCCAAGGACGCACACTCAGTTTGACAAACACACTGTCAGGCAGGCACACAGGTTTTAATGTCAAGCACAATCCTGACATCGCAAACAACAGCAACCATGACAGCTTTATTCAGGTTTATTCCAAATTCACGCAACTTTTATTTCATGAAAACATGAATCTCTCTCTCTCTCTCTTCCTGCCACTACTCTTTCATACCTAACTCTCCCCCTTTCTCTCCTCAGGAAAACATTTCCATCCCAGCATGCAACACTCTCTGGCTTCGCTGCTATCTATATTTCAGTAAGCACTTCCTGGGTCTTACTTGCCTCCTGTGTTGGTGTAACTTGTGTGTCTTGATGTATTTGCATCATATGTTTGCATGATGCGTATGTGTTTGTGAATGTGTGTGTGGTTTATCTGGTGTATCAGTGGTGACCAGTTTGATTTTACACTTGGGCAAAACTTTGGTGTTTGTGGCAGTGTTATTCTCTACATTTCTTTAACCTTTGATTGTTTCTTTCTTTTCTGTCTGGTAAATTATCTGTGTTCATGGTAACTATGCATATGCTTCTCTCCATATTGTTAACTAACATTGCTGCTGGCAGCATAAAATTAGCTCCTGCATATCAGAGGATTTTTCACTGGGAGGAAATCACTGTCACTTCCCACTTAAGTCACAATTGCGTTACCATGTTTACTCACTGAGAGATTTCCGGATTGCAGACTGTCTTCAGGCCAAAGAGCCATCTACATCTCACATTGAAAAACATAACATGAACGGTCTTTTGAGGTCAGATTTCAGTGCTCGTTGTAATATCCTAGTGGGTAGCTTTTTCCAATTCTGCAGTCCAGCGCTGAGAGCAGCAGTATGTGAACTGTAAGGCAAAGTAGCACTGTCACTTATCCAGGAGGTAACCACACACACACACACACACACACACACACACACACCGATGGCTATGGTGAGCTACTGGCCATATCACTGCTGCCTCACTGAGCCCAGTGTGTGCTCATTAAAGCTCACTAGGCAGATTTCTGATCAGAGAGAAAAGGCAGGAGAGGATCAGGAAAGCAGCTGTTTGGTTTGCTACAATTACAAAATGTTGTGTAATCAAGTGCCGTGATGTCGGATCTTTTTTTTTTCCCTGCGTTGTTTTAGACTACCTGTACACTGAGACATTCATATATTGTGTTCAGCCTCAAAACCCTGAAAATTACAATGAAGTGAAGTACCTCCACTTGTTTCTTTCTCACAACAAAAGCTTTTTATTTTATTTTCCAGAGGTTTACAGCAGCAGATCACATCACAAAGCACAAAGACACTTGATTCAAGAGGTGCTGACAAAATTTTAATTGTATTAAAAATAACAGAAGTGTCAGCCTGCTGACAGATTTTTTTTCTCTCCCTCTTGCTTCAAGGATTTTTATGCTCAGTACTAGATGGACAAGCTTGTTAAAATGGATATTTTTGCAAAAGCTGCTTTTCTGTCACTCAACTGTCCTCCACTTTATATAATGGGAATATGGAGTGCATGCAGAGAATCTGAATACAACTGTAAATATATTCTTTCCCTGCCTGACTCTCCTGCTCTCTCCTCTATTCTCTTTTACTGTCACAGCATATTCATCTTAATGACCTAGTTAACCTTATATGCGGCAGACAGTTTTCATGGAGGTGGTATCGTTTTCATCAGGAAATTTCATGGAACAATAAAAAATATTGTCTGATAGAACATTTAACCTTTTCAAGATGATTTTAAATTGCTTAAAGAGAATTCCTCTTTCTTATGAGTTAGATTAGAGGATTTTTGATACCACTCATATCTGTCTGTTGAATATGAAGCAAAGCCAGTAGCCAATTAGCATAGCTTAGCATAAAGACTAGCATAAAGCAAGGGGAAACAGCTAGCCTGGCTCTGTCCAAAGGTAATAAAATCTGCATACCAGCCTCTAAAACTCACTAAATAACCTGTTATCTGTTGGTCAAGCACATTGACTGAAGGCTTTTCATCACTGAGAGGTTTCCAGGAATTCAGCAGAAGCTCTAAGAAATCACTGCAAATGGACAAATAATCGTCCCGCCCCCTAAGGTTGCAACTTGTTGTTTTCACATAGCAGTTTTTGAACGAAGAAAACTATTGATATCTAATCTGAAAATTACCTTTAGATGGATTTATTCCTTTATGAGCCAGGCTAGCTGTTTCCCTCTGCTTACAGTCTTTATGCTAAGCTAACAGTTTCCTGGCCATATATGGCCATATATGATAATAATACCAATACTCTCATCAAAGTGTTTTCCTGAAAATTTAATGACAAATTTAAATGGAATGAAATTTACCATTTATTTATTTAACCCCTCTAAACTATAATTTTCTGTGCAGTTGAGGTGAAACTTACGCTGCAGTTTGTCATCATGCCTCATAATGTCCAACCCAGTCTCCATATGTCTAAACTGCCTTTTGCTAATTCACGTGTCTGTCTGTCTCCGCAGATGTATTTCAATGCCAGCATCAGCAGCACGACCAAACTGCTGAAGCCGCTCTTGGTGTTTGCTTTCTGCATGGCGGCGGGCCTCGCTGGACTGACGCAGATAACTCAGCACCGCAGTCACCCAATCGATGTCTACGTGGGATACCTCATAGGAGCCGGAGTCGGAGTCTACCTGGTCAGTTAAACAAAGTGCACAAGAGTGTGTATGACAAGCATAACACAAGATTAGTCAGACTTGTCAAGCTTTATACTAAAATCTGTAGGCAAATGTATTAAAGGGCCTAATTTATTTTGCTGTTTTCAAGATAATTACTCCTTTTTATGATCATGCAACTCGTCGAAAGACATTTGAACAAGTCAAATCCTCCTGAAATGGATGTCCTATTTCAGGGTTTAGTTTGGTAAATGGGTGCTGGCATATGTTTGCATGCATTTAAGGATTTGTTTTGTCCTGAGGGAGCTGTTAACAGTCAGCATGCAGCATGGTGGAAATGACACAATACACATAAATAGATTTTTTTCCCTAAATAAAGTGGTTTAGTTGTGTTTGCTGGGACTGAATTGTCCCATTGTATTATTCTAACACTATCACAGCTAACAAATGATGCTTTTTTTTTTCATCACCTCTTCTCACCGTGTGGCTTCCATACTTTTCTCTCCCAGCAGTTTTTTTTTGGCAGGCTATAAATAGCCTTTTCTATTAAGGAGGGAAGAGGGAGAGAATGAATAATCCGATAAGAATTCTCTGGAACAATTTCACACTTCGTTTTAAGAAAACTTGTCGTTGCCATTTTCCACGCTTCCCTCCTCCTCTCACTCTTCCTCTTTAGTCTTTCACTTTTTAAGAGGGGGAGCGTTTCTTCCCATCATTAAAGGATGAATTTGGAGAGAGGGGGAAGAGAGTGATTCATGCTGACCTCAGACTAAACAGGAGGAAGAAGGAAAGATGCCTTTTCATGCACTTGCTTGTCACTAATAGGAATATCAATTTTTTTCCCTCCCAAAGATTAAAGAAAATACATTTTCACGCTTCAGTCTTTATTTAACTTATTTCTATCTCCTCACTCATTTCTCCTCCCCACCTCCCTCCCTGTATCCCTCTGTCCCCTGTCAGGCTGTGTATGCAGTGGGAAACTTCAAAGCACCAGAAGAAGATGCTCCCTCCTTACACAGACTTGGCCCAGCTCAGCAGAAGGATGGCCTGAGGGTGCTGAGCCAGCGGAGTCATGACTCCCTGTACAGGAAGACTCCCAGGGTGTCGGAGAGCAGAGAGGAGCTGGGGGCAGGACTGGGATCTGGGGCCCGTAGTAAGGTGAGGAGGGAGAAGGCGTCCCTGGCCTCACTCAAAAGAGCAAGTGCTGATGTGGAGCTCCTGGCAACCCGGGGTCCCATGGGCAAGGAAACCATGGTAACCTTCAGCAACACATTGCCCCGAGTTGCAAATGGAAACAGCCCCATCTCCCCCTCAGAGAAGCCGGTTACCACGCAGCGCCACATGACCTTCCACGTGCCCTTTGACCCGCAGAGGTCCCGACAGCTGGTGTCAGAGTGGAAGCAGCGCTCGCTGGAGCTCCGCAGTCAGAGCTCACGAGACGAGGAGGAGGGAACGGATGGGAGAGATGGAGGAGATGAAGGAGGTGGAGGAGCAGCAGCAGGAGAAGGAGGAGACCAAGGGATGCCATCCTCTCTGTATCCCACGGTACAAGCCAACAAGGCCACTGCTACACCAACTGGTGCCAGGATGGTTGTGGCACCCCCACTGGTTCACATCCCTGAGGAGGCGTCTCGGCCACCTCCCGTCTCCCCCAAGAGCGCTAAAACCCGTGCCAAGTGGCTGTCACTCACGGAGGGGGGAGGGGTGAAGGAGCCGGGAACGGGGCCCATCGCCGTGTCGACTCCCCGCGTGCCCAACATGCAGCCCAACCACCTGCCAAGCCAGCAAAGAGTCACTCAGGTGAGGTGGAGATTGGAAAATGAATGCCTGCAAATCACTGTAACTTCATTTTTTTGATCAGTAATGTTCGTTACTTTCATTTCAGCCGGCATACAGCCAGTTGTGAAATTTAACAGCTGTCAGACTCTGTGTGCATGACACACCTGATTTATTTTGTTGGTAAAGTCAAAACAGAGCAGCAAGGGTGGAGGTAATTTCACTGATTAGTTTCCCTCTGACAAGAGTTCAAACACTAATTATAGTCTGCAGTTAAACCTTATTGAAATGTCCTTGAGGGATATTAAATATGTTATTATTACACTTTACGGTGTTGACTGTAATAAAAGTCTCTCCACGTGGCAGTTTTGCAATAAACAATGAGCTGCTGCTTGCATGCTGATGGGAGTTTTTTCTGTTGTGCAGGTGATAGCCATGTCAAAGCAGCAGGGTCATGGGACCTCATCCACTAAGACATCAGAGGGTGGCTCCTCCTCCGGCGGTGGGTCCAACTGCTCCGAGTCCCCCTACTACCGGATCCCGTCTGATCGGGACAGCTGCACCGGGAGCAACCCAGGAAGCATCGCCGGAAGTGGGAGCATTGTCACAATCGATGCTCACGCCCCTCACCACCCAGTGGTACGTGTGTCGGCCAGTAACGGCAAGCCGTGGGAGTGGAGGAACACCATCAGCGGGAACATGATGGCCGCAGACACAGCAGGGGACAAACACCGCGCAGCGCTGCAGCGACAGGACAATGTCAGTCACTACCGGGATTACCGGACTCTCCCGGTGAAATCGGACTCGCTCTGCTCCTCCTCGGCCAGCGGCAGCGCTGAGGGAGGAACGGAGTTGCCTCCCCCGCCTCTCCCCAACTCCTGCTCCCCTCTGCCTCCCCCACCCCAGCTGTCGTCATCCCCTCTCCCTCCACCACCTCCTCACTCCTCTTCTTCTTCGCCGCTGCCTCCCCCTCCACTCCCGAGCTCCTCTCCAATACCCCCTCCTCTCCCTCACCACGCCTCGTCTCATATGCCTCCACCTCCTCACCCATCCTCTCAGATGTCCCCCCTACCCCTCCCATCATCCTCTCAAATGCCCCCGCCTCCTCCTCACCCATCTTCCTCCCATCTGCCCCCGCCTCCTCACCCATCTTCCTCCCATCTGCCCCCGCCTCCTCACCCATCCAGCTCTCAAATGCCCCCGCCTCCTCACCAATCTTCCTCCATGCCGCCACCTCCTCACCCATCCTGCTCCAGCATGCTCCCCCCTCCTCCCCACCCTGATCTACTGATGGATGGCCACAGCCAGACATTGTCCCGCTCCTCCACCCTGCCGCGCCGGCCTTCCGTCTCCGCCCGCAGCCACGCCGAGCAGGAGCACTATTACAAGGCCATGCAGAACGAGAGGATGTTATAGTGAAGGGGGAGGACAACGGACGTCATTGCCATATAAATGATTGTACTTCAGAAGACTCAACTTAAAAGAGACAGTGAAACAAAGTGTGTTGTGGCAGGTGAAAAGAGATTTATTGCTTTTGAAAAATGACAAAAAAAAAGGTTTAGAGACACAGAATCCAGAACGGCGGCTTCAGTCTGAAGGCTGGAAATGAAGAGACAGCATGGGTGGAGGACTGTGTGGAGGTCTGGCAGCTCACACACTCAGCAGGGGATCTGGTTTTTACCATGCTCACACGTACTGCTGCCCACAGCGCCGGCTCAGCGGCCCTTAACGGGGGGCGAGGGAAGAAAAAGGAGTCAAAAGAGAGCTGGGTGAAGAATTAAAATTCCTACTTCACCTCTAGATTTAGCACGCACGTCCTCCGTGTTCCTTTATGACACATGCAAAGAAGGAGGGGAAGAGGCTGCAGCTGAGAGAGAGATAACACAATAAACGGTCTGGGATTTGCTAAATCAAGTTTCTCTTGAGAGGCGGGGATAAGACTGAGAAAACAAAACAACTACAGGCAATACTAGCTTTCCTTAAACTAGTGCAGCTGTTCGAGCCTGGCAGCCATTACACACAGAGACTTTGCTCTCTCAATGCATTCTTCAAAGCACCCAAAAGGTATGAATAAGGGAAT
Organism: Trachinotus anak; assembly: GCF_046630095.1. Taxonomy (NCBI): domain Eukaryota; kingdom Metazoa; phylum Chordata; class Actinopteri; order Carangiformes; family Carangidae; genus Trachinotus; species Trachinotus anak. The sequence continues at coordinate 10,735,307 of NW_027273866.1, read as the reverse complement.
GCAATCATGTCTACTTCAGCTAAAGGTTCAAGAGTTTTAGCTACAGCCCACAAAAGCATGAGTCTTTTTTTTACCACCTCTGAATAAACACACCAAATGGGGAATTTTATGTTTGACGCCGAGCAAATCTATAAGGATCCACCAGAGAGACCCGGCTTAGGAAGTGTTGCTTCTGGAGGGGGTGGGGGGGGGGGGGGGTATAAGGAGGATCACGCACAGTTGGGCACCCCTATACAGACGTCACTGAATGGATTACTGTTGTAAACATGAGAGGCGGTGGATTGGGAAGAGAATTTCTCCCGAAGTGAAGAGGATGGCTGGGCCGCAGCACAGAGAGCCAGGCAGCCGTGTGTGCAAACCTGCCACGGAGCCTCAAGCAGCACTAAGGAGATTAGCATTTGTTTATCAAACAATGCTAGCACACTTGTCCCTCTGTCATATTTGGCCCTTTGGCGAGTCACAATGGCGACGGGAATGTTGATGGAAAGATGCCCGCCATCACGACCAACATGCACACTGGCCCAAGCAGGTGCTGTCTGGATGCAGCTAACTGGCTAGTGTTTCTAACAGTGTGTATACACCTGTCAGCATCTCAAAGAGTGTGGTACCACTTTCAAACGACGTATACTTTATAAAGGGGTTTAGAAGCTGTGGATTTGTTTATAATCATTGATTTCTGATTTATAGATCATTATTGAAACATCCTAAAGAGGAACTTTGGAATTGTCAAATTGTGTCAGGTTGTAAAAACATCCATGTATTATGTAGCTGTTTGATTTATAAGCAATCTGATCCTTTGTAGGGTCATAGGGCATCGCCAGTCTATCACAGGGCAACCCCTTCCTAAGTATAATAAGTATTCCTTATTAGAAAGTGACACCAGGACTTTTGATTTCTTTTTGTGACATGAAATAAATTCTTTCTTGCTTTGGAGCTGCATCACAAGGCCTTCACCAGCAGATGTAATTCTTTGCTCGGTTGCCATGGAGCTGTAGATAGATAAACTAGGAAAGTATATCTTCTGATGAGGACCCTGTGATGCAGTCAAAAGCTCCAGCACAGCCGAGTAAGCGGATCCTGAGTTGAAACTGTTTTGTCAACTGCTGTTCCAAAAATCAAGAATGAACTGAAAACCAAAAAAAAACTTTTAATTTTAGTTCAGTCATTAGCTGAAAATACTTGCGCCGAAACCATTACTTATAATTAAACGACAACAGTTTTGATAGCTGATAATAGCTCAGAGCTTATAATGAGTCATTTATCAAAAGAAAATGTGAAATGCTTCTTAAACATAACAATTTGCTGCTTTCTCAGAAAAATGATGATCAATTTTCACTATTTTCTGACATTTTCATTCAAAATAGTTACTGATTAATTGTAAAATTAATTTAATGGTTCATTCTCATAAGCTACTGCAGATAAAAAGCTGTTGCAGACCCAAGAAATACACTTGATTTCTGCAAGTTGAAATGAAGTGCATGTTCTTCCTGCTCACTCCTGCCTCTTGTGTGTATTTACACTATGTTGTATAAAGTCGTCATCCGGTATCTATCACTTCCTACGTCTAAGTTTTTAGAATATCAGAAGATATTCCATCCAGTGACAAGAAGTGCTTTATTTAAGATCATACTTTGATCATATTGTAATGAAAGATACAGACACACACAGGTGAAGAATCTGGTTTCCACCCATGAACCACCGCATCTGAAATATATGTAAACCGGTTGTGTAAAGTCGTGCTAGGAAGAGGCTGCGTTAAATGGATCAAGTTGTAATTTGTAGTGGGGCTCCTCAGACGAGGAGCTGGTAGATCAAGTTGCTTGTCGATTTGTGCTGCATGTGTGTTTTTTTTTCTTTTCTTTTTTAATGACTTTACTTCTATGCTTCAAGTCTGCACTGTTACCTTTGACAGACAGACATGCTGCATTTTTCAGTGCTGGTGATTATCGTACTACTTTCCCCCATTTTGACTGTAAAAATACTTGATATTACCTAATATTATTAATACTGTTATTATTCTGCAGTCCTTTTTATGGGCTAATGTTTTCTATCTGTGGTGATGTGTAATATTATTAACCTCATTGAATAAAAAATGAAGACTTCTTATCTGAGGTTTCATCTTGTGTTACTGCTCGGTAGCCGGTGGATGTATAGGGTCACTGGCGGAGCAGGTTTTTACCGCCACTAATGAAAAGCATCTTCTCCATTGATTCCTGGGTTATGAGTATTTTTCATGCTCATTGATACTGTACACTCACACATCGATGTACACACTCGCAGTCAGACGGATACAGCACTTGCACATTAACAGTGCAACATTTGCTCTTTTCCTGTGGGCTAGTGTCAGGTTTCCATAATGAATTCTGCTGGAATGTTGGTCAATCCCAAATGACCTGCAGGGGAAGCAGCAAGCATTGGCTGGGACCATTATATGCGTGGAAAGAACCATAGAAAAGTGTACTTTTCGACACAAAGTTAATGAATTCATGCGCATGGCTGTTGTCTGGTAAACAAAAATGTCTTTTGTTCCTTCAGATGTAGATTATGGCATGATTCATGTGCATCAAGGTGGATGATTGTGCAGATATGTGCTGGGGTTTGTGCATCCACAGTCCAGATGCAGTGAGGCCGTCTTTCCAATCAAATATGCATCATTTTTCTATCTAAGATGTTTGTTGGAGTGTTTGTTTCAGCATGTTTGCATATGGGTGTGTGAGTGTGTCCAGTGCTGTGGAGCACTGAGCTGTGTGATGAGGCCGTAGAGGCAGTGGGGGTGCAGATGGTGTACTGAGGCCTGAGGACAGTCAGCCTGTCCATGACTCACACTCAGCAAGCCAGCAACTTGCTCTCTCTCTCTCTCTCTCTCCCTCTCGCTCTCTCTCCTTGGTGGCCCAGAAACTACAACACAACAAGTGTGTATGTGAGTGTGACCGCGGGAGGCAACAGAAAATGCGGACTGAGCTGTCTGTATGCATGTGCCTATTTTTGTGACTGTGTGCCTGTGTTTATGCCTATATCTCTCTTGGTGTGTGTGTGTGTGTGTGTGTGTGTGTGTGTGTGTGTGTGTGTGGCTGTCCAGTGGAAGCTGCTGACATCCATTTCAGGACAGATTTACCACTGCAGAGCAGCACAAGAGCCTTTTGTCCACAGCTCCACTTTTATCTCACTCACTTTGTCACTATCATTCTACCTACTGCCATCTCACTCGGCTCCTCGAGAACCTTTACACATGCAGGAAGGGGATTTGGGGCTTTGGAGCTTATATCCTCATTTTCCTCCAGCTCTCAGTTTCTTGAATGAGGGATTAGGATAAAAAAAAGGGGCACAGGAATCATTTTGCTTTCAGTCTGATCAATGTAGGAGGTCATTTTTCTTAAAAATCAAATATTGATCCCTTTTTTTTTTTTTAGCATGAAAAACTTGTCATATCCAAAGTATTGTTCTGGTTAGCATACACAGGGACTGACTATACTGACAATGGCCCACAACCATTAAAGAGTTCATTCTGCTGAAATGGTTGAAGAACCTCTGTTTAACAGCCCTCTTGAAGAGCTTCACCAATTATAAAAAGGGAACCAAAGTGATGGTTTCATATTCCCATGGTATAATGGTTGTTAAAATTTTCTGCCTGAGATCCACAGTAAATTAAATTTAGTCTCACAAGGGCTTATTAAAGCATGTCAGAAATCCTGTCATTTGTCGACCCACCAGACACAGACCTTGTAGTGAGCTCTTTCGGACCCCAAACGATAACCAGACTTAATGTGCCAGTCAGCGTCTACCGCCACAGCTGGAGGCTAAGACTGACATTTCTAGGAGGCTGGCTTCACAGAGTCGGTAGCTGTGTTTTCAAAGCTTGTGTCTACTCGGTGGTCCAGAACAACAAAGTGCTTTTTTTTTTTTTTTTTTTTTTTTTTTATCTAATCGACATTTGACCAAAATACAGACACTGATAAATGTCTAACCAGGATACCAGTAACACTGTTACAGCCCAGCCAGGAGCATGACATTTTTATAAGGTTGCCCTCACCTCACAATTCAACTGCGGCTTTACAAGAGCCTGATTTTCAACCAGACTGATTCTCTAGACGGGCTTGACATGGTCCGATTTCACTTTCTTACCTTAACTGAGGGGCCACGCGGCCTGTGGCTGGTGTGAGGCTGTACTTAGGCACAGCAGTGCTTTGAGCTAAATGCTAATGTATCATGCTAACATGAACACAATGACAACATCAAGGTGCTGATGTTAGGCAGGTATAATTTTGTATCATGTTCTTGGTTTAGCGTGTTAGCATGCTAATATTTGCGAACATTAAACACAATGTAGAGCAGAGGCTGATGGGAATGCCATTAGCATCATAAACAAATCTATTGAACAAATTAAAATGTCAGTCTGAAGTTGGCATTTGATAAAGCCTGAGGATCACCAGTGTTATTACAATTCGTTGTGATGGGGGCATGAATGTCTGTACCAAATATCAAGGCAAAACATCCGATAATCAAGACGTTTCACTCAAAATCACAAATGCCAACCGACTGGTGGTGCTAGTGGAAAAACTCAGGGGATAATCAACTCCACTATGATTAATCCTTTTCTCAGCAATCCATGTAATAGTTGTTGAGATATTTCAGTCGGGACCAAAGTGGAAGACCAGTCAACTGACTGACATTTCCATCACAAGAGCTACATCGCTAGCATAGCTGAAAACTCAACAAACTGAGCCGTAGCACCAAAAAGATAAAATACATAGCCAGCGATCTGTAAATAACACTGTTTCTAAAAATTCCCAGAAAGTTGACTTTGCAAAGATGGAAAGCTTTCATGTGACAGCTTCAAGAAACTGCTAAGAAGACAATGTATGCAAGTCTTTCAGTCCCGCTCACTCTGCTTCTCCAATTATACTTGATACGTCTGTTTGCACTGTCTCCTCATGCTTTCCTCTGGGAATTAAGGAGATAAAGAACCGAGATGGGAATGACGTACTCCCTTACCCCACGTTCAGACACACTCAGAAGTATATAAACACTAACATATTCCCATGAATGTACAGAGCAACACACTCATTAAACTATATGTATGAAGACAAATATCCTTCTGCAGATACACATAGAGTCGCAAAAAGGTCACATACACACTCCCATGTCTGCCTTGTGCTATTTTTCTACATGTAGAGACAGAAGTGGTAATAGTGTATTTGAGCATGAGTGGGCTGATGTGGCTGTGGCCTTACATGCATGAGTAAGACTGTACAGTGCATGGCTTCGATACCCTACAGGCCCAGCAATGGGTACTAACACACTGACACAGTTATCCAACCAGACTAATCAGGTCTGGGACTATGTGTGTGTGTGTGTGTGTGTGTACATGTATGCAGGAGAACCTTTGTATGTATATGCATGTCTTCGTGTGTGTGTGTAATCCTTTCATGCACTTGCTGGGAACCCTACATACAATACTCTGTTCTCTTTCACCGCCCTCTCACCTCTACACCTTCTCACGTGGCTTAGAGAAATCAGGTAAGAGTGTGTATGCACATAAACGTCCAGCTGCCTGAGTGCGTCGTGCCCCGTCACTTATCTACGACCTCATATGTCACGTGAACACCTCTGTTCCTCTGTGGCTTACCTCTCCTCCGGTACATCTTCCCAAATTCATAAATATCTCCTCTGCCAGAAAATATCTGTCAGATGTGTCAGAGTTTTCTATGGAAGCTCTTGGCAGAGGATCACGCTCTCTTACAACCGTCTGACCCAGTTTCAGTCCTCACATCCCCACAGTTAAGATGCTGAGGGATATTATTATGCATTATACACAAAACACACACACACACACACACACACACAAATGCAAACATTTAGCCAAGTCTGCACCATTGCATATTACAACAAACCTGCCATGTCACAATCAAATGCTATGCTTTACCAAATCCGCAAATACACAATGCACATATACTACTGTTGCTTGCATAAGTGTTTCTCCATATCGGCAAGTAATCCTGTGTAAAATTTAAAAAAAATTAAAAAGAGTCTCATCGTTAATCCAGTCTAAATCAGTCGGTCTGGGAGCATCAATTTAATGAGTAAATTAGAGCGCTGCTGCTGCGGCACTACACTCATCTGTACTCATGCCTGTGATCCATCCTATTTCATATCAGCTCCGAGCAGGGGAGCAGAGACAAAGACTGAATCTGAATGGAACTGAATGTATCCGACTGTGTCTAAGTGTATTTTCTAACCTGGTTGTCATCCTGCATTTATGTATCGTGTCAGGCACAGTGGTTGATGAGCAGAGGTCAAAGGCCTGAATCAAAGTATTCACCGAGTGATAGAAAAAGACGAACTACAGAACCAAAGAGGGAAGAAAAGAAGACACAAAACAACACGAGGAGGGAGGAGAGGAGTGAAACCAGTGGATAAAAGAGGTATGAAGAAAGGGAAGAAGATAAGGAGGCGGGCAGGACAATAAAAGGGTATAATACACAGAGCAAATGAACAAATAAACAAAATTGTGATGCAAGGAGGGATAAGATGAATGCATTGTAGAGAATTAAAAAGGAGTGATAGAATACGAGGGAAAGAAACAGGGAGGCGAAAAGGACACCAAAGAGGAGGCAGGTAAGGAAGGAGCTTGAGGAAGGAATGAACAAACAAATGTTTGGCACAAGAGGGAAGAAAGAAATGAAGGAATGAATGAAAAACAGAGGTAAAAACAAGGGAAGGAAGGCAGGGATGGATGTGCAGACCAGACAGCAGGAAGAAAAGTAAGAATGTAGTAGACACAAGGAGGGATAAGCATAAGGAAAGGAAAAAAAATGGAAGAAGTGCTAAAAGACCAGAGGAAAGGGGGCGGGGGGGGGTCTTAAATAGAAATAAAAGAGCTGCCACTCCACTGTGACTCCCAGTTGAGCCTATGAATGGATCGCCAGCTTCACCACGACACTCACTGACCTGCATAACAGCAACCAATTAACACATTGTCACATCTGATGCCAATTTGATCAAACAACAAAGATGGGGGGGGGGGGGGTCATAGCGATGGTGTGTATGAGAAAGAGAGACAGATATTGAGAAAGACAGAAGAAGAAAACAGGAATACAGCTCCAGTGCCAAGAGCCGAACATGAGGGAGCGAGAGGGTGTGTGTGTGTGTGTGTACTTGTACTTGCTACATAGTAAGGACCAAAAAAAGTATTTTACTAACAGAGTGAGGACATTTTGGGAAAGTGAGGACATTTTGGCCGGTCCTCACTTTTTGAGACAGCTTCAAATCACATTTTGAGGGTTAAGACTTGGTTTTAGAGTTATGGTTAGAATTAGGTTTAGCTTAAGGTTAGGGTCAGGGTTAGGGTTAGGCACTCAGTTGTGATGGTTAAGGTTAGGGTAAGGGGCTAGGGAATGCATTATGTCAATGAGTGTCCTCACAAAGATAGAAGTACAAGTGTGTGTGTGTGCGTGTGTTTGTGTGTGTGTGTGGGCGGATGCAGTGACGGGACAGTGACAGTAGGTGCGTAACTAATGATGCCGCCTTATAAATGAGGCCGACACATCCGTTCACACTCGCACATTTCCATTGCATGACCCTCATTATCCCCCTGTGGATTTACAGCTGCAGACTGATGTGCATTTGTTTGTGTGTATTTATAAAAACACAGTCAGATTAAGTGAACAGTATTTAAAAAAAAAAAAAAATTCAGGAGGAGACCTAACGTGCGTGCCTTTTATTATTCATGTCTGGTTTTGTGGCAGTATCCTGAAGTACAAAGAGGACTAAAAAGAAAGTGAGGCAGGAAGGAGGAGAGGGGGGAGGAAGAAGGACAAAGTGAAAGATGAGGCAAAGCGGAGAATTAGATGAGGTAAAAAAGGGTCAGAGAGAAACATTATCTTTTGATGTACTTCAGTGAAATAGCTCATTACGAACCCGAGCAACAAAAGTACAAAAAAAAATCTCCAGCTCCCACACACACCCACAAACACAGGCACAGCAGTGTATGACTGAGAATACAAAACAATCCACAGGAGCCCACAGAGGCGCGTTGACATTATAAAACATACAGTGAGAGACAGAGGGGAAGGAAGGTGAGACGGTGAGAAGAAGAAATGGGAGAATGAAAAGAAAGTTAGACATCTTGGCATTTCTCTGGCCTGGTGCACCGAGGGCATTCCAGGATGGGGGGGGGACTCTTTATCCTCCACCTCCTCCAGGCCTCAAGCTGCCTTTCAGCTCCCTCCCTCAATACTTTAAGTCTCTCCCCTCCCTCTCTCTCTCTCTCTCTCATCCATTCACTTCCCCCCCCCCTTTCTCCTGCTGTGGATTTATGCCCGCCTCCTCCAAATTCCACTCAGTTATTTTCATTTTGGGTAATTTTTATTCCGTCGATGTTTATTCATGGCGAGGTTCTGAGAGAGAGATAAGAAGCCAAGTGCTGAGCTGGCCCCGAGGGCTGTGAGGGCTCCAAGTCAGTCTGTACACACACACACACAAAACTCACATGCACATAAACACCTTCTGTGCATACCCACAGGAACACACACAAGCACATGTTTGCATACATGCTCACATAAGGGCACACACACATGCTAACCCCGCCGCAGACACACACCGTTTTTTCGGTTTCTCATCACGTACAAACTGAGGTGTTTTGTCTGTGAGACGCTACTGTCGTTATCGGATTGAGACTGAGCTGCCTGCCTCCCTCCGCTGTTTCAGTTTGTCAAGGAGAAAATCTTTTTTTTTCTCTCTCTCTCTCTCTGAGATGTCAGTCCCAAAACATGCCTGACCCTCATCTGTCAGCAGTGTTTATCATGATATCATGACAGACACACACTCCCCACAAGGGAGGCTGTGTTTCTCTTCCTCCCAAAAAAAACGCCCTCCTACCCTCCCTTGCAAAGCTGTGTTTGCATGTTGCCGGCTTCTGTGTGTGCAAGTGTGTATGTGTGTGCAGACGGATTTGTAGTTAAAATGGCCAGAGGGGGTGAGAGCTGGAAGACGGGGATGTACATAAAGTGAGCAAGAGACACAGAGAAAATGAGGCGTTTGTTTCTCAGAGTGGGTTAAAATCCCTTCTTATTCTCTCTCTCTGGCTCCCAAATCTGCTCACACACTTCCCTATTTCTACACCTTTCTCTAAGTCCCCAGACAGTACACATCACCCTGATCCCTGTCTGTGTTTCCCTTCCGCACCTTTCTCCACCTTTCTAAATCCGGAGAAGACTGAGCCTGAGATTGTGTCTGGCAAGGGGGGTGATGCCAGTTTGAACACAATGGCAGAAAATGGCCCTAAAATAACGAGCGGTACTTACACTTGCAGGTTTTAACTCAGGTTCCTCAGACTGTGGCCTGACCATCTGTTAGACAGTGGTTCTCTAAGTGGGGTATGGAGACCCCCAGGGGTCCTCAAGGGGTTCCCAAGGGGCTCCCCAGCAAAAAGGAAAATCATTTATTTTCACTATAATTCCCTCCATAAGCAACACAATGGCAGAATGTGTGACTATTTTGTTCATGTGTGTCAAACACTTTCAGTAATAAAACCTCTAAATGCAAAAATCTTATTAAATGGGGGTCTGTGGTCTGATTTGTTTCAGTTTAAGGGTCCTTGATGTGAAAAAGTTTGAGGACCACCACACCAAGTTTGTGAGAAATTGCCTTAATTATCTACTTTTCTTTACAGTGACAAGGGCATAGTGTGTAGAAGGCCAAGTATATATTATTAGAATAACTCCCATGCCCCATGTTAACAGTTTAGGATACACAATCCTGAGCTCTATTAATCCAGTGTGCACTGATGACAGGTGAAAAGACATCTGAACCGAGCATTTTTTGTGTTTTGTAGATACCTATGGTAGATAACCATCGATTCAGCTGCATTTCCATGACTGAATTGCAATGTGGAGCATTGCAGCCCTCTTGATCCTGGTTTTTGCCTCTTAAAAGGAAGTTGTTCCTTGCTACTGTCGCCAAGTGCTTTCTCATGGTGGGAACAGTTGTGTCTCTGAAATCAACATTATAAAGATGTGATTTGGTGTTACATAAGTAAAAACTGAGGTGGTGAGACTGAGTTGGAAAAATGTCAGACACACACATGCACACACTGACACACACACACACACACACACACACACACACACACAGAGCCCTGACAAAGCATTTTGGCTCAGTTTTTGAGTGGTAAAACCAAGGGCAGGCTGTTTTCAACTTTGAAAGCCGCTGGTTCAGCCATAAATATTTGATGTTGTAAAAAGAAATTCCCTAAGATTTAAAACCAAGTTTAGAGACTTGGACAGAGCAGGAGACTAAACTTTATACCAGGGATACATAGATGATGATGTGTCTGCTCTCCTCTGAGTACACTGACTGCTCAATAAATCTCCCTGAATACAAGCGTATCATAAAACAGATAAAGCAGACTATAAAGTAAGACCATAATGTTAACACGGATGACTCATGCCGTTTTACACATGTATCAAAAATCCTCTTGGATGTTTGAAAATAAAAACTATGCCTTGGTGTCACCATCACCAGTGCATTCACAGATGCAGAAGATTTCCAGACTAGAAAGCTGCAACAAGAAGAGAGAGTTTCTGCAACACCGGCACCACCTGCTGGATGTTTGGAGCATGTGCGACATATTTTGGTTGATCTGAGGATGCCACAAGAGTCAGACAAGAAAAAAGAGAGAGAGAGAGAAGAGAGGGGAAAAAAGGGAAAAAAAACCATCGCTTTAAAAAAATGTGTAAATGTCCCTATTTACATTTTTTTTTTTTTAATCAGTGTGATTGAGTCAGTGTGTTTTTTGTTTTTGGTGAAACCAGCAGACAAGATAATCGCCCAGCTCAGCCCAAAGTCTCCGCTTGAGGCTGCGCGGCCGTTCATCCTCAGAGCCCGGGGATATTTACGCAACCGAGTGCAATCTCGTCTCTCAGGGAGCCTCGACACTGGCCCGCTCCGCCACTAGATGGAGAAGTGGGGCAGCAGAAGCGAGGAGAACGGTCCTCTCTCCTCTGGTGCGGAGACCTGGATGTGATCCCAGTTTTAGGCTGCACGTACGCCGCTCATCTGCGGCCCTGAAGCAGACAGCCTGGTTCCTTGTAACGTCATATGATAAGGCTGGAGGGGAGCCAGAGGCAGGGCCCCCGTTTGGAGAGGAGGACCCGTATCTCAGTCAACGCGAGCAGCCAGGGCCCCATTATCTCCACAAGGCAGGGAGGCGTATCCTTTTCCCCTCTGCGCTCCCCTTCACATACCTCTCTCTCTCTCTCTCTCTCTCTCTCTCTCTCTCTCTCTCTCTCTCTCTCTCTCTCTCTCTCTCTCTCTCTCTCTCTCTCACCCATGCACTAACTAGACTACAACCTGCTTCAGACGACGCCCCGCAGCCCATGAGACTTGCACCTCCGCCGTGCGTCTTTTGCGCTCCAGAGGAAATCAGTGGGCTCTCGCCGCCACCCTCATTGTTACCGTGCGCGCAGGCTGCCCGCGGCATCACCTCCCCAGCAGCAGACGGGGTGCCAGTCAGAAGGAGCAGAAGAAGAGGGGGAGGAAGAGGAGGAGGAGAGGAAAGGGGGTGACAGAGTATTCCTCAGAAATAAACAAGAGGCAGCCTGCTCTGGAAGACCGTCTGCGGCGGGAAGCGAACGGGATCTGCAACTGAGTAAGTCGTGATTTCTCGTGTGCAGCGGCTGTGCCCGTGTCCCCCCCCCCCCCCCAGCGGCTGACCTGCTTTTGGTGATTTGGTCCAGAGGATGGCTGTGCAGCGGCGCAAATATTTAAGCTTCCACCCCGGCAGCATCCCCCTTTTGATTTGATTTGGGAGGGATGACAGAGAGCCTGATAGAGGGACGGAGACGGGGGAAACATAAGAAATAAGAAAAACGGCGTCTCTCTGTAGGAGTGAGATCCCTTCCTGTAAACACTGTGCTGCAGCAACGTGAGGTTACAACTCCGATCACACGGGGCGCAGCATCCTTCAGGGGGACGGGGGCTACATGCACATTCAGAAAAAGAAAGTCAGCCGCTGATTTTGGAGGTGAATTGTAGAGGGGGGGAAAAAATGGCTGCATTGTTATGTCATGTCAACATCCTCTATTGCCTGGAGGGCCGCTTCACTGTACTGTACTTCCAAGCGAGCCAGCACGACAGGTGTATCAGGATGACATGTTTACGCCAAAGCTATTTGTGATCCATCCTGTAATATCGACCTGTTTGTAAGGACAGTGTCTCAGGATGTGTGTTTTTTTTTTTTTTTTTTTTTTTTTTTTATTGCCCTTGACGGTGAATTTTCCAGTGGCGCCAGCCGTGCATGGTCGCCACTGCACGGGTGAGGGATGCTGACTGGCTGCAGGCTGTAGGAGGAGAGGAGAGGAGAGTAACGGTGTGTTGTGATGTGAGCAGTCTGCTCCAACATGGCGCGCATGAGCTGATAAACCTTGGCCATTACATACTCCTGTCTGGAATTTACACTGTGCAGAGGGCCAGGCAGTTGGGTTTAGGGTAGCAGAGACTGACACTGCGTGCATCTATCTCCCATCAGCCTGAGGTTTTAGGCTCCAATTCATTTCATTTCATTGAGTCCGGCTCCTCCATCCTCCTAGAATATCACGTAGGCTTGTGTTTATATTCTGGAGCTATTTTCTGTTCCTGTCTCTGGTGATGTAATTATGTTTGATCACAGCAGGTATGGACACAACCGGACAAAGTGTGTTGTTTTTGTTTGGTCTTGCGTCTATTGTCTCTCTCCTGGGCTCTCTGGCCTGTGAACTGATGTCACTACCGAGGACACCTTTGTTGACAACACCAGCAAGTGCATAATGACAGCGCAGAGTCTATAAACAACACACCCATTACATACGTGCGAGCCCTCGAAGTACAGACAGGATATTAAATATTTGTTTTGTTCGTAACAATAGCTGGAGTGACACCTGTTTGATTCCTGGGAATGCTGGGAAAAATCTGTGTAGTGAAAGTGACAGTTGCTTATGAGCTGACTTGTCATCCCAGGTGTTAATGTGGGTGTTGGTGTTGAAAAGCAGCCAAAGTGACTTCACTTCAAGTCCTGAGGGCATATTTTCTAGGTGATGACAACTGAAAGGAAGGATGTGTTTCAGTGTAACGGTTAGATGAAGAGGTGTCCAGCGCAGGCGACATCTCTGAGCTCTCTGTTGTGATACTCTGTGCTGTGTCTCAGCTTAAACTTAAGAAATCCAGCACAGAATTTATTTCTCATCAAGAGAAATGAAACAAAAGATTGTATGACAGCCACTTTTTCAGGGGACATACGTAGCTTAAGCCTTAGAAGTTACAGTGCTATTGGATCACAGACTCTATGTTGTCAGACTTGTGTAACGAAATTTATCCACTGTTAATACAAAATACGTAAAAAAAATACATCCAAAAACTCAATATGAAAAATAAAGCGTTAGCATAACTGAAGCATGTGCAGATTATCACTGTATAGGCAGTAACTACTTGAAGTAGACAGTGTGAGAGATTTGTGAGAATTAAGATTGATGAAGAGTTGCACTTGTTTAGTGAGTGAATGAAGAACAGACTGACAAAAGGTGGAAGAATGAACTTATCAGCAGCACGTCTGTCACTGTTTGTTGTCTGCTCTGTCATTTTATTGTATGTGCGAGACATGTTAAGTCCACCACAGGCCTCAGCCTGGCCGGGTGTGAGCTGAGGGTCTATATCCGGTTGGCTGCTCTGTGTTGTGTCAGCAACTCGCAGCGGAGCTGACAGCACTTGTCTTGTCCGACCAATCATCATTCAGCATCACGAGTCTGGACAGCAACATTTTTGTGTGCATATGTGTGTGTGTGTGTGTGTGTGTGTGTGTGTGTGTGTGTGTGTTTGTGTTCTTGAATGACTATATGTATCTATGTGTGTTTGCACATGTGCTGCTTTTGTGTGCATTGTCTCTGCATGTATGCCAGAAACCAAACGATGGACAGTGTGTGTGTTTGTGTGTGTCTCTGTCTCCCGGCTGGGCACTGGGATGGATCTGCTTTCACTGATTTAGATAGGGGAAATTGGATGGCAACCGGAAGGCCGCTCATTGCTGGTCTTGGACAGTCAGTGAAAAATGAGGTAAAATCTGAATGAATAAAACTTACAGCTAACTAGATTCACAGTGCTCTTCAGTAAGCCCTGAAGCCGTGACAGCTCAGATAGAAATCCATACTGAGTAGCTCTGGAGGTGAGTGTTCATACTGAGCAGCTCCTTGAAGTGAAAGTGTAAAACTGTTACCAAGAAGAGCGCACTCACCAACGGCCCTGATAAACACTCTTTAAATAGGCAAAGGACGTCCAAGTGACACTGCAGTGCTGTTGATGATATACATGCAAAAAAAGCAGACTTGGCACAAATCTCTCTCTGCAACCAAACACTCAGTGAAGTCACACCAGTGTGCGGCCTAAACATGTAACTGACCAACTAATCAATATTTTTACATTAACAGTGGATCACATGAGCGAGAGGGGTGGCTCCTACAAAGACTGCAGTTCCCTACAGAATCATAGCTTTGGTTTTCCGGCCCACAACTTTACTGCTCTGGTTCAGTCCGCTCTCAACATCATTTCAAAGACACAGCAGGCAGCTGCTTTAAACAAAAAAAGGCTCTGATAAACTAACTGCGTGCTACCTTGCCAGCAGCAAACAGCAGCGGACAAAGTTAGCAACTAGCTGGTGAGCACAGTGGAGCATTTTGCTGCTTAAAGCCAGAGTTCCCCCTTAGGAGTTAGCAGAGACAACAGCAAATGGGCGACTGTTTGCTAACACGTTCGTCATATAAAATTAACATGTGTCAGTGTCAGTGTTCTGTGTACAGGTTGTTTCTGCTGCCCCCCAAGTGGCCAAAAAACTCTGTTAACACAGGTTTAATGACAGCGCTTTGGGGAGTTAAAGGTAACTTCTACATTAAAAGCGACAGCAGTAGGTCTGCTGTTTTAATTTGAACACTGCACTGTCACTGCTATTGCACTGCTAGCATTTCTGCGGCATAACTGGTTGGTACAGCAGGCCTCTCATGGGTTCACATCCTGCCCTGAGCAAGTAGCCTCAGAGTGATGGATGTAGCTTATTACCCTCATTGACCTTGCTGTCATTAAGAAACCATTTATGATGTGGTTATAAAATCAGATCAGTAAGCTACTGTTGGAAAATGAATGGCGTGCATTACAGAAGCCCTTGCAGTAACTCTTTTTTGCTGAAACATGGTATTGTAGGTTGAAAGAGGAAGTGGAAGTGAAAGCTTGCTAAGCAAGCATAAAGAGTGATAAGGAGTAACATCTGGGCTATGAGATGTGAGATATTATTAGATAATGTGATGTACTCCACCTTGCCCTTTCTGTCTCCATGGTTTTTTTTCTCTTTCTATTAATCTCTTCCTCCTCTTTTCCTCCTGGATAGTCACTTTTTCTTTCTTTTTTTCTGACTATCTCTCATTACAACCCCCACTCCTTACTGCTTTGTCATGGCAGATAAGGCAAGAGAGGATTTGTTTTTTTCACTCTCTTCCCAGCAGATAGTCTGTCTTCAGATAAACTGTCATTTTTAGCCACTAAGTCGTTTTAATCTCAGAGGCAAATGTGCCAGGCAGTATGTGCTTGTTCATTTGTGCGTGTGTGTGTGTGTGTGTGTCTGTGCATACACGAGCTTGTGTGTCATATGCACCCCTCCCGAAACCCAAACACACCCACACACTCATATGACGATCATCAGTGTTGCTGCAAAGATGGTATCAAAAGCACTATTGATAACCAGCAGAGAGGAATCGTCCATCTTTTTGCACTGTAGATAACCTTAACGTAACACACACACACACACACACACACACACACACACACACACACACACACACCCTAATAAACATCTGGCTTAAGGGGAAGAAGGAGAAGGAATATTAAGTCTCGTGTCATTGTAAATGAAATATAGTATTTTTATAATCCCAGAAGAGGCTTGACAAACATACTTAACATAAACAAGTCTTGAGCCTCTTGAGAGCCTTAAGTGGGGATTGGGAACGTGCCACAAGGGGAGGCACCTATTTGGCCTAATGGTTCCTGTGTTAACGTTGAGAGGCTGCTCCAATAATGCATAGTGCATAGGCTTCTTATATCCGGATATATAGTTTGCTGATTGACCAGAGAGGCAGATGCACACCAGGAACACATGAGACTGTGGAATATGCTGTGGTCTGTAAACCTAATAGCAGTGCTGTCAGCAGGTCATGTTAATGTAGTTACACTGCTTTCACAAAAAGAAGCAAACTGAGATAAAAGTCAGTCATTAGAACCACTTCCCTATTCTTTCATCATTCTACTTGAACTCTCCTATCTTCTTGAAATACTTTATCGTGAGAGAGACAAACAGACTTTTGTGGCATTTTTGTGCAACATCTTTTGTACTCGACCAACAATCAGGTGATAGATTCCTAAAGAGCAATCCAAATCAGGCCCTTTGAGTATTTAACAAAGATTTTTTGGATTGCAGTGCTTATACTTAAAGGACCTATTTGTACGTTTATTATTGCTACAGAGGCAAAGTTCGCACTAACAGCTGTTTACTTACCAGTGTAGAAGAAATGTTGTGTTCAGCATCAAACCTCATTCTTTTACTCGCCAAGAGCTGGAACGCAACGCCGACGTGAACTCCAGCACATCTTTTTTTCTAGTAGAAGTTAGCATGCTAACCAGCTAGCCATGGCCCGCCTTGCCACTTTCCGATAGTGATTCACTGTAGCTTCCACTCTGCCCTGAAGATGTAGCCCTGCTGAAGGGGAGTATTATAACCTCTTGTCTTGTAAACCCAATGGGCTGAAGCTCTTGTCAAGAGACAGGCACCACCACCCACTTCAATGGGACAGAAAATTTACAAGTAACAGCTTTAACATAAATATTAAGGAATGTGAGAACATCCCTTTCTCCAAGGCACCCAAATTCAAGCTCTTTTGTCAAGCTTTCCGTCGTAGAAATGCTGTTTTGTGCCAAGTGCCTGAATACAAAGTTCTTGTAATGGCTGCTACAAGCTGTTCTCATCATATCTGGCAAGAAAAGCATCAAAACTTTGGAACCTGAGAATATTTGGTGTGTTAATCATCAATGCCACCTACTCAATTGCAATGTTAGTTGTGGTCTCAGACCTTTGTGTAAACTTTTTTTAGTGCCTTTGGTTTGTTTTCTACTTATTTTTATGTGTAGCTAGCATCTTGTTCAGACAGCAGCTTTGTGATGTTGTGATGGCTTTACCTCGTTCATTATCTCTCTCAATCTCCTCACGTCGGATGGCCAGAAGCTTCCAACCTCTGTATCTTGCCAGTTCACCATGTCGTCTTAGTAGTAACTTTGTTTCTCCCCTTGTAAAAATGCACTGCTGGTTAGTCAGAACCAAACAAGAGCTACAAGGCCCTGAAGTCACTCTCAACCTTGGTGGTTGCCACTCCATCCTTTTGGCCAAATTTGAATTCAGTGAATCAAACTCCAGGCTGTCAAACATCCCAACACAGAGCTATCAGTGACATCGAAGACGCTTTGCATGTGGTTTTTCTACAGTCTACAAGCTGAAGCTGCGTCCTGACCTCCACACAGCGGCGGTAGTCAAAACACAGGGATCGATAAAGTGTCACATGAGCTGTAGACTCTGCATGCATTCCCTGGATGTATAAAAATTAACAAGCAAAGACCAGAACTAGACAGATTCGCAGTGTAAAGGTAGTTACTGTGGCAGAAGTAATGAAGGTCGAGTGTGGCCAAGTGAGGAAATGTGGGCATAAGGCGAATCGATGAGGAGGAATCCACAGGATGAAGACGTCTCAGCTCAGACTCTGTGAGGAGACTTACAGGAGGCAAACAATCCGTTTTTTAACTTTCTGAAACGGAGGTGAGAAAAGAGGCAAGATAAAAACTTTTATTGCTTCTTTACATAAGTTCTCCCATTATTGTTTTCTGTGTACAAATGGGTGCAACACTAGGAATGCCCTGATGATCTAAAGCAGTGACCTGTGACCTCCCCATATCTGAGTAATTATCCCTCTCTATGATGGACGGCTTTTGACCCTGCCTTCGAGTGCGGCGGTTTGGAACAATTGTTAGTTGTGGTCTTGTCGTACTAACTAATTCTAAGTCACTCTTGAAGGTGTGGTGGGAAACCAGTCATAAGGCGGAAATTATAATACACAACTAGGCATTGGTTGCAGAAGGAAATACTGAACATATTGCTGTTTTACAGTGAGAACTACAAAGGCAGTCTCATCTTCCACTCTGAGGAAATATATAAAGTGTCGTGGCCCTCAAGCAGCTTTGCAACGATTTTACAAATCCAGATCAGTTCAGGAGTCAGGGACATTATTAGTCAGCTTGTGGTTGTATAATGCGTTCTGTAGCTCTGGAGGAGCTTTATGAAAAATAGTCCCAGTAATGTCACCAGGGGTGTCTTATCTTCGGTTTGAAGTCTACAAACTTTTCGGGTTAGGGTGGTTGAGTTGAGAGGGTCTAATGAAAAGATGCTATTCAGTAGCATTATGCAAATTGATCTAGTGTTTTTGGAATTTGATTAATGCTAGAACTACAGGAATGTCCTCGTAAATATCAGGATATTTCGGCCTCTGCTTCTTTATTCTATCTGTTGCAAATCCCCAAGTGCAATACTAAATTTCAGGGGTGTTTTTAGTTACAATCTCTGTTTGTTAACTTGCATTGACATCATTTAAAAAAAGTGAACTTGTTGTGTTGTGAACTTGTCAGAGCAGACTCCCACTCCTCTCTGACCTCCTCATCGTACCCTACGTGTCTGTGTGTGGCTTCACATTCGTCCCCTTGACATGGATGTCTGTACGGACAGAGCTGTTATTTCTGGGCGACCTCGGGGGAAAGGAGTTTTACCCTCTTACGCCTCAAATACTAACATGTGACCTCAGCGGACTTCCCCTGGTTTTTATTGGCACCATGCTGTTTACATTTGGCCTCAGATAGAAGGATGCAGAGCTGCATGTGAGGTGGTGGTGGAGGAGTCTTGGTGTGCATGCTGGCCTGGGATGAGCGTACGTGTGTGTGTGTGTGTGTGTGTGTGTGTGTGTGTGTGTGTGTGGCCAGGGCAGAAAGGCAGGGAGGAGTATTGTTGTCCCTGTGCTCTTTTGGCTTGAAGGAAGGAGGAAGGAAGCCATGGAAGTGGGGAGTACAGAGAAGGAGAAATAAGTGCCACTCCAACACAGTGAGTGTGAAGGGGATTTGGGATTAGTTTCCTTTTCCAGTGTCTCTCAGTTTTATAATGCAGGGCCTGGGTCATTAAGCTCAAGAGTCATTTTCATAGTCATCATTCTTGAAGAGGAGTGTTATTTTGGTGTCTGTGTGTGTGTGTGTGTCTGTATGTGCTATTTAATTCAAGACTAGCCAGAAAGGACTTTTTCTTTTTTCATATCTGGGATCTTTCCAGATTTTAAGAGTAAGTAATAGTAAGTATCGTAATTAGTCATTTAATTTGTCAAACTAAACAGGATTTAGTTTTTGTGAGCATGCGGAGGAGTTTCATTATCGCCCCATAATATCAGTTAAAAGCTTCTTACTGTTCAAAATAAACAAAATAAACACCTGAGTGTGAACACGGTTCCTTTTCAGAGGGGAGTTAGGTTATTAGTCTGTACGTGCTGCCAGCGTTGTGTAACTGGAACCATTAGATGCTATTTTCAACTTTATTTGCTGAAACTTTTCTGTGAAATGCAGCTGCCACAGGGCATTACGGAGCATGGGTAATTTCAATTAGCATGATTCTCCTCGATGTCTTTCAGTTGTTCTGTTTGGCTGCTTGTCTTCTCCACTTTGCTGGTTTGATAACAAACGTCTCACTCAGGCTGATTGCCTCTCTGTTTTAACAACATTGTTAATTGGCTAACAAGCCTCTAACAGTTCTCCTTATCCAGTGTGTGGAGATTAGGGTTCTCATTCAGCATTCAGATCAGTTTGAAAGACAGTAATGTAATTTGTTATAAAGGATGAGGCTGGAAATGTTCTGTATTTTTTTCTTATGGTCAACAAACCCCATAAAAACAACAGAACTACCAATGTGTTAGTTCGTCTGTCATTACAACTTCCCCAGCCTGGGCCCACTCTATCTTTTCTTATGAATCTATATCTTTTAAAACAGGTCACCGGTACATTTTTAAAATCCTAAATAATTTCCTAAAATGACTGGACACTGTAGTTTTTGGTAATTGTTACTCCAACAGGAGTAAATAGTGCATTTGATGGGGACTATTTTCTGTAGTGTATTTGGTGAGCCAGGGAGGCCAGGTTGGTGTACAGACTCAAAAAAAAACCAAAAAAACTGCAGAGCCCATGCTCAGTATAATGAATGATGAAGGAACATGTCACCCCGTGTGGCTCAATAATTTGTTTTAGTAATTTTCTGGACAAAAATGAAGCTCTCTGGCACAGAGGATCAGGCTTTGGCTACACAGACAATACATGTTTGTAGGAGCAATTCATTGCAGTTTTGGTCTTTTCATTGGATTTGTTGACGGTAAGAAAAATACAGAATATCTCAAAATTAATTCCTTAAAATTTGAGTTTAGTTTAATTGCCCTTCTTTGGAAAATTCATATTTTTTCATGATTTTATTGGTCATTCTTTTTCGTCAAGCCAAGGGATATCCCATATGGTTAAATGTTGTAGGTGTATGGTTAGTTCAAGCGTTGTGTTCTAGTGTTTACGATCTAACCACAAATTAGCTTTAAAAAAAAACAAATCTGTGCAGTTGAGTATGTGTGAGTGTGGGAGGCAGGATCAGAATCCAAATGTTGCTGTGTCCGATTCCAGGTTGTTGTGGTGTTTGTTTAAGATAATCCTAGATTAGTGGAGATGAGACCTGGTGTAATCTGCCACTGCTGCCGACAGATAGAAACACTGACGAACGGCCGGTAGCTGTCCTGGAGTCTCATGTACAGATCAGTACAGCATGTACTTGCTGACCTTTTCACTCACAGACGGTGTAGCGTAAATAATGAATACAATGCTTCTTAATCATATTAGTGCAACTGGCTGTAACAAACTTGGTTCCTTTACAAAAACAGAATGGAAAATCATTTTGAACAATGAGAGGTGTAAGTGTGATGCTATGATTAACCAAAACCAGCACTGTTTATGGGAGTGCTGCATCTAAATTTGGCTTTCGTGCAGCCTGCCAATAGTGGAAGGGAAACCATTTCTTCTCACTTCGGAAAGGAGAGTTTTTTTAATCCACTTTGGGCTTCAGGCCAACATGATATCCCTAAACAAAGATGCTCAGCAGGATTATTATTCATTTAGCTCCATAGGCATTAAGGTAATCACTTCTAGGGCATTTCAGTGCAGATGGAGTGAGTAAAGTGACTGCTGGTGCCAGAGGACCATGAGCACAATGCTATTAGAAGAGGATGCTGGTGCTCTATGCAGGCAGTTAATGTGTTCCTGGAAATGCTACAGGAGCAGTGCACTCAACAGGGAATAGGGCTGGTCATTAGGTCTGTTTCCCTGACTTCTTCCGTCATGCACCTGCCTTGACATATTGTTAAAAACATCCCTAGTTTTAATGTATTGTTTGTCGGCAAGTCTGCTGGCAAACACCGCTGCCTCTCTCAGTCCTGTCTGTCTGATTTTGGTGATCTGTTATATTTATCTGTCTCAGTATGTCTCTGCTGGCCTGTATGTGAGCGACTGCCTGCCTCCCTGGATGTCTTCCTTTCTCACTCATATGTAATTACTCTTCAAGCTATGCCGCAAAGATGCTTGTCTGTGTGTCTGCTTTCCTCTCTCCCCGTTTGTCAATAATTTATGAGGGACGCCGCAGGACAAAGGCCTGCAATGTTCCAACAAGGTGGACATATTTTTTCCCATACATTTTAAAAATTGATCACAGCAGTAGCCTAGAGGTGAGAGAGGCAGAGTTAGCATTAAAATTCAGGAATAGTGGAAGCAAGTTTGGAAAATCTGAGCATTTAGCTCCCAGCTGGTCCAATGGACTTCATCTGTTAACTTTGGCATGAAGTGGGTAGTTGTGGTCACAACTCACAGAGCCACATGGCAGATTTTTTTCACTATTTGTTTTCAGTAGGCACTGGCAGTAGGCACCTCTGTTCCTTATTTAAAATGTTAAAATGCTTTTTGATTTTAAGGTCCACAAACTATCTTTCGGCAGAACTTTCAGCTGGGTCTTGATCAGTCTATAGAGGTTGCTCAGTTGTCGTCATGTGACATATGGTAATTCAATCGGGTGATAGCAGCTAAGACAAAAGCAAGGATGGACTTTTAGGCTCATACTTATGATGATTTTAGACTATTTTATGTAAGAAAATATCTCATATGATGGCTTTACGTTGAGACTAGACTTGACTTGAATATTCAATTTCAATATACTCTATATAGTGTTTGTTGTCATTCCTAAAATGACAAAGTTGCAACAAATTTTTAAATAATCATTCATTAACATGACATGACTATTATATGACATGTAAGCTTTATATTCCTTGTTAATGTGACGTAGAAATGTTATGTAAAAAAACAAAAAAAACAAAAACATTTTATTTAGCAGTTAAACATTTTGTAAGTTTTGCTATTGTTACATAGCTAGCCTTAGCATTAACAGCTGTTTACTTACCAGTCCAAATTTCCAGTCAGATCAGGGTCTTTGAGGGTGACTTATTTCTTTTGTGTCAGATGTACTCATAACTTTCAAGTTACTATGATGGGAAGTTTTGTGTGTGGGCTGTTTCCAATAAACCTTTGATTAGAGGGGGTGAGTTCAGATGTGGATTGTGTGCTGGTTTATTCAGGGGATGCAGCGTCTTTCACAGCTGAGGAAGCATTTTTCACAACCGATGTATCCAGCAGAGGTAACTGACATTAATAGAATTACGTGTGACTCGTTCCATCCGTGCCTCCAGTCTCCTGTCAGCTGTAGATGAGTCCTGCCCCGTCTCTGCTCATGCTCAGGGTGACTTTTCTCAGGTCAGGACGGTCAGTCATTTAATAACAACAGAGTTCAGCCGGTGCTTCCAGGCCTGATGAACTGATCCCAGATGAGTTCCCAGATGTACAGTCAGCTAACTGCGCTGCTTCCACTGTAACCTGAGGGTTGGGATGGGAAGGAGACTCAGAGAAAATTGGCTAAAAAACCCATGACAAAACATCAGCAGTCTCTGAATAATGTCTTTACAGCATAATACACTTTTGAAATGGGAGCCATATTTTGTTATTATTATTAGTCAAGGTGAATTTTATTTTTCATTGGACTCGTTTCTCTTATTCATCCTGACTTCACTCAGTGCATCTTTTCGTTCTTCCTGTTTGTGCTGGGAAAGGCAAAAATGAGAAAGAATGCGTCTAGACAGTATGTGTTTGTGCTTTTATGTGTATACTCAGTGGGTTGATCAGATGATTGTGGTTTTTACTTTTTCTCTAAAGGCTCTCCATGTGATGATGATGTGAGAGCAGTGTGGTGTGTGAATATATGTGTGTACATATGCAGAAGAGATTTTTTTTTTTAATGTAGTCCAGAACTCTGCATGTTACAGATTGCCCTGGTATAACACACCCCTGAGGTTTTATGGAAGTCCCACGGCTTAATTTATTGGACAGCAGCAACAAGCATGAAAGAAAATGTATGCTTCTTTACGTTTTGACAGGGGCCAGTGTTGTTGCACTGCATGCCTTGGTGTTAGGAAACAAAAAGTCAGAACAACCCTACAGCAAGCGTGTGATAGAAGTGATGTGGTCTGTTGATATGCTGTGAGTTGTTTTTTTTTTTTCTTTTTCTCACAATCCGAGCTTTGTGAGGATAAAGTTGGGGAATGATGCAAGCACATTCAAACAGTGACAGTGGGGGTCCTGGCTGCTCATGAGAGTGAGTGACACAATCACAATGTTTAACACATTTTACTGGCACTGGAGAACTGTGGGTGGAGAGTGATGTAGACATGTTTTCTCATAGTATTTTTATAGGAGTTTGGTTTGGACCAGTGCAGAGAAATGAAGATCCCATATGTGTAGTGATGCAGTTTCAGTATGGGGCTGGAAAAGGCACCGTGTTTTTGCAGACACAAAATAGTGTGGCTGTAGGACAAGCAACCAGAGTCTTTTCTGGGACTTTTCAGTGCATCTGTACACAGGTATAAAGTGCCTTAATTTTACGGCAACATTGTTCATACAATAAAGTTTCCAAAGGTTCTTGCTTTTACAACAAAAAAAATAAAGGAGTAATTTTATGGGAAGGCAGGGACCCATCCTTCTCAATAATTCCAGATGTTTTCATTATTTCACTTGTTCCACTCAGTTAAATTTATCAAGTGACAATCTCACCCTTATTTGAAACTCATACATAGTGTAGTTTCACAGCTAATGAATTTCCTGGTACATAAAGTCTAAAGATTTTAAAAATATTACCTTAAACCCTTGAACATCCATGTGTCCTAAAAATAAATCAGTGATATGGAAATTAGGATGCCAACTGTATTCATTATTGATTCATCTGTTTTGTTTTGTTTTGTTTTTTGTCTTAAGTAATCAACCACCCATATATTCAGTTTATAATGATTTAAAACAAAGAAAAGCAGCACATCTCTGCAGTTCAGGAGCTGGAATTATGATATTTGTGCTTAAAAACAGACATCAATGATTGAGCAGCTATCAAAAATAGTTGGCGCTTAATTTACTGTTAATCAACAAAGATTACCAGCCTAATTGTTTCAGGTCTAGAGTGTCAACGCAAGAATTTCCTCTGATTTATTTTTAATACAGCAGAGAGAATGTTCACACGTGTTCAGGCACAACAGTTATCAAATACAAGACCAGCTGACAAATCTCATGTTTAGTTGGAAAAGGTCAGATATAGTATGATGCAATGTATTACACTCCAAGTATATCTTTAAGAACACACAGTTCTGTTGACAGAGACTATGTCTTGAATTTGTATACTCCCTATCCTAAATGCATCTTCACTTTTCACACCTTATGTTTGACTTGGTCCTTGACTTGGTTTTGTTTTTTTGAGGCTTTTTTTTTTTTTGGCATGATACAGTGATGTCCCAGCAGTCACAGTCCTTCCCCTCTGGCTTCAGCTTCCATCCATCCTCTATCCTGGAGCTCTGGTCTGGAACCTATTAGAGCAGGAATCTCCAGCAGTGCCCTGCTAGCGCATTAGCATGCCTTCAGTGACGCTCCCTGACAGGAAAGAGACACTGATTTAGTGCAAACAGGCAGATATTTAACCTCAGTCACTGGGAAGTCATTGGAAGGTAAATGGCTGGTGGATGAATCCTGCGGTTATAGAAAGTTGCATGTCACTGTGTGTATGTCCGATGTTGCTGGTCATGTGTGGTTGTAACTCTCTCTCAATCTGTCTCCCTCCATCAGGATGGCTGAGGTGTCACAAGAGGAGAGACTCCAGGCCATCGCTGTGAGTTTTTTCTGCATACGCACATTTGTGTCTCTTCCTTTCTCTTTCATGCACACACTTCTACACACACACAGAGTGCACATCGGGGCACGCCGCTGGCTGTAGAAGCAACAAATCATTGCTGCCTGTCAGGATGTGACTGCAAGTCTTAATGACTCAACCTTTTAGATCCCATCTCCCTCACCCATTAGCAGATATCGAAAGCTAATGCAGTAGCTACAGCTCAATGCTTTTTTCTGTCTGTCCTTGTGTCTTTCAGTGTCTTCCCTCCCTTTGCTCTGTCTGTCTTTCATCCTTTTGTCTGTTTTATCTTCGTGTTCTGACACAATATCTATTGCTGTATCCAGTATAATTACATATATTTTTACTGTTTTTTTAATCAAACATTTACAAATTGTGTCAGACACAGTGACTAAAACACATTTGAATTTGGTTTGTAACAGTACTTCATGTAGTTATGAATATACACTATAGTACATACTGTAACTATGCACCAACTGCTATCTCTGTCTTTCTTGTTATCTCTCTCCTGCATTCACTACTACATTGACTTACATGTAAGCCATAGTTATTAAAGATTACCACTGAGTCATCAGCTCTGCCTTTAAAGGCTATGGCTTGATAATGTTTTGATGTTTATGATACCTGAGTTTCAGTTTTAAATCTTGAATGACTTCATAACGTGTCTGTGTGGTGACAGGAGAAAAGGAAGAGGCAGACAGAGATTGAAAACAAGAGGAGGCAGCTGGATGATGACCGACGGCAACTCCAGCATCTCAAGGTACACCCATACATCCATCGCCACAGGGTGCTAAACAGGATCTCAGCATAGTCTTACTTCCTGCCCTCCGATACGCCGACACCTTCTTTTACTAAATATTTTTATGTGCTTAGTTGTGGTCTATGAACACATGTTTCCAGTTTACCTGTTATTTCCGTATAGGTAGGCAGATGCTGACAGCAGTATGAATCAGTTCCAGGAGAGAAATCCATCCTCAGGCGATGAATGAAAGAAAAACTAGCAAGTGTTATTTTAGTGGGAAAAGGTCAGATATAGTGTTATGCATCATACAGTTTCAGTTTTATTCACAACACCTCAAGAACTTAATATCAATACATACAGTCATGGAAATGGAAGCACCTTTCAGGGAAATAAGGAAGGAAGATTAACATGTGTGTTGTATTGGCTGGATTCCTCAGGCGGTACTTGTTATACACACACAATGTGATATGTTGCTATGATGGATGGATGGATGGATGGATGGATGGATGGATGGATGGATGGAGGGGTGGATGGAGGGATGGATGGAGGGATGGATGGATACCCTATTATCCTATCCTAAAAAAAAAAAAAAGCAGCATCAGAGTTGGTTCACAATATCTTAATGTCACTACAGATGCAGCCTGTGTTGTCTTTGTTTTGGATCTTTTTTTTTTCACCATCACCTTTCACCTTAACTCCCAAATTCCACCATCTGGTGTCAAGCGATAGACCTCAAGTGCAGCGAGCGAGCTGGCATATCTGCACCTCAGCACCTCAACTTTGTTTTAAATGTACCGGAGCCATTACACTGAACCTGAACCACCACCAGCCTCTCCCCAACACTCACCCGAACTTGCAACAAACTGACGGCCACTCCTGTGTTTTCGGGTATCGTGCCCTATGTGCGAGCAACCGTCAACACCCACGCAACAAAACATTAAACCCAGCGATTCTTTTCAAAAATCTCAGACCAACAAAGTGAGATACTCCCTAACTGCTGCTGTCACGGAATGTTCAGAATGGACAGCAGATAACACCAGCACATGCTGTTTATACACACACACACACACACACACTCCCTAAAACACACACACACACACACACATTCAAACCTGCATGCATGTGGACACACACTCATCATATCAGAGCCAAGGCTTTTGTCAGCGTATGTGTCAGCATTATCAAAGCTATTTCAGCCCCACACTGTTCAGCAGGGTCACAGATAAGAGCTAAGGTCGCAGTGCGTATGCGCCTGCGCAGACGCGTGTGTGCGCTTGTGGTAAAAGTGTTTCTGACCTGTGCAACTGCCCTCGTGTGCTCCCACTTTTTTCTATTTTCAGAGCAAACCATTGTAAATGTGTATCTTCATGTGTATGTGTGCGTTTGCGTGAGCATTTTTGTGTGCGTGGCTTCATAAAAGAACACAGAAGCCTCAGACAATGTGGTGGGCTTTAGCAGAGGAAACAGATTTTTGTCCCACTCCCACCAACAGGAAACAGCTCTTACACCCACCGCACCCCGCTTTCGTCTCACACACACGCACGCGCTCACACACACGCACGTAGACACAGACACACAGAGGGGAAGTGTAATCACGCTGTACAGGAGCATTAGAAGGCTCTTTGTGCGAACCACAGCAAGTATTTCTTTTCCAGAGACGGCATTCATGTGGAAAACCCAATAAATGTCTCAGTTTACACGCCACATTTTTATAACGGTGTACCTGTCCCACCATTAAATCACACTAATACAGGATCATACATACACTCACACACACACACACACACACACACACACACACACACACACACAGACTCACACTCACTGTGCTAACAAGATGGTGAGATGAGGTAATACAATGTTGTTAGAGCATTAAAAGGAGTTCTGTTTTTAATTAGCAGGCCACGGCAGATATGATTATGCAAGCAGCAGCCCCTCGAATTAAAACTTCTGAATGTCATCATGTTCCTTTGAATA
Organism: Trachinotus anak; assembly: GCF_046630095.1. NCBI lineage: Eukaryota > Metazoa > Chordata > Actinopteri > Carangiformes > Carangidae > Trachinotus > Trachinotus anak. The sequence goes on along the minus strand of NW_027273866.1, from coordinate 10,707,153 downwards.
TGGGAAACACACAGTTCATCGAGGAACATGTGAAAAGTAATGTTCCAAAACGAAAGGACAGCACTTACCACGGACACGCCTCTACAAAGTTCTTAAAGAAATAATTTTGAGAAAGAAATGTTTATCTGGTTCCAAGAGGAAGATGAGAAGATTAATACCACTCTCATGGCTCTCTATGAGAAATATGAAGACAGAGAAGTAGTCGGCTAGCTTAGCTTAGCATAAATACTGGAAACAGCTAGCCTGGCTCTGTCCAAAGGCAACAAAATCCAACAACTACCAACAACTCTAAAGCTCACTAATGAAAATGTTCTCGTCTGTCGAAGTGTAAAAACAGCATGTTGTAGCTAACCTTACCTTTGGACAGCTAGTCTGGCTGTTCCCCTCTTTTTCCAGTGTTTGTGCTAATCACAGCTCCTGGCTTAATGTTTACCATACAGACATGGAAGTGGTTTCTAACTCATGGCAAAAAGCAGTTCCCGAAATGTGAAACCTTTCTTTTAAATACAAGAAGAACAATTTTAGAATGCTATGATTAACAAAATAATAAGACCTACACAGACTGGATCAACTTTATTTTGAAAGAACTGAATTTTGGAGTCTCACTTTGTACAAGGAGAGATGCTAGATGAGACTCTTCTCGCTACAGCTGTTCAGTACATTTGGGTGTGTGTGTGTGTGTGTGTGTGTCACAGTTCCGCCCTTTGTCTGCTACGTTAGCAGCTTTTACTCCAAAGAACAATGGAGAGAGAGACATAGCTTCATCGCTCCAGCTTTACAACTGTCCATGCAGAGTGGTGTGTGTGTGTGTGTGTGGTTGTGTGTGTGTGGTTGTGTGTTTGTGTGCGCATGAGTGAGTACATTAGTGATGTCAGGCATCTGGGTAGTAAGGTGTGGCAAGAGAGAGAGCAAGGTTGAAAGAGAAAGAGAGGGAGAGGGAAGTAGGGTTAGATGCAGTGCCCAAGAGACCATGCAGGGCTGGGGTATGAAGAGTGTTGAATTACACCGTGTGAGTGAGTGTGTGTGTGTGTGCTCTAAAGCTCTGTGCAGCTGGGAGTCTGGAGCTGAATTACTCAATGGTGAAAGTAAGAGTTTAAACAGACTTTAACAGATACAAACACATAAACATAGGTAGGCAGTGAGGGAGATACACCAAGACATTTACAACCTAATTGGAGTTCATGAACTTCATGATGGATAGAGATGCACGCAAGAAAGAGGGAGGGGTGGGGGTTGAGTCTTAGAAGGGGAAAAAAAATGGGGGGAGTTTTTGTGTAGAAATTCTTGTTGCATCATTGGAGAGGAATTCACATCAAGTACAGGTCCAGATTTTCAGTCCAACTCGTGAAAACAAGAGCTTTTTCTTGCACTTTTCCATATGGCCAGGCAGGGTTGTCTTTCACTGCATGGTCTAACAGCTGCGAGTAGGACACACTGTTATATTTACCTCAAAGCATGCCAAGTATTTGCTCTGATATTAGCTTATCTGCAGGAGGGAAAGTGGATGGGGAGGCAGGATAAGGGATACAGGGGTGTTTGGGAATTAATAGAGGGAGTAAACATTGATTGAAAAAGAGATGAAGAGAAAAATAAAGTGAAAAAGCCATAATAGAACAAAAAGATTTTATTCCTGTGTTTTTCAATTAATATGTGTATTCTTAATTAAATTGTCCTAGAATTAACTTTATCTACAGTAATTATAACATGGCTAACAGTTTACTATCTAGTCACAGTTTGTGATCTCATCTTGTCAGTAAAGATATTCTCATATTCATTGTCAAGCTCCAGGAAATGTTTGATGTGGTCTAAGATTAGAACTATTTGGTGGTTGTTTTTTTTGTTGTAGTTTTCCAATCCCATGCTCAAATGAAATAGGATATAATAGGAGAATTATATTTTAGTTTGACTTTTTTCTGTTCAGTGCCAGAAGCCTTGATGCTCTGGCTGGGTGCCATAGTCCACTTGGCAACAACAAGTTGGCAGCAGTTGAGGTGTGTGACAGAATCACATCAGAGTGGCAGCAGTCAGCAGAGAAGTGGTGGACGCGCTCCCCAGTAGATTTTTGTTGTAGATTAGCTAAAGGGATTGCTCTCGCTCGGTGAAAGAGCCACTAATCTCTTTTGAAAGAAACTGCACTGATGTCCAAATGAAAAAGGGTGATAACATGGGGCATTCTGGGAGATTTGAAGCTCTGCTAATGAATTAATTAGCTGCTCCTGATGAAAGATGACTGATGAAAGGTCCTCTGTAAGAGCCTTTCATTATAGCACATGTGCACACTCATGAACCTAACACGTAGAGATTTCAGGAGCTTTTACAATAAAAATGTATTCCTCTGCTGAACCACTTTTACCAATGGTTTTTTATGGAAAAGTGAAACTAATCATCTGACTTAACCTAATCACATTTCCTGCTCATCCTCAGCAACAACATGTCTTCATATTTGTTGTGTCCACTTGCAGTCGAAGGCACTGAGGGAGCGCTGGTTGCTAGATGGAGCTCCAGCGGAGGAGGAGACTCAGAAGCGTCTCCAGGAGGAGGAGGTGAAGACCAAACTTCTGGAGCAGGTCATCCTCAGGTCAGCCTCTTAACAGCTCTGCATGTCCAATCTTTGAAACAGACTGCACAGAACTTTATTTTATTTGCTAATGAACTTGTCAAATACGTGTGGTTGTTATGGTCAAAATGTAGGCGTGCGCATATTTGCTCTCCAGCGGTGCATATTTCTAATACTAACAAAAAACTGTTACCAGCAGGAAAAATAAGACTGTATTCTGTCGTTATCTTTTGAACTGCAGGCATGGTCAGGAAACAGGGCTGATGGTGCTTCTGATGTCATGGGCTTTGCACTAGAATTGATGTAATCCCATTTCAGTGTCCAGGCTGAGACAAATCTCAAGAAATTCAATCTCAACCACATACTATGAACACCAGTTATTGTATATATATATTTTTTTAATGTATGTGTGAGTCACGATGCAAAATCCAAGCACAAGGAGATAGCATATGAACAACTCATCAGTATTGTTTGTACATTTTAATATTATCTTTCACTGAGAATGGTATTTGCTCATGGTTTAAGGGTATTTGCCAGCTTTTCATAATAATAGTAATAATTAATTTTCATGTGTGTTTGTTCCCTTTGCTAGGCTGGAGCAGGAGATTGAAGAACTGGAGACAGGCATGCAGGCCAATAAGGGTGTGGCCAAAGAAAATGGAGGTAAGTTTGGTATCCATGGCAACATATGATCACACTGGAAACCATGGCAACGCAGCCTGAACAACAGTTTCCAAAAGAGAAATTGAGCAAATAATGGTCTCTTAATTCGAGGTATTAAACTGTTCCTCTCCGCCGGAGGTCATTAAAACAATATTTCCTCTCTTTCTTTCTTTGTCCCTGTGACTTACTCTGACCACCCTCTTTCCCTCTGCACGCCACTAACCTCACAATGGTACTCTGGTGCCCCCTATAGGTGAAAATGGAGTAGTGCAGACCTCTGGTCAGACTCCTAAGAGGGAGGTGACAGGGATTGAGGCCAAGCTGCTGGGTCCTAGTCCTGACCAAGCTAGTGCTGACAACCCCGTCACCCTGGTGTTCATGGGCTACAAGACCGTTGAAGAGGAGCAGGAGACAAGCACCGCCCTGGGAATGGAAGGTGTGGACGGCAACGTAAAGGCTGAGTTTGTTGTGATTGAGGATGGGGAGGGGAAAGCTGGAGGAGAGGCAGCCACAGAGGAGCAGGCTCCACCCAACGGGAGCATGGCAGAGAAAGAAAAGGCCAATGGAGGCGGGGAGGAGGGAGAGAAGGAGAAGGAGAAGAAACAGACCTGCAAATGCTGCACGGTCATGTGAGCTGTGTGTGTGTGTGTGTGTGTGTGTGTGTGTATGTGAATGTGGGTCTGTGTGTGGATGAGTACACACCTGCACCTGTGTAGGCATGTGTGCCATTGCATGTGTCTGTATGTGCAGATGTGTGTAACTTTGTGTCTGTGTGGGAGAGTGTGTGTGTCAGGACTGGGGAAAAAAACAAAAGCCGAAGTACACAGCCAATATACCAACAATGAGAGCCAATACAAGCTCCAGCTACAACAACAAGAACCACAAAGACTCATAAGTACACTTTACTCTGTATACTTTCTCTGATATGTATTTGACTTTTGGTTTCTATTGATATTTTTCTATTTTTCTGTCTTGACATTTATATTGTATTCAGTATGTATATCTTTATTATGGACTGTGTACTGTAAGTTCATTGTTATTATTGTTGGGAAAAAAAAGAAAATGTATTAGCTCTCTGGACTGTACTGCTACCCACTGGGGGAAATCTGGAAACTTTAAATCATTTAAGTCAAAACAGCAAAATATGAAGGACACAGACACTTAAATATATATATTTCTCTGTGTAGGCCTACCAACTATTTATCAGTCAATTTCATATTGCAATATTGTCTAAGATATTATTTTAAATAGTATTTTAATATATTGATATGAAATTATGTTTTATACAATGTATTTATTGTTTTTGGTTCTCTATATCATCTCTAACCATTAACTGCATGTAAGCTTGTAAGCACTACCAGATTCGCGTTACAATCATTACAAGTGTCTGTGCTTTCTTAGACTCATACGTGCTCATATCTTTAGTCACACAGGTCTTTCTATCAGTAACAGTGAATACAATTGGCAGTGTTAGACTTATGCATCAAAGGAGCTATTTGTAAGTTTTGCTATTGCTAACATTAGCATGAACAGCTGTTTACTTACCAGTCTAGAAGAAACATTGCAAGTTTAGCGTCGAACTTTATTTCTTTGCTCACCGAGAGCCGTCTCCAAGGGTGGAAAGCAACTCCAATGTTAGCTAACTCTGGCCTCTATCACGTCTTTTCTTCTCCTGAAGTTAGCATGACAACCAGCTAGCCCCGGCCCATCTAGCAACTCTTTGTAGCCTGCCCCGAAGAAGTAGCGGCGTTCAGAGGGCATATTATGACATCTTGTCTTGTAAACGCACCGATGGCCAAAGCTCTTGCCAAGAAAGAAAATAAGTAATAAAAATAGAAGTGAAACAAGAGGATTTGCTTTCCACATCTGGAGGCAGCTCCATGTGAATGAAGGAATGAAGTTTCAAGCTGAACGTGGAACGTTTGCTGTGACTTATCTGCAATAGCAAACCTTACAGATAGCCCCTTTAAGTTTTAGAAGAAATCTACAGCACGCAGACAAGAGGCGAATTTGAACACTGACCATGTTGCAAACTGCATTAGCTTCTCACAGATGCTGTATGTGACACATGTACATGAAGATCACAGCTTTTGTATTTTTTGAATGAGATGGATACATTTACTTTATGATCAATAGAGTCACACCAAACCATTGTGCAATGATTAGAAATGCTTAAATAATTTTGCTCTCTCAACAGTAGAATCAATGTAAATCTTATGAGGTAGCACTGCATGAAGCCTTGCAACATTTTTGACTGTCTTGTCACTGTTTGTCATATGCTATCACGTTCACATGAATGTAAATCCAGGGGTTAAATTGGGATTTGTTCTACCATAATAAGGAGAGGCGGGCTTGCTCAGTCCACCGTAAAAAAAACAACAAAAGTTTTTGTCTCTTTCTGAACCAAATAAAATCTGATGATTCCGTAATTTCACTGTGTGTTGGTCGGCTGCTGGTTTCTGTCCTGCTCGCTCCCAGTTTAACCCCTGACGCTTTGTCTGTAGACCTGGCCCCAATAGTACTTGAATAGACTTACAGAAAAATACAAAATATTCGGGACATTTGCAAAGACATTTCTCACAAAAAATAATAATCCTTGGTGACCTTAAATCTTTTCAGCCTTAGAGCATGATATAAAGAATTTTGCCCATCCATCCGAGGTTTTTGGTGATTATTTTGTTAGAAATTGGCCGTATTCTTTAGCCGAGATAGTGTTACCATTTTTTAACTATGTAGGTTGCTAGCAAGGCAAATCATGCATATACACTATGGCAATTCAAAGCCCTGAAAGCCTATTGAAATACATTTTGGCTCCAGTCTCTTCATTTGTTTGGCAGACAGCGGAGGCCATGGATGGTCTGGGTCAGTGATGCTATGCCACCAATGCTTCTGCCCTCAGGCTCATCCATGTCTCTGATTCATCTACTCACCATGATCTCATTATCACACTGTTTCATCCTCATCGTCAAGCACACCACCTTCTATGCTTGGAGACACGCAGTTCAAAAACCTCTGAAGTTGGTGCTAATCCTGAGTCTTGTCTCCATCCACCAACTATTGCTCAGCTCCATCCCTCTGTCTGGTGAGGGGGATTGTGAGAATCTACTGCCTCCTGCATACACTTGTTGTATAAGAGTATTTTGCAACCTTCAGTGCCAGATGCATTTTCTCAAGTCCTGCCTACATTTACCATCAGAGAAATGATCCCTTCTAACATTCCAAAGGGAGGTCAACAGGCGTGGACAGATGAAATATAGTCTATGCTTTCCATATGTACAGTGCAATTTGTTTCTTATACTGACTCTCATGTTTTTTTCTTTCCTATGGCCTCTTTGCAAGGCAGTATATTGTATTTGATGTGTGTATTTTTTTTAAGAAAAAAATGTGTATTGTTGGTGCCTTTGTCAGGTTCAGTTGGTTGGACTTGCCTGTCTGCCGCCATTTTTAGACCGGGTTTTTTCTTGCTCTGCTCCCGGTCATGATGACCCACTGGAAACACTGCCTTCTACTGTGCAGGGTCACTACACAAGTATAGTAGACTATTACGCCGTGCAGCTCAGATGGTAGGTAATATGCAGACTACTGTTGGTGTCTTGAAAAAACTTTGTATCCTGTACCCTATTTTAACTTTTTAAAATTATTTGGTTGATTTTACTGTAACTGACAAGTTTTTTTTAATTGCATACAAGAAACTCAATGTACACGCAATGTTTTTTCCAAATGATTGGGGGATACAAACTTTATACAGGAGACTAACTGACAGCCTATGTATATACAGTATATACACATGTATATCTGTGTGCACATCTGCAGGAATATGCATACATACATATGTATTCATAGAAAAACATGCAAATTTGTTTAGCTAAAGCTTTGCTTAATAGTGGGTCTCTGGGACAGCAGCAGAAAAAGCAACCTTGTGTTAGACCAATGCCTGTTCATCTATTCTGTGGTCATCTAAATGTTTAATCTTGAATAAAACTGTTTGTTTACAGCAAGTCAGATAATTGTGTATGTAATCAACCAAATGTACACACACTGTAGATAGAACGGTACACATAAGCCGTGGTTAATGATGTGTGCAGTTTTGGCATCGTAGCTGATGGAGTCGCAGATGGGTAGAGGACGCCCTTCTGCGATATCTACACATAATTATATGCAGATAAACCACCCATTCTTATAGGACTAACACAACTTGCCAGTAAAAAGAGGAAGAAGTTGATATACAGTTGAATACCAGTGATTTATGAAGAGTGAATAAAGTAGAATAGCAAAGTAAGATATGTGATCTGAAAAAGGACGTGCTTAAAACATGAAACAGAGTCCAGGCAATAGCTCAAGCTGTAGTATAGTGAGCATATATGGGATTTCAGCTTCCAGAGTGGAGATTCCAATTGGGTTGTGTATATTGTAAAGTGCACTTCACATAAGATGCCACTAGAGAGCATACGTCTACTATGTGGTAAATTAATCTTGTTACTCTTTTGTCAAAAGCACTGTAAGGCGTGTGTGTGTGTGTGTGTGTGTCAGTGACAGAGGGTGAATCTGGGAAACAAAGAGGGAGAGGCAGTGAAGAAGGGCATTCATCAGAGGGAGGTCAGGTATGCACTATTCAACACAGCAGCTATAATTAAATTGCTTTATGCTGCAGCATTATTGAGTCTGATAAATAGCAATATGAAAATCCAAGTATGAATATTTTGTTTGAAAGTGTTTTCTCTGTTAATGAGACAGATTTGACCATAGAAGAAATATTCCAAATCACCAAACAGAGAATATGTTGTGTGCTGTTTGTAGGTCACACCCCTGACAATGCTTTTCCACACTCTCACACAAGCACAAATGAAGAACGTTAATGCCCTGGATTAAACTAGTGGAATATAAAAAGTCATAGGAAAGGGAAAGGAGATGGAAGTTCTAATTTCAAGTAAATTTGAAAGAGAGAAAATTCCATCTCTCGCATTAAATGTCCCAAAACAGAAATCAATTGAAGGATGGAACACATAAATCATCCCAGCCCTATGAGGGCTAAGCAAAATCTAATTGCTGCTGTGCCAGTAATTACCTTCCCTCTGTTAAATGTAAGCTTCAGCTACCCCAGCATGAGACATAAATGAAGATGGTCACATAAACATAATGTGATGAAACAATAAAACAAAATTTCCTTTAAAAAAAAGTCATTTCTTTCCATTAATTTTAAGAAACAACAGAATCAACATGCTGTCCTTGGAGGTGCAACAGTGTTTCAGCACCAGCTGACATCCGTGCCTCATATTTTCCAGCAACAAATTACACACATTTTATTCACACACATCATCAACTGTGCCAATTTGCCACTTTGTACTGCTGTCAGTGGCCACTTAATCTGGGTTTGGGTTAATTCTCAACTTTATATTTTCAAGACACCCTTTCCATTCAGTTCTTTCATCTCATTTCCTAACACTGTGATACGAACTGGTACGTTTGTCCCCTGAATTAATTAAGAAAATTGTGTGTTTCAATACATGAAAGCTTCCCTTCCTCCTCCTTCTTCATACAAATTAAGAAAACAGTATATGTCATCTATTTTGAAGTGCTATAGGCAATTGGAGGAATTAATTATTTCCTCAACATCTTTATTTATGACTAAATATAGTTCCCAATACCTTCCCTAACAACACTCTCTATAAAATGGTAGTGTGTTTTGCTTTCTGCAGTGATGATACCACTTTTTAAAAGCACATGTTCAACTGGTTCTGCTTAATTACAGGGTGCATATGCCCCTGTTGCGTGTTTAAATACCTGAATTGTGTATGTTCTAGATTATGTTCATGTTCTTCTGGGGCCTACTCTACCATCTTCCGGTAATACCAACAAGCCCCAGTACTCTTGCCTTTTGCATCCAACACTGGTGTTTGAATTAACCTTATAACTTAATGGCGTGGGACTTGTGAAACGATTGTGAGTGGCTGTTTTGATTGTATTGTATGCTTACACAGTATTCCACACCCACATGGCCAGCAAAGTATCTGTAACTTTAATGTACATGTGTGATGTGTGAACATTTCCACAGCATCAACATGTTAATTTTCCTGACATGACAAGTATCAGGGCAATCACCATCTTCACAGTGTTGTCTCCACCTAAACCAGGCCTGTTGTTCACACATTACACTGAGTGAATTAATCTGGGTATTTCACACCACCTGTGAATCTCAATAGGTCCTGAAAGTGTTAATCATTGAAACCTTGTACAGTGCTGGACTACAGGCTCAGACTTTCTTTCTTCTTTTGCAGGCAGGTTAGATCTCCTGATGACATCATGAATAAGTACTCTGGGACTGAGCTGTAAATTTAAAAGACCCGTGTATTTTCTACCTTTTGTTTTCACACAGCTGTCTAAAACTGTATTCATAAATCCAAGCATTTAGCTAATATAGGATAAAACTTAACCTACTATAAAAGAATTATAGCTTGACTCTCCAAATCCTTACTTAATCTTCAAACGCTGCCATATTTCAGATGGAAATATTGTAGGCTACTTTTTACTCTGTTATTGTTGAGCAGCTAAGCTACTTAATATTTTTATGATGAGCTTATAAAATATTTTATGATATGCTCCTAAACTGCCCAATTAAAGTAATTAACATTGGCATAAAAATGCTGCTTCTTTATTGATGCATCAGTATAAATAATTCAATAATAATATATAATATGTAAGCTCACACTCACATTAGCAGTTTTCCTGCATAATGTACTTTCAGTTTCATACTTAAAAATATGTTTTGCTGATGGATTTGAGTTTGGAGCAATCGCTGCAACTATTAGTCAACTAATCAATGAGTCAACTGAAAATCAATGGGTAGCCTAACTACGATAATAGCCTAATTGAATTAGTAACATCCTCCTGATTCACCTCCTTTAAATGTGAGAATTTTATCCTTTTATATGATATAAACAACAGTAAAGTGGCCTTTTAAAGCCTTGGGGAGGTATTTTAGGACATTTAATGGATTACACTCGATAAATTAAGCAGCAGATTAATAGGCAATGACACTAATTGTTGCCATAAAGTATGTACTTTCACTCAAGTAAATGAGCTCATTGTTCCATCCACCACTGCTTTTTTAAACGAGTGTTTAAACAACTTATTTAATATTACTTAATATTCCACCATTGCCACTGAATAAGGACATTGATATAAGGATGAGTGTTTAACCATGTATGTATGATTTTGTAATTGTAATTGACACTGTCATTGTTGAAAGAAAAATTGAATTAAAAAAATAAGTAACAAAAGAAAAAAATTACTTAATATTTACATTTGTTTCTGCTGCTGACATGAACTGTAAAAAGTCTAATGAGAGCAGATTATCTCTACAGGGACTTTCTTTTATGTTAGTGTGTTAATGTGCTGGCCATACACTGTATATACACAGCTGCTGACCCAAAGTAGGATTTGCATCCCAAAAAACTATATCAAACACAACCACTTGATACGAAGTACTGGAAATTTGCCGCGGCCTTCTTTTTTCACAAAATGATGGTCGTCTTGTCCAATGGCGGATCCGGCAGAGGCTGGTCTCCGCCTGTTTTTGGCTCTTGGAAGCGCCTGGACTAATCAGCGCTCGCCTCCGTGTGTTCAGCCATTTTGTAAGAAAATCAAGCAAGTCTGCCGCCCTACCTTCGCTTCAGACCTGCAGTTTTTTTCTTGTGCAATGGACGGGTAAGTGAAAAAGAACCACACTTAAGGGTTATTTTTTCAAGACAACCGGACTGCTGAGTAACTTCCTCTTATATATGAATTGCTTTTTTTAATAGCCTGAATCCGACGGCTGCTTCGCTGAACTATTAGACCGGGAAAGTTTACTTGAAACAGTTTTTTTCATCAAAACATGCAACAGTTAGCAGAAGCGTAAGCTAACTAGCAGCTGCTAGCCGTCGCTAGCTAACATACGTTAGTTGTGTGAACCGCTTTTATCGCTTTATGTAAACGACATTGACGCTTAGAAGACGCAACTGAATGAAAATTGATATGTAGATAAACTTTTTCGTCTTGGGAACACACGGGTAACACTGTGCCGTTCGCCAACGCAGACTTAAGTTAACGTTGGCTAAATGTACCTCGGTAAGTTGGTTTCACTGAAACTCGCTGAACGCTAGCTAAAGCAACGTGTCTCATTTCCGCATTCATTTGTCTGCTGAGTGCCAGGGCCATGTTGAAGATGTCTGGCCTGAACATTACATGTTGATTTGAATCAGAGACTTGTACACCGGGTTATCTAAACTTGGTAGGTTAGTCAGTAGCGTATTGTTTCATGCAAACGTATTCTCCTCTTTCGATCACCTGAATTTGACGTGTATAGTACTTCGGAAGCTGGGTTGAGTTCGCTAAGCAATACGCTCATCGTGTAATTGTTAGGAGAGATTTATTACTATACTATATTTATGCCACTCTAAAGTTTGCTTTTATGTTTTTGCCAATCCACTACAGCCGCCTAGACGCTGACTTGTATCCTCTGGGATCCGGCTACGTCCCTGAAATTGAGTAAGTATTTTTGTGTATTTCTTGCATGAGCGACTTTAGCTCGAATCAGTCAAGATTCTGTGGCGCTTTCTGAATTACATGTTCTCCTATTTGAATGAGGAAGTCGGCTTCCTTTTTGGTCGACCTGTATTTTTTATTTTGTGTGGATGTGTGTGTATAGAGCTTAGAATATGCTCTACTGTTGAGTTGAATTTTTAAACAGGATCGCATGACAAATTATGGTTAATTTTCTTGGATTTCCTGGCTAACTAAGAACCCTTTCTCTTTCACAGCAGTGTCCATGACATATCAGTTGGCACAAAGGTAGGCAATTTTTGAGTCAACTTCTCTTTTGCAGCTTTTCATTTTCCCCAATTTCACTTATTAGAATATAGAATGGTTATAGATTCATGTTAAACTGTTGACATTGTCTTTGCAAATCCCATAGTTGTACTATGAGAGCGCTGTTCATTGTGATACCTATGGACTCGTTTGCCAGTCTCAAGTTCTAGCAAGTTTTGTAGTTGATTAATGGCTCCTGTTTTGTCATTTATACCTTTACAACGTGTGGATGTGCTGTTTTTGGAATTGCCTTTTTCATCAAAATAGCCCTGAGATAAGATAATGGGTTTTCATTGTATTTACATATTTCTGACTGTAGCATGGGTTTCTAGATGTGTTGCACTGCAAAATTTATTTTCTGGGAAACAGAGGTTGGAGAAACTTTTTACATGTCAGAGCGGAAATGGAAAAGAACTGTGCAGACACTGGGGACTTGAGACACATAGTCTGTCAGTTTGCGAGAGCTTCCTCTATAATTACAGAACTGCTGTCTAAAGCCATTTCTCATGTGTAATGAGTTTGCAGTTGCAGGCTGACTCTCCTTTTTAAAGATTTATGAAATGTAACTGAATGGTCAGCATACAGAGGTTGCAGCAACTCTTAGGGCCGAGGACATGGGATATTTGATCATTCAATTAGAATAGATTATCAGAGGTGGGGCTTTATGTTTTCCTGTCCTGTTTCTGTTGGGCTGTGTGACTGCTGGGGGAAATGAAACTTCCTGTTGTTTATTTTCCGTGTTCCTTAATAGGCTGTTGGCCTTACTGGAATGTTAAGAAAGCAGCTGAATCCTGCCCCACTGCTTGATATTTATCCACTCTCCTTTCTATCACAAGACCACTCTAGCAGTACTAGTAAAACAAATCAGCAGCAAAGTATTGTCCAGTGTTGGGACCTGTTTATGTGCCTGTAATAGCAATGTTTGTGTGCGCAAACTTGTTGAAGAAAGAACAGTTTGGCTGTTAACGTATGTACTTAATAAAAATACCTGCCTAAGTAACTGGCCTGGGGCCACTATTTGTAGGTGGAGTAATTGATCTCAAAGCTGCAACGGTCCTCATCCTCCAGGCCAAAGGTCTTTACACTGTTTAAACAAGCACTCTGATACACCCGCCCATAACAGGGACACACCCCACCCCCTCTATTCGGCCTGTTGTCTTTTATGTCTTTAATGGGTGCTGATCAATGGTCAGAATTTGACTTCTGATGTGATTCTTTCTTTAACTTCTCCTGTTTTCTGGATTTGATGTGCTGTGGTAATGATGATGCTGAGTTATGGAGCACTGCCTTGCTGGAATCTGTAATTATTCTGTCTGGGCAGAGTGTCTGGCATTCCGCGGTCGCATTCCAATCTCCCCCTCCAGCCCCCTGGTGAGGCACAGCTCCCTGCCCCCTCCACTGATGAAGGCTGATCATACTGAACAAACATGTCTGTACCTGTGCTCCTCTCCTTTGTGCTATTTTCTAAGAGATTACCACCCACCACTACCCCAGTCAGACCAAAACAAGGTTGCTTGCAGACACATGTACAAATGAATCATTTCAGATTTAGTTTCTGTGTAAGGTCCTTAAGTTTTTTTTGGGGTTTTTTTCCCCCTCTTCCTTTGATGCAATGAAACGCAGGTGTGATGTGGTGTATGGAGCACGGAAATTGCCTCCAGTCCATGTTCCCTTGTAAAATTAAATTCACGGCACTGCCATTGTCAGTGAAAGGAAGTTGCTCCACAGTTTCAGTATGTGGGCCAGCAATGTGTCATCATCTCCTGAAGGTTACAATTATACTGTCAGCATTCTAAGCAAACAAAGGATGTGACCAAGTCGATACACATTTAGTGGGTTTGAGTTGAAAAAATGGGTTTGGCATTGGGTTGGAGTCAATAAACAAACCATTTATAAGCCCTGTTTTTCTTCCATTGGCTTTGTAACTTAACTTTTCCTTTGTGCTGCTCTGCACTCACAACCATACTCCCTCCAAAAGCTATAGGAATATTCTTCAGTCAATTGTAACACAGCCCTTTGCTTTGTATGTGACTGGATTTTCCTGCTTGGCACGAAAGACTGACTTAGCTCTGTGGTTATTATTAGAATGAGGAAGTTGCAGGAGAAAGAGTCCAACCATGGAACAGTGACCATCAGTCCCCAGGAGGAAGTTTAGTAAAATGCTGGAAGCAGGCCTGATCTCGCTGCTCTTCCTGTTAGGAGTTGGTCTGCTGACTGATAATATGACACTGCCCGCCCATGACCATTGAGTCAGGCTGGAGCCACTTCCTTCATTTCTCATGGCTTGCATCTGCCCCCAGCCTATTTATCAAGCAAAAATGTTGTCTTTTAGATTTTATTCCCAGCAAGTAGAACACACCACTCTAACCAATTCACTGTAATCTGTGTTTTGAATCTCCTTTCTTCTGCTCACAATTTTACTATTGGGTCTCAGTTCTAGACAACAATTTGTTGATACAGCACTCCTAGCGAGAGATTAGAGTTCTGTGGTGTGCTTCTTCCATTTGCTCCCACTGCTTACCAAATATTACCTAATTTCCCTTCGGGGATGAATAAAGTCATCTATCTATCTATTCATCCTATAATTCGGAGTCTTGTCAGACACAGGCTTGCAGTTTATTTTACATCTTGGTGATCTCAGCTCAGTAGTTACATTTCGTGTATGCCTTTACAGTTATGTCTAGATTTAAACATTGGCCAAAGGAGTGGGTCCCTGATCCCGAGGCCATAGTGAAAAGGCAAAGGAATGTAAATCTTGTTGCTTGAAGTTCATGAATTGTGATTGCAGACGTTGTTTGCGCGGGCCTCAGAGTGAGAGTGACTGAGTCAGCCAAACCATCTGGAAGTCAAAGGGTAGTTTATAGTACTGCTTACAGTGTTGTGCTCTCATAACAGCTGTCTCAGTACCCCAAACCACCTCTCTTACAGTGTGTAGAAGCAGCACCAATTGTTTACCTTATTCCTGCCATTTGTGGGTAGTCTTTGCTGCCTGGCCGTGGGGCCCCACCACCACCTTGCATATTCAAAGGCCAAGATTCACTAGGTGGAGAAGAATGCTAGCAAACCTGCATGGCTGGTTGTTGTTAAAACGCTGCAGGGCTCTTCAACTCCCAGAGAGTCCTTGCGGCTCCATATGTGTGTGCGCTGCTGTGTAACAATGCCGCTAGTCTCAGCTTGAACAGGACCGCCATTGTAGAGTGCTGTAGAGCTTAGGCTGCTGAGCCACTTCTTGTGACTGCAATACTTCATCTCACACAACCACAAACACACACACAGCCACGAGAACAGCCCTGAAACAGCACTTTATATCTACTGAAGAGAGAGAGAGAGAGACTGGACAAGGCTGTTTCAGCAGACAGTAAACTAGTGTGAGCTGGGAGTATCTCCATCTTGTCTTCACATCCAGAGAGATTCAGTGTGTTGTCCTTCCTCCTAATACTGAACTATGAGAAGATGTGTTGTACCGACTGACAGCTGCTGTTAACTAAAGCTGTTACTGTGGACTTTTGTGCCTCAAGCTCAATAGTAGCAGTTCCTCCTTGAGTGCAATTGGCATTAAATCATGATCATTTGGCACATTGCAGAGACTAAGAAATAATGGCCCATCATGACGATGACTGAAAGGTTTTTAACTAGGCAGTACTGTTAGAGAAGAGTATAAAATGAGATGGGAAGATGTGATTGTGATGGGAAGTCAAATATCCCTGCTGACAAGATAGGTCAATGAATTCCTCTTGGTGTGGTAGGTGAGGTTCTTCTCAGGCGTGTTTGCTGGATCCTCTTTTGGTTATCAGATTACTTCCTCCTTTATCACACAATGGCCCAGTAATATGAGAGCTGTGCTGTCCACCTGCCATGCTGTGCCCTCATTGGTGAATGTACTGAAGTGAACCATTGTTTTCTCTCCTTCTGCAGAGGGGATCCGACGAACTCTTTTCTTCCTGCATATCCAACGGGCCCTATATCATGAACTCAGGTAGGGGGGTTGCCATGGAGGGGTGAATCCTTTTTATTGAAGTGCTTGTCGTGTCTGTGTTGTTTTGTGTTGCCATGACGATCAATCCATTATTCAGGAAGAACCAGAGCCTTCTGTTCCCTCCTTGATTGTATCTGCCTCTGTTTTCTCTTGCAGCCAATGGCAACGACAGCAAAAAATTCAAAGGTGACGTCCGCAGTCCTGGTGTTCCGTCACGTGTGGTCCATGTACGCAAGCTGCCCAACGACATAAATGAGGCTGAGGTTATTGGCCTGGGACTGCCCTTTGGGAAGGTCACTAATCTGCTGATGCTGAAAGGGAAAAACCAGGTAAGCAAAGATAAATGCAGGTCTTCTCACCTAACCTGTATGGGTCTTACACCTGGATGAAATTTCTTTTTAGGCCTGAGACAAGGGATCGGTTTTCTAGCATTCTGTCCTGACCTGAAAATGATAACAATGACCCTTTTGTTACATCTTTGTGGTTTAATGGGTAGGGAGACAGTTATTCTTGCAGAGATTTCCTGGAGGAAGACACTTAATCCCACTTGAATGTCTTCGTTATCTCCTCTTTACCAGCAGTTCTGTGTCAAACTCAATAAAGATATCAAATGAAATTTGACTAAAAATAGACATTTATAATGCAGTTAATTATAAAGGTTCATAACAAACTTGCAAATGAAGAATGGTGATACTTTATTGTATGTGATGGGAGAAACAGATTGGATATGTTTCTCTGGTCCTCCCCTGCAGGCATTCTTGGAACTGAACAGTGAGGAGTGTGCACAGACGATGGTGAGCTACTACTCCTCTGTCACCCCCGTCATCAGAAACCACCCAATTTACATGCAATACTCAACCCACAAGGAGCTCAAGACGGACAACTCCCCTAACCAAGTGGTAAGGTTTTGTTGTAACACACACATACACATGCTTGTTTTTCATATCAAAGGTTTTGATTTGAAGCTTAAATTACTTCTTCAGTCTTTATTTAAAAATTTAAGTATTGGCTGAATGCAGAAAAATGTAAATTAGATATGCCCTCCTGCCATCTGTCTCAAATTCATTTATATAGATTTTGTGATCCTTTTGAAAGACTAATAAGTGCGATGTGATGTTTTGTCTTCTAGGTTTCAGTGTAGTCAAAAAAATAAGGCAATAATCACACCAGTTCATTTTAACCGTTGTGAAACTTTGTAGGCAAACCACAAGAAACAGCGAGTTAAAAATATTGTGCTTGCTTGCACAAATGTCACCCACATTAATTAATTCTTTTATAACTGCACACTTTTCTCCATCTATGTTAAGAAGTTCCTTTGACTTTCCCCCTTAGCGTGCCCAGGCAGCTCTGCAGGCAGTCAATGCACTGCATGGAGGTGGTATGGGAAGCATGGCCATTTCTGCAGATGCAGGCACCATGGGAGGAGGAGCATCTCAAAGCCCTGTGCTCAGAGTCATAGTGGAAAACCTGTTCTACCCCGTTACCCTGGACGTACTACACCAGGTAGGGGCAGATTTTGTAGTTTTGTCGCTAGATAAAGATTTTTTTTTTTTTTTTTCACTTTGATGTAATGAAAACACTGACGTTTCAATTATGCATATTATATTCTTGTTAGTTTCTTTTTTAATTAGTGGTTCCCTTTAATCTTTGAACAAGCCTTTAAACAGGCCTTTGAGTTTTGTGGTGGGGTTTGCTGCTTGACAGGTTTCATATTCACCTCATCAAGGTTTTTACTTTCAGGATTCTTATTGGTCTTGAACAAAAAAGTAATCTTGATATTTATATTATGTTGCTTTTTTTGTTATTTAAAATAGTTTCTTTTTAAACCACAACAGACATTAATTACAATAGGTGACTGTTCTATTGTATTCATTGTGTATTCTTAGTACTGCTGCTGATATACAGCATGTTCAGGGACTGATTTTGGCTTATGCAAACTTACTAACAACTTGACAATGTGTTATACTGCCCACTCAACTAGAAATATATTTTGATAATTCAGTGTCTTTGCATTTGCCTCCTTTCTCATCATCATGTTACTGAGAAACTGAACCTTGCCTCACATTTATAACATTCTCTGGAAGATGCTTTGCAAATCTACGGGTGCAATATAAACAAAATATACATGTTCATAACAATGGGACTACATGTATTTTCATAATGACATCCCTAATCATGCTGTGTCCCCTCCCCAGATTTTCTCAAAGTTCGGCACAGTGTTGAAGATCATCACTTTCACTAAGAACAACCAGTTCCAGGCTCTGATCCAGTACGCTGATGGCATGACAGCTCAGCATGCTAAATTGGTAAGACTGTTACAACTAATGCTCTTTGTCATGATGTTTCATTCAAAGGTTGTTACCACTGGGTAACAGGTCATTGGGTGCCTTGTCAAAATCACTAGGGTTAATACTACCCATGAGAAATGAACCAATTTAAAGCAAACATTGCGGTTACTGTGCAATGTGTACAATGGAACCAATTGTTTAAACATGAAACTGCATCACAAGTGTAAAACACACCATACACACTTGACCCCAGGCCTAATACTCCAGCATCTGTCTCAGTCTCTAGATGGACAGAACATCTACAATGCCTGCTGTACCCTGAGGATTAGCTTCTCCAAGCTCACCAGCCTCAATGTCAAGTACAATAATGACAAGAGCAGGGACTACACCCGACCAGACCTCCCAACTGCAGATTCACAGCCCTCCATTGATCACCAGACCATGGCTGCTGCAGCGTTTGGTAAGACTGGGCCATGATTAAGGACAATTTGATTTTGATCACATCCATAAACATGAACAAGCCGATGAATACATAATCCAACTCCCTTTGAGTTAGTGCTTCTAGGTGTCCTTGATTAATCAGTTTATTTTTGAAGCATTTTCTGATTTGATTTCTTTAGGTTTCTTTTTTCACTCTCATTATTGCAAGTACACATTTAGTATACATACATTTTGTTCTTGTCCTAGCTGCGCCGGGCATAATCTCAGCCTCTCCCTATGGTGGAGCACATGCCTTCCCCCCAGCCTTTGCCATCCAACAGGCAGCAGGTCAGTACACAGACTCTTTCTCAACACTGCTATTCCTTTTATAATGACGCATGTATCCCTACTTAAACATTTCCCTGCTGTTTACAGTATCAAAAAGTGCAATAAATCGATAGTAATGAATAATTTGTTCCTCATAGGTCTGTCCATGCCTGGTATTCCCAGTGCCCTTGCGTCCCTGGGTGTTGGCCACAGTGGTATGGCGGCTGCAGCAGCGGCTGCCAGCCGACTCGGCCTTTCAGGGCTCACTGCCTCTGGGGGACACAATGTCTTGTTGGTCAGCAATCTAAACCCTGAGGTCAGTACCCTCACGTGGCTTAAACAGTTCTACATCCTGCTTCTGTCAGTGCAGTGCTGAGCAACATTATGATATTACAGTGTCTTTTGTTTAAACTACAACTATGGACCTGGATCCATTTGTTCAAGAGAAACCAGTGTTTTTGCTGTTCTTGGCCCCCCCCCCACATCTCCCACAACCACCATGTGGTCACATTAGTTGGAGTACCCTGACCGTTGTTTTTAAATAAAAGGGGGTCATCGAGTCAAAACCTCTTCTCTTTCAGGGCCTCTCTGTGTTTGACCAAACCTGCTGCATTTCTGACCTGCCACTTTGCTCACTGTGAATTTTAAGTTTATTCAAAACACTAACTTCTTTTTTTTAAAAACTTACCATTTCATATCTTCATTTTTGTCCATTAGTTGAAATCATTCTTGAGTTGTTGGAGAGACAATATTACTTTTTTCTGTATTTGTTAAAGAAACACATTGTGTCCATTATGTAGATATTTTTTTATACATACAGTGTGTAGCATGTATAAGTAGTCTGTCACCCATTACATTTACTGTAGTTATGTATCCACTACATGAAGCATATTAATTTAAAGGCCAGTTTTAGAATTATTATAATTGATATTCACATTTGTCTGTTTTTATTCTAATGTAGTTTAAAATAATTGAAACAAACATAGCCTGTAATCTAAAAGTACATATTGTCTCTGCCTTTTTCTGTATTTCATTGTTAATCTTTTTTTCTCTTCTTTTTCTTCTAGTGTTCCCATAGTGACAATGCATTTTAATTTAGCCAGTTCTACTGTCTGAAGCACTACATTTCTTTGTGTATACTGACCTTGTTTTTTACTTCCTTTTTCTCTCTCTTCTTTCTCTGTCCCCCCCTCTCTCTCTTTTTTATTTTAAAACACCCTCACCTCAACTCTTGCCAACTTACTGCACGCCCCATGACCAATTGTTCCCGCTGTCCTCCTCCTCCCCTCTGCCACTCCTCTGTTACTACTACGACCACTCCTCCCTCCCCCTGTCCCTCTTTCTCCCCTATTCATTGTCCCCAATTTGGACACCACCCATGAATTGAAAACACAACATCACAACATTGTTCCCCATGATTTTTTGCCATCATCTGTCCTTCCACCATCTTCCTTTTCCCCACGTCATCTTCGTCTATCTCTTCCTCCTCTCTCACGCTGTTTGAATCTTCTCCTCCTCTTGTCCTCTCTTCATTCTCTTCGTCCCTCATGCCTCTCCTTCCTCCATGGTACTGTGGCCTTCCTGTGGACCTCGCTGCCTGTGGCCTGCGGACATGTCCCGACTCCACTCCACTGTCCTCCACTCCGCTCCGTCTCTTTTCCCCTGTCCCCTGTTCCCTCTCCCCCTTTGGCCCCCTGCCCCGCTGCTCCCCCTGCTGTCTCTAAAGAGCGTTACGCCACACTGCCTCTTTATTCTTTTCGGTACGTTATCATCCTTTCATCTCCTTTTTTATTACTACTGTTACCTGGCAAGGTGGGCATGTCTTGTCTCATGTTGTTGGCTTTGTTTTTTTTTTAACCACTGATGGCTCGTCATCAGGCTACAGGGCTATGAAGGGTGGGGGTGACTGTTTGTTTTGGGGTTTGTATGACCTGTTTTGGTTGTAGTGGGTTTGTGTAAGGACAGTAAGGTGAGAAAAACCACACAAAGCTGCAGCATTTCATTTAATTTTGAACAGCCATGGTTTACTGTCCATGGGCAAAAAGTATTTGCAGTTTTTCATCTTCAAAGAGCACACCCCCTGAATGGAAATATTGCTCCACTAAATAGAAATGTAGGGATCATTTTGTTCAGGAATGAGGCAAGAAGCTGATCTAAATTCTAAAGTGTCACCCTCCGGAAGTGGATAAAAGTCAACAATTTATTTAGTTCTGCACCGTCCAATTTTAAGCCATGAAAATTCATCAAATTTCGTTTGTTAAGTTGATTTTTCTGTGGTTGCCTTGAGTCACTCGGCAGCCGTACACAGAGAGATGAAATGCTGCTTCTTTGTTGGTGATTGGGAGTTGACATATCCCTTGGATTATGTCACCATATTATTCTTTTGCAGTCTGTCTCAGTTACTGTAATGTAGGTATATGCATGTTTAGTTTATTCTTGCATGTCTCTCTATCAGGCCCTCAAGTTGATCAAGTACTCAACTTTTTCCTCTGTAGAGCGACCAAACCAATCAAAACCACTCATTTTACTATTCTTTGATTTTTATTTATTCATTTATTTCTTCAAATCATTATCTCCCCCTTCTCTGGCATAACCATTTTAGCATCTATGTAATTATTATCTAAGAGGGCTTATGTAGGATTAGTTGTAGAAATTCCGAACACAATTGAAAAGAAAATTACTGAATAGCCTGACAATTACTCAGACAGTGTTCATTTAGTATGAATATTAATGTGTCTGATTTGATGGTTTTAAATAGTTTTGTTGCTGTGATTGGCTGTGTGGCTCCTGTTAAGGCTGTGTTGGTGTTTCCTGCACTTGTAATGTGACACTTTCCTCTACTTCATTAGGTGTGTATGGCGATGTGATGAGGGTGAAGATCCTGTTCAATAAGAAGGAGAATGCTCTGATCCAGATGTCTGATGGCACCCAGGCTCAGCTAGGTAGCTACACATTTGCTTTCTTTGATCTAGCATTTCCTTTCATCTAGTATTTTTGCTTTTTATCATACATTGTTTTGAGCCCTCACTTCGGCGGTCTCAAATGAGCAAACAGTACACGTCTTCCTTTCATAAATAGCTGGTTGCCTGTTTGTGATAACTCACTTGTTTAATTTATTTTTATACTAAAAGTATTAAATCTTTTCATTAATCGAATGTGCATTCATAAAGGAGAGGGTAAGGATGGGAACTGTTTTAAAATCAATTAAATTAGCCCCAGTGGGCCTTCATTAAACTAATGATTGAACTTACTTATTCAAATTATTTGAATGTACAAATAAAATGGACCAGTTAATCTGTACTGACAACAAAGAAAAAGCCAGGTTTTGTGTGTGGCGCTTTTTAAAAACAAGTGTTGACTATTCTTTTAATGTTTCCCAGCTATGAGCCACCTGAATGGCCAGCGGCTTCATGGCAGGGCCATGCGTGTGACATTGTCAAAACACACCACAGTGCAGCTTCCAAGAGAAGGCCACGAGGACCAGGGCCTCACAAAGGACTACAGCAACTCACCACTGCACCGTTTTAAGAAGCCTGGCTCCAAGAATTACTCCAACATCTTCCCACCCTCTGCAACACTCCACCTCTCCAACATACCGTGAGTTCTGCAGCAGGAGCCTCATTTTCATTCCCTCTCTTTCCCCAGCATCCTTTTTGCTCTAAGCTTTTTTCCTTTGTCGTCCTGACTCATTTTTCCTGTATTTGGTGGTTTAGATTAAGTAGTAGTGACAGTATTTTCTAAACATGCTACTCTAGAGGTGCATTTTTAGATTTAATCATACTTTCTGTGCCTTGCTTTATGTTGATTCTTTGTTTTTTGTTCTTTCCCCTCTGCTTCAGGCCTTCTGTGGTGGAGGATGACCTCAGGAGGCTGTTTGCCAGCTCAGGAGCCACTGTCAAAGCCTTCAAGTTCTTTCAGTAAGTCTCAACCCAGTAACACTCAGTTTTCTTGAGTTATGTCCTTATTGGTGTTTGAAATCTTTAGAACATGCTACAGCCTTCATTTAATTCAAGCAGGGGTTACTATAAAGTGTTGTTCATTGTTTAGAGTCTGAGTAATTAAGTCTTTCAAGTTCAACATAGCAAATAGCAAACAACCTACGTAAGAGTGGGTAGCATTCTAACACTTTGTTCTCTCTTTATTTAACAGGAAAGACCGCAAGATGGCCCTGATCCAGATGGGCTCAGTCGAGGAGGCAATTGAGTCCCTCATCGAGTTCCACAACCATGATCTGGGAGAGAACCACCACCTTCGAGTGTCCTTCTCCAAGTCCACCATCTGAGTGCCTTTCATTCCTCCCTCCAAATCTATTGCCATCTGAATGCTACTTATCTCAAGTTTGCCTTCAGTGGAAATGGCAACAATAACATATTTATGACTGTGTTTCTATGTGGAGCGTTGCTTCCTTCACCCCATTCTTAGTAATTCCCCATCTTTAATAGGTTTGGGTGTCAAATTTTCTTATTGATTCAAGTTCCTATTCCTGATTCCAAATCTTTTCTTATTATAACAGACAACACCAAAATTGGTTGAAAACAAAAACATTGTTTTTTGAATAAATATAGACAAATAGTAATCTTCCTTCCTGTCATGCACAAATAGAATTGTTGCTGTTCTACACTCTACGTTTGTATTTGAGCTACACCTGCCTGCAGTAGCTGAATCTGGGGCATTATAACTTTAACTTGGGACACCAGAAACCATGCCACAGACAGACTTCTTCCCGTGCTGGAAATAGTTTGTGATCAGTGATTACAATTTCCTGTGTCACTGTTGTCTTTTGTGAAGCTTGGCCACACTTGTAGTAATGCAAACATTATTTAAATGCATTGGCACGTTTATCCGGCAATGTAAACAAAAAAGTCCAAACTTAGTTCAGGAGTCAAAGAGTAGAAGCGTGTTCATGATTAAATCTCTGGTTTTTATAAAATGGGATCTGGTTGCTGTTCAGAACAGGTCCTTAGTGCCCAAACCTAATAATTCATTTGTTCCATCATAAAGTTTGAGTGGGGTCTTGGGGAAAAAAGCAACTTTCTGCATTGAAGCATGTTACTATACTGGAGGTAAAGTAGGGGAAGCTGATGAACTGTCACTTTAGACCAAATCGCTTAAAAGAAAAAGAAAAGAGAAAAGGAAAAAAAAAAAAAAAAAAGACACCCTCCACCACAGATGTATGCTTATGTGGATGAATCATATCCACACCAGACACACTTCAGCATTCCTTTTACTATGATAGTTGTGTGGATATATCTATGTGTGTGTGCCTTTTTTGAATTGCCACTTTGAACCTGTTTGGCCAGTCAGAAACGGTTAGAGACAAGGATTTTGTTTTGGCTCACAGACCAACAAAAACTTCTTTCCCAGTATCCATTTTTATTTTATCTTCTCGAACTACCCACCTATTTGCTTTGGGGGATCCATACCACTATCTGAAGTTGTTATAAGGACACATTCTTCTTTCACTATCTTTATCTACAGTCTTGTGCCTTACTTTGCCCCCACCAGATTGCCTTAAGCATTGCTCTGGCTTCATTTGGAAAAGATGTGGCTCTCAAAATGCCTTTTTGTTTTCTCATGCCTTTTGGTATGTACCAGCATTGTTAAAATGGGGGAAAGTGGCTCATTCAGTCTTCTGTTTCTTCTTATCTAAGGATTTGTATGCATATAGCCTCAATATATATGTAGAAACTATGAATGTAAGTCAGTTAGATGCCTAATATCCTTGCTAGGTGATGTAGCTCTATTAGGTGTATTGTGGCAGGACATAGAGCTGTATACAGCCTTCCTGTCCTACAGTCCCCATTCATCTCCATTTAGTCCTCTCTCCGTAGAGACAATGGTGTTTGGGGCCTCATTTAACCATATTATGTTTATCTATATGTGGACACCTATATATTCATTTATCTTTTCTTTTTTAATGTTAGCATTTACATGTGTATCAATTCTAAGTTTAACTGATACTGATATGTAGTGGCTGGGTTTGATCATTATCACAGTGCCTTGACTCCTTAAGTTTTTTAATCCGAGGCTGAAACACTGCAGTTTCGTCAGTTGACTTTGTTTACCTCTCATTCAGCTGTTTTATCTTACCTGTCTACAAAGATGCCTTTATCCCATTATATCCAGGTAATTGTACCTGTGAGAGGGCAGCTGGGAGGCATTTGTCAATTGATAGTAACGACAGTCTTGGGCTGTGTCTTAAAACCCAGTATATTTTTCTCTTAAATTCAGGATAACATGATTACAGGGTGGGACAACCCTCACCCATCCCCTGTCTGCGTCCACTTAAGCCGCAGACAGGTTCCTTAGTGCACTTTTCCTCCATGATAGGTCCAAGTTGACACCATCACGCTGAAGTCTTAAATGTCGTCACATTCCTGCGTGCCTCAAGCACCAGTTTCCACCACTGTAGTTTGGACCAGATACAGATGCGCTCTGTCTCTATTTTTGTAAAAGATTATTATGCATGATTTAACGAAGCTTCATGTAGCTGCAGACGGTTATTGCTGTTAAGGACCAAAGTATCTTCTATCCCTGCTGTTTTGTAGTGTTGTGATTTCTTCAAGGTTTTGTCGCATTCCTGCTATTCCACAAAAACACAAGGCTTCAGTTTCCTTCTTTCTGTTCCTCAAATGCCTTGGACAAAAGTCACATGAAGTTAAAATATGTTTTGGGTGACAACATATACTGTATATTGTGCCCCTTTTGTTTGATTGACTTTACAAAGAGCCTAATTTGGGTAGAGATCGCTTTAGAATGGATACTTTATTGATCGACAGTCCTAGCTGTGATGTTGACAGTGTAGAAGATTATATGCCTTTCAGTTATTGTTAAAAGCTTTTATTTTTCTCTCCTTTTTTATATGGGGGCGGGGTGGGGTTATTGTATGAGGCGGAGTTGATGGTTGTATATATTCATGTTTTTGTACCACAAAATCATTTGGATTATATCCACTTTACGTTCAAAACATGTATATTTTGATAAAACAATACAGACCTATTGAGCTCTCTGGAGCTGTAAAAAAACAAAAAAAACTTTTGTAACACAAAGACATTAAACCTATCTGAACACAGAAGTGTCTCTGTATGTGCCCCGCTCCCCCCCTCCCTTTGCCATTCTGTTCTTGTCTCTTGCATCTTCTGCTGCCTTCAATAAATCTTTAGTTTGTTCCTTCTTTCATCTGGCCTCATTTGGTTTCTGTCTTCCTCTCTGTCCTGTGGACCTATCGGTTAACATCTCGTAACATTTTCTACATTTCCCATCCTGTTTTTACTACTGGTGGGTTTTTTTTAATCTCTTACTGTATTTCCAACTTCGTACTCATCCCATCTGAAACTTGACTGACTGCTCATCTAGGCTCAGCTCAATCATGTTACAATCCTTTCGATGAAGAGGCTGCGATCATGATGATGATGGCAGGGTGAAGAGTTAATTTGATATGCAACGCTGGATCCTTGCTGTTCTCGATGATTCTGAGTAATCCTGTGCTCTGCTTTGACCTTTTCAGTTTAGCAGGTCTGTCTTCCTCTAAGGAGAGGAGCGAGGTTGCTGTGGAAACCAAGTTTCTGCATTTCAGATGATGAATAATTAAGATAAAACACAAGCATGGCTATCGGGCGTATCTGGCATCAGTGTGTATCAGAGTTCCTCAGGGATGGGAGAGATGGAGGTGAAGGAAAATGACAAACTGGTTATACACCTCCTGAACCACTAGGGGGAGGTCTTACTCTGATGGTAATCAAAGGCTGTTCAGCAGAGGTGACTTTACCTGTCACTCACAATGTCAATAGTTGGTGGCTTAATCTCAAGTGCCTCCTTGGGCTTTCTGGCATTATACCTTTTTTTTTTTTTTTTTTTTTTCTCTTCGACTTCCTTACAGAGCGGTGAAGAGGATTAACCTCAGATCTTTCTTACTTTTGGAGAGGGACAAATGAGAGAAAAGGAGAATTGAGTCCAGTGGTGTCTGTATTTGTGGCTCAGAGGAGCTGGATTTTCTTGTATAATCCCAGTATCTTGTGGAGTGCGGTCTTAAAACATGCTGAGCTCCAAAGTTAGTGTGAATTCCACTGCAAAGGTACATGTTTCTGTGCTGATGTTACTCTGCATAAGAAAGCATGCTTGAAGGTCACACTAAAAGACAGATACCAGACTGAAGATACAAAAATCTCTACAGCTTGTTTCAGGCTGCTAACAGAAGGCAGTGCTCCTTTTTGAATGTCGCCCTAAAGTCATTAGAATATGGTCACGTTTGCCAAAAACTGGCACCAGTCTCATGATGACTCATGTTCTGCTGCCTTTTTAAAGCGTCTTTGCAGTTCACTGCGTTTCCCTGCCAGTCTGGAAACTCCATGGCAGCAACTTTGATGCTGCTTTGATACCTCAGACCCTTGTTTACTTGCAGCATCTTAGAATTTCACTCTGCACCAGGAGTAATTTAGAGCAGAGAGCAGTCTACACAGAATCCTCTTCGGGAATATATTGAAATGCAAAGAGATTGCATAATTGGGTGGAAGGGTAAGTCAAAGTAAAATGATCCAAACACATCTTTGGTGTGTTTTCTTTTTTAGATAACCAAAGTCCAGCAGTCATCAGTTCAAAAAGATAAGGTATTTAAAATAAATGTAATCTGTTGCGACATATTTAAAAAGGTTAAACTGGCAGGCATGCTCAGCTAGAGTAAAGATGACTCCAATCAAAAAGTTAGACTGCAAATAAAGAAGCCACACTGAATATACTTTAAGCTCCATTGCAACATCTCAGACTGTCTCCACATTTTGTACTTTTAACTAGTTCAGTGTGTCATTTGTGTAACCACACCCCACCTCTCCCATTTGTTTGCCCAAATCCAGACCCATGGGATGTTCCTGGCTTCATCCAGCATGTGTGTGTGTGTGTGTGTGTATGCAGAGGACTAAATGAAACCATGTGGGGGTTGGTGATCCCACCACATCTGGCAACATTTATTTACATTAGTACTGTGGCCTCTAATCAAGAAAATACCAGCAAACACCAAGGCCACACACAAATGTAATCCCGGTGGTGGCTGAATGGGGCCTGGGTGGACAAGAGGTTCAAGAGACAGTCCTGTGCATCATTAGTGGCGTGTTCAATGCCCACCACAGCCAGCCAGCCAGTCGCTGAGAAAGAAGCTGGATGTCTGATGTGAGCGTTGGCTGAATTTAAATGGATGCTTCAGTCAACAGCATTGAAAGACAAATTCATCTGTTTCGTGTTTTAAGTTCCGGAGCTTGGAAGATCATTCATATGTCTATAATTTGTCTCTTTAGTTAAACTGCAGAGCAATCACACACTTAACCAGCTCTAAATTCCAGGATTTAACGCCCCTCTAAGGAGGAAAGTATCCATACTCTGACTCCCTGACCCACATGAATTTAGATTTAGGATCACTTAAGGGGTCCCTTATGTCTGAATCCTCCCAGAACTGTTTAGTCTGCACAGCTTACATGAGATTTACACTCACTTTCAGAGTGACACAGCAGAGGAGGGAAAGCCTGAAGCCGAGGTGAAGGATGCCTTTGGTCTGTATGTGTCTCCCCTTAAGAAAAAAAAAGCCATCAGGAGACTATCCACCTGTTTACATATGCACGCCTCAGACAGATGTTGAATAATTCATCCACAGAGGCGGACAACATGCAGCTGTATTTGGGTTATGGGGGTGCATGGGTTCTCTTCCTGCCTGGATTCAGCAGCCCAAATTATAGGCATTACTTCGCAGGCAGAGCAGGGCAAAGCAAAACTAGGACACTTTGCATAATGGATCCAACCGAGAGGCACAATAAGATGTGAAAGATGGAGCTGCGGAAAGGTCCAGTTTAAAATGATAACACGGGTCTGTTAGAATCAGGAACGGTGGGGCCCGGCAGTCAGTCTGATTTTGGGAAGCTGTCTTTTGTAGGAGCCTGGAAGAGTTTGTACACTGCAGGAAAAGAAACAACAATAAAAAAAAAAAAAACAACCTTTCACTTTGTATTTCAGTGCATTTTTTACTAACGTGCTGATGCCTCACCCTTTTTAAAGAATGTAAATGAACTCGTTGCAAATAATTTTCTGGAATCAATTCTCATCTCGTTGAGATTGGATTGATCCTCACTGGAGCTCATTCTGCTCCAAGTATCGACGCGTCCGGAGAATCATGGCGCACTTTGTGGAAACAATGTAGTTACTATATATCTCACTCTGTTGGCTCCGAGGCTAAATGTGTTAGATGGATATGTGTTTTGCAGAAGAGTCTGTGCACACACACACACACACACACACACACACACACACACACACACACACACACACACACACACACACACACACACAGGAGCAGCAGGGGTGGCAGAGCTCTGTCAGACAGCTCTCTGGAGGTTTATGGCTCACAGGTTTTAGACTTGGTGCTGCCTCCGCTTGCCCTTTGGGCCTAATGGACACTGATGGAAAATGACTCCACTGTTCCAGCGATCCATCAGACGCCCTCTCTCTCTCCCTCTCTATCTGAGCCCCCCCCCCCCCCCCCAACATCCATCCATCAGGCCGCAGCTTTCAAACTCATCGTGAACTTCATGGGTGCTTTGCAAGCCCAGACGCGATGAGCCGCCCTCGGTCACGCAGATGGCTGTGGTGGTGATTTATAACAGGTCTAACGAGTAATCGGTCAAAGAACAGAGACGGAGCGACAGCCGCGGTTTCCAGCTTCTCTCTGAGGAAACATTTGTTTGTAATAATTCTTAATTCATGTCACATTGAAAGAGTCAGTTAACTTTATCAAATTAAAAAAAAAAAATGTTTAATTGAGTTGGGGATTTCCTCTATACATCCCCGGTTGTGTATCACCGGGGCGCAGTGAGTCAGCCAGTCCCGAGTCCCCAGAGGGAGCGCGGCGCGGCGCGGCACGGCGCGGCGCGGCTACACACCCCGCCCGCACAGAAAGACGGAAAGAAAGAAAGGGAGAGAGAGAGAGAGAGACAGGGGGGTGGGGGTTACTTAGGCTACATCGAATCAGGGTGCCGGTGTGCGCTGTTGCCCGCCATAGGTGGAGGTTTGCACCGGAGCATGTGCGGATTAAAGCCGTGATCGTGGCCGCCGCCGGTCACCGCGACGCTCGGAAAGTGACAGTGGACTGGAGCCCAGAGGCGGCGGAGGGATCACCAAGTTGAGATGCTGTGAGATGCTGGCGGCTGTGTGAGGAGGATGCTCCTGTCTCGCAGTTGTTCTGGTGCGATAAGTTTGGACTGAAAATACCGGAAAGGAGCGCGTCCTGCCGTCTGGAATATATATATTCACTGAAACGCAATAATAGAAAAGGCCAAGTGGACGTGGTTATATATTTTTCTATCTATTTTTTCTGCCGTGAAGAGATTTGCGCGGCGAGGAGCGAACAAAGCGTGCGCCAGGCTCGGCTCTAACCTGGGTACAAACAAATATGACGGCCGGTTTGGACGCTGTCTTGTGTCTGCTGATGAGTGACGGGGTCGCTGACGGAATCGCAAAGCTCGGATAATTTCTGAAAGGGGATCGATCGTGATTTCATGGGGACAGGGGGGGTCTAACCGAGGCAGCGCATCTATCTCCCTCGGCTGCGCGTAATGGCAGAAAAGTTTCGGACCTTGCAGAAGAGACGCACTCGCAGCATCCCGCCGCCGACGCGCTCGTAAATAACATGTGAATCCCGCTCCTCCGTCTGCGGCCGAGCAAGTTTGAAAGTGATTTTTCGACCCGTCCAGCATGACTGGAAACACCGTCGAGATTATCGAAACTCGCATCAGGCCAGTGAACGATCCATGAACCGCCGACCTGATTTGCCCAAAGACGCGCAGAAGGACATTTATGATCTAGAGAGGATTTCTGCAGCAGCAGCAGCGGCAGCGGTGCAGTGAGAGCCTGATCCCAGTTAAAGAGAGAGAGAGAGACAGAGAGAGAGATTGCCCCTGGATGTCTATGATGTTGTGCCAGCTCGGGCAGAGGTGTGTGATGGAGGTGGTGGTGCTGACCGTCCTGTCCTGGGTGTCCGTGTGGGCGGAGGAGAAGATCATATTTGACAGACACGCTGTCTACTGGAACAGCTCCAATCCCAA
Organism: Trachinotus anak; assembly: GCF_046630095.1. Classification (NCBI taxonomy): domain Eukaryota; kingdom Metazoa; phylum Chordata; class Actinopteri; order Carangiformes; family Carangidae; genus Trachinotus; species Trachinotus anak. The sequence goes on along the minus strand of NW_027273866.1, from coordinate 10,675,995 downwards.
GTGAGTTTTAGTAGGAGTTAGACCCGTGTGTGTTTGTGTGTGTCTGTCTGCCTGAAACCATTGTTTATCTGCCTACCTTGTAAGGCTCTCACAGTAATTCGGAACATTCCCAGCAGGCAGCTGAACCCTGAAATCTGGAAGGAACTACACACTCTCAGCAACACAGCTCAGCCTGAGCGCATCTGTTGTCTTTTATCATGTTTTCTTCCTGTTTCAGCAGTGTTGTGGATGAATATTGTAATAATGATGCTTTTTACAATGAGCAAACAAGACACACACACTCACACACAGGCGCACACAAGTGAAAGTGTGTGTTCACGTGTGCATGTGCTCGCACACTGGATATTTTGTGCTGTGGCACAGGGAGCCTTTTGTCTTAGACAATGAGGGCATCTTGCCCCCTCTCCTCATCAATGTCTAGAGATTTACTCTCCCTCTCAGTCTCTCGCTCTCTTACTCACTCATTCTCTCTCTCACACACACACACACACACAGCCTTTACCTTTCTTTCAGCTAATCTCAGCAACTTGTGCCAGTACACACACACACACACACACATTATTTCTCTGTCAGTTGCAAGTACTTGTGCAAAAACCACATCCATAAATAAACACAAACAAATAAACACACACACACACACACGGCTGCACACACGTGCACGCGCATCAACACACACACAAAACACACATGCGGTTGTCTTTAGTCAGGCCTCTCATTGACATGGGGCCGAGCACACTGGGTCCGTCTGTCTAATGGTTTGTGACAACCTGGCCTGCCTCTTTCTCTCCGTCTCTCACTTTCTCACCCCTTCCTCTTCCTCTCTCTCTCTCCCCATCCTCTTCTTTTTTTGTTCTCCCTCTCTCTCTCAGGTAGATAAATAAACAGTGAAAGTGCTCCCTCTCCCTCACTCACGGCTGAATTAGTCCAAACTAACGGGCCTGTCTGTCTCTCTGCATCAACCCCCCCCCCCCCCACACACACACACACACACACACACACACTCTGAGCTAACAGGCCTGTCTCTGACTGCATCACTTTTCCACAGAAGGCTTCTCAAATATTTAACAGGCAAGGGGAAACATTTTCTCCCTTTCTCTCCGTCTCACTCTCTTTTCCTGTCTTTCTTTCTGTCTCTCTTTGCGCCTTCTTTCCCCCACACACACACACACATATATATATATATATATATATATATATATATATATATTTATATATATGCACACAAACACCTACACACTGCAAACATCACATGCTAAAATTAAGCTATATGGATGGTTGCTGGGGGCGCTGTTATTCCGTCAGGGTGGTACAGAGAAGTTGAAGCAGAAGGGGGGCACATCAAAAATGCATTGGTACTAAAGCAATGAATCTAGGCTCTGGAGCCCTGGCGAGGTTGGTTCCCCCTGTTAGACCCTGGCACTGTCATTGCTCATGCTGCGCCTTTTTCTGCACACACTCACACACACACACACACACACACAACTCAGTCCCGCTGTACTTGTGAGGACCTTCAACTGACAACATTCATTCCTCAACTTAAATCTAAAGATAATTCTCATACTAAACTTTGAGGATTACGGCAAGTTTTCCAGAGAAACAGAGACTGGCGAAGAGAGATCATGTCAGATTTACAGGATAATTCTGGTTTATTACAATTTGGGTTTTATTTACAAAGTTTTGGAGTTACTTGCCAAAAAGACGTCAAACATTCAGACAATCATGCTGGTAATCAACCTCCAAGGTTAGCAAACTAACCGGGAAGAGGAACTAACTGGGATAGTTAATTATTCCCCAAATTGCATTGATGGAGGAAATAACATCCAGTACCAATACAACAAGATACAATTACTACATTATAAGTAAGAGTCCTGTTTTCAAAATCTCACCCAAATAAAAGCACAGAAGTACAATCAGCAAAACTGGCCTCTGTAACTCATGTTATAATGATGACATCACTGCTACAGGGAGCACTGCTGGAGATGGTCAAGCTATTTAACTGCTTTAACTTAACAGTTTCCCAAAGTAGGGTTTGGGAGATAAACAAGATAAATCTGAGCGGCCGTGAGAGGATTAATGAGTTAGGAAAGAGATCAGCAAATGATCTGTGAAATAATGATCAACTCATTTTTTAGTAAATTAAACTATTTGAGCCTTTTAAGTGGGGTGGTCACTCCTTGGTGGAACTGCTAACAATTTACAGACTTCTCAAATGTGGCTACAAACGCAAGAAGCCACAAACAAGACATTGCTTTTTTTGGTAAAGGATAACAGGCAAAAAAGTTTGTGAAGAACTGGTTCAAGTCAGATTTACCTCATATTTTATAAGTTTAACTGATGATTTTATGTAAAGTCTTATGCAAAGCTGTTAGATAAATGTGTTGGAGTAAAAATTTGAATATTTCCCTTAGAGATTTAGTGTAGTTGAAATTTAATGTTGCATTAATAGTCCAGTAAAGTAAAAGTACCTCAATGTTGTATTTGAGTAAATACAGTTGTATACTTTCGACCACTGCCAAACTGTATCTATCACTGTTTCTTGATTAACTACAAGACTCAACGTTGACCCACCGTACTTGGCACAATTGGGTTCAAGATTGTTGTCAACATTTTGGGCACACATACTTCTATTTTTACATCTATAGAGCGCAGTATATATAACCTGGCTAAACTGTTGGATTGTGTACAACCTGGTTGATCATCTCACCTCTCAGTTTTTTGCCCCATGGCACTTGCAGAGATGTGGCTGGGTTCCCAGATCGCAGGAATTGCTTTGGAGAGTGAAATGTTATATGCAATTCAAAAAGATAAAGACTGAATAAAGACATTTTACTCTCTAATTTGACTCATTTGAAACAGTCCCAATAATCGGAACCTATAACTATGTAGTTTTTCATTAAAATACCCAAGTACTACTTTCCTGACTTCTGATTGGGTCATTTGATCACATGTCAGAGAGAAATCAGGAAGTGTTGTGATGATATCCCCAACCGGCTTGTTCTCCAAGGTAAGAGTGATCCAACCACCAGATATCGAGTGGTGAACAAAAAAAGACCATTGACTTTCTCTGTGAACTTATTTGTGTGCAGTCTTCCATGGCACATTTGATGCAGGCTAATATTTCACAGACGAAGTACTATTTCAGTACGAAAAAAATGCATACGGTCTTAGTTGTCACCTATTAATTCTCAGAATGGTGATTTAGTCACCGATAACTGATGAGGAGCTCAGGGACCAAATCCAAGAGCAATGCATCACATCCAAGCAGCAGCCACTGTCTGACACACAAACCGCTGGGAAAATGAACAGCTGTGTGTCCGGATTGATTACACGATCAAGCACACGGCTCGTATTGAGCTATCAGGATGTGTTGTCTCGTCTTGTGTTCATCAAAAGTTGCTCCCACCAAAACAGCTCGACAAGCTGTTTTGGTGGGAGCTCTCCACAAGGTCACGAGTACCGACTTAGAATTTGTAGAACTGATGATCGTTGACTGTTTGGTTGTGCCTGCGCAAACTTTGTGTTTCCAAAAAAAGGGGATTGTATGAAGAGATGAGTCACAACACTGGCTACGTTAGCTCTGCTGCAGCCCCAGTTTCATTCTGGCTTTCTCCTAACACAAGAAATGGGCCAGTTTTACATCTGTTGTATAGATTAAACCATATTTCAAATGCATAGCTGTATACTTTAAAGCTGCTATAGTCAATATTTTTATATTAACAATGGATCAAAACACTATGTGTGATGTGAAAGGGTTCACGTTTAGTGATAAACGTACAGAGAATTATAACACATCTCTGCTGTTCCCCTCAGCTCTATGGAGGGTTTTAGCATCTTTAAGCTCCTTTGTTTTGGTTTCCCACCTGTAGCTGCACTGTTTCTTTGTTTATTCTAACTGCTCTCATTAGATAGTTTTGAGTCATGCTTGTTGCCAGGTATTATACATGCATTTCTTGACTTTTTAAAGGGTAAGTTAATCTAATTTACAAAAACTATATCATTTTCTACTGGCCCTATCTGTATGTGTCTGGCCATAGTTTGGTTTTATGTGTGTTTCTTTTTAAATCTATATTTCAAATAAAACTTTAATTTCGTTTTCGAAGCTTAGAGCATTAAAAAACTGACTTTAGAAATTGCAACAGCAACATGTGTTTCCAGATACAATATCCCAGTTATTCAGAAAAACCTACTACCACATGCTACCACATGCTACCACATCAAAATTATATTCACCATCATTGCAATGGAGTGACGGAGGAAGCTTCAGAAGCCGCTAAGTAACAGTGGACAAATGTTTTATGTAATTAAGGTGAACCAACCCATTACTAGTTGGCATTTAGCTGTGGCTATGGACGCTGCTGATGTTTTTCAATGTCTTCAGTTAATGTACCGTGACCTTGCTTGTTCTATGTTTCTCTTGCGTGCTTTTCTGGGATTAATCACCATCCTCATTGACATGTTTTAATTATTTGGTTTTTTTTAACCTGTTAATTAATTGTATTGTCAGTACATTAGCCAGGTCTGTTTAGGAGCTCCTTGATCTCATTGAGTCTAACCTGGATAAGTCAAGATAAATAAAATGAGTTAAACAAATTGTCCTCCTTGAGAGAGGAGGCATACTACAAATTGGCCAAACCCTTTATATGAAGGGCTCTGGCTCTCCACAGGCCAATCTCTTTCAAGGTCTTGCTGGATAATAGAAAATGTATGAGATAATCCAATTCAAACAGCTCCGGCCACTTTTGGTCACGGCAGGGAGCAGCGCTCAGACACACTCAGAGTGTCGTCCATCCTCCTGTTGTGATGAGATACGTGGCGCTGCACAGTAACAAAGTGCAATAACGCACATTATCACAACAATGCTGCAACACTGGAACAGGATCTGGAAATCTCCCAGACCCACATAAAGGGATTTCTGCCACATGTAGGAAGGAACATAGGAGGATCGCACAAATACATGTAGGCACTGACACACCAGTCGCAGCTAGATTTAGGTCACAAACTCACACACACAATCACATACAACCAGAATGGCTGTCCATTGAAGAAGGTTAGGCAGCCTCCATTTCTCTATTTACTTGCACACACACACACGCAGCCAGTGGAAGCTAGATATGGGACACGTGCACGTACACCGAGATTGGCTGTCTGTTGAGTAGAAACCCATCCTTTTTCCTGGCACACAAGCTGCATGTGCACATAGACATGGACACACAAACGCACATTGAGCCCACTCTGGCTCTCAGGCCTGTATTATAAAGCTTTCAGGTGAGGGGCTTTGTTCACCCCGAGCAGCTAATGTGCTCTGAGCAATGGGCTCTCCTTCACACACACACACGCACACACTCACATACACACACACACAGACACACATACACTGGTTCAATGGTCCAGAAGGAGCACCTTATCTAATCCCATGGTTTATCCTTCAAAAGACTTTCTTTTCCTTTTCCTCTTTGTTCCTCCTCTCTCCTCTCTCTTCATCTCTGTGTCTTTGAGGAACTCTGTGTCAGTGAGAAGCGCTGATGGTTGACGACACTCTCATTCTATGGGACAGAATCTATCTCCTTGGAGACACTCACTCACTCACACGCACACACACACACACACACACATGCACCCACACAGCCTTTGAGGAAGAAGTGTCTCGCACTGCGCACCCACACACTGCACACAGAAACTTTCATATGCACGCACACGTACAAACACACATACTTGTACTTCTATCTTTGTGAGGACACTCATTGACATAATGCATTCCCTAGCCCCTTACCCTAACCCTAACATCACAACTGAACGCTTAACCATAACCATAACCATAACCCTAACCTAAACCTAATTCTAACCATAACTCTAAAACCAACTCTTAACCCTCAAAATGTGATTTGAAGGTGTCTCAAAAAGTGAGGACCAGCCAAAATGTCCTCACTTTCCCAAAATGTCCTCACTCTGTTAGTAAATTACTTTTTTTGGTCCTTACTATGTAGCAAGTACAAGGACACACACACACACACACGATCAAGCACACTATGAGTCCTTGCATATAAACCCACACACACGCACTGTCTTTCCGTCGTGTCTCCTGTGGCGCCCAGGGATATGTGTAGTCACCAGCACTTCCTTAGCCCTACCACACACATACAGACGCACACACACACACACACAGATTTGTATCCAATTTACATGTAGACTCATACTCACCCCTGCTCAGTTACTGACAGTTTGTCAGACTCAAACCTGCCCCTGGGTTAAAGCCATCTTCCACCACCACCACCACCCGCTCCACCTCTCTTTCCCTCCATGCTCTCCCTTTTCTTCCTCTCCGTCTCTGTTTCTCCCTATCAAGCACTCTCTTATCTCTCCCTCTCTCGTATCACGACTCCCCCCCCCTTGTCCCATTGGGATGTGGTTAGCATGTTTTTCTTGCACTGTCCAGACTGCCTCAGGCAAACTGTCCCCCTACATATGCAAACATAAAGCTGCACTACATCAGGCTACATGTTCTTGCCGTGACCTACATGACTGGACCGTGTATGTGTTTGTTTAAAATGTCGGCCATGCTGTAGTTCATGCAAAGAGAAAACCAGTCTCAGGAGTTATGCGCGACCCCAGAGCCTTCCTCACACTGAGCTAAAAATGATACTTAGAGTAATTAAAGTCAGGGCTTCTGCCTCGCAAATTATTTCTCCTGGCTCAGCAGGAGCGACAGTTACATAACAAGATCTAGTGTAGCTGATCTTAGTCATCAGCACATTCAATACAATGATTGGCAGGAGGAGGTCATCTGAATATTCAGGGGCATTAGGGTGGAACAGTTTGTCTGCTGATATTAAATGCACTGCCAGCTCCCTTAGTTACGGTATGAAAGTCAAAAAGTGGATGTTTGACTCTGTGAATCTTTAGCACACAGATGTTATTTGGCCTCTGTTGCCCATGTCAGTCCAGAGAAAGGGAACATACAGCGTAATGATATGGATCTTCTGAAGAGAGTTAAGACACATTTACACAGTGGAGCGAACAAGACACACTGCCATATGTGATGAAACACCTGCTGCCCTCTGACCTGTACACTGAGGGAGTCCTGCACACAAGCTATTTTGATATTGGCAGATTCTGAAAAGTCGTATGATTGGCCATGCTGATTTTCCTGCCAAATAAGACCAAGTAATTCACTGAGAACATGATTCATTTCATAGGGTGCCTTATATAGTACAAAGATCCACACTGGAAATAAGTCCCGAGTTTTATTACTGCTGGAACTACTAAGTCATTTAATCACTTAGTGGATAAACTGAGAATTAATCTATAATTATGATAATTGACTGTGTACGTAATTGATCTTGCAGTAAAATCTGCAGCCATGCTAGCGTCTCTGTGAAGCTGCACTTAGGCACAGCAAAGCTGTGAGCTAAATGCTAATGTCATGCTCACAATGATAAACTAACACACTGATGATTAGCAGGTAAAATGTTTACCGTGTTCACCGTCTAAGTTTAGCATGGCAGCGTGCTGACATATGCTAAATAGAAGGGCACACAGAGAGAGAGAGCAGACCTCCACCAAAGCCTGTATCAAACAACGTACACCAGACTTCAGAGAAAAAAATTCAAATTCATAATAAATGAACCGGATCTGTCCCAGAATTCAAAGGGTTTTCCCTGGCCCATGCCCCATCCCTCAAGTTCAGTGCATATCAGTTCACAACGTTTTGTGTAATCCTGCTGACAAACAAACAAACAGACATGGGTGAGAACATAACCTGTTGTTGGTGGTAATTAGCACTAACCACAAAGTAAAGCTGAGGCTGAATGTCATTAATTTTGCAGGAAGCCTACTTGGTCAGACCAATACTGTAGTGGACAAGTTACAATTTTGACCTGAGGATGGTGCTACAGCAAATGTTGAGGGATTGCCAAAGTGACTCAGTGAGTCATGAATATCTGTGGATCACCAAAGTCAATAGGATTCATCCAAGAAGGTCTGTACAAAATTTCGTGGCAGCCCATCACACTGCCAGAGCCACAGCACAGCCAAAGGCATTTATTTGTTCCAGCCTCTCACATTCCCATGCAGTGCTTTTCTCAATATAACATCACTGAAAAGTGAATGTCTTAGGGTTTAGGCTTGAACTCCTGGTTAACAAAAAACAAAAAATAAGCGACAGACTGTTTTTACAGCAGCCATATTGACTTTTCAGACACCAATTACACTAACAAGGGCTGCATTGCTTTCAGCTGCTCCAGAGGCAGGCTCAGTGAGCGTGCTGCCTCCCGGCCATAGTATCATTAATGTGTTTAATTACACCTGTGCTTTTCCTGCTATGACGAGCCAAACTGTTTGCTGTGAGAAAGAGCTGTTTGAGGACGTCAACATGGGTCCCAGGGTAAGAGCCAGAACTATTAGAACTATTTCTTTGTCATTTTACAGACCAAAAATATTACCTGCAGAATATTTTACTATGGAGACAAATTCGCTGTAGTCCCAGACTTTGGACAAAAAAGATGAGATGAAAACAAAGTGATAGTTTGCTCATGAAATCACAGTAAACATACGGTTTCTGTGCAGTTCACTTTATCTTCTTTTTGTTGTGCCTGATTTGAGCTTTTCGTGTTACTGTTGCGTTACTTGTCCTTATGAAAGTTATGAAGTCCAAACCAGGAAATATATTAATCCATCATAAATAGTTAGTTTTATCATCACACACTGGCTTCATAAAATCAAAATTTTAAAAGCACATAAATTCCAACCGAGGTGTTGTCTAATGCACAGCTGGTAAACGGGTACATAGCGAAATGAAATCATGCAAAAGAAGTGTGGAATTCCTGCACAATGTCAGCACTTCATTTTATTAGACATACGGTGCTGACCTTTTGTTGAGCATAAGAAAAAAAATGATGCCTGATGAAGGTCAATGGCGTAAATGTTGTGTTTCTAATAAACGTGGTGCTGACAAATGGCAGAAAAAGAAAATCGAATTGCATGTTGCATGAAAAGCAAAATGACTGAGGAAGAATTTGGCTCATTAGTTGGTAATGTATTCTGTAACTTTTTTATGATAGTCCCTTTTGATTTTTGATTTTTTCCACTGTGTGTGACACTTCATCTCTTCACGACAAGCCGATGACAACGCCAGCCTCCTGTGCTAACATGTCATCAATTAGAGCTGAAAATCAATATCAGTCTGAGAAATATCTCCAGGCCCATGATTTTATTTCTCCATAGCAGCGATATCTTTCCTTCACTTTAGGAATTAAGGATTTTTATTCTTTCTGTCATTAAGGTTGTGGTTTAGAATCATAATCCTTGTCTTAGGAATGATTTCTTTTTCAAAGGTTTCCCCAAAAAAAAAAAAATCTTAGCCCAGAGCAAGTAAAAGCAAATCTCTCCCATGCATTTTTCACAGAAAGGTGCCCTTTTTCAGATTTTCAGCCCTGCCCTAGAGAGCGTCTGTGCATGCTGCAAAATACCATCATCATTTGATCTGCCCATAGGAGTGTAGTCATCTATTTAGTATGTCAGCAGCATGGCACTGAATCTGTAATGCAATATGAAATGTTTACTTAACACCCCCCCCCCCCCCCCCCCCCCCCCCCCCCCACGTTTGATTGTTCATGCAGAGGAGCAGGTTGAAAGAATGAGTAAAGATATTACGCTGCAGTGCTGCCGCTGCTTCTGTTGCTACCTTCCACTAATGAGGTTTGTTGATGATAATGACTATGGCAGTGATGGTGATGATGATGTAAGTGCTCCGAAACAACCTGGGGAGATCCCAGGAGTTGTTGTTTTAAGAGAGAGAGAGAGAGAGAGAGAGAGAGAGAGAGAGAGAGAGAGAAAAAAAATGGAGACGGAGAAAGTCAGTGGTTTTTAAGGAAGAAGACGGTGAGGCCAACAGACAGGAGGAAAGAATGAAAGTATGAATAAGAAAGGACAAAATAGGGAGATACTGGCCCAGAATATGAAAGATGCCAGACTGCACTCAATACAAAACACAAACAATGGGCATTGTCATTCCTGCTCCGTCCTTGTTTCTACTCCCCTCTAATACTTTTCCTCAGGTCCCGGCTGGTTGTGCTGATTGTGTTAGCCAAGCGAAAGAATAGGAGTCTTTCAGTTCTGTCTGCCCGATACTCTGATGGGACCCTGGCTGCTCAGTCTTCATACAGGCCAGCTGGAGACTGATAATAACACATACACTGCTGTCTGGCTACGCCTTCGACTGGCCCCTAGGAGACAAAAAAGACAAGAAAAAGGGAAAAGGAAATAGAAAGATCTGCTTGAAGGATTAGGGACACTCAATACGAAGAAGGACAAAAAGTTGAGTGTATAACAGACAAGAACATTTCTTTTTTTTCTTTCTTTTTTTTTTTTTTTACAATGAAGAAACTAGATGAGAGTTTGCAATCAAAGGAAGGGAGATGCAGCGGAAAGAGAAATTAGGTGGAAAAAGAGGGGAAAATTGACGTTGCTGGGGAAGACGGAGGCAGGTGGAGATTACTTCTGGAAGTATGCGTCAGGCAGATGCAGCGGTGGAGCTGGAGAGAGAGTATCTATAAGAACACGGTTGGATACTCCCAGCAGGTGAGCGTCGAGGGGCTGGTTTTACAGGGGAAACACTGGCCTTTAGTATGGAGCCTCGCCCAATGTTAAAGATGCCCTCTGGCTCGCACAAGCTTTTAGAATGAGAGAGTTGGCATTTAAAATAGAGAAAGAGAAGAAGTGCTTGAGAGATGGAAAGATGCCTCCCCTTCCTGTTTCCCACATGCTGTCTGTGTAGGTGAGACTGAGCTCAATTAAGAGCTGACCCTGGGAACCTTCACGCTGATAATCGCCGAGATGTTTTTCCATTTTGGCAACCAAGTCCTAAAAATGTTTGGACTGTGTGTTTATTGCAACAAGGTTACTTCCTCCTTGTCAGCCTGCACTATAGCATCATGACGCTCTTGGCTTGTGTATATAGGAGTGTGTATGTGCATGTGTTGGAGCAATAGTGACATTTTTTTTTTCATCCTCGTCCAAAAAAAACCAAAAATCCCCAGTAGATTTACAAACAGTAGGAGTGGAAAGTCAAACAAAAGAAGGAGCGAGTGAATCATTTGCATTGTAATCCATCAGACAAGGCGGGGAGAAATGATCTAATTCCCAGCCAGCAATAGTTTCCCCGCTACCTTGATTTCATCCAGAATGGGGGCACCGTAAACAAACCCCTCATTTTACACTGTGCTAATGGGACATAATAAGGCAGAACCAACAGATGTTCCAGTGCTGCCATGATTTTGTCGCTACTTAATTCTGTTTGGTGCCATGTCTGCTAACTAATTCAGCCCTCTGCTTCCTATACGACTCTCCGAGGTGTCCATATGTACGCCACTTTCTGCTCCAGTGTGTGTGGGTGTAATTTTGTCTGAGCTGCAATTTTCTCTTTGACCTGCAGAATAATCCTCACCTCAGGTCTAATCCTGGGCTGAGCAAGACCCCGAGGACTTTATATTAGAAAACTGGCCACTAATCTGATGTGCTTCCAGATAGAGAGGATGAGAGCAGGCGATGACGATGATGATGACAGTGGTGATGATATTGATCCTCCTGAAATGAGGAAGGTGTTGCTGATGGCACAGTGATGATGAACATATCTAATCCAGGCTAGAAAGTTGACCAAGTATTAAATTAAAACTCTCCACCTAACACATTAAAGGTTCAACACAGGTGCAGGTTCATTTAATACACTGCAGTTGTAATAGTTTATCTGGTGTTGTCCAGGGTGCTGACAGCCTTAAGGACAAAAGACCTTTTACAAAGGTTGTTTTTGTCCATCTGCATTTTAAAGCACCAGGCTCAGGGAAGGATCTCAGACTCATTTAGGGGCAACTATTTTTACAGGTTTGTGCTCAATTATTTTAGCCTAGTCTTTTACTTACTTTAGTCTTTTTACAGTTCCCTAAAGATTAATTTAAAATGTTGTTTGATTTATTTCTGCTAAAAGAATCACATTTGGCATTTATTTACACAAATAAAATCAGTGTTGATCATGATGATGATGTTAAGGATGTTTATGAGGATGATGACAATAAAGATGATGAAGACAGCAGGGGGACATAATGATAGTGATTAAAATTTTGATGAGGAAAATGAGGGTGATGACGGCGATGATGATGATGATGATGATGATGATGGGGACAATGATGACCATGGTTGATGTTTTCATGTGATGTTTATGATATTAATGGTAATGATGATGATGTAATGATGATGAGGCAGTGGTAATCAGGGGTTTGAGGAGAACAGAAGTGTATTGTTCTGCCAGAGCAGGACATTTCTGTGTCTCACCAATAAACACTAAACATACTGGATTAAAAAACACATAAAATTATAATGCAAATATTTTATTTTATGTGTGTGTGTATATATATATATATATATATATATATATATATATATATATATATATATATATATATATATATACTGTAAAATTATAAAAACATGGATCACAAATTATCAATAAAGCAATATATGATCAAAGATTAGGGGTTCATCTCATATGATAAAGATGATGATGGTGAGGTGGTGATGAAGGATGGAGGTGAAAATTATACATTTGATTATCAGTATCATGATGACAATTATTAGTTGTTTATAATTAAAACTGTTATTGACATTAATGCCAATAGACATATCAATAACAGTGATTGCACTGGTATGATGAAGATACTGCTGATGATGATGTTGATGAAAGCTGATGTCTGTCTTCTAATGATGGTGACCTAAATAGTAATAGGTATGATATTAATGGTCATAGTGATTACACTAGTATGATGATGATGATGATGATGGACAACAGAGGTAAAATAATGGGATGATGATGATGATGATGATGATGACAGTTGTGGTGATGATGATTGCAGCTATGTCGTTGATGGTAACTCCACGAACATTCATGTAGAAACTGATACAGAAAATACTGATGATACCAGTGACTGCACTGGGATGACGAAGATAGTGATGATGAAGATCGTGTAAGAATAAGGAGGCTAAAGACGAAGATAATGAACATCATCAATGTGATTGTATGTTGATAAAGATGATAATGATTCTGACAGTGATGATGATGATGCCACTGGTGTAAAGTGATTTGGGGTGAGGATGATGATGATGTTGATGATGATGATGGTGAGACTGTTCAATCTGATGCTGAAAGAGATGGTATTGTTGATTATAGTGGTTCGATGAATATGATGATGATGTCAAAGAGAGTATGATTAGTTAAGGGTCTGAAGATATTCACTTCATGATGAAAAGACCATGATGAGTCACCTCCTCTGTGTTGTTCTCCCTCCCCAAACTCCCCCAACTCCCCCATAACTCTCTGTACCCCTCCCCTCTCTCTCTGAAGGAGGTTTGTGAGAAGAGAATCAGAGCACTACATTAAGATTCTTCTTCTCTCCCCTCTGTTGCATCTCTATGGAAAATGAGGAAGGAGAGAGAGGAGAAGTGAGACCATTATTAGTTTTTTTTTGGCACTTCTGTCTTTCCTGTGACTGGAAATAGAAAATGAGGAGATTCTCTGCTGATGAGATTGCTTCATTCTTTGAGGCGTCACCTCTAACTCACTCACAGGCAGAGAGGTGTTATGTCACAAATGAGGGGCGATTGTTCATTTCTTCCTTTTTGTGTCCATCCTTTTTTTCGAATGTTTTTGTGTGTATGTAGGTGGGCACCTGCCTGCCAGCTGTTTGTGTGTGTGTGGATAGATGTGTGGCTTTGTAGGCGGGTGTTTAGGTGTGGCTCAGGAGTGTGTAAGTGTGTTGGCTTCAGTTGAAAAAAAAAAAAGGGGAAAAAAAAAAGAAATGATCTTTACACCAGTTTGAAGAGCCTAATCAAAGGCTGGCAAATTTTCCTTGCCTCTTGTGTAGTTCTGAGGTAACTGCTAGGCTCCTCTTCTGTCGAATCCCCTCTTTTTCCTCCCTCCTCTCCCCCTTCTTCTCATCCCTGATTACTAAAGGGGCTGCAGGAGGGCTCTGTTCTCCACCAGGCTTTGTGTTGACGTCCTTCATACAGTAGCTATTGCACTAAAAGAACACGCTTCCATGCAGATGTATGGGCCTCTGAACAACCAGAGCTCCTGCAGAAACTGCGACTGTCTGCATTTTCTTTTTTTAATTTCCCACTGTGGATGCACGGACACAAGTGGGTGATGTGAAACTCGCTGTGGTACCAATCATCCAGAGCCTGGGGTGAGGCCACAAACAGTAGGGAAGGAAGGAAGAGATGGTAATGGATGAATTTTTTTTTATTTTAGATAAGAATGTGTTATGAAATAGGAGGAAAAAAGAATTGGTCCAATTGGTTTTTTTTGAATCTGTCAGCCATGTATTGTAATGAGATTAGTGTCTGAACCAATTACTATGTGATTTGTTAAGGAAATGAACAGAAAAATGTCCCCCCCAAAAAAATGGGGAAATGAGGGATGAATGGACACAGAATCGCAGGAGGAGATGGAGAAAAAGTGATGTGAGGATGAAGAGAAGAGCGTGAGGGACGGAGGGAAAGAGAGAAAATTGACAGGAGGCGTGTATGGCTGTCTCAGAGTGCAGTGAGGAGTATAGGCTGTGGCATCCGCTAGTGGTGCTGCATACTCTGTGTTTGATCAAACACACTTCAAACACCCTCGCTGACTTCCTCTCGCAGTGAGTTGGGAGACGAGCGGGCGCGTGTTTTTTGCCTCCGCGTGCGTATGTGTGTGTGTCTGCGTGCAGGGATGGCGTGCGTGTTTGCTGAGGAAAGTGTTATTGATGTTTTGTTTATCTAAAATGGGTCAACCCTAAACAAAAACAAGCACAGCGTCTCCAGCAGCTGATGTTCACTGCTGTAAACTGTAGCTTCCTCGCAGCACCCAAATCAGTGAATAATGGTGATGAATGACCGTGTGTGTGTGTGTGTGTGTGTGTGCGCGTGTGTGAGTGTGTGGTTGGGCCTGTGTGAGCTTATGTACGTGTGCATTAATTTGGTTATTATCAATCCCCTGCCACTCTTCTCACCTCTATTAAGTTGTTTGCAATTAATCGCTCCCTACATCGACTTCATTTCATGTCTTCGTTCTCTCCGTTTGCCCCCATTGAGGATCTCCTTTGCATTTCTGCGTCTTAAAGAGCCGTGACTCCTAAAAGCTCATTAGAGCCATTAGCAGAGGAGTCACAGAATAGTTACACTCTCTCTCTCTCGCTCTCCGTTGTCTGCTCTTATATCACTTACTGCTCCCTGCAGAAACACCAACCTTTGACTCATCCAGTTATATCTGTTTGCCCTTTACCTCCTATAGGTTGGCTCCTCATGCATGTTGCATTATGTGCACCCCCGCAGCTCGCTACGACTTCCTTAATTTTCTTCTATTAAAATCATACTAACACAGTCCTCCTGTCACATGAAAGTTTGATTGCGAACATTATTGAAAATAAGATTGATGAATTATTGATTGGCAAGGTAGGAAGTCTTTGGGGAGCAGATTAGACATGGGCCATGAAATATGTTTGTGTGTGTGTGTGTGTGTGTGTTTGTAGTTGATTCATGCACGGGACTATATTATATGCAAGTGTGCAGCTGGGCATGTGTGAATGTGTGTAATTGAATATGTATGCCTGGGAGTGATGAAGCATGTGTGTGAGAGATCAAGTGATAGTGTATGTGCTTTTGGTGTTGTGATCAAGGGCGTGCAAGTGTGTGTTCATGTGTTTTATCGGGAGTGTACTGTGTGCGTTGAGCATGCTCATGAGCGTTGCAGCATGTGATAAGTCAGCCTGGAGCTAATGGTAAGTCTGTAATGATTCTGCTTCAGAAGATCATTTACAAAGCTCTCTGATGTTACTGTAGACACTTTAACCTTACATCAACACGTCAACAGCTCTGTGCAGGCAAAATAAATCTGCTGACCATAGTGCGTGGTGGCTGCAAGAGTTTATGTTCAAATCCCCGACAAGGCTTCAATTTGTCGCAAGTAAAACAATGTAAAATTACTGAAAGAGCCCAATAACTGTAGTTATCATAATCATATTATGCTGGATAGGTGTTAGGTGATGTTAAAATAATGTACTGTACAGAAGAAAAGCCAGAAAGAGAAAGTGGATGCATCTATGATTTTGGCTGGGTGCACTCAATTGTACTAACTCACACTCAGGCAAAACACCTGTCTCAGCAGAGCCGGAGGGCCATCACAGCTGCACAAAAACACTGGTGTGTAGTTTCTGTGATGTCACACACAAGTCTCTGATGGGACGTTTTGAAACCAGGAGCTTATTTTTGTCGGTCAGCACAATCATATCAGGAAGCAGTGAAACGGGGAAGAGCATGGGAGGAACAGCCAAATATCATAGTCAAACATTATAGTCTGCAACTCTAATTAGTTGACAAACATTTTTCCAAATTCATTATTAGTCACTCAATATCCAACAGGTATCCTGTGGAAAAAATCTTCTTAGTTGTGCAGGAATTAAGTTCATACATCATGCATCATCTTAATCTTCTCAATGAAACAATAATTTAAAAATAGGCCAACTTACTATCAATGTATGACACACATTAAAAGTGTAATTAGCAACTGGTCAAACGTGGCTTCAAGACCCAGCTGTTGGTGGATGTTCCTTGAGCTTAACCCCAAACTCCTTATTCTGCCATGGCTGACTGAACACAGTAAGAATGATGTGTTTATCCACACATCATAGAGTTTTGATCCACTCTGAAACTCTTAAAGGAGCTATTTCTAGGTTTTACTATTGCTACATAGCATTTACAGCGGTTTATTTACCAGTCAGAGGAACCATCGCAAGTTCAGCATCAAACTTCATTCCTTTACTCACCAGGAGCTGTCTCCAGAGGTTGAAAGTAACACTGATGTTAACTCTTGTCTCTATCATGTCTTTTTTTCCACTTACGTTAACATGCTAACCAGTTAGCCCTGACCCGTCTCATCATTTTCCAATAGTGACTCACTGTCGCCTCCAAACTGCTCTAAAGATATAGCACTGCTCAGAGAGAGTATTATAACCTCTTGTCTTGTAAACGCAGCAATGGCACCACTGCCACCACCACCTGCTCCCACCAACAAACAGGCAGGTTTTGGTGGCAGAGAAAACTTATTAATAATTTACCTTAAAATTACCTGCTTGTTCTATAATAATTACTATTGTCATCCCACAAGCTCAGGGGGATGTTTATTTTTGAGCTAAGCTTTGATTTTCATTATGCTTTACTCTGCATGCTCGCTGTGTGAAACTTGCTTGATGGGTCACTCAGTTCTGGTCACCTGTGGGTGGCCTGAAACCTCTGATCACATGCATGACCATTTTAAATGCTCCTTGTGAGATCAGGTAGCAAAGTGCACCTACCTTTATAAAAACCCATGTGTAAATTCATCCAGAATTCTGCTTTTTTTTTTTTTTTAATCCTTTGGCATCGACTTTGATATAATTACATAAATAGGAGCAGCACAGAATAAATGTTCAATATTATTTTTGTAGACAGGTTGGCCCGTAGCATTTTGGGACCTAGAACAAGAACAGTTTACCACATAAGTAAAAGACAGAACATTTTATTTTGGTTGCAGGAACTGGGAACATTTCAGTTAACAAGAAAAAGGTTGGTAAACTTCCTGCAAGTGTAGGTGGGATATTTTTATTTTTATTATTATTTTTTTTTTGTGGTGACAGGATAATAAATCTGAAGACACTGCTGTTTACCTCCTCCCCACCAAGAGGAAACAAATAGGCCATGAGTGTCAGTTACTGAGTCTTTTATTCAGAAGGCCCCCTTAGTCGCGTGGCCCTAAACACACTTTTACCAAAGCATCTGGGGAGCTACTTAGCAAACAACTCTGAGTCAGTAATGAGGAAGGTGCTTTCACTCTCAGCAGAGCGTCTCCCTTTTCTCCAGCCCAGCCTCCCATTTGTAGATGACCTTGTTGCGTCTTGCCGTGTCTCTCGGCTGTGACATCAACTGCCACCGTCTGCATCCAAATTATTTGCCCATGGAAATCTCACTCTCTGAGCAGAATATGAGCTCATATGCCTAGCAGGAAAGTTCTGGGATAATCCAATTCAAATAGCTGTGGGCAACCATTGCAGATCAAATCCTTCCTGGGTAGGTCTTGCTTGCCGGGCTCACACCCCAAGGCCACGCTCGCGGGTGAGTCTTAAGCTGCCTTCAGAAGATGTGCAATGTGAGGGAAGAACATAGATTTGGAAAGTTAATGTTTCCCATTACTTTTTATTGACAAGAGCCAGGTGTGGAGGTGACCATACTTTTGTAACCTTCAGTGCAAATTGAAACTTTATTACAGTTTTTTTTCTCTCTCTTTTAGTGACTAGTCCATTTTTTTCTGATTCCCTCTTTACATTCATCATGAGTGTGATGGAGAACACATTCACCTTTTTTTTATTAAGATAAAAAAAACACTTCCATCCTCAATAATAGCACAATCATGTCTCTGTGAAAATGCAGAAGTGCAGAGTGTGTGCAGAGCATGCATGATAACTGCTGGGAGCACAAAATAAACCGATAACGATTCTGTTATAGATGCTGATTTATAAATGGAATTAAATTTACTGCAGAATTGAAAACTAACCCCTCTTCACCACACAGAGGCAGGGCTGCAGCATCGAGAAAATATTTTTTATGTATGGGACGCTTATATAGCAGCAAGTTTGATGTCTTGAACCCTAAGCAAGAAGCTTTACAAAGGCCCTTTCAAATAAAGCAACATCAAAGCCGAACGAATGTCGTGAGAATCCTTTAACTTCGTCCTCCCTGCTGTTTCGCTGATTTATTAATCCATTTACCCTTTTTCTACTCAATTGTCATGAGACCTGTTCAAGCTTGGTCTATTCTCCTATCATGGCAGCGATGATGGTATTAAAAACAAAGACGAGATGTATAATTAAAGATTCACTTCCTGAAGATGCTGTGTTGAACATATTTCACCTCAAATCTGACAACACAAAACGAGCAAAAACACAACTCGATTGTCAGGAGCTGTAAATTAATGGAACGGCACATGCGGGAAAATGTAACACGAAGTGTTAAACATATTACTATTACAATAATGGCCCCTTTAAAAAGAACGACTGATTGGGCAGTTCAAATGAACTGCATTAAGTGTTTCCAGTGAAACTTACTTTACCATGTGTGGTGCTTTTGTGGAGGCGTCGTCCTATTACACTTCATGTGGAGAGCGAATTCAAGCTGATAGAAAAGCTGATACAAGCCCCTCTCATCTCGCAAAACAAACCAATAAAGCAAACATAAACTGAACAAGAAATCAAATTCAAAAAACAAACTGAAGGAGAAAACAAGCCTCCAAACTATAAGAACCAGCCGGTATCATAGTAACCGCAAATACTGGACAGCTCTCAATCTGAGAATGTGAATTTATTTTTACTCCCAAGAGGAGACGTGAGGAACTTCTCTTGACAGCGCTGACAGGCAGGAGGTCCTCCCTGCATTTTTACCACAGTCGATTTGGTCGGTGTCTCTGGTGAAAACACAGGTTTCTCTCGCACGTCCCTGAAGCACTTTAGCTGCAGTTTTTTTCAACCAAATGGACAAATCTGAAACAAGCTTGGTACTTTTGGGAAGTAAGGGGAAAAAAATTCTGCCCAAATCAATTTGTGTGTGTGTGTGTGAGTGTGTGTGTGTGTGTGTGTGTGTGTGTGTGTGTGCATTTCTTTTCCTCTCTCCCGCATCCCCCCATCTGCAGAGGAAAGAACTCTTTGAACTGTGAACCAATGAGCATCACAGCAGCAGAAATATGTTGCTAGGAGCTATTCCTACATCCAGCTGTGGACCTGTGCATAGCACACATACACACAAAACACACATAGTACACACCCAAAACAAACACTAATGTCCGCTTAAGGCCATACTGTCAAGGTGATAGACAGTTTATGGTTGTACCCTCCACCTCCTCTCTCTTTTTGTCCTCTTCATCACAAGGCAACATGTCATGTATCGGGACCACGTTGTCTGCTACTCACATTGCTGCCATTTCTTTTTCTCCCTGCCTCCATCTCTCCTTTTCTGCCCCCATCTCTCCTTTTCTTCTATCTAATGCATAGAGACAGGGTGGATGTATAATTCATACCCTCTCTGCCAGCCGCGTTCCTTTTGGTGTGTGTGTGTGTGTGTGTGCGTGCGTGTGTGTGCGCGTGTGTTGCCACCATTACTCCTCGGGCAGAAAAGACAGACCTCACCCAAAGAAGCAACGCAGAAAGAACAGGTCATCTGAGTACGTGCGCGCGTGCACACGTGTGTTTACCGCTGTGTGTCTTTGCGTTGGTATAAATCATGTATAGGTGTGGGAACGCTCACTTGCTGACTTCTCTGTACGTCTCATTACGTGGCTCTGGGTTAAAGGAAGCAAGTGCTGGCAAAACGTTTGACGTCTGTTTTCCTTTGGTGTATTTATTGGCTCTGGGATTCGTGTTTATCTCTGCATGGCGTGCGCTCTCCCGCGCCGCTTATGAAACTGTAAAAGCAGGCCAGCGTTTGCTCTCTGAAGGCAGACATGCCTCTCTGGGCTCGAGTTTCTCTGAAATAGAATTTGGGAGGGCAAGACCCACCTCTCTTCTCCACTCAACCATACACTTACTCATTCCCCCTGGGGAGGAAAGAGGGAGAGAGAACGAGGTACAGGAGTGGGAGGATGGAGAGAGAGAGAGAGAGAGGGGATGAAAGAGGGGTGTAAAGTGCAAAGGAGGGAAGTGGAGAAAAGAGGGAAATGGCCGGAGTAAGAAGGAAGTGAAGAGAAAAAAAGAGTCGATGGCTGGAACCTGCTGCATAGTGGGGGAAAGTACATCCAATCAAGTACTGCATTTAAATACCATTTTGAGGTACTTTACTTGAGTATTTCCACTGAATGCTACTTCTCTTCCACTTCATCTTCAACTGCTACAATAACTAGTTACCTTGCAGATTAAAGGATAAGTCTGTCAATATTAATGTAAAAAAATCTCTGCGAACAAAATCAAAAATTAATTTCAGCTGAAAAGTAATATCTGTCTCTGAACCTAATTTAAAATTAAAACTATTAAAAACACAGCAATGAGCCACACTGTTGGACCTGCTGACACGCTCCTTCATTACAGTGAACGTCTGCACAGTCTTTCAGTTTGGATACCAAATGTGTAATAATATGCAGCAGAAAATAGTTCCCAACAAATGCACTGTTTACTCCTGCTTGAGTAACATTTGCATCAAAAACCTACAGCGCCCAGCTGTTTCTGAAAGCCAGTTAGCCTTTATTAAAAATGTATTTCTGATCTGTTTTATCAACATGGACTCTGCTACATCGGTGGTTTTTATCTTTTCATGTGATGTGTAGACTGTAAGGAACATACAGGATAACAAAACTCTTTTCCTTTAAAGATTTTACAAACAAAAGAGATGCCTGTTAAAAATTACAATAAATATAACTTTGTTATGGATTTAACCACCAAATATTAGGCAAAGTAAACAAGTTGTTAATGAATTATCTCCAACTTGCTACAGCATTAAAATGCTTATATATTAAAGCATCCGTGATGATAATCCAACCATATAACAGATACTGTCTGAACTCCATTCTGCAAGTACATTTTGTTGTTAATCCTTGTGTGCTTTTTCTGTACAAGCAATATTTTGAATGCAGGGCTTCTTGCCTTTATAAACAGTATTTTCAAATGTGGTTTGTCACTGTTACTTAAATAAAGGATCTTCCACCACTACTGATGCAAAATAAAAGGACAGAAATGTAGAGCGGATAAGGGGGAGAACACAGGGGAGCTATATGTGCAGAGAGCCAAGTAATGGAGAGGACATGTACAGCAGCGGGGAAAAAAAGATGGAGATGGAAGAGAGAAGTGCTATAAGCCACCAAAAGCATGTAGAGGAAACAAGATAAGAGCAGGAGAGAGTGGGGCAGAAAGCGCAAGAATACATGTACTGGTGTGGAGGGGGAGGCAAAAGGGAAGCGCTATAGGCACAAGCCAAGAAGAGATCATGTAGAGACAAAAAGAGAAACACAGAGAAAGAGAGAGAGAGAGAGTCAACTCTTTTCCCTCTAATGGGTGAGTGAGCATTGGGAACAGTCAGCTGAGTCCATGTCAAGAGGAAAGGAACCTAAACGAGAGCAGAGCTTTACATGCACAGTTTAGCCCCGCCACCACTCCGCAGCAGACAGCCTGCGCACTAATGGACAGCAAGCAGAGTGGCGAGGAAAGACAGAGGAGGTAGAAAAGAGACTTGGGGAGATGTTTCAATTGAAAACGGGAAAAAAAAAGTAATGCCCTCATGCTCTTTACTGTACGTCTTATTGTAGCTGGAACTGGAGTGATGGAGTTAGCTGGCTCACTATCTGATGAATTGCAAACAGAGTAGGAAGAAGAAATACACATGGGAGATGCTTTGATTAAAAAAGTCTCAAAACTCATTTAGGGCAACTTACTGCTGCCGCTGTAGCTCTGTTTAATAGATGGCGAGCAGGGAGGAGAGGGAAAGTTACATCAAAGTGCTGTTGGTGATAGAAATGCATTAGATATAAGCATTGCCCTGATCTTTGGAATTTCAAAGCTTTAACATTTTTGCTTCCTATCCTGGGATCGTGGTGTTTTTATTACTTTGAGGGTGTTTTTCTGCTAAGGAGAGCGGGTGACCGTGGCTGATGCTATTCAATAAAGCAAATGATACGTGCTGTACAAGCGCCTGGTTTCTCTGTTTAATGGACAGCAAAGTGAGGAGAGACAGAAGTGGGAGAGAGTGTCTCCAAGCTAATTTAGTGTTTTCACTGGCTGTAGCTGGTTAGTGCTCACTTCAGTGGACAGGAGGCAGAGGGGGGATGGAGAGAGGATCCGAGTTTACCAACTAACACCAACAAAACATATTACTGAGCGTATTAAAGGTAGGAACAGGTCTGTCAGTACAAGGCGACACAATTTTCACCTGATCCTCATAGAGTAATCCTCATTATTTTGTCGACTCAAGTGTTATTTTCTTTACTCTTGTGCAACAATCTGCCTTGCAAAAATATCTTATGATATTGGAAAATGCCTGAAATAAGATCAAAATTTTGGCACAAGTGGAATTAACTTGCACAGTGGTGGAATATTTCACCTGTTTTAATAAAAGAAATCAAGTTTGGAGGCTGGATATGAGATTAAATGACAAATGGATATTGTTTTGTAAGAACAGCAAAGTATAAGCAGAAATAGAAAGTCAGTGTTATAATTCCCTTCAAGCTTTCAGTCTTTGAATCCAGGCTCCACTTGGTCAGACAGACAGGTCAGACTCAGGTCAAGTTGCAAGTCCTTTTAAGAAAGTCAAGTGCTCATCAGCAGAATTCAACTCATGACAGCTGTCTTTCAGAAGGGTTGTTTGAGGACCTTATGCAGAAGAACAGGTATTTATACTTATGCAAATTTTAAATATTATTTGCATTCTCATCATTCATCCCACTCTGTGTGCTGTCTGTAGTGTTCTTATGCTGGATAACTACCTGGCCGAAGGTTTTCTGTTTGGTTATTTGGCTGAAATATAACAAGTCCTTACACTTTATTTTGAAACAGGGACTGTTTTTACATGACAGGGCTTCAAGATGGTCCACTAGGATCTACATCATATCAGTTGATTTGGAATTTGCTTTAATAACAGGCTACATATTCAGATCTTAACCAAAAAATAAAATTACAAGAGGTACCGCAAGCAAAAATAATGAGCTCTCAGACAATCGAGGTACCACAAACCAATTGCCCCCCAATCACCTTTTTGGGGGCCCTAAGAGCACTTTCACTTAATAGTAATCAAGGCTGAAGACAAGTAGATATGAATTACCAGTGCATTGATTCAGGACAATCATAAATTGATTATAATGACTGGCACACAGTTACAAATGTACATAGTGTAAAATATTTGTTGCATACAAGAACATGCAATACAAGACCATGCAACAAATATTTTACATGGTACATTGGTGACATGACCAGTAAAAGGAGCCATTTGTTAGTTTTGCTATTGCTACATAGCTAACGTTAGCATTAACGTTGCAGGCTTAGCATCAAACTTCATTCCTTTACTCACCAACAGTTGTCTCCAGCAGTGGAAAGAAAGACCAATCTTAACTTCTGATTTATTCTATTTATATCACTTCTTTTGTTCAACTGAAGTTAGCATGCTAAGCAGTTAGCCGCGGTCCAGCTAGGCGATATCGTCACTTTCGGATACCGAGTCACTGTAGCACCCAGGCTACTGGCTCAGAGGGCGTATTACAACCTCTGGTCTTGTAAACGCAACAATGGCTGAAGCTCCTGTCAAGACTGGTTAGTAAACAGCTGTTAATGCTAACGCTGGCTATGTAGCGATAGCTAACTTACAAATAGCTTCTTTAAGCAACATAAACCAGCATCTCAGCTATTGTTACTTGAGTTTTACTGGGTCAGAACTGAGTTTTCTTCAAGTCTTCTGTCAGTCATTCTCAAAAGATTTATATCTCACAAGAATAAGTCAAATCTTGAGTCCTCAATTTTTGTGACTTAAGTCTTGACCAAGCCCAAGTCTCAGGTCTACCCGTCATACTAAGACTCAACCAGCTAGTTACCTTAGCAACCATACGTTGTAGCATCCAAGACTTGAAAATAAACATTTTCCCAAATAATTCATCTTAGAAGTGAAGAACATAACAGCCAAAGTGTGATGCCAACAACAAGTAACGTCTGTACACTTATCTTAGCTTTCTGTGTACCTGGCAGGATGCACAGGGGAGAAAACAGAAATATCCACAGAGAGATACATCAAAGAGAGGGGAAAAAGTGTCCCTCCACTGGTGTCGAGTTTCCTTGTCAATGTAACTAAATAGCGCTCTATTTAATGGACAGCAAACAGAGGGGAGGGCGAAGAAAAAGATACATTGAAATGGGGCTGGATATTGAAAAATGACACCTTGTACTGTGCCGCTCACTCTACGGCAGCTCTCTGTACCAAGGAAAATAAGCAGACGGTGTGAGGGAGAGACAGAGGAGGATACACACAGCAGATGCTTAAAAAGTGTCTCCAAGTCAATTTAGTGTTCCCATGCCACTGTAACTAAATAGCTCTCTATTTTATTGACAAAAAAAAAGTGTAGGAGAGAAGAGCGAGAGAACGATGCAAGAGTGATGAGTCGAATGAAAAACGAGCCGCTCGAGACGTAGGAATCCTCTCAACCTCATTTGTGAGCTGTGGTATTTACTGCTGCTATCAGATGTGGATTAGAGGAAGATCACAGAGGCAAGTCGTTTTATCTCATTCACTCACTGAGTATTATTAAATCATCACTGTCCTGGAGAAAGCTTCTATCTTCCCAGTTTGACATTTTCCAACAACTAATTAGCTTGTTTAAAACAGCGTGTCATGTCCAATATATCTTCTTGTCTAGCTCGGAACGAGAATACATTTTTCAATGTATGTATTAGCCATGTATTACAGTTTAATGCTAGCACGGGGGCAGCGGGTGTCTAAGACGACACAAAAAGTGATGGCAGTGTTGGAAATGTGATGTTTGATGTGCACTGATGCTCAGTTAGTGATCAGAGAAGAAATGTGTGGGAGTTTTAGTCGTTTGTGTCATTTTACTTTAACATTAATAATTGTATTACATTAGAATTATAGTCACGAGGGATGTAAAGTAGTGATGGGTACTCACTTCATCTGACAACCTGAGACAACTGGGTAATTCTTAATTCTATGGATCTGCAAAAAAAAAAAAAAAAAAAAAAAACGGGAAATAATTACGAAGCAAGTTTCTTTGAGAAAAATGTAAAATGGTACCAATCACAGGCAAATTCTGAATTTCCTTTAAAGCGCTGCCCAAGTAAATATTCATTCATTTTGCATTTATTCTTACTGAAAAAGAAATGCACGTTCAGCTGACCTGCTATGCACTGACTAAAAGACTTTTGGTTACACACATTTGCATCAATTCTCATTAATTCAATTGGAAGTGCACGAACACCGTCACTGTCCTCTCCATGTTATATTTGGTGCTTTCGAGGAAACTAACTGGGAAATTATTAGGAAGCTATGGAGCCGTAAAATTAAGCATTACTGATGCGACAGCTGTGCATGGTCAATATAGCACTACATGCATTATATTAGCATCTAATTACCTTGAATAGTAGGATGCTGACTGACGCCAGGCATCTGTTTGTTTGCGTTTTCAGGTGCTATCAGCCCTGTATCCTAGAAGTTACATATATATTTATATTTTTCATGTTTTGCCAATTACATTTTGAAGTGAAGCATCCAGGACTGTAAACACCACAGAACAGGGTTCCCATCCTCTCAGTCTCATACATTTAGTTTTGGCAACATTTACTGTTTGGATGAGACAGATCTTGCTTTCCGTTAAATGTAATTGAAGAAAAAGAAAAAAAAGTTGTCATGCTTAAAGTAACTGTAGACGTTTCCAATATTCAACCAAGACTATGATCTTTCCTTAACTTCAGCCAAGTGCTGTAAGTGTCTAAACCCAACCATAAAAAGTTTGATGCTGATTAGTTGCTACAAATGGATATTGTATTATAAGAGTAGATGAACATTTTAAGACATTCATTAAAAACGTTTCCTCATGATGATAGAAACATAATTCAGGCAGCATTTTGTTTCTCTCAGAGCATATTTGCTTTTCAAAAGTATATTTTGAAGGAAATTATGAACCGGTAAAATAATGTCACAGACCAGACAGCCGTGTGATTGCAGAGTTGGTTGTGTGAGTGTAAAAATGAGTGTGCATGGTCACGTGGAAGTGGTCTGAAAAGTTGTTTTTTTTAAGAGGAATCTGGATTCTATAGGACTGTCTGATGAATTTACTCCACGATGGAATCAATAACACAAAACAAACATATACTCTATAGCTGTGACTATATTAGAAATCACTAGTGCACATCTGCAGTGCAGCAAGGTTACCAAGTTCAAACCAGCCCGATCCTGTCAGTACTCTGTAACACACACACACACACACACACACACACACAGATGGGGAGGAAAATTAGTCAATGAAACTTCTCACAGGAGAACACAACATGTTGGTTGGGGAGCGATGTGGTGTGAGATAAATGGAGGAGGAGTGAGGAAAGAGGGCGAGGACGTGGGGGTTCAGGGCAGCGAAGCAAAGGGAAGGCAACAGAGGAAGAAGAAGGGAAGCCATGCATCGCTCCACTGGGAGCCACAGCTCCTGCCTTCCCCCAGACCTTCAAGTCAGAGCCGTCTACCACTTCAGAGGAAACACTGCCTCACACACACACACACACACACACAAACACACTCTACCCCCACCTCTGTCCCTCAACAACCACAACAGCTGTCAGCTACCTCTGGACCCCTCTGGAGGAATGGAGTGTGTGTGTGTGTGTGTGTGTGTGTGTGTGTGTGTGTGTGTGTGTACTGTAACTACATGTCATGCATCTACAGTGTGTACATCTATGCATGCTTGAGCATCTGTGAGAAAGAAGTTCAAGCTCATTACTTTAGGTTTTTATATTCATTTTAAACCCTGAATATTCACTGCTTATTTTGAATATTAAAAACTGACTTAAAAAAAAAAAAAAAAAAAGCAATCATTACAGAATCCGTGTGAAAATTGGATTTTTAAAATAACAGTTCCAGCACAAACATTAACCATTTTGAAATTTGTTGTCCTTATACATGAAGGGAAGCTGCTACAGCTCATTTGTGTTTTCTCTTCACTTCCCATTATAAGAAGCATTTCCTGAGTCTGTTTAAAGAAATTACTACTTTTGGAAACATAAAATCCGGCAGAAATTATATATTATTGTTATTTTATAATGAAAATTGTCCAAAATGGAAAAAAGATGACTCTTTGGTATCTTTGGTGTGAGACTATAAATGAGTGTGAATGCATGAGTCTTCCCTTTGCAGAGCAAGTACGTGTGTGTGTGTGTGTGTGTGTGTGTGTGTGTGTGTGTGTGTGTATAGTGTGTGTATATACAGTATGCATCACATAAGCGATGAGGCTGGTTAACAAGGCATTAGTGATCTTACTGTTTTTTCTGTCATTCTGAGTCTTGTTAGAGGCTGTTTTAGCTCTGCTCAGCTAAATCAATATACAATAGCTGTTGCCTTACAACACATGCATGCACATAATGACACCCACACGCGCACACACACACACACATACACACACATTAAGGTTGCAAGAGAAATCGCTCAGTCAGCGACAACATCCAATCAAGAGCTGTTTAAGAAGATAGAGAGAGGTGTTTTGAAGACGTATGCATGTGTGTGTGTGGAGAACAAGAATAAGGCATTTAAAGATGTGTTGCTCCTGTTAACAAATGGTGCTGCTTGAATTCACATGAATTCATCAATAACCTGTTAGTTTAGTTGCCAATATGCGCATGTGTGTGTGTTCAATTATGTTTTAGATGTGTGTCTGTACCTTCAAACTTTAAGCATTCGCTGTATTTTGCACTCCTAAACATGTATGGGCATACTTTTGTATAATATGAAGGTTCAAAGCTGCAGGGTTGGTTAAAAGTGATTGCTTCAAAAACACTTTATGTGGTTTCACCTTAATCTACTTTGAAATGTCAGAAAATATTTCACATCGTATTTCCAGTAATTAGAAATAGATTATGTGTAAAAAGCTAAGAGCAGCTTACCAGTGTTGACAGGTAGTGTTCGTGGGGCTCCAGTGCAGAGAGCAATGAAAAATGCATACTGTGCTATTTATGGAGCTGAAATTTCAGTTTTGTGCGAGGGCGGACCACATGGTACTTTATAACCTGTCCCACCATAATACCCCAATGTGTGTGCCTGTGTGTGTGCGTTGGAAGGCAAGGTTGAATGTGTGCGCAGCAGTGCGGCAGAATGTGTGCCTGTGTGTGTGTGTGTGTGTGTGTGTGTGTGTGTGTGTGTGTGTGTGTGCGACGAGCATTTGACTGCTAAAGACCTGAAAAGCCATGAATCAATACTGCTAATGAGAGTCTTAGAGCTGAGAGAGGAGGGATAGAAAACCTCTCACCCTTTTCTTTCAATTTGTCTTTCCCTCCTCCTTTCCCACCTTCGTACCTCCCCCTTTTCCCTCCTCCTCACCCTCCCTCTGTCTCTCCCCTTCTCGCTCAGTCTGTGTGCCTCTACATTCTCGTTCCACTTCCCATTAGTGGTTCGCACCATTTTTGTCTTTTTCCCTCCCTCGCTCTCACTCTCCTTTCCCTCCATTTCTTCTTAGACCCACAGGTTGGCATCAGGCGCTGGTAAACCGTACCATCATCTCCTCTCAAATGCACTTTGCTCCGCTCCTCCACTCACTGACAAATTGAATATTCCTTCTAAACACTTTTCCAGGAGCGGAGGCATCTCATGTTCTGCTTCCACGGATCCGCAAACTTAACTTATCAGCCCCCCTAGACTCACAAACAGCCAGTTATCCACACTGACATAATCTGCAATGTCAAAATCCTCAGGCCCTAAGGACCATACCACAGAGGCTTTGCATGTTTCAGCTCCATATCTGCGAATCATGTACACTTAATATTTTTGCAGTCAATTTTCAAATGTTTATACAAAGGTTATGCTTTTCATTTCCAATGCAGCCATTTGGTTTCCGTTCAGTACTGTCCATCATGAAAAACAAATCAATTAACTGAGGAAACCTACTTATGTGCTGTTATCCCTCTCAGGGAACATAAGGTCTGCATTCATTTTTGTCAGTGTTATATTAGCAGTGCATGGTGTTTTTGGTGTTTTGAGCGCAGAGTGAGTTGAAAAGTTAGCACTGCATTGTCGCATCAGCAGTGGAGCAAGAAGACTTTAAGTGCCTGTTTCACCTTATTTGGAGCTTACAAGCTGCGATTTGCAATGTGATGAGATAATCTCCTCTTGCTCATTTAAACATGTCTCACTAATTAAAACAAACATTATACTTGCAAGAGCGCTGTAGGCCTTCCAAATTTCTCTGCAATTTGTGGGATTTGCAATCACTTTTGGAACCAGACGCGCTGGTCACAGATTGCTTTTATTAAAGGAACCTGCAGAGGTTTAGCACTGCATTTTCATAATGTTGCAGGAGACATAAAAGTGGGCAAATTTTGTGCATCAGAGGCCTAAGTATCCTGACTTTTAGTCTCGAGTGTGGGTGAAGCTCCAAAAACATTGCAGTGTTACCTGCTCCATTACCAATAATGGAAAATGATAGCATCTTTTGTGAGACCCTTCCTGCCTGGTAAACAAACTCTGTCAGTGTTTTTGTGGAAAATGTGCCGTCTCCAAACTCACATTACTGAGGTGCAATTTTCTCTGATTTAACAAAAGTCTTATAAAACTATCTTCATGGGTTTTGCATGATTTCCCCCATGATAAGTAAATTGACTTTGACATTGAGATCAGTGTAATCCCCAAAGTAACTACATATAAATAATAGCCTAAAATGTAAATATGCATGTAAAGTAAGAAATACCTCATATATATCTCAACATATCTCATAAAAGTGTTCAACTATATGTACTTGATTTCTTTTCAGCATTGCATGGCAATAACTTGAATGCAACTCTACCATAAAATTTCATGCCGTTTAGAAATTAATGGAAACCAGTGGATGTGCAGATTAGTAAATTGTGTTTCATATCATATTTCACTGACTTATGAAATGTTTTGTATGTAATATCTGCAATAAGTAGTAACTGTAGCTGTCACATAACTGTTGCGATGTGATGTCAAAGACCTAAAGAATAAAGAAGCATGATATGGAAATATGCATGTAGAATACTTTAAAAAAATGCTACTAAATGTATTGAATTACCATCCACCAATGTATGACAATAATCTAACTTTACAGCAGACTTAATGTTCATGCTGATACATGACACAAGTTTCTTCACATTTGGATAAGTGAGTGGAAACCAGTGGATGCCTGAATAGGTGGACACAAACTCTAGATCACATCAGTATGGTTTGCAAAATGTTCTAGTATGATGTAAAGCAATTAGTAGTTACGTGGGCTCAAATATGCAAAACAGCTGATATGGCCCTTTAAAAAAAAAAAGCATCACCCATCTAATAAAGAATTAAAGGAGAGAAGGGAAAGGAGGGGTGGAGGGGTGGAGAAATTATAGTTTAGAGACTGGGCTGCACAAAAGTGAGCTGCGTTTGATAAATGGCTGACTGGGCACAGCATCGTTTAGAGTTATTAATAAAACACAGACGCTGTATCGATCCATGACACAGGCAGGGCTCAGCAGCGGCAGATATGCTCTCTCTGATATAGATTTACATATGGTCCCTGTTCTCTGCTATGGATTTAGTGGCAAAGCTCAGAATGTTTCTGAGGCTTTGACTGATTAGGGCTGTCCAACCTGCTAAAGGTGGATGAAGAGATAAAAATTAGCGAGAGAGGATGAGAGAAAGATGTATTTACTGTATATGAAGTGAGGAGGAGAGCTGGAGGGAGATGCCCCCGTTCCCAAATCAACTCTGTTCATGTGGAGAGCTAAGCGGAGCGGACAGGTGTCAGCGGCACGGTGAAGTCTTCCTCCCAGTGAAGCTATCGAGGGCTAGAGCTGTCTGCATTCAGTTAAAACTCCTAATCATTCCTTATGACTCCCACAACTTGTAGCCCATCACCACCATTCATCATCTTCATGAGACATCTTGGAGAGAAGTGCTTAATTTACTGAGATTATGACACCGTTTGCATATAAATTGTTGGTAACGATAGGAGCCATAATTTAGAGGGAGGAGAATTGGAGGAGGGAGGGTTTTCTCTCTCTTCCTTGATTTTTTTTCCATCTTTGTTTTGAGGAAGAAGAAGAATCGGATCCCACGGCTTTAGTTCCCCGCTACTTTCACACATACACACACCAACATAAGCACATGCACAGCCCATCTTCTTTCCACCATGAAGGCACGTGCAGGGGTCCAGGGATCACCCAGAATGCTTTGCCCTGCATTGTTGAGCTGTTCCTTTCAGTGCATTAGAGGGGGGTGAGAGGCTCCTCTTTGCCAAAAGATGGGTCAGGCCCTTTCACTGCCAGCATCCTTCTTTCACCCAGGCCTCTGTCTCCCAGGGCAACTTGCTTTCTTGTCCCCTGCATGTGTGTATATCTCTGAATGTGTGTGTGTGTGTGTGTGTATACATATGTGTGTGTGAGGAAGAGTGCAAGTGAAAGAGAAACATGAAAGGGAAAGCAGGCTCGGTGACTCGCTGCCAAACCTTCTCCAATTTCCTCTCCACAACTAATCTGATTGGCTCCTCTGATGCTCCGACGGTGAAAGGACAGCAGGATTGGATGATGCCGGCAGGAATTGAGCAGGCAGTGGGCTGGACTTGGCTGGGAATGTTTGGGATGAGGCAGGAATTTGGGCAAATATCCCCCTATAGAACTCTTTCGGGGAATCATTATGTGTATGTTGATGCGTCTGTAAAGTGTGTATGTTTAGAGCATCGTACTTCAAGTGCCTAATTTGTGTGTGTGTGTTTGTGTGTATGCGTGTGTAGTTTTGCATGAGCATCCTGTCAAATTGAAGGGCAGAGGAAGCTTTAGATTTGGGGGGAATAAAAGACAAAGAGGCCAGGGGAGAGAATGAGAAAAACTCTATCTCCGTTCACCCGATTTAGGATTACCAAGAAAAGCAGGGGGGCTGTCGGAAAGAAGGGGAGGTGGAGGGTGACAGAGAGAGAGACAGAGAGAGAGAGAAGGCGAGAAACACAGGGAATTAGAGATGTAGAGAGAAACAATAAGTCCGGAATGAATCAGGCTGAGCAAACCAAATCGAGGGGGATGTTGGGAATCTGAATCCGGTTAATCAGCAGGTATGTTTACAAGGACGTGACCAGATGGAAATCCCAAGGAGTTCATTTTGCTCCCACTTTGAAGTCAAAGTGTAACTTTTTTCTGTTGACCTATTTGCACTGTCCCTGTCAAAAAACCATGCCATAATTCTTTATTTACTATATTAGCATGCTATTTGCTAATTAGCTCTAAACACAAGGTATACTGTAAAGTCAAGGGATCGCCAAAGATATTACAGTTAATCTTGAGGGGAACATGAATGCCCACAAAATTTCATTGCAATCCATCCAATAATTGTGGAGACATTTTCACAAATGTTAACATCAATGTGGCGAGAGAGGAAAACTCAGGGGTCACCAAAGCCAATCATCCTCTGGTAATCATGAAAATCTGTATAACATTTTGTGCCGATACATCGATTTAGATAATTCACTGAATAAGTGAAAAGTCTGACCTGCTGGCGGTTCTAGATGAAAGTTAGGGGAATCACCGAAGACATTTAAATTTATCTTCTGTGGACCATGAATGTCGGCACGAAATCACATAGCAATCCATCAAATAGTTTGGACCAACCTTCGGAAATAACATTGCCATCCCTAGAGCCACTAGTGTTGCTGCACAAAATACACAACCTGCACAACCATTACATTTACATTATATTTACTCACTTGGCAGACGCTTTCATCCAAAGTGACTTACAAGCAAGGGACAACACAAAAGCTTCAGTGCAGTAGGAGACCTTGAAGTAAATACTAAATACTAAATCTGCTCAATAAGATGAAGTGCAAGGAAATCAGATAAAGAAGTGCACCGAAAGTGCATATTAAGTGCTAGTTAGGCTTGTTAGGGGGTTAGAGGTTTTAGGAGAGGAAATGCTCTTGGAATAGATGAGTCTTCAAGAGACTCTTGAAGATAGAGAAAGACGCCACTGCTCTGAGAGCATTTGGTAGCTCATTCAACCGTCGACCACAAATGAGAACAGTCTAGACTGTGATTGCCTTGTGTACAGTAATGGCAATGCCAGATGACGTTCCTTGGACGATAGCAGCAGCACATAAGCCTGCATGATTGACTTCAAGTACATGGTTGCAAACCCAGAAGTGACTCTGTAGGCAAGCATTTGTGACTTGAATTTGATTACGGCGCCCATGAGTGGAGGGTTAGGGTTAGGTTAGTTCAATGAGCAACAGAGTGACATGAGCCCTTTTAGGGTGATAAAAGACCAGATGTGCCACCACATTATGGACCATCTGTAAGGGTTTCACTGTGCATGAAGGGAGGCCTGCCAGAAGGCCATTGCAGTAGTAAACCGTTACACCCATGTTTCATTGCTGAACATCTTATCCCAAGACCCTACGCAGCTGCTCAAACAGCCTCCATTTTTCTAGGGGGGCTTTCCACAAGGTTTTGGAAGCTGTCTACAAGAGCATTAGTCAAGTTGAGCAATGATGTTGAGAAATAAGGCCTGGCTCTCTGTCAGCACTCCAGTTTATCCCGAAGGTATTCGCTTGAGCTGAGGGCAGGCCAGTCAAGTTCTTCCACACCAAGCTTGGAAAACCATTCCTTTATTTACTTTTTTGCACAGGGGGGTTGTAATGTTGACATATAAGAAGGGCCCTCCCCCAGACTGCAACAAACTTGGAACCAGATGATCGTCTAAAATATCATTGCATGCTGAACCATTAAGATTTTCCTTAATTGGAACTAAAGGGGAAATCAGCTCCAGTACACAAGGGGGTGTCCACACATGTTTGACCATACGGTGTTGGTTGCTTTAAATAAAAGCATCTGCTCAATGTATACGTTATACACTAGGAATTTACCTTTGTGAGTTGGTGTATGTGAATAATTGCAGCAAAGTAAACAGTCATTAACTGTGACACACAAAGAATAAGCAACAAGATGTTTTACACAGCCAACCGTCCAAATCCAAACAGTAATACACTGTGAGACACGGATAAACTGACTGAGAGTATGTGTGGGAGGAGGGGGGGGGTAAAGCGGCAGAAAGGTGAGGGGGGGGGGGGGGGGGGGGGGGACAGGATAACAGAAAAAGGAGGTGAGGAGCAAATGAATAAATAAGAGAGACACGTTTGCCAATTCTGCAGAAGAAAGGAGCAAGGATTAGGAGGTGTACAGATGCGGAAAAGGAGAGTGGGAGAGAAAGAGAGAGATGGAGAGAGAAATGGGGGGAAGGAAATGAGAGAAACAAAGACCTCACAGTGTTAGGAGTGCTGCTGGGCATCCTCAGAGGAAAACAGAGCAGACTCCTTTGTAGTTCCAAAGGAAGCTCCAGGTCTTCATGGATGTGTGCATTAGCTGGTCCTTGAATTAGTGGCTCCCAAAGGTCCCTCTCGCTCTCTCTCTCTCTCTCTCTTTGCCTATCACTTTCTCCATCTTTCCAGCTCTCTAAAGCCATCTTTTCCCATCAGTTTATCTCTCTGGGTCTTCACCTGCCCATATATCTGTCTATCTCCACCTCTTTCACTCTGTCTTTCAATTTCTTTTCCTCAATCTCCCACACAAACTTTATCTCTAACACACACACACACACAGAAAAAATACCAAAATAGAAACATTTGTGCACACACACACAGTGATGCGCAAGTTACACAAGCATATCTGCACTCACATACACACACACACACACACACACACACACACACACAGAAACACAACGGAGCGGTTTTCTCTCACAGGCTTTCTCTCACACTCAAACAGGCTTTCCAAACCTGGCTTCCTCAGCAGGTCCCCAGGTGCAGAAGTCTGCATCAAAACAGACTCCCTCTTCTTCCTCTTCTTCGTCTTCTTTTCTTTTACGTCTTACCTTTTCTTTGTCTGGAAGAAGCTAAAACTAAAAGTCCACAAACTGAAATTGACAAATTACTCAGCGCACGCTCCAGCTGTTCCCTGCTCTTGCATTTTCTCCTTCTCTTCTCTTTTTCTCTTCTTCATCTTCCTTTCTTTGTCTCTCTCCAGCAGGTTAATGTTTCCCATCTTTCTCTTTCTCTTCCCCTTTCGCTTTTGTAGAGGTGAAACTCTACTGCTCTACTTGCAAACCAGCCTTATTAAAAAAAAAAAGTGTCTTGTGTCTATGTTTCATTTGGGTTTTTTTGGGGAAAAGCTACTGAGAAAGTTCTTGGATACTTTTTACACTGTTTCTTTAAGCAGACCTACTTTGGTGTTTATATTTTGTTTTGCTCATATATATATACCTGACAAGTATAAGTGTTGAAAAAATGTAATTCTGAGCTTTACTGCAGCTACTTTTCTTGCAAAGTGTCAAAGTTCCAGTTCAGTGGAGAGATCAGACTGACGGATTCTAACACTTGGCGATCACCTCCTTCCTGTGACAGAAAGGTGTTGCCTCTGACTGTCTTCAAACTTTTATTCTTGCAAAGTTCAGTCAGTTTGTTTGTTTGAACTGTTTTTTTGTTTATTTTTTTGTTCAGTTCAGCACATTTCTAGGCAAACATGAATATTGTAAATAAGGTTGCTGAAGTCATCATTTGCCCTTTTCTTTCAGCAAGCTTGACTAGGTGAACTGCATCTGACAATTATTATTTCTACTTTTTGACCCAACCTGCTCACCGTCTTTACCCAGGTGAGACAATATGCAGGATTTGAACACAACAGAGAAAAAACTGTCCAAAGGTGTGCACTATTATTTCCATTTGAACAACTACCCCGTTGCATGGAAACTGATACCTTGAAGGAGCTATTTGTAAGTTTTTCCTATTGCTACATGGCTGATGTTAGCATCAAGAGCTGTTTACTTTCCAGTCTAGAAGAAATGTTGCAAGTTCAGCATCAAACTTTTTTCCTTTACTTGCTAAGAGTTGTCTCCAGCGGCGGAAAGCAACGCCAGTGCTAACTCTTGTCTCTGCCATGCCTTTTCTTCTACTGAAGTTAGCGTGCTAACCACTTTCTGATAGCAGCTCACTATAGCCTCCAATCTGCCCTGAAGACATAGCGCTGCTCAGAGGGCATATTATAACCTCTTGTCTCGTAAATGCAGCGATGGCAGAAGCGCTTGTCAAGCAACAATCACCACCACCTGCTCCTGGCAAGAAAGCACATTTGGCAGGAGAGAAAACTTACAAGTAGCCCCTTTCAGCTGAAGCTTGATTTTTGAATATTTTTTTTTTCATCAGTTCACTAGTCTGTTAATAGATTCCTTCAGACTCACCAGGAAGTGGCCCACTGTACTGTATGTCATGGCTACACTGAAAATGGCCCTTTTAGCCACAAGTACAGCTGCAGCTAAGCTAAAGAGCTCAAGCTCTGATGTGAATCAGACCAGTTAGGTCAATTCAGGACTTTGCTGTTGAAGATTAGTTTGTTAATGTACTGAACTCCTCCATTAGACACTTGATAGCAGCCCCAACAGAGCTAAACCCACCATCAGTTGCCAGCTTATATTTAGTGCTACAACAGTCATACATGACATTAGTTTCGCTCTTCTGAGCTGGCCTCTCTCTCTGCCTGTCCTGTTATGCCATTTGCAAATGACCAGTCCTTCCCCACTGCCAGTGTAGGTCAGCTGTAGACTTGTAAATTCTAGATCACCGTGCAGCTCTGTGAAGCTTGCCACTGGGTAACAGTGAGATAAGAGATATCTGAGACACTTGTTCAGGGAGAAAATGTTCCACCAGTCAATGCTGTGTGTATTTTTCTCAGGACAGCTGGCATATTGAATGGAACCCTCTCCACAAACCTCCAACCCCCTCAACCCCTCCAACGCCTCCTCCTGCTCCCTTTTTCGCTCCTTTGGCTGCATCCTTCACCCCCTACCATTCAGCAGAGTTGGCACGGAGACATGAAGCAAGAAGAGACAGGGGAGAGTGGGAAGGCAAGGGGGGAGGGGGTGGGGGTGGGGGAGGTTGGCTGGTGGAGGAATTTAGAGAAAGAAAGCATATCGGTTGCACCTACAGAGAGCGCCGAGGGGCAGCGGGCAGAAATAGGGTTGTTAGTGAGGGGTTACAGTTGGAAAGTGTGCAGGAGCCACTGAGCTGGAACAGTAGATGATAAGGGCATGCTCGTTCTGATGAAGAGCTCCCTGTAGAGTTATCAGTCTGCGAGGGTTTGGTTTTGTGGTTTTGTTTGTGTTGGATGTTTGCTTGCACATGTGTGTAAAAGTTGTCTCTGTCTTGGTTTTGTGAGTGTGTCAGTGTGTAGACACAGTCATGGATCTGCTGTTTTTATGTTCTAGTCTACTCATGCAATTTGTACTTGTGTGTATTTGTTTGTGTGTGTGTGTGTTGCCAGCGTGTGTGTATTTCTGCACGTGTGCATTTGTGCCTGCATTGAAGTATCTCCAAAGACTGTGTGTGCATCTCTAAAGTCTCTGCTTGTGTCAAGCATCTCTGTGCGTGTCTGTCAAATGTCTGTGTGTGGGTCTGTGTGTGTGTGTGTGTGTGTGTGTGTGTGTGTGTGTGTGGCCTCCTCCACATCTGTTTATCTCATTGTATCAGTCCCAGCAGTAAGGGCATGTCTTCAGCAAGTCCCAGTCTGCCCATATGTCTGCCGTGATCCGTGAATAACTCTGCCTGCCAGTCTCAGACAGGGCCGGCCCTCTGCTCCACACCGCACTGCTCTCTGAAACACACACACTCAAGAAACACACACACACACACACACACACACACACACACACACACACATGCTAATGCTTACCCACTCTTATTTATGCACACAAGTATTCACTCATCCTCCAATGCATACACTCATACACCCACACAAGTGTAGACGCAGACATGTGCAGGCACAAGTTCTGCTCAGGTGGATAATTGAGGCAGGAGCACAAGCATACACTCACAGAGGCACACACCTACACACACACAAACACACACACATAAACACACACACATGCATGCACCAAAAAAATCAAATCACTCCGAGATGGGTAATTGATGCAGCAACACAGGCACATATACACATAAAAGCCTCACACACACATACGCACGGCAGCCACTTCAGCATCACTCTAATTTCCTCCAGGTTGGAGGACACTGAGGTTTTTGACATTGAACACAGCAGAGGGAAGTAGTTTATAAGCTTTAATAAAGTCAGATAATAAGGGGTAAGGTAAATAAGGTTAAGGTTAATAAGCTGTGGACGAGAAGCTGTGTTAGAACTCGGAGCTTGAAAAAGCGAACAGACCCAGGTTCAGACAGATCAAAGTCTTACATCAAGATTATTCCTCTTGGAAAATAAACCACAACAAATTGGCGGCAGCCGAGGACTTCTCTCTGATTCTAACTACGATAGCATCAATTAGCACTTCAAAGAGGCATAAGGGTTTTCTCCAGCTATCTTTAGATGCCAGTAGGCGTCTTTCTGCCTTTCTGTCAATAACACTCAAAGTTTCTGTGGAGGGAGAAAAGAAAAGGGGGGGTTTGTTGGAGAATCAGCAAAGAGACATTTGCAGACCCCTCTAGTAAAATCTGTAGAGGTCAGTTTCACCTTCATTACTGGCATCATTATAAAGATGAACAATCATGTGCTTAAAAAACCAAGACAAACAGAAAAGGAAAGACAGCCAAAAAACTTGGCAGAATAAATTGGTGCAGAGATGGATTTCGGTGCGTGGGACTGTGTTTTTTTTTTTCTGTTGTAGATTCTGAATGTCAGGCTCTTCCCAGTGCTGTTGTCAGGAGGGAGTTATAATGATGCGCGCTGTTACACTATTCCTTCTGTCTTATAGGAGCATAGCCTGCATTTTGAAGTTTTAGAGTCAGAAAAATCATCATCATCAACATCAAACAGCACCGTAAATTATGGCAGTCATCAGCGTTGTTACACTGAACTCCAGCCTGGAGCGCTTCGCTCTGGTTTGCTGCGTCCCGTGCAGTAGGAGGGCAGCATGACCCTAATATTTCAGCCTAGACGGTCTGATTGCCGCTGATTGAGATTAGATTGCAATAAAGCATCGCTCGCTTTGGAAGCCTTATGATTTCCTCCTGCGCTTTGTCAGCTGTACAGATTGAGCTGCTGTTCATTATCATGGAGAGGCTGTCGACTGTTTGGGGGAATCCAGGGGGAGGCTGGAGGGAGGAGACAAGGAGAGGGAGGAAGAGGAGGAACGGGGAGAAGGAGGGGGTAAATCAAAGCAAAGTTTGGTAAACTTTCCTGAAGGTCGTCCGAGAGCGTGGCTGGGAC
Organism: Trachinotus anak; assembly: GCF_046630095.1. NCBI lineage: Eukaryota > Metazoa > Chordata > Actinopteri > Carangiformes > Carangidae > Trachinotus > Trachinotus anak. The sequence continues at coordinate 10,636,039 of NW_027273866.1, read as the reverse complement.
GGGCCCGGGGGAGGGGCAATCAAAAGACAGCTTTGTCAACCAATCAAAAGGCAGGCACCGTATCATCTTCAATCGACCAAACACGCCTGCGGAATAAAAGAAAGGAAGTGCGAGTGAGCGTGTTTCGCTCTCTCAGAAGGTGGCTACAGAGAGATCCTAACCTTTATCTGTGTACTTCATCAGCGACTCAAGCGACTTTGACCTCCACAGCTATTAGCAGGCATTTCTGACACACACACACACACACACACATCTACAAATGCACTCTGTCCCTGTCTTTGTTCTTCTCTTCAAAAGCACACATAGTAGGAAATTTAACGCTCCTTCTCACACACACACACACACATGTACACACACACACACACACACACACTGCTTGGTGCTCTGGGGCTGTTTACATAAGGCCTTGCCCTGGGAAAGCACTGTCATGCTGCCAATGCTGCCAGCAGCGAAAGAGCGAATGAAAGAGATGGAGAGTGCGGAGGGGAGGGAGATGGCGGGTGATGGAAGATAGAGCTTTGCCAGTCTGATGTGCTCACAGCCTCGGGGACCAGCGGTCAGTCAGAATGAGGGATGAGGATGGATGGAAGGAGGGATGCAGAGAAGGAATGCGAGATGAAAGGAGAAGTGTAGTCAAAGAAAATCTGAGCAAGAGAAGGATGGATTTGGGTGGATGAGGAGATACATGAAGGGGGTGGTGGGGGGGTGGTGGTTTAAGATTAGATTTAAGCGGAGTGAAGCAGGCCAAACTAAGCAGGGCAGAAGAATGGACCGACAAGCAGAGAACAAAGGAGGTTAGGGAGAGATTGGCAGGAGGGGAGGATGGAGAGACTAAAGAACGAAGCAAAAGAGAGGAAAAAAAGATGAGATGGAGATGGAGAAGGGAAGAGGAGGAAGAGTCCCCTCAGTTTGATGCTGCTCCTCTTTGAGGCTCTAAATCTATATGAGCGATGCATCAGCTTCATGTTCACACACAGACACAGTTCGGACCTTCATGTCCGCACTTCAAGTTTATTTATTCAACCGGTAGAAAAGGGGGGGGGGGGGGGGTGTACCCAAGGTCAAAACCACTTAAGTGTGTCCCTCTTTCTTCTTATGTAACCTCTCTCTCTCTCTCTCTCTCTCTCCTCTCTCTCTCTCTCTCTCTCTCTCTCTCTCCCTCTCTCTCTCTCTCTCTCTCTCTCTCTCTCTCTCTCTCTCTCTCTCTCTCTCTCTCTCTCCCTCTCTCTGTATCTGAGCTGCATACTAAGACACACAAACTCAAGCACACACACACACACAGAGGCATACTAAAGCAGGCAGGAGTGTATCGATTTAGCATGGTGTGCAGATTCCCACCACTGCCCCTATACGCAGATTAAAGGGAGAGGAGAGGAAAACACACACACTCACTTGCTCCCTCACACACACACACACACACACACACACACACACACACACTAACACACACATACACCTGCACACAAACTCAGCGAAGCAGCTTTTGCTCTCCAAGCTTTTTCCTTTATCAGTGCAAGTGGGGTATAGTCATTATGCATATTCATTTTGCGCATATTTTATAATTAGTTCTCAGGCGTTAAGTAGTTTTGACAGTATTTTCTAAACATGCAAGTTTAGAGGTGCAGCATTTTAGATTTAATTTAACAGGGATGTGCAGGAATGTGTGTATGTAGGTGTGTGTGTGTGTGTGTGTGTGTGTGTGTGTGTGTGTGTGTGTGCAGGCGAGCACGTGTGTTTGCATAATGATCATTCCCTTATGCCGCAGCTTCTCGGGGCTCTCAGCATGCCAGCTGTTATCCCCTGCTGAGGGACTGCACACACACATGCTGCACCTACACACTCACATGTCACACCCTCTCTGTTTCAACATTATCAGTCAGCGGTGCGCTTCTGTGTCCTCCTGCAGGACAGTCTCAGAGTGATGTGTGTGTGTGTGTGTGTGTGTGTGTGTGTGGTGACAGCGTGTGATCTCTGTGTTCTCTCTCTTCGCTCTCCTCTGATACACTCTGTTCCCAAGCCACACCATTAGTGGCCCACTGGACCCTCAGAGATATTCCAACTGCAAACCCAAAAGGAGCTTTTACTGGCATGCACCAAAGGGATACGGCACGCTCTGCTCCATTAAAAGCATTTAAACTTATTTTTGTGAGCCTGACAGCTTTTTTTTTTTTTTTTTTTATCCTGGATTCTGCACACAGCTCTCCACACAAATTTGGGATGTTTCCTTCTCATGCTGTGTGTTTAAAAGCACTGGACTGAAGGTTTCCTGCAAACTGTGGGTTAGGACCCAAACATGGTCCATTTCCTCCCACACAACAAGAACAGCAATAACATTTCATGACCCAAAACTGCAATACAAACATTTTCAGTTTTTCATTGGGAATGAGAACAATCAGAGATTTTATATCGCGCCTTCCTCTTGTTTGTTGCCATGTAGCCAACTTTATTTTGGAAATGCATTTCCATGATTTGATAGATTTTTGACATCTTGACAACTTGATTTGACTCCAGTTACTGATTTTTTTTTTCTTTAACTGCAGCACTTTGCATTCCTCTGAAATCTATTGTTGAGTTTTTTTAGAGAAAAAGGTTTCATGTGATTGACAGTAAGAAGAGCACAACACAATGCAGCGCTGACAGACACAATGAAGTAACAATAAAAGAACAAATTTGACTAAACTAATTTAGGGCTTTACTGGGGAGGATTATCCTGTTCATGCAATTTTCAAGTCTGTGCAAGTTGTTTTTCATACTCTACGAGAAGGAATGGCAGCAAACTGTTTTTTTAGAGGAAAAAAATTAGCTCTGATATCTCAAACACTGTTGACTGAGTGTTGACTGAGTGTGCCGACCGAACAGAAATCATGTGAAAGAGAGAGAGAGAGAGAGAGAGAGAGAGAGAGAAAGAACTCTGCCCTTTGGCAGGAACTAAAACAAACACCCACTAAAAGCAGGTTGCTTCATTGTTGAGCAAACGGTCTATTAGTACACATTGTAGGAGTCTTGCCAGTGTTCCCATTTCAGTGAAGTCATGATGTCTGTGCCTTGGTGTTCACCATCACCAGAGCTCTTCACGTGGGCACAGTGAAGTGGTTTTGGATAAAACAAATCCTCTGTTTCAATTCATGTACTTCTATAGTCGCACTTGCTTTTCTGAGTGCATAAGTATATTCACATTGACGAGCATGGCACTACAGCTACCCGGATGGCACACTAAAAACTAGGGCTGCACAATTAATCAAAATATAATCGAAATCGCAGTATGGCCAAATGTTATATCCAGATCACAGGAGCTGCAATTTTTCAATAAAAGTAAAATGTGTCACAACATGGTTGTGGTGCCACAGAGGCGCCCTGGACTACAGATCACATTCTCCAGACTTAAAGGAACATGCTTGTTTAGTACATGCCCCAAAAAAAAAATCATTTTAAATTCCATCTGAAATCATGACTCATATCGCAATATCTGCCAAAATAATCACATATTGCGCAGCCTGACTCAAAACAGCCCAAAAATTGAGTGTAAAACGATGAACACCCCTCACCCTCAACAGCCACAATCTTGGCTTCGTAGTGGAAGGGGAGCAACCACCCACGTATTTTCAAACTTGTGAAAGCGCCAACCGAGGAAGGAGAACACATGATTACTGCGATGGCGGCCTAATTTCTATGTTGCGTGACACAGAGGAGCAGTGTTTGATTTGGAACAACACTGCCGTGTTGAAAACCACGCGCTGTAGTATCTGACACAGCAATAATGTCTGTGCCTTGGTGCGTACCATCATCGAACCCCTTCATATGAACATGGTGAAGTGATTCTGCATAAAACAAAGGCTCCACAAATTGTAAAACTGAACTGATCTGTCCACAAAAAAAAGCACAAAAAACATCTCGAAAAATGTACCAGGGCTGTTTTTTATTTAGCAGTCAGTTGCTAACCTCGGTTGCCAAGTCCAGGACCACCTGTAGCTGCTTTACAATAAATGTATCCCAGTGGTTTTCTCTTGGAAAGCCTTTAATGTGAAAGGTAGGAGTAGGAAGTGTTCAGATCATAACACAGTGCCGCTATCTGTCAGATGAAAGTAAGTACGGCAGTGTAGGAGAAATGAAACGAAAACTCAAAACCATCAACACCGCCAGTTCTGTGGGAAAAGTAAGTTTGGCTCTCAGTGCTGTCATATCTTCCATGGTGATGTAACTTCCATTGTAATTTGAAATCACAGTCGCAAAGTTTTTGAGAGAGCAGGAGATGTATTTCAATAAAAACGTAACAAACACTGGAAAAGCACAGAAGACAGATCCAGATTTAAAAAAAACTGATCTCAGAATCACATCAAGTAACGAGTGTAACCAGTAGTCGTCGCCTGAAAAAAGCCTCCACTCTCGCTCCACTCCGGCAAAAATGGCTGGTTGTCATTTTTGTCAGGTTGACAAATGGCTGCAATTGTGGCTCCTTCACACAGACAGTGTGAGGCTGGATTGGCCGTTTGGATCGTTCCAAACCTGTAAGAACGAGAAGAGCTCAGCTGACTTGATGCACACACTCACTTGTTAGATTAAGTACAGGTAAAGGTTGAAATGATGCAGCTGCACTTTAAGCTCGGAATAGCTGCTGCTGCTTAGTATTCTGTCCTACTTTGTGTCTCGCCTTTGTACTGTCTTTCAAATCGTGTACTTAGGCACTGGAGAAAAAAAAAAATCCATAATTTAACCTTATGTAACCGGTTTTGTGTGATAAATTTGTGTGTGTTGTTCAGAGAATGTTCCTGCGTAAGTATCACTGAAACTTGCAGCACAATAGGTGAGGAGGGCTGAAATAATGGCCATCAATACCCCTGAGACAGCCTGATTCAGACAGCTGAGTTACTTAAGACTATTGAACTATTGAATTTGGCTGCAACATAACAGACTGTGGTACATGATGTATTCACGAAGTCTGTGCGACATTAGAAATACTACAGGTAAGATTCTGTATGGACTTTTCCTCCTTCACTCCTCCTTTCTTTCTTTCTTTTCTTTTCTTTTCTTTTGTCTCTGTGCTCATGGGAGAATTATTGGCAAAGATAAATGAGAGCTTTACAGTAAGACCTTTACTTTTTGGCAAATTAGAAAAGCAGAGGTAAGAGATCTGCATCTCCTTCCTTCTTTCTTTCTTTCTTTCTTTCTTTCTTTCTTCTGTCTCCATCTCCCTATTATAGCACTGAGCTGTGTGATGCTGATGGAATCAGGGAGGCTCACACCATCATGCTAAGATCAATGTAACATGACAGGGGGCTTTTTGGCCAGGTATTTATAGACTACAGCATTATGGGCTCTCACTCTCTCACACACAGAGACACTTCATTATCAGGGGCAAATCAAATCACTCTCACGGTGTGTGTGTGTGTGTGTGTGTGTGTGTGCGTGTGTGTGTGTATGTGTGTGTTCAGGGATGTACTGGAGCCAGTCAAGGAAAGTGGAAAAGAATGTCGGTGTCTCTCACTTGCTTTTTCAGGCTGTCCCTGGTCACACTGAGCATGTACTGAGGTGTGTGTGTGTGTGCGTGTGTGTGTGTGTGTGTGTGTGGTCACCCATTAACATCTTTCTATCATTCTCTGAATACTTTTCCAGAACAATCTCCTCTGAATTTTTCACCAGCACCACCGCCCCTGCACAAAAGATCCTCTCTATTCCCTTCTTTTTTTTTTTTTTTTTTTTTTTTTTTTTTGAAGCAAAATCAGGGCAAGTTAATAGACACCTAGCTTATATTTGCTCTTTGATTTAGCTAGACCCAGCCGCCGCTATTAAATGTCATTTAAGGAGCACATTTAAGTAGAAAATTGCTGGAAGAACAAGTGAGACCCCAGTCAGCTAAACTCTATTTATAAACCTCAGGGTGCTGATTGGACGGTGCTTAGTTGCTCTTGTCTTCATTGGTTAAAAACACATGAAAGAGTCAGAGAGCATGCATGCTCGCGCACGTGCTCGTGCACACGCTCACACTCGAAACATACACAAACACATGCGCGCGCCCACGCGAACGTGCACGGATACCACCACCAGCTTAGGCAGGCATGTCTTCTAATTAACATCCAACCCCCAAGCTGTAACGTACAGTACAGACTCTAACAATAAGTTCATCCTCTCCCCCTCTCTCACACACACACACGCACACACATGCACACACACACACACCTCCGCTAATCTGCTACGTGTTTGCTGAGAGGCATTCCCCTTTCCTACCCACCCTCCCCTTCCTCTCTCGTTCACGTCTCTCCTTCCCTTCATCACTCCCCCAACACACACACACACAGGCGCGCGCACACATACACACACATACACACATGCACACACACATACACATCCTCCTCCCAAACTGCCTTAAAAGAAAAGACTTTTAAGACTTATAGATCTTAACACTTTTTTTGGGGGGTGGCTTAGGGGTGTTAGAGATGCTGTGTGTGTGTGTGTGTGTGTGTGTGTGTGTGTGTGTGTGTGTGTGTGTGTGTGTGCATGCAATGCTGCAAATGTATGTGTTGCAAAGATAGAGCACAAGAGTGGTTGTTTTTTTGCACAAGTGTTTGTGGCAGGCTGCTTGTGTGTGTATCCCTGTGTATATGCATGTGTGTGTATGTGTGTGAATATGAGGAGAGGGGGAGGAGGTGGGGGTGTTAAGGCTTTAGGGTTTAGAGGGATAGAGGCGAGGGAGAGGAGGAAAAGAGGGAGAAGCTGCAGCGTGTGTTTGCGTGCGTGTGCAGTGGCCGTGCGAGAGGCAGCGACGGCGGAGAAACAGCAGCGCTAGCACTGCTTAATTAATCAACATCAAAAGGCAGCATTAAAAATGAATGGAACCCGCAGCAACAGTTTGGCTAAAGTGAATTATTCAGGCGTGGAGCTTACCCCGCTGCCCAACATTCTATTAAGAGCTAAAATCTTGATATTTTTTTTTCTCCTCGTGCCCCCATTTAGTCTCTGTTTGTACCAGGGCTGCAAAGTTTGCAGCTGAGGATCAATGCCTTGCTTTGCCAAGGGAATTTTAGGCAAACAACTCTCAGTCCACTTTTCAGGCGCCTCTGTTTGAGCAGAATGCCATTAGTCTCACCGCTGACCACAGTTACGGGCCCTTAGTTCCAAATTAAGGCTCTATTCCTTTTTCAATTAATTGTATTCGAGGAAGTGGTTTTCAATTAAATGAAAAAGTCGCTGAACTCTGAGATGAGGAGATCTTTAACCTAAGTGAAAATCCATTCTCTTTTCCATTATTTAACTGTAATTTGAATATCCACCCCCATCACAACGAATTAAAACTGAGATAATACACATTTTCATCATTAATTAAGCACTGTGTACTGTCCATCATGAGTCATGGCTGTTAACACAGAGGCAGATTGCCATCAGGCATTCATCCAGCTTCTCTATTAATTTGTACCTAAGCTCTAAATTAATGCAGTATCCTTCATTTATTATTTAACAATGTCATAGAATAGAATTCAACAGGCATGCTGCAACTGAAAGTCTTTATTTGCTTGTTGCCAGATCTTACAGTATTTCCTCAGACAGAGCAAAATTTACATTTTTCTAGCACCGGCTCACGAGGGGCAAAACAACAGTTGAACTTCAGTGTAGCATGAAATGAAGGCAGTAAAAAGTTGAGACCTCTGCGCAGTCGACATCTCTGTGTGGCTGGTGAACGCAGATGCCGCGGCTCCCCACACAGCCACAGCCACCGAGACACACAGGAGCCATAAAGTCTGTCGACCGGCCAGAGGCAGTCTGTCGCATTCTGGTTCTGACTTCCTGCAACGCCAGGCCTGAGGCACGCAGCCTGTGTGTTCGCGCCGGCGTCGAGGGGATAGCAAAGGAGAAAGGAAAGATGGAGAAGTGGGGCGATAAGAGGAGATTTGGGGAGATGTAGGGGAGGAAAATGAGGGGAGAAGGCTGGGAGCTAAAGCAGCAGGACTTTGTTTGCATACATTTAGAAGTCTGAGTGCCAATCGCAGCAAAACTAGACTGTTGCATGAATCATGTTTTTCTAGGATGGACTTCGTGTCTGTAGCTGAAGCAGCTTTATTTCATTTTTTCTGAGACCAACAAACATCTCTGCTGTGCAGCGTTTTACTTGTTAATGTTCTATTAACCCATTCCTTAGCATCAAGTCGCTGCAGGAGAGAGTCTATTGATGACATTCAACCAAACTGAGAAGCTTCTCACACTTGGTTTCATGTTTATCTTCATGTGTTGTGTTGATTTGAAAACACAGAAAGGCTCAATAAGCCCCAGCTTACTTATTTTGCTTCTGATCTGATGTGAAAGTAGACTCAAAGAAAGCCATACTGTACTATAAGACACAGAACTTTACAGTGCAGACATATAGCACACCGCTGAGTGAAAGACAGGGAGGTACACACTCAGGTGTACACACACACACACAAGTAAAAATTTATTTTGGAAATCTTTTCCCCTGTGAATCTTTCTCCAGGGACACACTTCGGTTTTAAAAAATAAAGGGAAAGCAAGACATCTGGAACAACAGTCTGGGTCTGTGTCTACGGGGTGTATGTGCGTGCACTTTATATATGTCTGTGTGTGCATGTGCATGAGTGTGTGCGTATTCTGCTGTGTTTTACTCAGCAGTCGACAATATGAGTTCACCTTCTCCCCAGAGTGAAAAAGTGGAAAACCATGCTGGGGTAATTGTGTGTGTGTGTGTGTGTGTACGTATGTGCACATTTTCGATGTGTGTGTACGTGTGTGAGTCCGAACACTATGCGCATCAGGCAGTGGGAAGTGTGTGTGTGTGGTGAAAGGAAAGGCTGGAGGCTTTATGTGTGCGAGTGTGTTTCCTTCTTTTTCTCCCTTAGCGAATGCCTATTTCTAGATCGGTTTGAGGGTCAAGGTTTGGCCACCGGTGGAGAAAAGCTGTGTTCCCATTTAAAAGGGAAAAAAAAAGCTCTCGCTCTCTCTTCACAATGAAAGAAGACCGAACACACATCATCCTCTTAAAGCCTTAACCCTTGCTCTGCCATATAGCTCCTCGAAGCACAGCTCTTCTAAAGACCAACGTTCTGCAAGGCTAACAGATCCTGGGCAAAATAGAGGCAATAAAAATATAAAGTCCTGCCACCCTGACACTTTACTGACCATTGAGTCAAATAGTTAAAACCCCAATTCAAATGCTTGTTTGTTTGCACAGGCCAGAGGCATCTGAGCAAATGTAACTGGTGTTGCTGTGATTAAATCAGAGATAAAACCTTGGTGCTTTAACCCTTCGCCTGCCTACCCGTCTTCCACAGAAAAAGGCTTCCCAGGGCCAGTGTGCCTCTTCTGAAACAGTCTTAAAGACCCCCTCCCACAACCGTCAAGTTTTTAACCTTGTTAATATGTCCATATTGGTGTTTTGTTTATATAGGCTAATAAGATATATCAAGAGCAAAATAAGAAGTACCAGTGCCATGAGTGCATATTTCCACCTTGGAACTGGTATAAACCAATGACAGATTCAGACAGACAGGTTTCATATGTCATGAAACTTAAGGAACCAATTCCATCAACTTGTGGTGATGAGGAGGGGGCAAAATAAACACAAAGCCTTGTCAGTACAGAAAGCAAGAGTTTGCATTAGCACAACCGCTAACACTGTGTCAGCCACTGCCAGTTGCAAGCTAACAAATGCGAACGCTAACCATTCTGTTACGTCTTCTAGTCAATGATTTTGGTGCACAACAAACTCCTGAGACTGTGTCTGACTGAGGCTCAAACCGCTAACCATCTTCATACACGCTTTGCTCTTTAACCTGTTAATTTAGTGCAAGCAGCGCTGGTGGGTACAGCACACGGCCTCATGCAGATTTCTCAATGAGGAAGTAAGCGTAGACATGCTTCCAGATCCAGTTTTCTCTTTCTTCTTTTTCTTTTTTTTTCACTTTTTATGCGGGAAAACCATGTTAAATGAAATATTAATCATAGCAGAGTATTTTTTCGTAATTTAAAACTCAGCAACTTATTGGCACAATTTTCACATTTTTCTGGTTCATTTATAGACTATAATCAAACTTAATTGCTCTAAGAAGCCCTTCAGTGTGAGTAATTTAATGAAATTACAAAATACACAACTTATACAGTTGTTTATCCGCGTGCTTTATTCAAACTCACCTCGGTTATTTGGACTAAAGGAGTTCTTTTGAGCTTTTCTCAAGTGAGTCATGATCACGGTGACTCAGACTCTGACTCACAGGTTAACACTGGTCTTAAATCCATTAAGCTGTAGCAACAACATGGGTATAGCATCCAAGATGCCACTTGTAGGTTTCTGGAGGGAATTCTGAAAGCCCATTTCTGTAAGACATATTTATCAAGCAACTTACTCCTATTTACAGCGAAGTGTATGAATAACCTCTTCAGTAAGTTTTCAAGTGATCACAATATTAATTATGTTTATGCTCTGAGCAGGAACATCCAGTCAGTTACAAGATTTACCCAGCTTTAGCCATATTCTTTGTTCTTTTAAAATAATATTTTTATAAAATAATTTCTAACATAGGTTAGGTTATTTGTGTAAAATCCTCCAGTAGCAATTAACATGTGAAAGTAAAACTAATCCTATATATTTATAATATACAGTAAAGACAAATGAAAAAGTACCAAAGTGGTGGAAACTGAAGCAAACAGAAAAAAGCTAGAGTGGGGAGGATGTTCTGCTGCTGGTAGAAATTTAAGAGCAGGTTTAAGTTGTAAGAAATGTGTTGATTAGCTTTTATTATCAAGTGTGGAAGTGGGAGTGAAAGCGAAGGATTTGAACTGTTATCTGACTACAGGTTAGCAGGTTGATAAGCACAGGGTCTGGTGTCCTGATGATCTTGTCATCTGTTTGGCACCAGATAAAACACATTTGGCATCAAGAGGGAGCCTGGTTGTAGTAGAGCATGACACCTTTTAATTGGGCAAACGTTGCATCAACATGCACCCCTATGAGCCAGAACTGTTAACAAAATCTGCATTTTTAGGCTCTACAGCCTTGGCTTCGATTCAGCTCAGGAGATTGCCATTTATATTGTTTTACAGATATGAGCATTAACGCCACATCCATGCTTATACATTTTTATTTAAAAAGCATCACTTTTGCTAAATTTATGCCTGAAATACTGCTGTACCTGTTTCAGTTTGAAAACTCCAGGGTTAGGGTTTAATGTGCACAGCCGAAATAGAGACTTTTGGAATCAATGACGGACACACCCATGTTCGATTTGTTTTGAATCCTTCACAGATTTGTAGCACTATTATCGGTTGACCTTTTTCCAGATGAAAACAATGATCCTAATCCTTGTTTTCCACCACCATGACCACCTTATACATTCAGTAAATGTTCCACCTTGTCGTCAGTCCATGCAAAGAAATCTCTGATCTTACTTTTCACCGCTGCGGTTTCTTGTTCACAACTAAGCGACCAACTGCAGAGTAGACAATCTGCTTCCTGCTCAGACTTGCATGTGCAGGTCCAGTGCAATGGTCCTGTGATATGTGTTTTCAGGAGCGTTAGTATGGACAGAGATTATTTCTTATATGGGGCAGAGATCATTTTCAAATGAACACGTATTCATGTGGATGTAGCCAAAGTCTGCAGAGCAACAGAATGGAACGCCACCTTCGTATACATGAGAATATGAATCCAAGACAATACAGAGCTGAGTTCAGTTAGACAGAAAACTGTTTGTCTCTCAGATACAGTGTCACAACTTCCTGATTCAGTGAAGTATCTTTAATAATAGAAGCAAGGCTTACAGGCAGATGGGTATATGAGCAGGCTGGTGAGTTGACAGGCAGGTCCAGGCAACAGGTAGCAAATGCTGGTAGCAGGTTCACAGTGAAACACACAAGAACATAAACAAACAGACTGACGAGAAGCTGGTGACAAAGGCAGGAATGGGTGAAGTGAGCAGGGGCTGGAAACAGGGGCCGAGGAGAACTGGAAAGCAAACTGTGACATGGAGTCTAACGTTCCCCATCAGTTGTCATGATTTCACCAAATATATAGGCAATAAAGTGGGAAAGGACCAGGAATTATAAGCTGTTAAAATGCTAAACAAATCACAGTCTCAGCAGAACTTCAATGATGGATATCGTTAACGTTCCAGCTCTGTTTGTGACGCTGTGTGGAGTGTGCAAAGTAATTGCCTCCATCTTTCTCACTGGATTTTACTGACAGATATTTTCAACAGAAATAATTGTGGGTGGCATGTCTCCTGAAAATGGAAAAAGTCACACCACTGCAACTCCAAGCCCAATAAAAGTATTTGTTTTATTGGGATGTATTTCCTGGCGTTAGCCAAGTGAGAGTACTAGATATATATTATATTTAATGGATTTGTCATTTCACTTTTGTGTGTTTTATTGTTCTGTCCCTTGTATTTTACTTCCTTTGAGTATGAACATAAATCTCCTCCTCTTTCTTTGGCCCTGTTCAGACCGCAAGTGGACAGCTCTAAGTACAGGCGTCAATGTGCTCAAGATGCATTGAGGATGCATTTTTGTGGAGGTGGTCTGGGCCACATGTGGCCTCATTCTTTTAGCAGTGTTTATACAGAAGTGTCCAGGGCCACACTGAAGGGCCCCCTGCTCAACTGATGTCCTCTGTGTAAGAGGAAGTAGTTACTCATTCGTACTTATTTAGGTGGTTCTCAAATCACGTAACCTGGCTTTGTCCAGGTCTGAAAATGCTGAAACACCCATAGAGATATAATACAAGTCTGGAAAACCTCTTGGGCGATTTGGTTTGCCTGCAACACACAAAGGAATAGACTCAGTCTGTACTGTTTTGATTTCTTCTTCTTTTAATTTCCAGCAGACTGTGCACAGGAGGTGGGCCTCCTACTGGTTAAAAACGCATCTGGTTTTTGCAAACTGAAATGATATATGAGTTTATCAGCATATAGAGCGGGGACGTGAGTTCTGATCAGTGGTCACTTGACTGACGTGCTTAGAGCTGCTTCTGATTGTATCACCCAAGGTGCATGTTAATGCCACAGCCTTTGATTGAAATTTGATGCAAATAAACAAAAAAGAACAACATGTGAAATTAAGTCATTTTTCAAACTAAGCTAATCATGAGATAACGATGATGTATTAAAATGAATTCTGATAAAATACTGTAACACTACTTAGTGCATTACAGCTAATTTTAGGATGTGGATAAAAGTAAAAACACAGGATAAATATCACCTGACTCTTTCCCTCACCTCCACAGGGCTTTTTAGCATTTTTCAGGTTACTGTTGCGGTTGCCGTATTCCAGGCTGCAACGTAATTGTTTTGGTTCCCTCTCACTGCTCTTACAGCATCATTTTTGGCCACAGCAGGCAGCTATGTTTTTTTAGAAAAACAGCTTTAAAATCTCACTGTAAGCAACCTGCCCAGCTCTAAATGGCAGACAGACATTGTTAGAGAATAACTGGGGAATTTATAGGCCCATTTGGCGGCTAAAAAAGCCAGATATTTCTCTCTGGAGGTGGTAGAAAGCAAAAACAGAGCTGAAAGTATAGTGAATATTGAGCTTACATTCATCAGGTGGACACAAACATGACTCAAAATGAATGCTAATGTTGCTCCGTGTCTGCTGGGTGTGTGTGTGTGTGTGTGTGTGTGTGTGTGTGTGTGTGTGTGTGTGTATATATACTTCATAAGGTGAAATTATGTCACTGTTGTGTTTACAGTCTCTTTCCGCCGCCCCCGAGTGGACAATAAATCACAGAACTTTCCCTACTGACTTCTCACTTATGATGTATCTCTATGGCAACCTAAACAATGACTAAGACTAAGTTACGCAGCGTCAATTCAAACCACAAAGTATGCACTTTACAGTATATACAAAACAAAGGAGGTTAACTTTCTAAATAAATCTCCACAATATCTTTCATCTCACAGTATCATAGATATTTAAAAGAAAAGTGCTGAACGCTGGAAGAAGCCTCTTTCATAGACTCAAATATGCATAGTATTGTGTATCATTTTGTGCAGTCCACACCATGAATCCATACTATATTGATCTCAACCATGCCATCCAAAATGGCAGTGTCCTCATCAACAAGCCATGAGCTGCTGCCGAAAGAGCACAACCATGTCTGCAGAATGTCAAGGGATCCACAGCATCCAGATGTGATTCCCAACTGTGAATTTTAATGGCATATTCAGCTGCAGCCTCCATCATGGCCCTTTTTCCTCTGCGGGCAAAAAAAAAAAAAAAAAAAAAAAAGACAGAGGGTCCATTTGATAACACAAATTCATAACTCAGTTAGAAGATTTGCATTGGCTCTGTGGTGATGGATGCACCAAGTCGACCATATGAAAAATATTACTGCAGGACATCTTTGCACAATTTGTCCCCCTGTAGTTTGAGCATACTCTGTGAAAATCAGCTCTCTGCACACAACAGTAAGTTTTGAGATGCAGAAAAGACTTCTATCATCACAAGCAAAGTAGCTTCAGGCCAGGTTGAAATCATAACCAAGACTGACTAATGTTTATGGATTTCTTAGAGTATGAAAGCGTGTGTATGTGTGTGTAGTGGGTGGGGGCTATCTGTGACTATTTGTGAAAAAAAAAAAAAAGAGGAGCAAGACTGAGGAAGAGAGACTCAGAGAGAGAAGCAGCGAGTCTCTGTGGAGTTGTTTTGGTCATGGTGCTTGAGCACTCTGATTAATGCTCATAGAGAGACACCAGATGGAAATAGAGAGAAAGAGAGAGAGAGAATGAAAGGGTAGAGGAGGAAATTTGTGGAGAAGAGTACCGTGGAAGATGATCAGAGGGAGGGAGGAGGAGAGAGAAAAGGGTGGATAGAGGCAGGAGGTGGAGTGAGAAAAAAAAGATTAATCTTAACACGTGGAGATGATGAGAAAAAGCTGGAGAGAGAAAGTAAGTCTGAAACTAGAAACTGAAAAAAAAAGGATTCTTCTGTGCTTTTGGTCATGGCAGTGGTTCTTTACTCTAATCCCTTTTCGCAACTTTAAGTTGATTTTGAACTTCATTGCTGATATTTTTTTTTTTTTTTTTTTGAAAGGATTAAAATATTAGGAATGCTCCTTCAGCCTTTAAACGTTTGCATAGACATACTTGATTGATATCTGAGCCAGCACGGACAAGGCGGGCAGGTTTTAATGTTCACAAGAAACCAGGTCAGTCGAAGAAATCTGGGTGGGCAGGCACTGACATGCATTGTAATAACCTGGTTACTGTAAATCCATGATCAGATTCCTCCCTCACAAATGTCCAGACTACTTTGTGCTAGTTTCCGTTTTAGTTCTTTAGTTTTTTTTTAGATGGAATCATTCTGTATGAAGTCGACTGCAGCTTGCCTACTTAAAAGTGAGTTTTCGTTAAACAAACTACAGTTATGTTTAAGTTCAGTGTTAAAATGCACCGTGTGTTCTTGAGGTGCAATAAATGCAATGAGTGCATTTGCAAGGCGGGTTTTTACATTTATTTTAAATTGTGCAGTGTTTAGGTTGATGTTTGCTAGCTAGTTTGTGCGTGTGATGAGAAACAAAATAGGGGCCCACTCATGAAAACATTGCTCCATAGCACCAGGAATGGTCAGACGCTCCACACGGAGAATATAAACAAGCTTCCACGGCTAACTATAGCGTACGAGCCAAAAAACATGAAAGTTAACTTTTGTGGACTTTAAAATAACAAAAATAGCACATCAGATGAGAGAGAGAGGAGAGAGCGCTTTAAAATGTGCTACTCTTGTAGCTTGACTTTGAAAAGGCTGTAAAGTGCCTATGCAAACTACTAAAAGCATCTGCAAAAGTGTTCATTATCTCACCAAGACTTGGTACAAGCCTAAAGAATCATTTTTTGTTTAAGAGTGTAGTTCGAGATGTAAGGTTTGCAGAGGAGAGAATTTTTGAAGGAGAGAGGAGAGAAGGGAAGAGAGGAGGGGGAAGGAATTTTGGGAGATCAGTGGCAGGGAGGAAGATGAGAAAAGAGGGTACGGGCACAGTGGGATTACTCCAAGATGTGGTGAGTGGGAGACAGGAATACAGAGAGACAGAGAGAGGAGGCAGCACTTCTTTTTGGTTTGTACTAAAAAATTAAGAAGCAAGAAACCTTCTGATGTTTTATACTGCAATTTAGGAGACATTTTCCCAAATAATGAATAGAAACGATGGAAAACAAATTCAAGCTTTTGTGTAGGACAAGGTTTTAGCAACTACTTGGCTGAGATACAAAAAGACAGCGGTCATGGCTAAAGTAAGGAATTAACATTGTAGTTGTTGTTAAAAGTGCTTGGTTGATGGGAGAAGTCATGCGTAGCCGAAACAAATACTGTGGGCGATGGTCGGAAAGTCAGTCATCCACCTACACTTCTCCTTGAAAGCTTTGTCAGTACTTCAAGGCATCAGTATGCTAAGTAGTTGTCAGATCATCAAACAGCTTGTGAACCCCTCCTTTTTTTTTTTTTTGGAGGGAGGGCTGCTTCAACCAGTTTTGTTACTTTCTGAGAAAAGTCCACGATTAAGCTGCCAGTTTCCTCCAGCAGAACCGCTTGTCAGACAGTCAAATGGCTATGGAAACACACACACACACACACACACCTTTCCAACGCTGGCTCTGTCTGTCCATTTCTGTAACTTTTCATTGTATTCAACATTCACAGCCACATCGCGCCATGCGTGGGGTTGACCAGCTGTGCAGAGAGGAGCTGGGGTTTGGAATTTCTCTCTCAGTTTCTCTTTTTTAATTCTTTACACTGCTATTTATGTCACTTTTCTCTGCAACGCTAAGAATTTCTGCACAGAGAGACTTTCTGAAACCGTGATATCCCAGTTTGGATGATTATTGATATTTCGCCCACATTTTTGCCTTTAGATGTGGTCAGACAATACTTGTACAGTGTACAAGCTATTTTCAAGCAGTAAACACGGGTGATTTTAAATTTATGAACAAAGAAAAAATGCTGTTGCTTCTCTGATCAGGACAATCTCGGATCAAAACCTGTCTGTGCGTTTTTGGCTTTTGCACCTTGGAATTGGCACTGAAATGGAACTTAAACCGAGTGACAAAGAAGGATTGACATCAAGAGAAATGGGCAGAACAGGAGAGAGGCAGCTAAGGAGGGGAACTGATGGAGATGAGAATGGAGAGACGGACACAGGGAGCAGAAAGGGAGGGAGGGGGATGCTCGCTAGTGGAGTCGGCGTTGACCTTCACTCCATCCAGAACCACGTACAACATTTAGCACATATGGCTTCGCTTAATGTGGCGAGACTTCAGTATGTGTGGGTGTTTGTGTGTGTGTGTGTGTTTCCATTTCTAATGTGCGTGTCGTAGGAGTGTGAGTATTAGTATGAGCGTGCATGCTTCCCTATGTGTGTCTTTGATTTTGTTTACATGCTTGTGTTTACTTGTGCGCTGCCACATGGATACGTGTGCGTGGCCGTGTGCGTCTGTGTGTGTGTGTATGTGTATGAGTGCGTATGTGTGTGTGTGCATGCCTGCAAACACAGTGTGTATCTTAATTGGACTCCATTCAAGTGTTTAATTACTCATTAGAGATGCTGCAAAGCAATCCATACACCAGCTTTCCCTGTTGGCTCCCTCTGCCCTCTGTGACTTCCAACCCACAGAGGCTCAAACGTTTTGACCCAAACTACATGGATTAGTTCACCTCGTCAATCTGGATCAACCCATTCATATTAGATGAAGATCCTTAAGGCAGAGGGTGATACCAGAGCGAGACAGACAGCTAATAAGTCAGTCAGCCAGTCAGTCGGTTTGACACTCAGCCAGTTTGTTCATGTGTAAGATTAGTAGTCAGTCAGTCAGTCAATCAGGCGCCGGGCAACCTTTTCATCCAGATACAGTATCCAGGTAGTTGCTTAATGAGCCAGTCAGTCAGCGGGCCAACAAGCCTGATGGTCTTTTAGCTGGCCGGGCAGTCACTTACATAATTGTGTTGTCACTGTGTCAATCACTCCATCTGTTAATCTGTCAGTCAGGCTGTCAATCAGAGAGTGGAAAAAACCCACAAGTGCTTATTTTCTAAAGCACCTTTGCAAGTACAGTGCAAGTACAAATAAAACACAAGTCAATAAAATACAACAAAACAGTTAGAGGAAATGGTCAAACACTGAGAACGGAGACAAAATAGAATACAAACCATATAAAAATATTGGCAGAATAAATTATAAAGTGGATTTTTATTTTCATAAAGTTGGATGATCCCTTCGGTTGTGATGGAACTTCCCTCAGTATTTGGTTTTTTGGTAGAATATGAGATCAAAAGATCATAAATATATAATAAATCAAACCATAGAGAGTTTGGTTTTGTAACTCTGCCCCTCTGAGAAAAAAGTTTCTGGCCAAACGTCAGCTGGATGTTTTGGTGGAAATATGAGAATGAAAAGAAACTTTTTGTGTGTGCCAGCCTTAATAAACTATTGGTGGTCATGTTGACTGACAACCAAATCCCGATCTGTAAAAAAAAAAAAAAAAAAAAACTCATTAAAACTGCATTATAAAATCTGAAGAATACATGAGTATTGATGGTATGAAAAATAAATCTTCTCCCTTCTTTAAACATTGACTCTGTGGTTACATGACATTTCTGCAGGGTGCTGACATCAATCCTTTCTTGTCATCGCTGTGTTGAGTGATTCCCATTGCTGTGCTTGGACACCAGCCACGAGACCCTTCTCTCTCCGCTTTAGGCCAACCTTGTCGATACCAATACAGCCCCAGTGCTGTTTATGCTGTCGACGGTGCCAGAGCCGGTGCTGCATCACAGTGAATGCCCCTCAGAAAACGAGGAGACTGATACAGGCATATCATGCACTCTGCCTGTCAGCCTGTCAGATGCACCGCGTGTGCCCAAGCTCTCATCTTGTCTGTCTAACTCGTCCTTCTTGTCCATCCATCAGTGGCTTTGTCACTCTCTCTTTCTGGCTTTGTGTCTATCCTGTCTCTGCTTTTCGTGTGTATATTTTAGTTTCCACATCACCGATGTGACAATAATCCTTCCAGGTGGTCTGGAGATTGTTTTACTGACAAGGTTTGTTATGTTAATTTGGTCCGTGGGTGTCAGATCGTATGTGTCTGTAAGTATGATGGGGAGCATGTTTGTGTCTGACAGTGTGTATATGTGTGCGTATGTGTATGAATTTTGCCAGGGATTGGCGCAGGCGGCGCTCAATCCGCAGGGGGCCCATGTTGCCCGTCTTGAAGAAATACATAATAACCTTTCAGATGTGCTGAATGTCACCGCGGTGATCCATGGGTGACATTATTCAGAATGACAGATGTGGAACTTGTCAAAACAACGCAACTTCAGCTCGGGAACATGAGTGTGTTTGTTGTGGGGTTTTGATCATTTATTTTTCATACTTGCTGTTTACGTACAGTATGAGATGCGTGTGTGTAATGCTGGCTGTTTCTTGTTGTTGTTTCCATCTGCATGTGTTTACGTAGAACGTAGGATCAAGAGGTAATTTACATAATTAAACATGTGCATCTGTGTTTCTGAATCCCAGGATCTCTGTGCGTTAATATTGTTTTATGTTGTACTGTGTGTTAATGTGTCTCAGTGTGTATTTGCCCTAGTATGGCATATTTATGTACCAGAGGAGGCTAGTCCACAGAGTCAAGAGGGAGATTAAAATATTAAGAAGAGTAATTGGTTGAAATAAACCATCACCAAAGCTCAGTATCATTTATAAGATTATTTTTCTGCCTTCTTTTGGATTTCCAAAATCTATCTTCAGTTCTCTGCCACTGTATGTGAGTTTGTTGAACTAGTGGCAAAGTGATAGATTCATACAGGAGTAGCACATTGCAAATTATTAATAAACACATCACTGGAAAAATTAATTTCATTCAGGTCAAAAATGTATCCTATTTATCAAGCAGTAGCTAGATACTTGTATTAGCCAACGCAACAGTTAGCTTGTTAACGGTGAGACTGGATTTGGACTGGGGAGGCGGCGTAGCAGCAGCTGGACGCTGCCAGGAAGCCGAGAGTGAGCCAACTGTCCAGGCTGGACCTAAGGTACCCGGGACTGGCCTTTGGTATGGGCAGCAGACTGCTGCATGGAAGGTGTTCGAGGGAGTCAAATGAGCCTTGCAAGACACATAGAAGACAGCCAGCCTTTACTTCTCTTTTGCTCTTGGAAGACTAGATGCAACAACAGGCCTTACAGCAGCTATGAAGTTAATCTCCAAACATGTAAAGTGCGTGGAAATCTTGTAAGCCATCGTTTTACTGCTTCATTTTTTTTTGTTGAGCACAAAAAAGAAGAGATAAATGACCAACTAGTGTAATGCAACTCCATTGGTTGGTTTTCGTCTTGTCCTCTATAGTTTTTTGAGTCACGAGCCGCCACTGTTGTGTGCGTCTATGTGGAGGTGTATGTGTGTCAGCGTGTGATGGTGTAGAGGGAGCTAAGGTATTTACTTTGCCCCACATACCTAAGCATCAGCAACAACGCTGCGGGAATCACAGGCAGAGATGACAGCATGAGAAAGGAACACCACATACTGAGAGAAAAGCATCTAAAGAGTCTTAGCAAGAGGAGGGTGTGTGTGTGTGTGCGTGTGTGTGTGTGTGTGTGTGTGTAGGGGGTGGGGCGGGTGTCATTTTATACATTCAAAAAGAATGAACAGAAAGCAGAAGAAGGCTGGATGGGGGGAGTAAAAACACACTGATGGAGAGGGGGGTGTTAAGCGAAGAGATCAAGGAAGAGAAAACAAAGGGGTGGTGAGAGTTATGACGACTGAAAAGAGGGAGACAGCAACAAAGTCAAAAGATGCTGCCGTGCTCCTGGAGGGAAAGTGAGAGAAGAAGAAAAAGAGAGGGAGAGCGATTAAATGAAGCTGAGGTGAGTGGAGATGAAGAGTGAGGGAAAGAAGAGAAAGAAAAGGAGCTAAAGACAGACTGAAGACAGGAGCAGATGAAGATGGAGAGATAGAAACGAAGAGTAATGTGGAATTAATTGGAGAGACATTGAGAGTGACTGATGCTGCAGCACAGCAGCCTGAGACAGCAACGCAACTGAGGCTACTTACAGACACACACGTCGTGAAACAGCCTGCAGTTCCTCCCTGCCAAAAAGCCAAATGAGGTGAAATTGGGCACATTTCAGATGAGGAATATGAATTTTTACATTTAAAAGACTCCACATTTTCATTTGGCCAACAGTGCCTGGAATTGGCCATGGTGAGGCAACGATAGAGGTGCAATCTCTTTGTGAGGGTATGTGGTAGAGAGCAAACTGGCTGTTCATTACTGTCAATAAGAGAATGATGATAAACTCGGTGCTGGCAGAGAGTATCACCCACTGCGCCTGCTGATAGAAGTTGGCAAGAAAAGTTGAATTTTCCCAACTTTTGCGTTGAACTGGAGAAGGGAAGATTAATCGGATGTTTAAACTGAAAATCAATCCATGGAGTGATGGGGTGAATAAGCAGCAGATTTTTTTTCTCTTTTTTTGACCCTCTAAAGGGAATGAGAACTGATTTCACCGGTCAGTTTTAATGCTTATCTTCCTTTCACCATAGACTCTTAGTTTAAAGGTGCCCTGTGGAGTTTTTTCGAAACATCATGTTTGCATTCAGTGTTTCTCACCAAAATAGCAAAAAACATTCCGAGTGCATCTCCTTCCTCATGAAACATTTGCAAAACCATTTTAAAAGTATTTCAAAATGTGATTTGTTTACAGTCACATTTACTAGCAGTCTTCTTCTTCACTGCCTCCAAAAAGCTGCCAAAAATTCAAATATGCAACGTTTTGATCTGTGTACAAAATGTGACAAAAAAGACAGCTCTGCCTTTAATGAGGTGTGATAGAAAATGACACCCATCATCCCAAAATAAGTAACTATGCTCATAAAAACACATAATGTAGCCAAAACCTGACTACTCTATGGGCTGCAGACTGGACTATTTTGGGTGTTAATTTGGCATTATCATTCCTTCTTTTTTTTTTTTTTTTTGTATGTAAACACTGTATAGGCTGGTTTTTGCATGGATGTTTGCCTGACAAAGTTCTTGTAGGTCAAAAATGTTGTATCATTGCAAATCTCCTTTTGATTAGAACCATCTTTTTAACTTTAGCATTTTCACTGACTGACATCTTGCATCCAGAGCAGTGCTTTGTTTTGTTTTTCAGACCACAGCATGAATGCCACATTACCAAGACTGACAGAGGGAAATCAAGTGAAGCTGGGGAAAAAGGAGAAAGTTATGGATGGAGAGAGGGGTGACATAGATAGATTGAGAGAAGGCGAGAGAATGGAGGAGAGAGAGCAAAGCATCCTTTGATGTTTGTTCGCTGTTTAGGACACAGACAGGTATGGTAAACATCTGAGGTTTCTCCAGCCTGAAGCTTTGATCACAGCCATGCTGAGGGATGATGTTGATGACTCAGTGGTGTCAGAATATTAAGGAGTGGCCACTGCACACACACACATAAGTGTACAGAGAGATACTTGCATCTACAGAGCACAACTACGCACAAACACTCTATAGACATGTGCTTTTATTCTCCTCCTTTCTCTCTTAATCTTTCATTTGAACTTTTAAACCCCTCAATTTCTGTTTTCTTTTCATCCTGGCGTGCACACACAAATACCATAAAACCCTTTTACACAGACTCTTTACCACTGATTGTGGTTCGAGCCTCAGAATGAGAGCCAGCAGCCAAAAGCCAAGTCCTTCAGCTGCATCTGGCTAACCTCACCAGACAATTCAATTGCCCTGAAAGAGTGAGGAAAATCTGTGAGACATCAGGGGATTAGGAATGAAGCAAACCATCATATCATATTGCACAGGTTTGCACACAGATAATATTAAAAAGAAATGGCTTCAAACGGTGGAACAAAACACCGAAAAGACCCTGTACTGAACAACATGCACCTCAACAACACTCTGTTTTACGGGCATATTTTAAGATTCTTTTTCGTGAAGACACCGTTAAGTTTTCAAGATCTGTGTTCCTTTCCCTTCTGAACCTAATTACCAAGTTTTCCTCCTTTTACTTGTTTTATGTGTGGAAATTATATTGACTGTTCATATGCCAGAGATACAAAAAAGCTATCTTTCTCTGGAAATGAAAGATAATCAAGTTTTATCACCCCTGAAATAAGAATATACATCATTTCTTGTCCCGGTGATAAGAGTTTACACAGAATGACTAAAAGGATAAAAGGATTAGTGGACCTTTATAATTTTGCACTGTATTTTGCCTTGAGCTACCTTAAAGCCCCTATGTGTACAATTTTGTGTTACTGTATTATAGCATCTGTCAAATTATTCTGATGGGATAACTGAGATGGGAAACTCAAAGGGAAAAGACAAGTTGTGTTGTCTGCAGGTTTGTGACAGCGTCTTTTTTGTTACTGCAAGTTGGCGTCACCAAAGTGAGAGACAATTAAATCTTTAACATACAGTAGAAGGGATTTAAATAACATAAATGGGCAATAAAGGTAATAAGACTCTTAACTACGTATTTCATGAAAACTGACATGAAATTGATTGAAACCTTTTGACTGTTGTTATTCAGTTTGGAAAAAATGTCACCATCATCATAAATTCTTCATCCTCTGCCCAAACTTTGCATGTGGACAGCTACTAAGCTAACAACTAACAACAGACTAAATGCATTTCCATTAAAGGTTGAAAACAGAAGTACAAACATTATTAAGTAATGGTAACATGAGTACAAGAACAATAGAAAGTCCCCATAGGAAGTATAACACAGTAATGAATCTGATAAAGATACATATAAATTCCCAAAGTTTGAAGGCCTTGTCACACAACACAGCCAGGCAAGTCGATCTCAATAGCTTCCCAAACTTCTCTTTATTTTCCCACCAGGTGTTTAGTTCTTCATTGTACAACATTTTGTGCAATAGGAAGCTATTGAATAAACAAAACAATCACAAAACTAAAGAAGAGTGCCTACAAATCATTCCCTTTTTATTCTATAGTGAACTACATTTACTGTCTGCTGTTTTATTTGAATGTCTGAATTCAGAGTGTGTAAAAGTATCCACAAAACAGTGCCTTCAAAATTTCCACAATGGAGCAAGAAAGGAGTGGTCATGGCATTTACACTACTTTGTACAATCTGCAATAATCCCACATTGCAATTTCAACTGCTCACTATTGGAACTACAGTCTACATAAGAAATAGTCCCTATGACAACAGTTGACAGTGTGACAATAACGAAATTCTATTCATCTCTATTCATCTCACCTCAAATACGTTTTTTGAAAGGCTGAGCTGACACTTTGAGAATAAGAGGATTCCACATCTTAACTCAAGAGCAAGGAAATAAATTATTCATATGCTGTCATGACGACAATTGACATTATCAAGAAAACGATGCCTAAAGAGTAAATCCCACCGAAACCCAAGTATTGATTTTATTGATGTAGAATTTTTAGCAAGCCTCTTATCAAAAAATGTGTTTCTTTTTCCTTTCACCTATTGAAGTCTGGAGTTGCATTTTTGCAACACGGAATCTCCAAATCATGTGTATTATACGTCTTGTTTTCAATTATCAAAGTTTTCTATCACTAAACATATTTATAATCAAGTGGGGAAAATACTACAAGTCAAAAAGTTACCTGGAAAATTGTTAAAATAGGTTCAAAACAGAGAGCTTGCTGTGATATGTGATATGAGATGAGATGTGGTATGTATTACAGTATTAATATTTTCCCACAAAAAATGTTGCAATGATACAGCTCAGAGTCTGGGGTGCTGGGATATATAGTGTTTATCTACATTCAGTCTGGAATAGGTATTTCCAGACAGTTTCAAATTCAATCAATCAATTCAAATGTATGTTGTAATTTCTTTTGGCAGAGGAATCAGAAAATCAGTAATTCTCTGCCTCCTCTGTGTGAAACTTCTGACCACACCCAGCACTGACGTCACAGTGTCCTCACACACCCTGGAGTACACCTCTACATCACTGCACCAGGTTGAAAAGTTAAAGTGTTAAGTCGCTCTTTAATGACAACACCATAAGAGTGCTGGCCCAAAGCTAACAAATCAATCTTTTCTACTGGTCTTTTTTACAAGTTTATCATGAATCAAGTTTACACTGCTACACTCTGCCTCCAGGAAAAAGACATATGCCCGCACTCTCAAGTACGACACCAACACTTCTCATATGTGACAAAGTGCAGCCCATATACTGAAGAACGCTTAAGAGGCCGCTTGGTGGCTTCGGGGCTCACCAGATTTGTTCATGTAACAACATCAGACCCTAGACTCAGTTGTTGTTAGCCTATTAGCCTGTGGATATTATGCCTGATTCCTGCTGAGAGACTCGCTGTTGCAGTTAAATTACACAAGCTTTAGTGTCTGTTAGTGTTCATAATTGTTTTGCATTTTAATTTAAATACTTCTATTATCTCCAGGTTATTTTTCATTTCTAGTACTGTCATGACACAACATATATAGGAGTTGGTATAATTTTGTTTATTTACAGTAAAAAAAATTCATAATCATCACAGTAAGTTAAATAAAGAATATTTTGAGAGTATAATGAAGCATATTGTTTAACTTCCACTTGATCTATCAGCACATCATGTTAGTGTGCCCTGCACTCTAACAAATACTGGAAAACCTGAAACACTCTATACATCTTTAGGTCAGCACCTGGTATATACAGAAGGGGAAAAAGTTGAATTCATGTCAGTGTTATGACAGCTTTATGCACACCCCTTTAAATTGCTATTATATTGCTATGTGACAAGCCTGAAATAGATACATATGCTGATCCTGTGTCCTAGCAATTATGTTTATATACTACTACGAGTTTTTCAGAGGCCATTTTAATTCATGAAGAGCTATATTTATTAATGGCAGCAGAGTTGCCAGGATGTGCGGTGTACAAAGTGCACAAGTGTCACAGCAAAGACTGGGGTGTGAGTCCCATCTGTTAGGTTTAGGCGACAAAAGCACTTGGTTTAATTACATGAGAATAAACACATGGAGTCTGAAGTCACTGAACTTTTTGTGGATTTAACCAGACCTGATCTTTTCCTAACCTTAACCATGTGCTGTGAGAGCCTAAACACAACGGTAAAAAAGTACAAGTGGAGATTGTATTGCAATATTGTATATCTATCTGTGATAATATACTATATATATGTTTAGTATCAACCTATTTGGAACTTGCCAAATACGTAAATTGACAACTCCTCTCCTTTTTAAAATGTATTAGTTATATAAAAACATAATTGCTCAGAGACAGGACTGCATATGCACATTAAAAGAAAGTCACACCAATACATGTGATGACACCCACACACCTGACTCAGATAAGTTCTGCGAGGAAGAGACATGCCGTAAGTGTGAGTGCATTCTCATGTCTTTTTGGCCAGTGCAGTGTGAGTGTTTAATTCCAAATGACACGCAGCCTTAGAGGAAGTGATGCAGGGACACACACACACACACACACACACACACACACACTCATTCGCACATAACTACACCCACCAGCATGTACTGTTTAACAGCTCGGAGTGCGGTGGCCACACACCTGCACACACAGACTCACACACACACACGTCTGCACACACAGATTCCTCTCCTGGGCATATTAGGAATGCAGACGGTGTCACAGGAGCAGGGCAGGGCGCTGAGTAGCTTAATACAAGCTAATGTATCCTGGCACATTAGCCCTTTCTTGGATTGAGCATCCTCACTCATTCAGAGCCATTTTACCAAGCCACTTTCTCATTTAAGCCAGCACACACACGCACATATTTCCATCGAGGCACGCTTCACTGTATACCCAAAGCACTAATGCTCAGATGGTAGTCATCCATAAATATTTCAGCGCACAATCAATAGGCAAAGCACATTTGTCTCAGATGGAAACGCACAGTCGTACAAATTGAAACGAAAGACAGAAAACTCCTCTTCCATCTGCTCTTCCTCCAGCTGGCATCCTCCTCCTCCTCTTTTTTCTTTCTTTCCTCTTTTTCGCTTATTTCTGACTTTTTTTAAAAAATCCTCATTTCATGCGGGCTCATTATCCTTTCTCCTGACCCCGCCTTTCTCCGTCTTTCACTTTCGTTTGTCCTCAGTCTGCATATATTTCTATTCCTCCTTTACCTTCTCTCTATTTGTCTTACTCTCTCTGTTCTCTCCTTTCTGTCCTTTTTATTCTCATTCCGTGCATTTCTTCCCTCTGTTTCTCTCTCTGCCTTTCCCCCTTTAGTTGTTAATCAGAGTTGATTGGGAGCAGAGAGAGCCGAGAGGAGCTCCCCAGTGGATCAATGCCTCTAAATGATCTGTTCAAGGATCCCTTTAGAACCTGCAAAACTCGCTCTGATAGGGCACTGAAGCATGAAGGCGCTCATTTCACATCTAACTCACTTCCTGATTTGCCCTCTGGGAGAGAGACAGGACTGCTGTTATTGGGATAATTTGTCCCAAAGCTAAATATCCCACTAACCAAAAGTGCTTAGACCAAAATGTCTTCATTCCAGGCAATCAATTACTGCCAAGGTGAGGGGGAAAATGATGAATTTGTTTAAAAAGCTCAATCTGTGTGTATGTGCGCGCCATCTGAGACGACGAGACTGCCCGACAACTGGCTTTGTTTATGCTCATTTGACTGAAGACGTGTTCCTGCGTCTCATATTTACAGAGCTTCGAGAAACACAATTTGATAACATGCGGCAGCTGAATTTTAAATGTATTTGATGTGGTACATTTGAAATTAAATTGATCGTAGCCATGGTGATGGATGATGTTAACAACGAACACCAGAAAAAGTGCTCGCTACAGACACAGACATGCACATGCCCACAGAGAGATTTGATATCAGACTAAATCATCACAGTTATGAATTTTAAACAGCCTTTGAAATGTTAGATGGTTTACTAAAGACACAGAATATTGAAACCTGAATATTGAATTACTGTGGATTATCAAAGATGCAAAAACAAAGAGATTATCAAGTCATCCCCTTGGGACATATTCATGGAGCGCATGTAAATAAAATATCTTAAATATCAAATATTTTAATAAATACTTTATAAAATACTAACCCTAACCCTTTCTCAGACGGGGACTGATATGAAAGCAAAACTATGCATGAAACCAAATTATGTTATGTATTTTAAGACTTGTGGTTAAACAAATACTTCATTTGAGTATTGATTTATTGTCAGATGTGAAATATTGATTTATCAGTTTCTCTTTGAAGAACTTTTTGCAAATGGATACTATAAATTCAAAATAAAAGTCTGATATTGGGGATATAAACATTAGATTCTTTAAGATATTAAGCTCTGACAGTTTTGAAGGACAAGTCATGTGATATTGTGTAGGCTGTTTTTGCTGTGAACTGGTACTTTAACCAACTATTGTCTGAGTATCCAGAGCCTCAGAAATTACTACATTTATGTCTAAAACCTATTAAAAACACATCAGTGAGCCACAACATTGCACTGACTGACATGTTTCTTCAGAACCATGAATGTCGTGACTGTGTTTTCATTTTGAGTTGTTCTCAAATACACCATCCTTTTGCCATAAATACTTGAACAGAGTGCCACAGGGTTGACATATTTTTTCTTAGGTTAACCCTGTTAGCGTCACTCTGATTCCCTCAACAAAAAGCAAATGGGCTTTGTCATTACATGGGCTTTTTGATTACTGCAGAGAATAAGCTCTGTGACAAACGTTTATGATAGTTATGCATTTTGTTCAACATGAAAATCTTCACAAATAAACCTAGCCTAAATGCAATCGCCAGATGTAAAAAGCTATTGATAGCTCTCAATGAACTATATCACTGTAACACGCTGCTGAACTTCCAACTTGTAGCTAGATTAATTATGCTTACCTCTTCTGCAAATGCCTTTCCTTTTACAAAGTTGGTAATAGTTTTTAAGAGCTCGAATATAAACACAATAAGGCTGTAAAGGTGGACTGGTGACTGGATCGTTTTCGTATTCGGCATTATGACTTTTAACACTCTGGACAACTTCTGCAGTCTCATTTAGCCAATAGTTAGCAACTGCCATTTTTTAAGTTAGCAACCGCTGTTTTTTAACAGATGTCAGAGCTTTAACAAATCACAAGTGGTGTATTACGGATGCATTTCCTAGAGTAAAACATGAAACTGGAACTGGATGTTCTAAAATGCTATCTAAATACTCATTCCTGCAGCACTCTATGTGTACTAATCCACGGCTGAAAATAGTCCCTAACAAATGCAGTATTTGCTCCAGTTTGACCACCTTTTGCAAAAAACAAAAAACTAAAACTTTATTTTAAAAGTTATTTTAGAAAATTAATTAACCTCTTTTAACAATGAAAATATGTATTCATGACTGATTTTTAAACAGATTTTTACGTCCTCAGAAGAAACCAGAGGGCTAGGGAAGTGGAAAAAGTTTATAGTAATACAAGTTGGTTTTGATCTTTCAATGGCATTTGTTGGCAATTATAAAAATATAGAATATCACCAGCCTTATCCTTGAAGAGAGACCGATTCACTTCAGTGACTTCAAGATTGTAAACAGAAGTTAAATTCCCCTATACGTAACATTGGCATCACAACATAAACCTAAATAGAGCCGGTGTTATGTAGGTAAAAAAAAATACAGCCATATGTTTCTAATATATCATAACAAAGAAGCGGAGGCTTTTGAAAAGAGATGAGGGGAGATGGAAAAACAACATCTTATGTACAGTATTTCCATATGTTACCTGCATCCATTTCGCAAGATCCTTGATTCAGTGCCAGAGGGAGGAATGAGAAAAAATTGTCACATGCATACCCACTACAATGTGTGTATATACTTCTATTTCTTGTTCACTAACCTCTGACTCACTTGTATTCATCATGCCAACCTCAATATTCTGCGTGTGTATGGAACTAAGTGGACATTCACCACAGCTGCCTCTATACACTGCTTTAGGGGGTGGGATAATAATGTGTGCTCTCTTCCATCACATGGCCTACTTCTCTTGAGTGTCATACGAGTGGGCTCATTCAGCCACTGGAAAAAAAGACTACATTCCAAACATACTAATAATTCCCATGAAGCATAGCTCGCCAAGGTTTATTAAAGTGAAACTGGTTACTATGCAAACCAACTATGTAACCAGAGGGATTATTATAGATTTTTCTGGCCTTCTTATGTTCATTAAATAAGTGAAAAAACACCCTCAAGGATGGTCTTGCTTTGTATTGCGATGACTCAGGTGGTTTAAAGAAGCATTGGTTGAAGTGTCCTTGAGCAATGTGTTGAATCTCTAAGGGGTGCTGTTTTGCAGCTAACTGTGACCTCTGATCTCCGAGATGTGCAAACACTAGAAAATCCTAACAGCAATCATACAATTTCATGAAATTGCAGTGCACAGCGTGACTGCATTAAATGGACGATCACCGCAGATTTCCTTAATGTTCAATCATACAGAAATCTAATATACACTAGGAAGTAAATATTCATAGCTTTGCAGGAACATATAAGTTTTTCTCAAAATATATGTCTCACACTATCTCATTTTACCTCAGTAAACTATTCCCACAGATATTCCCTCTTACCTCTGCTCACTGATTCAGTGCATATTCCTGAGCCTGTTTATGAATTTTTTTTTTTTTCAAGAAGAAATTTAAATTCATCTTTCTTTGTGTCTTGCAGGTTCTGGCACGGAGAGTACAGGGTAGCAGTGAACATCAATGACTATCTGGACATCTACTGTCCTTACTATGAAGGTCCTCCGTCCCACGGGCGCATGGAGCGCTACATCCTCTTCATGGTCAACCACGAGGGCTACACTTCCTGCCAGCACAGGATGCGTGGCTTCAAGCGCTGGGAGTGCAACCGTCCCAGCGGTCCTGACGGACCCCTGCGCTTCTCAGAGAAGTTCCAGCTCTTCACTCCCTTCTCCCTGGGCTTTGAATTCAGGCCTGGACACGAGTACTACTACATCTGTAGGTTACCCAGATAGGCGGCGTGTGTGGTGTGTGTGGTGGCAGATTGCATGTGAACAAGTAAAACGGTGCTTGTTTGTTTGTTGTGTGCCTGTGAGTGTGTCTGTGTTTGCGTGTTATCCATGCTCCTGCTCAATATGGATTTGTAAACGATGTGTAAATATGCAATCACCAGAAGCTGATTGAGAAGATTCTCAAACACAACCCACCATGTCGCTCCCACAGCCACCAGCGTGCATAAATACACCTTCCATCTCTCATCCGTTCCCCCTTACCTCGCATTCATTCTCTTTATTTTTTGATGTATCTCTCGGCTTCTGTTCACATCATAAGTGGTGTGCTCAGCAAAGTGGTAAAAATGTCACGAGGCGTAGTTTGTAATCATTTTTATATTAGCTGTATTGATGTTTCTCCTCACTTCAACAAGTGATGTATTAGTACCACAGATGGGCTTTGCCCCCTGAGACTGTTTTTCTGAGCTGAGTTAAAAAGC
The DNA here is from genome assembly GCF_046630095.1 of Trachinotus anak. Lineage (NCBI taxonomy): Eukaryota > Metazoa > Chordata > Actinopteri > Carangiformes > Carangidae > Trachinotus > Trachinotus anak. The sequence continues at coordinate 10,604,602 of NW_027273866.1, read as the reverse complement.
TATCATTCCCCCACCAGGCATGGGACAAATAGTAGCTTCAAATTACTCTTAAACATTGTTTTCAGCTGCTCGGTGCACCAGATGGGAGGGATAAATTTACTGCATCCGGAGAGTTTAGTGCAAGATCAGTTGGTAATCACAGAAAAGCATGTTAAATTGACTTTCAAAAGCTTCACTGTCAACGTCCAAACTTTCTGGTGCTGCACAGAAAAGTGCCACTCTGACTGTGTTTGAGGCTGCAGGAGTGTGCAGGCGGTAGACAAGAGGTTCGCCTGTTTGAATTCACAGACCAGCTGGGGAAATATTTGAAAGGAAAGCGAATCTTCCAAAAATGGAACAGTAATAATTCACACAATCAGAAGAGGTCACTTATCAGGAAAATGCATGCACAGGATGTTTGACGCTTTTGAACAAACGATCCATTCTGTTAGCTGAAGTGTGCAAATTTAGCCTCACATTCTTAGATAAATGTACATTTTAAAAGTATATATTAGTCAACAGTGTTGGGGAAGTTACTTACTCTATTTTTTTGCAATGATCAAAGTTATCACATTAGTCCTTTACTTACCTTACTTGAGACGATGACATGAGCAGCATCTGTGCCCCCTCACAGCCTGGCACAGGTCTCTTCATTTATCCCTGCACAGGCGGATGAAAACTGACCTTAACCTTGTTAGTAGGAGATGACGCTTCCTCACCATGACCCATTATGGGATGAGAGTCTTCTACCACCAGTTGAAGGTCACCGCACCGACTTTTTTTTTTGTCCTTGGACAATGCTCCCGACATTACAGTGATATCCAGATACTGACACAGGTTTGAATTCAACGTGTCTCATCAGATTTTATTTGAAAGGGCAGTAATAAAACTTTTTACGTAATCACTGAAAATCAAAATGCAAAGCAGGACGGTACTTGATTGATTTTTAAGGCTAATGAGATAAAACCAGCACTAAGCATTTGCAAATAGTTCTTTGCATCAGTCTGTCATCTCAACCGTCACAAAGGCACAGCAGGCGAGGGTCAGAGAGCTAAAGAGGCGAAGCTAACAGCAACCTGATGTCCCTCTGCACTTTTCCCAGTCAACACACACGCACAAACACACACTCCTTTGTTTTCAGCTTCATGTAAGGATGGACAGGGCCCCTCCAGAGTTGTATAGTTGCTGACTATGGTATTGTGTCTCTGGGACCCCTGGGGGTAGTGTGTATGCCTCAAGACTGGAGTGTGTGTGAATACATGTGTGTAAGTGTTGTGGAGGAGGGAGGCGGGGGCTGGTTGTGGGGTCAGTTGTCAAGCAATTGTGAGTCCGTGAAAGGCCATGTCCATCATCCTGACTGACAGCCGCACACACATTTTTGTCTCTGGCTGTCTCACGCATTCACAGAGGAACACACACACACACAGAGTCTCACACACACACACAGACACAGACACACACACACACACACACACACACACACATACAGAGTCTTACACACACACACACACACACATACACACACATGCACAGGTTAGTATTGATGTGGAACGACTCCATGTAACAGTTTTAACTACCCAGCCCTTCAGATGAGTGTGTGTGTGTGTGTGTGTGTGTGTGTGTGTGTGTGTGTGTGTCCTCTCCACCAACACTGTGCAGAGTAAAACACATCAATCTTTGATGGTGATTTGTGGTCCGACCTGCGCGGGTGTGTGCCCGTGTGTGTGCGCTGGTGTGTGTATTTGTCATGTAGTTGACATGTTGACAGGTCTGCTCCACCTCTTACTTCTCCCAGCTGCCATCTGATGAGGTTGAGTGATTTTCAATGGGTTTTCAGGAGACACTGGATTGTGGATGTGCTGGGAAACAGAGGCGCTGGAAGAGCTGATAAGACTTTTTTTTTTTTAAATGACAAAAGTGAAAATTGTCAGAGGGCATGGAGAAAAGAAAAGGAGGGAAAAGAGAGGGAGGATATATATCTTTCCACTTCGAGCCCTTTCTCCCGGAGCGTTGCCATCTTTGAGTGAAACAGTAGGGAAGCCAAAACAAAGACATAGAACAAGACAGAAAGCTGGATTCCATGCCAGCAGCGCTTCATAGGGGACCACGATACACTTTCTTTGCGCACTGTAAGGAGGGTAAGGTGAATGATTTGAAGAAATTTGAAGCAAAGGAAGTGGCGTGTAGAGAAGGTATAAAAGGGTAAAGGAGGTGAAGGGCAGGGAGAAGGGTGGAGGGAGGAGTTGTGGGGTAGAAAGAGAGGGAGGAGAGGGCAAGGGAAGGGTCAGATTTATTTCCTGTGCACTGTGGATCTTGATGATGGTCATCTCTGGGGTCACAGTGGGCTCTTGCTACGCAGACTTCCTCAAGGGAGAAGGCCAATAGGTCTACACACATACACACACACACACTTCTGCAACCATCAGTGTGTGAGCGCATTCCTTTGCACATCCGCATATGTGTGTGTGTGTGTGTGTGTGTGTGTGTGGGCCATCATCCTCTTTCAGGTCTCCAGCTGTATTTCACATCAGAGTGAGCTGGGACTAAAAACCCAGACTCAATTTCGTTTACTTTACTTTGAAGTTTGAATCACAGTAACTTTTTAACATTTTTCTCAGTTTTTTTTTTTTTTTGGCATTCAGCCACTGCAGCACGGTGGCTCTGTGGTTAGCACTGTCACCTCACGGCTAGAAGGACCTGCGTCTGTGAGGAATTTGCATGGATTTCACTCCCCGTTCCAAAGACATTCAAGTCAGGTTGATTTAAGAGTCGGTTATTTCCCTGAGGTTTGAATGTGAGTGTGACTGAACCTCAGTGTGCTGGCTCATCCCTCACAGACTTGTTTACATTGCCTCAAGTGCTTTGTATGTTTACAAGCTTGGGAGCATGGGTTTAAGAGAACTTAAAGGGACATAACATTAGAAGCTCTCCAAATGCTCAAAGCAATAAATGTCATCGAAAAAGTAATGGGCTGTATTCATGACTACATTATAACAAATTATTGAGTGTAACTCAGGCTTAGAAAATACAGTCCTTGCTTTATACCCTTGATTTACCATCTCTGACATATTTGCACCAGGTGTGATTACAGTTTTGTAGCTGTGGTTTCCTTTGTGGTAACAACTCTCCAGTGAAAAAGAAGATATGTCTGCATATATCTGCGTCATACAAAAAGAGGTCAGCACTGAGGCCCCTTACAGACTTCCAGGTTTCTGGAAAGGGACAGTCCCAAACCATCCTCCAGTGAAGTGTGTAGATTAATAAATTCCTCTGTGTCTTTGTTCTTCCCTGCGTATGTCTTGTTCAGTGTGTCTCCCTGCCATCCCATGAAAAGGCACAGGCGCTTAAACTGATTGGGGTGGATTATGTTGAGGTTTGGTGTCTCCCTGACATTTGCTATTGACTGTCGTGGGGGTCCAATTAGGGACTGGGAGGCCTCCAACTCCCCAGCAGCCCTGAAAGCCCCAGGTTCACTGTGCATTAGTTGGTTTGTGATATTTAAAGTAATTGTGAATTAGTTTGAGAGCAGGTGCAACTAAATTCAACTGAAAGGAAAGCAGTTGATAATAAATCCAATGTGAAGGCCAAAACTAATCATTTGTAGATCTCTCAATACTCTCTGACTCTGCTTTCCTCGCTGTAGCACTCAGCCCCCAAGCTCATGAATTCCTACTGAAGCCATGAATCTTAAAAAATGGCTCACAAATATATAATTTTATCATTTACATAGCATTAATTTTTCTAAATCTGCTGGGCACTGTAGTTTTCAGCAAACATCACCCAAAGAGAATAGTGAATTTGTTGGGGACTATTTTCAGCAGCGGATTAATACACATTTGGTGCTCTAGTGAGTATGGACAGCAGCAGGATGGTGTATGTGGGATTGATTCAAAATAAACTACAGTGCCCACGTTCATCATAATGACAGAACATGTCACCCAGTGTCCCAGTGTGGCTCCATGTTTTCAGTGGTTTTTCGACAACTATAGAGGAATATGATATATCTGGCTTTTGCTCCTGCACAGACAATACATATGTGTAGGATGAATTCTTAGTTGATTTTTGTCCTTTCAGGGGATTTGTTGACAGTAAGTAAATATAGAATATCTCCAGGTCCTGTCTTTTTGAAGTGCCCTCTGTCACATCTTTTATGAGATGCATATTACTAAACAAATAAGTGTTTAATTTGTTTACTTGAAAATGACAGGATACATAATGGAGACAGAGAAAGCCCATAAGTGGGTTAATCCAGCCGTGGTCACAGCAATCTCTCTAACTCCTATGCCAACAAACCACCTGATAATAAGCCTCATAGCCTTCAGTGACAGACCAATATAAAAAAGACTTTTATTAAATGTCCTAAATTACATTTTTTTGCAATCAGCAGCACAAATCACTTTATCTCTCAACTAATCTCCTCTTTCAATCTCCCTGCTTTTTACAGCGTCTCCTCACCCAAACCATGTGGGGCGGGCATGTCTAAAGCTGAAGGTGTATGTCAGACCTCCAGGTAAGTCACGCTCCAACTACACATCCACACTCACACACAGACACACATTCACACATATACACGAAGGGCCAGATTGGCTATCAAAGTAAAATTAGGGGGGAATAAGAGGTCTGATAGAATGCCCCGGCAACACTCTCTGCTCTGATTCACAGACCAGCCAGGCAACACTTTAACACCTTTGCACACACACACACACACACTGAAAACACACACATTCTGACACATTAACACGTACAAGCACACACAAGTGTGCACAGGCACGAACACACACACACACACACACACACACACACACACACACACTGTTAGAGGCACGCGCATGCACACAGGCACAAAGTGGCATACGCACTTCACATCAAATCACATCACATCACACCGGGTGTGAGGGAGACCTTCTGTCCTTGTAGAAAGAGAACGGAGGAGGCTGAAAGTGCTCTCTAAAAAATGTTACCAAGCCTCAACATCACTCTACTGGCTAGGTTTACTTTACTCATAAGAAACGAGAGAGCAATCTAATAATAAACCCATTGCATACAGTAGAAGTCTAATCTAATAATAGACACTTCATATTCTTTAATAAAATTCTCCTAATGCATCAGCCGTGTGGTAAAAGATGAAGCATGACTTTTTTCCCATCCCAAACAGCGTGCAGCCTGGTAAGACACGCTCTTTTGAAAAAAATAGCTCCCTCGTAGAGAGCGCAGTGCTGACACAAGAGCGCCATGTTGGCTTATGATGGTGCCATTTAAAAATAACTCAGCAGATGATTGGCATACATGGGGATCAGATTGCAGCAGGCATTACACCGCACTTGCGTTATCTTGAGAAATCTACCTGTACGCTCCTTGCAAAGGCAGATTCTACCTCATGAGTTTTCAAACTAAGCCAGACTAAAGAATCAAACCCGGGTAGTAACACGTCTCCCTAGGTAATGACGTGGCTTTGAAGATCTTCGTACAAGGATGAGAGTCGGCCTTCGCAGCTTTCCAGGATCAGATTATTCCATCTTTCACAAAGGGGGAAGGAAATTCTCTCCTCCTCCCTAATTATTGAAACAACATACATTCTTTTCTTCTGTCATTGATGCAGCTTCTCTTTGAGATTCTGCTTTTTATGTGTGTGTGTGTGTGTGTGTGTGTGTGTGTGTGTGTGTGTGTGTGTGTGCTGTTAAAGTGATCTGTCTGACGATGCAACTTCCATCTCATCTGTAAAATATTGTCACTAGAGTGATTTGTGAGCGGTTGCACATGTGTGTGTGTTTGTGTGTGTGTGTGAGTGGATGTGTGTCTCTGTGTGTAAGTGTGTGAGCTGCTCCAGATTCTGAGTCTCTGTGATTAAACTGTAATTAGGTTGGTTAAACCCCCTGCAGAGCTCAGTTGCTGTCGTCTTCTCCTCCTCCCCCCTCTCCTCTCATCCTTCTCTGCCATCTTCTCTCAGCCTTTCCTTCAGCTGTTGAAGGGTGAGGCTTTTGTGATTTGTCGATCACTTTCCAAATTGTTCCCGTCCTTAATAGTTCCACTTGTCGACCCTTTTGTCTCTAAATCCAATTCCCCGTTTGTTCACTTTGTCTTGTCTTTGTATCTGTCTGTGTCTCTCTCAGTTCAGATGTTTTGTCGTTTTTCTTGTCTCTCTCATTTCTGTTTCAGATGGGTCGGGATACGATTCTCCGGAGCCCTTCCTGACTGATGGAGGTCCAAGCTGGAGGCCAGGGTCCATGGTGCTGTTAGCTCTTCTGGCCCCACTGCTCCTGGGACTCTACTCCTGGCTGTGACCCCTCTCCCCGGCTTCCTGGAGTTTCCACCCAGGGTTGCTGAGCTGGGCTGGCTGTCCCTCTAAATCCACCACCCCTCAGGGAAGCCCTCTGTCTCCGCCCCCCCTCCCTCTCCCACCTCCACCTCTATATGACCACCAACCACCCCCACTGCCAGCCTCCTCCATGGCCCAGCTATGGACACTCTTCCCAGGCCTGGCTGAGAGGGCTGGATCTTGAGCTGCCTGGGAACCCGCCCTTCATCTCTAATCCTCAAATTCTGGATGGACCAGCACCTCTCAGCTGAAAAACACAAGGGAAATGTCTCTGCACTCATATCAGGGGGTCCTTTTGATTTGACTATTGACTCTTGGCCACTGATGGGGTAGATATAGCCATGGCTATGATTAAACTTGTCGTTCCAGTGCAACTCCTATCATCCAATCACGGCAGGATGCATTAAGCGATAGGCTTGGATGCACAAAAATTGGATTTTGCCCACATTGCTATCTCATCCTCAAACCAAGAATTGGAAGTGGCCAAGCTTGCGTTGTAATTGGAATTCTATACAATCTGGATGAATTCCAGCCACAACGAGAATAAGAGCCACTGCATGGAGATGAAGAGGAGGAAAGAGGGCCTGGCCTGTGCAGGGAAGAAAGGGGGAAAACAATGCGGGAGCAGATTTAAATAAATACGTCCATATGGGAAATGTAATATTATATGTGTTGATATTTTCAGACCCAGTGTAGATTCACGGCAATGTGATATAAAAATCTCACAGTTTGATTTTTTTTATGAGAAGCTCAGCTATCATATTGTAATGACAAGTATAACCATAGCCTGTTTCAGTAGGAGGGTAGGGTGTGTGTGGGTGTGGGGGTGTTTTGGGTGGGTTTGGTGAGGTGTATATTTTCAGGTGGGATGTGTTTTGTCTTATTCATGTTTCTAAACAAAGCATTTATCACAGCCTGGCCAGCACAGGCATCTTCAGCACTGTCTAATGTCAATCGGGTCGGGTGACTTTTGGAACCATGACTTTCTCATGTATGAATGTACCACTGGTCACCCACCTCTTTGTCTTTCTGTATTATTATGACTGTGGTCACTTACAGTACCTTCTCTCAGACTGGCAGGAAGAATGGGGAGGGGGGATGTTTGGGGGTGGGTGGGGAGGGAGGGGGGTGGGGGTTGGGGGTGAAGTGAAAGGATGAACGGAGGACAGGTGAGAAAAGGAGGCGACACTCAAGTTGCATGACCACTGTGAAACCTTCAGATCAATCTTGTTTGTAATGATGATATATTTTTTCATGGGGGAAAATCAGAAACACCCTGCTACCGCTCTCTTGCTCTCCCTGAGACTTTTTCAAACATCAAAAACGAAAATTCAACCTCTCTCCTCACACAGCCTCTCCTGCCTGGCTTTCGGTCGTTGATGGATTAGTCCGGCTTGGGAGATAAATGGACCCACAGGGTGAAACTGACTGGAAATCAGCCCTCAGAGCCCAGACCAGATCGCGATGGACGTAAACACTGACTGAAGCTGGTCCTGGGCCTGAGGGTTAAACCAATAAGGGAAGCGCATAGACTGTGGCAAATGAGGCGAGGTGTGTGTGTGGTAGCATCACAGAAACACACATATGGGCATGCATACACACACACACACACACACACACACACACACACACACATACACGCAGCCTTTGATAACGAGGCTGTTCCTCTGAGATGGTGGACATGACTATAAAGGGAACAGCACAAAGAGAGAGCGAGCAGAGGAGGGGGGGGGAGGGAGAGAAAGTGTGTGTGTATCATGGGACTCAGACTTCTTTAATGTTGGGAAGTGAACATAATGAGTAAGCACTGTGAACACACACACACACACACACACACACACACACACACACACACACACAAAAAACAACCCATGTACAGATACACACACACACACAAACACGTGCAGACATATGTAGAAAAGCACATGCAGATCTAGACATTTACAAAGACATGGCATGCACATACACACATGTACAAAGACACACACACACACACACACACACAAACAAGGGGAAGCACTTCCTTCCCTGTTTCATCTTATTTTTGTAGCATTTAAAATCACTGTTAATTACTCCTGTGTGGGATGCAGTGATGGGGTATAGCCTGTGGAAGATTAAAAAAAAAAAGTGTCTTCTCTTCTTCTATTCCACTGATGCTGTCCTTCTATCGTTCTTCTTCTTCTCTGGTTTGTGATCCAATGGTCGGTAGTGGTAGGATGCCTCCAGGTCTGAGCGTCATGTATGAGTTTGTCTCCTTTTCTGTTTGTGGTGTTTTTTGTGGAAGCTGACCTCAGTCATTAAAGTCAGTCAGTCAAAAGTAAACACAGAAGTCAGAGCAAGGAGAGAAACACACAAATAAAGATTGTCTTTTTGTCTACTCGAAAAAACAAGCCAAGTGAGTGCGATTTCTTTAGTGGAAATGTGAATTAATTTTCATATAATGTCTTTTTTTTCACCCCCCCCCTGAAGGACAGATGATTGTATTCATGTATTAGACAGCACCTGGGTCTTTATTTTGCCCGGTCTATCTTCCTCTGACGTCAAAGTCTTAGGACAGTGAGCACTGAGCTCTGCCAGTCAAAGCATGAAATTATTCAGATGAAATCACCCTCTCCAATCTTCATCTGTTTCTCCCGCAGCAATGTGACAGCTAATCTGAAATGCTGACAACATGGAGACTGAATAGCTTGATAGCCTTTCCTGTCTTGTTTCCATCAGATTTCCAGCAGGGTGGTCTAAGGGTGATGGAAAGTGCATTTACTCGAGTACTCTACTTAAGTACAATTTTGGGATACTTTACTTGAGTGTTTTCATTATCTGCTCTTTTATACTTTTACTCTTACTTAATTTTAGAGGGAAATGTTATACTTTTTACTCCACTACATTTATTTTAGAGATTTACTTACTAGTTGTTTTTCAGATTTCACATAAGAGCACATGATAAGCTCATAAAATACACAATTTAAGCAGTGGTTCCCAACCTGAAAAAAAGTGTGTAGTTAAATTCCCTTGTCACATTTCAGACATTTTTATGCATATTTTCAATTTGTGTAAAAAAAAAAAAAAAAAAATCTGGATGGAAATGCAGGAAATTTAAAAAAAAATGTTTTTACGCCTGGCTAATGTGTATTGACAAAAAGAAAAATTCAAAAAACACCAGTGCAACTAACAAACAGCCACCATATTTCCACTGCATTTTCCATCCTTTTGAGGTTTGACTGGTGCTCTTTCAATTACTTCATCTCATTGTGCCCTCTTCCCCTGGCACCCGACTGGAGAATTGGCACTGCCAGCTGTTTATCTCGATGTGCCCTGCTCCTAATATTTGCATAACAGTAGTGGGTGTAAGAGTACATTCATTTACATTTTCTTTTGGTGATTTTCTGGAAATTTGGTGAAAATTTATGCTTCGCCTGGATGAAAACTTGCCTTATGAGTTATTAGGATTTCCCCTCTAAACTTCTCAAATGGTTTCATTAAATAACTTATTAAGGTCCAAAGATGTAAAATTATCCATTATTCAGATTTTGCAGATAACTCATTTGTACCATCTTAATTAGGCTTTTTAATACAGGACTTTTCTTCATAACATAGTATTTCACGTTGCAGTGTTGGATCTGAATATTTCTACCACTACTGTGGCCTATTAGCGAGACAGATTGCTCTGTAACTGAGAAGTCACAGGTTTGAAAATGTGTCCTTGAGCAAGACATGGAAGCATTACATGGGACACCTGATAGCTAAATGTCTAAAAAAGTGAATATGAAATGTTTCCTCTTTTCTTTGAGTTCAGTGGGTTTCAAGAAGATCCAGACATGAAAGACAGACAATAGACACTTTCCCATATTGGGGCTTGTAAGGGCCATTGCTATCTTGAAACATTTATCAGTCCTGTTTTAAAAGTGTTATTTGAAACCACTGACTTGTCTCTTTTGGCAGAATGATGCAAAAAGAATATCAGAAACGTTGTTTTTAGGGAAAACTAAGGTACATGAATAATAAATGAGGTCTGGCTTGCCATGTTTGGCCCTCCTGTGCAAAGCGGGCTAATGGCTATCGATGTATCTAGTTTCCATCAAATTGCTTCATATGAGAGCTCAATTCAAATGGAGAAAGAGTAGATTCCAGTGAAAAGGAGACGTGGGAATGAAATTATCTCTGAATATTGAGGCACAAGCTTGGTCAGCCACTTCTTCGTCCTGACAAGTATCAGGTACTGGCGGAATTAACCCAAAGTAAAATGAAACCCGATCAAGCAAGGCCTCGAAACCTTCCCACGTCTCAGTCCCCGCGTGAGAGAAAAAGGTGAATGTGTGATGCAACTGGAACGGAGCCAGAAATGAACAGATGTGCTCCTTGGAGTCATTAGAAACTAGTGATCTGGGCTATGTCACTGACACACATACTGTACACATACACACACTATTGCAGCACTCTGTGTATTCTCTCCCAGATCTAATTAATCACTTGATTATTTTATCTAATTTCATTGGCTGGCGTACATGTGGGACAATAATTGGCGAGAATAAATTTGGCCTATATGATATTGGTTTTGGCAACAAACAAAAAGGAAAGCAGGGAAATGCAGATGGCGACCCTTCTCTGTTCTTTTCTTCTTTTTTAATTCTCGTCATCTCTTTTTCTGTTGATTTCTCGCTCTCGCAGTCACATGATTAGGTTACAGGCTAATCTATTCTTCTCTCCCATTCTCTCCCATGTACTCTTGTCTCCTCATACTCAGCTAACTGGTGTGATTTAGGAATTATGGAATTAGGGCAGCGCTCCCATCTCTATTAATGAGAAACGGCATGATGAAAGAGCTTGATTGTGAACGTACCATCTGTAGTCACTATTACACATTCACTTAATCTATCTCTCTTTCTCTCACTACTTTCTATTCTTTCTCTTCCCTGCTTCCTTCCTCTCCCACTCTCTCTCTCTCGCTCACACACACACACACATTATTACCTCAGTTGTAATGAAAGAGGAAATACTAATTCTTAGCTCTTCAAGCACTGCTGGATGTGGCGTGAAATGGTGAAATGGCGCAGCAGCAAAGTTAACTATGGACCACACACGCGTGCATAGACAAACATGCACACGCACACACACTCATAGGAGTCCAGATGGACCGTGTGTTATTGCTGAATAATGGATGCTATGTAGACCCTATAAAAGATACATGGGCAGAGAGAGCTGGGCACCATTCAGGCACCTTGGGCAGTTCGGTGAGGGCAGCTCTGGAGCATCCCTTGTGTAAATTTGGAGATGTTACGAAATGTTCAGCTTGTAGGTATTTTGCTGTAGGTGACCCAACTGGGAAAAATGTTTGGCTGCAGTTAGAGAGGAAAAAACATACTTGCCTTTTGGACACTGTCAGTTGATATGTTGGCTGGCACTCTGCCCAGTGCCTTTGCAGTCACCTTGAACAGTCATTTGTGGTTTAAACCATAAAACTTGGGGAATTACACAGCAGATTCGATGCTAGAGGCTCAGATTACAGAGCATCTCTCAGAAACACTATGAAAAATATCCAGCAGAGCAGTCTGTCTTCATGTAAGATACTGAGGGGAGGGGGAGGGGGCGGGGAGAGGTCTGGGTGAAGGGTAAATGCTGCACTCATGTGGGGAAAATGAGCAGCGCCTCTTTTTTCTCTGGAGTCATATGACAGGACGTGCGCACCATCATGCGTTGCGTTCAGGTGCTCATGAAAAGTTCAAACCTCTTAGAATTACAGACTTAAATTGAACAACTCAAACAAAATCGACCGGGTAATTAAAAAAAAAAAAAAAGAGCTGGTATTATGTGCAACTATAGCAGCGGAACAAGGGGGAAGCACAATGTCAACAATTAACTGTTTTCCTAACTAATCTTAAATTAATTACTATTCTTAATAAGTAGCATACTTTTACATTTAATGATGCTTTATTTGTAACAGAATAACTTTAGATTGTTGTATTTCTAATTTAACTTATTGAAGCGTGTGAACACATCCGACTAGCTTTTTGTATGTCGGCTTCGGGAATGGCGATATTTCCGACAGCATGTAAACGCACCAACCGACACACTTCGGACGGTGGAAACCACTGAAGGAATCCAGAAGTTACCGGATGCCAAGTTCACATACCGTGAAAGAGGAGGAGTTGCGCATTCATTTTCTAAAACAAGGAGGGTTAACTGTAAGTATTGACTCCCTTCATAAACATATCTCTCTCTTTTCCATGCGAGTAGTTAGTTGTTTGAGTGGTGGCGTTATTAGGCAGCTGACTGGAAAGCGGAACTAGCTAACCATCCAGCTAGCAGTACATGAGCTAGGTTAACGAGTTGCCACAGGATCCTGCCCTGTTTACGAGACTAGAACAACCTTTCAGACAATGTAAGAAACCTTTAATCTGCTTTGGCAGACTTTTGAGCCTGTTGCCCCTCTCTTTTCAACTCTTTAATTGTGTTTATAAGTATTGTTTTGGAACTTTACTGCCATAACTTTGGTGTTTTGGGTGTGGAAGACTGCTCCCTTTTTATTCTTATGGTTCGTGTTTCTCATTCAGGCTAAAGTCACCTGTTTGTCAAGTGACCCATGTTAAATAGTTGCTCAGCACTTAACTTTATTCCTCTGCTTATTAGATAACCAAGGTCAGGTGTGTGGGTAAAGTATTTAAATTCAACAACGGAAATGATTAACAACATGTCCTACACTTTTGCCTAAGTCTTCAGTTTTGGTTGGCAGCTGTAGTGAACAACGCTGGCACTTGTTGTCCTCTATAAATTATGTTCTGCAAGAAATAAAAGCTCATGGTTTAGGTTTTTTTTTTTTTTTTCCTGTACAGCATGATGTCATTGGTGCTCTTGTTTGTTTACACACACAGGTCAGCATTATCAGTCAACCACCTTGTCCAAAACATTTCACAACTAACCAAAATAAATGTGTCCTCATCACTGAGGACAACACTCTAGGTAAATTGTTTAAAAAAACCAAACTATTACCTCCAACTTTGAATGTAAGAAAACGATCAAGAAGGGGGACGTGAACACAGCATGATGGGATAAGAAAAGACGTCAGTGAATGAGGCTCTCAGATCTGGAGGAACAGGTTTGGGTAGAAAAACAAGAAATGTGTTTCCCTGTAGGACTTATTGTTTAAGCCACTGGCTGCTGGTGCTGTGAAGAAACTACAACATGAATGGGTATGTCTTTGCTTGTTAAATTAATTTGTGGCTGTGAACGCATGCAGCATGGTCTCACTGTCTTGTGTTCTTGAGTGTGAGTTGTGAAAGCATAGGGCTCATTTGTAGGTTATTGTAGGCTCCAATTGTACAGGGAACAAAAAATATGGTATTTAGCTATGTGTGGCTTTGGCGTAGCCTCCTCATCACTTAATCATGAGGATAAATCAATACCCAGCTATACCCAGATCTGCTTTACTGGCACATACAAAATTGATCTTTTAGTGTTGTCATGTTCATCTGCTCCTGCATGTCTTGGCATTTAAAAAGAGCACAGTATGTGTGAGTGAGTCCTCCTTCAGTGTTACATTTGTAAACTCACAGCAGTGTCTTGTCAACTCTAATAATTGGTTAGAAAAAGCAGTCAAGCTTGTGTGAATCAAGTGTCCTCTTGTCCAAAAAAAGATAAAAAAAATGCAGAGTCAACAACATTAAATCCTCTAATCTTTCTGCCAAGTAGACTATCCATTTTCCCTGTGTTTTTTTTTCTCAGGATGTTAAGTTGCTGTACGTTTAAAAGGGAACTTGAAGTTCAGGGGTTATTTGCAAAACAGGAAAAGGTTGCTTGAACTTTGAAGGAAAGGAAGACAGGAGAGGATGAGAAGGAAAAGGGAATTGAGCAGTGTTTCCTGAATGCTGGTATCAATCTATCTGTTGGAATTTAAAAACTTCAAGCTTTGAAAAAAGGCCGAACTTTTTGTTTATAGTCAACTGTCTCTGTCCTTGACAGTGCAGTCTTTCTTCAACACAGAAAACAAGCTTAATTCTTTGGTGCACAAGGTAACATATTATCAAGATAGACATGACCAAAGCATGTCTGAGGCCGTTATTATACCAGTCATTTCCGTACTTCTTGTGCATCTGGACTACATGAAGGTCGAGGTCAGGTTGAATGGATTTGATTTGTACCTGTTAAACCAAATGACAAGGTAGCCTAGCTCATGTTGTGAACAGAATTATGAATTACTTACCGTAGGTGTCTCCAAAGAAAAACTAAAAACCACACCTGTTACTCAAGTTCTCAGAATCTTTTTCCTCATTTACAACATTTTCCTTGCTAATTACTGTATGGGTTACCATACTCATACAGTCCTGTTCTTACCTTCAACTAACACATAGGTGCATTTAATTCTTGTCCTCTTCTGTTTGCAATGCTTTGTCTGAACTCTGAAGTCCGTTCCTCCTTTGCAATGTTTAAAATTAATTTGAAAGCATAGAAAAATGTCCAGTTTCACAACAAATGGGCTTTAGCAACCGACCACGATCAACGCTTTCTGCTGCTGGTTCACAGTTGAAGCTTTTCACCGACACTTCCTTGCTGCATGACCACCGTTCTGTTGTACATATTGTGCAAGATCTTGAAATCTAAATGTTGATCTGAACGCAGAGTGTGCACTGAGCTGTCAAATGTGGACACAGCTCAGTATGTCTTGATGTGATCATACTCCAGATATCACAAGAGATGAGTAGCACAGAGGAGCCTTTGGTCTTAAGCTATAATTGTTTTGTAGTGATTCAGTAACTGACACTAAGACTTATTACACACTAAGCTTTTAACGTTAACAACCTTTAAATGGTATTTTAATGAACTGTACTTAACCTTTTTTTTTTACATAAGGCAACAGTGCTTAGTAAACCTTCCACTATGCTTTCAGCCAGTCATGTGGTTCAGTTGAGACAATTCCTATATCCATAAAGATTTTAGTGAGCACGAGGGCTGCATGATTGAGGCTGTGTAAATAATCTTATTAGATATTGGTTTCCATGATAAAGCCTAGAATGTTGAATGTGACATACGATTATTCTGTTTGACTATGTGTGATTTTCCTAATTGAAGGTAAATTTTGATGTAGCTCATTTCACCATATTAATTTTTGTTTAACATACTTTTGATGTTCTTATGAGATAATATTGATCATTCTAATGACCACATACAATAAATTATACAGTATATTATGAATATATTTTGGGGAAATTCTGGAAAAATATACAAGAAAATTCTGAACATCAGTAATAAGTGAATAGTATGAAGGATGATTATGCTATTCGCTGGTCATTTTTCTCTGATAAAACAGTAAATGAAGGTCATTAATGTGTGTCACATTAATGACACACATTAATGACTTTAATGACATTAATGTGTGTCACATTAATGACACACAAACAAACACAAACTCAGGTTACACTCAGTTTTATTTTCTCAATGGATTTTTATAACCTTATGTTAACAGACTACTAATCTAGTTTTAGTGTTGTATTAAACCTTGGTAGCGTTTTGCGTATGTCTGCCAGTTACGTACAATCAGTCTAATGATTGTGATTTCCCTATCACGGTCTCCTTATCTCACTTCCCTCATCGATGGCATATATGATTCTGCCACACTGCACACTGAGCTTTACATCAACGAGGAACTGCTGTAGGCTCACAAACAAATAGTTTTGCCTCATCATTGAAATAGATTTTGGTTTCCTTTATCATCACGCCAGATATATATGTTCAGACTCCTAACACTCATTCAGGGGAAGGAAAAGAGCCTCATTTGTTAAAGTTTTGCATCCTCTTCTTCCCTCTCCATATGTGACATGAACATATGTTGCTGTTAACATGCAGTTACTGCTTGATCCTTCAATGTGCTCCTCCATATTTAAGGTTACAGGTAGTATACAGCACTGAACCCTGACTAGATTTGGCATGAGACATTAGGGCCTTTTCCACTATGAATTAACCTGGAACCTGGAATTTTAAGAACCTGTAAGGCTTTGTAGGTTCTGCCTTGTTCCCACTGTGTTTTACAAACATAGTGGAAATGTTTTGGATGTACATTGTTAAAAAGACGACATCACGCCAGACATGAACATTTATATTTGCTGTGTAAAAGTGAGTGGAGTACAATTCAGTTGAGACAATAAGAAGACATACAAGGGGATTTAAATTACAGAATTTCAATTATGTCTGTTGCTTATTTTTTGCCAAATGAAAGCCAGTAATTACACATATGATTTTCTGTACCCTATTCAGATAACAGCGTTTGATGCTCTTGCTTGGTAAATGTCCTCAACTATTAAATGAGTATGGAAATTAGAAATCGACCAATAAATCAGTCAGTTTGATGCCCCTGCTTATCACTTACCACATATATATTGCAATTGAAATATTTGGTGGTTGATATGTAACAAGAAACTGCGGTTAAAAAAAATGCTAAACATAGTTCATGTCTGAGGTCATTTAGGAACAGTGTTCACCAGAGAGCACTGACAGCTTGATTTTTTTATTTTTTGTTTTTTCAGCCTTGTTGTGTTTATGCTCAAAAATAAATGTTGGCTGGACTTGATAAATTATTTGATATCAATATTGGTAAAATCCACAAGAAATTGGTCAGGTTTAATAAATTTCCACTTAATTGTGATTGAGTCAGACAAGGAAGACGTAGGAAGTGACACAGCAGGGGACTGTTTGTTTTCAGGGGGCTCAGAGCCCAGGGAACTCTTCTTTGCTGTTATATGCCGGGGAGGCGGTATTATGGCTGGTGATGCAAACAGACTCAGTAAACTGGTCAGGCTCTGTTGCAGCAGTGTGCCTTGACAGAGGTGGCTGAGGTCCAAAATCACAAACATACTGGTAAAACCCATCTCATCCCCTCCATGCAGAGATGAATGAAGCACTTCAGTAACCATATCATCCTTCAGAAATGTTCGAAGTAGTGCTTCAAGCGCTTCTTTGTACCGACCGCAATTCAATTGCACAATGCCACCTGCCACAATGACGGCAGTCTCAACCAACTTGGCAGTGTCTGAGGCCCAGTGCAGGATGGTTACTCCTTGTGGACTGTACTATACTATACTGCCTATAACCATGAAAACTGTTTTATATATTTAATATTACATGATGGATGCCATTGCACATATATCTTACCTATTGGTATTTTTATTTTATTTGTTGTATTCTCTATCTACTCCTTATTTATTATTCCTTTGCTATTCCTTTACACATCTCTGCTGCTGTGAGACAGAAATTTACCCACTGGGATAGATAAAGAGCCATCTGTCTAATTTCTGTCAATTAACAAATTGTGTCATTATTAACCGGAATGTATTCATGATGCAATATTCCCTCTCAAAGATAATTTGTTAGTCTTTGGCCCAGCAGTGTTTGTTATTTTGCTTTTGGTCTTGTACACTCAGAATATCTTTGATACCAAGCTACAGCAAAGCCATGTCTCATTTGATTTGAGTCATATACCCTCTGATGTGATGTTACAGACTGACCTTTGAACTCTGCCCCTCTTTTAGGCCGCAAAATATCGAGCTCGGTGCCACAGGAGGAGGCTCCAAACAGGACAGCAGCAAGATGGAAGACATGACTGTGGAACAGATGACCATGAGGGCCAACCAAGTGACTGACGAGGTACAGGATCACGCAAGCAACACACACAAATACAGTCTCTTTCTCACTCTTTACTATTTTTGCAGTTTTTAGTACCAAATTACTTAGTTATTTCAAAGAAACCTCCCGGTAAGTTATTCAGAAATTGTAGCCTGCTGAAACAAAATTTTACCCTGTTTTATTCCTGCTGTGAAAACTTGTCACAACTGGAATTCATTGAAACCAAATTTAAGCTGACCACAGCAGCTCTTTTTTGTGGAAGATTAAAATGCTACATTTTAACAAACACCTTTTAAACCTGCAGGGACTGAGGAAGATTGGGGTGGGGTTATCACTTTAAAAAGACTAATACATATATGCTAATTATCCACAAATAGTTTCAGATGCATCTCAGATACAAAACCACAGTTCAGATGGAAACGAAACAAAGAATGAAAAAAACAGAACTGAGAATACAAAGCAATAAAAAAAAAAAAGTTTGACACTGGGAAGTTTGCTAAGACAATCAGCTTAGCATAAATACTGAAAGCAAGGGAGACTGCTGGCATGTCTCTGTTTAAAGTTTAAAAAAACCACCAATTAACACTCAATCTTATTTGTTGAATCTGTTCAAAAATAAAAGCTAAGCCTACCACCTTCTGGCTGTAGCTTCATATCAAACGTTAATACACGAGACTGGTAAAGATCCTCTTATTCAACTCTTAACAAGAAAGCATGTAAGAATATTTTCTAAAATTTCAAAGTATTCCTTACAAATACTCACATTCAGAACTATAATAGTACAAATGACCAGTTATATGTTCAGTTAATTGTGTAATTGATTAGTATTATTGAACTATTTATTTTTAGCCGTTCCTAGAATTATTTGAAATACTGAAGATTTGTCTTTATCATGATGAAAGGATCATTTAAACCATAGCCATGTTGAGGAAAGCAAATTTTGGCTCAGATGATAAAGCATCAGTTGGACAAAACACACACAAAATCCGGGGGTTGCTGCAATATTGCATCGAAAGAGCAGAGGGTGGCTAATTAGATTCATTGCATTCACAGCTGATTATTAAGCCAGGCATTGCAAGGAAGCGTGTTAGGTTTTATACCCAATTTAGCCCGATAGCTCCCATTCCCCTCTGTAGTTTTGACAGTTTGAATGTTGTCAGCTATATCTAAGCGTTTATTATCAAGGAGATAATTGTTTAATCAGCACTCCAGGGCATCATATGATCACCCATCTGATTCAAATGGAGGCAAATTAACTTACTCTAACTGGGCCTGTAGATGTGCACTTCACCATCCTGTGATTCTGACTGTACTAATTGTCTGTGGGTTTTTTCCTCTTTTTTCATAACTATGTTTTTTCTCTTTGTGTGTTTTCTTACTTAACCTGCGATTTTCTCTATATCTCTTTCTTCCTTCTACTGCTGCCTGCTTGACTAAGGAGATCTTAAAAGGGACAGAGCATGGGAGGGTCCTTCTGCTAATACTACTTACTACACTGGCTTTGGGTAATCACTCATACAAAAAACTCATACCAGGACTACATTGCAATTAGTTAAGATAAGAAAAGATTTCCTTTTGGAAGTCAACCAAGAGCTATCTCACCATTTTAAGGCTATTTTGCATGTCCAGTAGTTAAAACTGGCTTCCACACTCTTCAGCATTGTGTCAAAGTTATTTAAAGTCATGTTTGTGTGATTCTTCCTAATCATCCGGGTGCATCGCAGCTTCCATTTCAGCCGTCCTGTGCTTACATTTAAGCCATCCCAAACAAATGATAAAAATACCGCACCATTGCCTGTATCTCAAAGATTTGTCACAAAACCCCAATCTGGAGAAATTGGCTTAGTCAACGATTTCAGGCTTAATTAGCCAAGTTCAAGGATTTTAGGAGACATAATGTAATGTTTATCCACCCAAGTGATGTTCTGGCTAAGCCAGCAGAAACCTGGCTGAGCTCAACATATTTCTCTCGCCAGTTTTATGTTTGTCTGTTTCTCAGCTCACTGATTAATGTATTCAGAGCAAACGTAACACAGAGAGAAAGGGGTATCTGGTCCCCTCTCTCTCTTGTTAACAGTTCATTAGTGATGGTAACAATGGAGTCATGCCCTGAGTTGCTTCCGTGCCTCGCTCCTTTGGATGCTCTGTACAGCACCTGCTATTAATAGAGACACAAAGGCGTAGCTCACCTGAACTGACTGCATTCCAGTTTGCTGTCAGCACTTTTTGTCTGTGTTGATGTATGTGCATTTTTGTCTTCGTCTTGCTGTAGATTGTTAACATTTGTGCCGGCCTTACCCATGACATCTGACCAGGAGAGTTAAGACACAGCAACACTGCAGCTGTGTCCCGAGTCCATGCTCCTTATTAACTCTAAGGAGATGAACAGTCATAGAAGCTCTACAGCTGAAACAATTATTCAATTGCCAAAGAATTTATTTCAACTATTTTATTAATCAGTTAATCATTGAAGCCTTTTTAAATAAAATGCAAAAACATTCCCTGCTTTAGAGAACTAAACATTCCTGTTTTTGTTTTGTTTTTTCTGTTGGCAAGACAAAGCAAGACATTTGATCACATTAACTTGGGTCTTAGAAAATTGCAATGGGCATTTCTCACTATTCTGTGGTATTTTATAGTCTAATATGATGATTAATCAAGAAAATAATTAGCAGAGTACTCAGTAACAAAAAGAATATTTAACTGCAGTCCTTATAAGCTCATGTGTCCTGAATTATTCACAATAATATAAATATATAATCTCAAATTCTCACAGTATAGAGCTGGTTTTATAGATTCGTTGCCGTGTACTTTCATACCTTAATGAATATTAATGGTGTTACTTCCCGAGTATTTTCTTATCACACGCATCTTTCCATTTTCCTTATCCCTCTTATCTTGTTCTCTTCCTTACTGTCTCCTTGTTAATTCCCTTCTGTCATCCTGTTCTCTTCTGTTCTGTCCCTTCAGTCTCTTAAGGCTACATTCACACCAATCAACTGGTTTGTTTGAATTAATTAGACTAAGAAATCGCAAACAAATCTAAACAGAAGCCAGATAGGTATAAAACTTTGTCTGGGTTGACATGCGGTCCATTTCTCTCAACCCAAACAATATGCACTGGTGGAGTCAGATTTAATTTTGAATCTACAGTCTCCTGTTGGAACACAAGTTACCAAAATACTGTCCCAAAAAAATAAATATATGTGTCCATTTTCATTTTATGTATATGATCTTGCTCAGGTATATTGAACCTAAAGCAGGCATACACAAAAATGCCTCAATCCTTTTGACCAAAGAAAAATCTGAGGGATGACTGCACTCCAAATCAATTTTTGTTTCTCTCGTTCGGTCTTTCTCCCTCATTCAGTTTACAGTCAGCCCTTCCACACTTCTCATTATTCTCTAACAAATCCTGTATGTTTGCCCACAGTCACTGGAAAGCACACGGAGGATGCTGCAGATGGCAGAGGAGGTGAGACTCTGACAGTTTTTCTCTTATTGATACAAAGCACAATACCATGTTCCATGTAGCCCTGTTTTAATGGTCAGAAAGTGTCTGTGTTGGTTCATTACTGGCCTGTCTATGTTGGGATCAGGAAAGTTTCATAATAATGACTTATGAATGTTCTAGCTTTAAGGCTTAAAATCACATTTTTACATTATTGAGATAAAAAATATGAATCAAAATGGCTGTAATGTCCTTTTTCAGTATTAGGGAAACTATTAGTAAAAAAATAGAATTTTAGATTTTGACAAAGTCAGAGAATTACAAGAAAAGTCATCATCATAGTATTACGAGGAAAAGCCAGTGTCCTAAATCCAACCATAATCATTGCCATCTCCGATAATTCATTAAACCATCTGCAGTCGTTTCATTTGTTCTGAATTTGTGTGAATTTTGTGTTTTCAGAGCAGACAGACCGGTGCCAACACCATGGTGATGTTGGACCAGCAAGGAGGTAGATATACAACATGAACACGCACACTGAACACTGCTGCTTTGATGCAGATGCTTCCGCCTCGTAAATTTAATTTATTAGTGTAAATAATTACTCAGCCATTTTTGGACGATCTTCATGTTCTAATGATGCATTTGTTTCAGAATTTTATGACTAAGACATGTCATGTATTTTCTAACTTAGAGTTGCATTAATTTGTGTTAACCTCCATGTGTGAATGCAGGCACTGAATAGTAGTATAGTGTTAAGTAGTAAAACTGGAGAGGTGCTAATGAAGCTGTTTTTACACACTAGCATTTGCTCAAGTATCACAGTAACAGTAAAACAGTAGCAGAATAGACACATGGTGGTACTGTATTTAGAAGGAAATGATCTGTGTTTGAGTGTGCATCAGTATTGGCCAGAATTATAATAGAAATTATTTGTTATTTGCCTTTAACTTCTGTGCAGCTATCCAAGGCTTGTGCTCCCTGCTTAAAAATGTGCATTTGTAATTATTTGTTTTTCTACCTGCACTGTTTTTTTTTCTTTTCTTTTTTTTTTTTTGTATCTTTACCCCATGTTTTTGCTGTTTTTGCTGCTGCAATGACCCAGTTATTGACCCAATTTAAGAATTCTCTCAGGGATCATTAAGTTTAATCTCATTTGTTCTAAAAATATAAATAAAGGCTATAAACAAAACAATAAGACCCATTCCTAGAGTGTCAAATCTACCTAGAAACAAAAAAGGAGAGTCTGACTTGGTGCGGTGTGCCTGTCTGTGTGTTTCAGAGCAGCTGAAGCGTGTAGAGGAGGGCATGGACCAGATCAACCAGGACATGCGACAGGCTGAGAAAAACCTCACCGATCTCTCCAAGTGTTGCGGCCTCTGTGTCTGCCCCTGTGACAGGTACACTGTACACTCAGAACTGCTGAAGCCTCCAAATTGCTGTTGTGATCTTTGGATGCACACCACCGTTTTATTGCCAGTTATGAGATCACACTTGTCTTGACTTTGTGTGCTTTTTGTGCATTGATTATTTATTTATGTAAGTATGTGACTGAATTTAACAAATTGCGAATGGACTTTACAATGGCATCTAATAGCAAGCAAAGCAGCTGTGTAAACAACTGAAGATTCTGATTCTCAATATATTTTATTTTGATTTTTAAATTTTCTTTTATATTATGTATAGTGTTGCAAAGGAGGAGCTGTCATGACTTAAATTTCTTCCATGGTCAATGTTAGGTGACTAACATTTGGAACATTTCTATGGCTCTGTCAAAAGATGGACAGCTGTGGTACAAACTGTCTGCTTTTTTGGATAAAAAAGTTGAGTATTTGAAAAGTTAGGCGAGAAGTTAACTTTGACTCTCAAGGAGCATTTTTGCAAGGAACATACTCCTACTGAGCTTAGAATTCTTTTAGGAGCGCTGCTAACAGATGCTAAAGATTATAGTGGTGAGAAAACTAATAATACAATCTGTAGCTCGAATCAATCCACTTGTGGTTTCTCTGTTAGTTTTGGAGGAACTCAGCATCTCTGGTGCTGCGTTTTGTTCCTAACTGCAACACTGAAGCTCTTTAATTTACTACAACCTTGATTCCCACCTCTGCCTGTTTTTTTTTTTTTCCCTCTATAGCAGCAGCTATGCTGAAGGGTACTGTTGTATTGCGAGCTGTCTGTCTGTCTATGCCAAACTGAACAGACAAAGCATGAGTTCTCAGAAACAAAGCAGAAATAATTAAAACTGGTGGTCATACCATAAACCAATATGATTGTCCCATTGTCTGGGACAGTGTATGAAATGACACTGAGGATGTCACTTAAGGAAAATAAAGAAAATCTTGAAATCGGAAGAAAATAAAAACACCTCAGTGAACCAGCAAACCCTTCTCACTTCACCTCACCTTTATTATCATGGGGTTGAACACAGTGATGCTGCTGTGATTCATCAGGATGACTTTCACATTAGCACAGCATGAACTCCAGCTACATGTGGCTGGTAATACCAGACCATGACATGGGGGGAAACATGTATTTATTGGTCAAAAGATTGCTATTACAATAAATAAAAATTCCCAGTGGTTTATGAATGGGTAGGGACCGTGAACAATATTCCTATCAAGTACTTCATGCGACAGGTGCAGTGCTCCATGGTGAGCACTCTCAAAACTCTCTCCGTCAAACCATATCGATATGCAGTGGCAGTGTCAGTGTGTGTGCATAACGAGCTCATATCTGGTTCTAAACATTAAAAAACAAATCTTCCCAAAATGCTTTCACATTGGAGAAGAGGATTCTTTGATGATTACCAAAAGATAAGGTAGGGAATCCTTTTTTAATGTTATGATTACATCTGACTGTAGTAAAGGTGGATGTGTAGTCTTATACTCCTTTTTTTTGGATGCTTTTATTCATGGTTTATTGTCACTGATTTTAAATTAACACTCCTCTAGTTTTTATTTTAACACCTCTGGATCTCCTGGTTTGTTCCTTCAGGGTGACATCTATTGAGCACGACTCACGATACAAGCGTACCTGGGGTATTGGAGGAGGAGAGGGCGAAGGTGACGGGAGTGGCTCAAAAGTAGTCTCAAGGCAGCCGTCAGGTGTTCGCAATGGCCAGGCTGCCCAGGTGAACGCCTCAGCGACCTCAGGCCCGTACATCAAGAGGTGCAGTCCTGCTCGTTTTACTTCCTACCTTTCTTTTATTATATATGTGTTGTCAGGAGCACGAGTTTAATTTAGAAATTGTCACATGTGACACACTGAGACACATTTAAAAGAGCATTTTTCAAAGAAAAACTTATTTTACGACTGGTACAGGATAACCAATGATGCACGCGAGGATGAGATGGAAGAGAATCTGGATGCAGTCGGCAGCATTATTGGCAACCTGAAAACTATGGCTGTGGACATGGGCAACGAGATAGACAAGCAAAACAAACAGATTGACCGCATCACTGAGAAGGTACGAGTCTGAGATTCATTTCAGTCATTAGCATATTAGTAATACATTTACACCCTTTTTTGATTTGGTCTTGGTTTTGAAAAGGAGAGTTAGGAGAACAACATGATACATATTCTGCCAACTGTGCCACACTGTCTGACAGAGTGACAGTTGGTGGTGGTAACCCGGAAAGAAGACGACTGCCAGCGAACAGACATGGATGTTAACAATGCAAGATTTTAAAATACTTTTTTATAACCAGTTTTGCAAATGCTTTATGAGGAAAGAAATACATCCAAAGTGTTTGTTAGGCCTCAAGGATACACACATGAGTAACACTGAATGTAATCACTACTTTTCAGGACACTAGATACAAGAAATCTCCAATGGCTGAATTTTAAAGAAATAAAGTATTGGGTGATTGGATTAAATTAGTAAATGCAATTTAATGCAGTGAAGTTAAAGGTGCTCTGTGGAAGTGACTTGTTAATAAACAAAAGTTGTGTTACATTCAGGTCTAACAAAGGTTAGTTAGTTAGTTAGAGTTAGTTTCCTTCCTCATGAAACGGAGCAGATATTTAGTTTGTTTTCTCCCACCTTTGTTGGTGCACTGCACACCTCCACCTATAGATCAGTGGATTACTGTCAAACCATTGGCAGGACTATGTATCACGTCACTCATCACTAGAGGTCAAAAACCCCACAGAGAACCTTTCATATTTTTTAAAGGCATTAAAAGTGAACAGTGAATTACAAAATGAAAGAAAACGCTGAATCTTTGCACAACTGCCCCTTTTCACCTGTTTCGTCTTTTTCTTTCAGGCGGACATGAACCACGTTCGCATTGATGAAGCAAACCAGAGAGCCAACAAGCTCATCAAGTAGACAAGGAACTATGCTTCTGCCAATTTCATCTATCAACCTCGAGCCTCTGTCGCCACACACACACATCCACACACCGCATACTTCCGCATATTCACAAACACACTCTCTTTGACAAGATGAAAAAAGAGATCCACTCTGGGAGAATGTTTTTGCCAGCAGTGTGTCTGCCTTTACTGCACTAAGATGTAAATAAAATTGGCAAA
Organism: Trachinotus anak; assembly: GCF_046630095.1. Lineage (NCBI taxonomy): Eukaryota > Metazoa > Chordata > Actinopteri > Carangiformes > Carangidae > Trachinotus > Trachinotus anak. The sequence continues at coordinate 10,578,716 of NW_027273866.1, read as the reverse complement.
TATTTGTAAATTGTGAAGACATACCCTTACACATGTATATTCATAGTCATGCTGGACTTGGAGAAGCAGTGTGGGCATCGGAAACTGCACCATTGAGCAAGTGACTGACTGCCTATCACTGCTGTTTGAAACCAAATATGAACCAGACCTGTGGTATCATATCGCAGCACTCACAGGAAGGGAAGTAGCACAGGTCAGCTGCTTTTCTTTATTTTTTCCCTGTTGGCCTTTCTCTTAACATCAACAACTATGAACTGCCTCTGTCTGTGTGGATGCATCTCTGGTATATATGGATGAGGTCAATGATCAATGGTCATTACCCTCTTTTATTGACATACAGCACATTTAATTTATGCATCATTCCCCTGTCGGTCTTGTCTTGAAAGAGCTGCATTTAGTTTAATCATAAAACATAGTCCTCCCTCTGAAACAAATGTGTCTTTCTCAAATCCTTATTGGTTCAATGTGTAATTATGTTTATTGTATCATGTATTATTTTGAGATGATATGCATTATTTAATTATTCTTTCCCAAGCAGAAATGACTTGTGAATAAAGTTGTCTTTTTTTAACACTTTGTTCCCATGTCATTTATGCCATTTCAGATGTAAAATCTATTTCAAACAAATATCAAATGTTGTGCTTTGGAGTGAATCATAGCAAATCCTTTCGTGCTGGAATTCAAAGCACCTGCCCCTGAATAAGAGCAATTTAATGCTATTTTTTTTTTTTATTTCTGACTGATTAGAAGTCAAGCTTATTGTAACTATTTGCGTGAATATTGGAAGGCGCTGACCTGGTGTTAAAAAATTTGATGTATAGCAATCACTTTTCCTTCAACTGTGAAGGAGGGTCAGTACACGTTATGAGGAATGTTCATCATTACCTCCTCAAAAGCATCTAGTTCACTTTAGAACAGCGCTGAATATGGGAAACACAACAGTGGTTAAATAATTTGTCATCAGAGGATCAACTGCTGTACTTCATATTTAGTGTGACTTCAGGTTTTTCGCTCTGATCGTAGTGTCGATGTAAATACTGAGACATACCGTAGCTGTTTATTAATTGCCTATAGTCTTTCTTTTAGTCTAATTTCATTCTTCTTTCTTTGTCACCTCCTGGTTAATAGAGATTTATAGCACCCAAGAGGAGATTTAACAGCCGATGCAGGGTTCCTACACAAGCCTGGTAATGTGTGGAAAATTAATTTCCGCAAGTTTAATAATTGCCTGTAAAAGTATGAAAACAAATGTTCAGTCGTGAAACACATGGCTGTGCGTTGTTAAATTTAATCCACTATCATTTCTCATATTAGCTCACTAGGTCATTGTCATTATGGCATATGCAGCAGTTTTGTTATACTGACCTAGAATTTTAAAAATTAAAAGAAATGAGTCTGGAAAATACTGGACTTTATAATGGGAGACTGTGCAGGAACCCTGTCAAGTCACTGTAGATGGTGCATGGTTGTGTTGTAACAGCCACTGAATCACAAACAGCTCCTCATGCACCCGTTCTGTAAATAGGCAGATTTTGGAACAGAGCTACGGTAAAAATGATAATATCTGATGATGGAAAGCATAATTTGTTTTGTCAAAGCTGCAGCCAGACTGAGAAATTTCTGCTGGCAGCAAGATGCAAAAATATACATGTAAATGAACATGGTTTAAGGGCCACATGTAAAAACAGAGTAAGTCCTGGCGGCCTCTGTTAAGGCCTCACAGTGGGAAACTGGCTAATGAAGAAGTAATACAATATGCTGAAAATATCTCTTGTATTCATCTTCTGGCTTATTTGTTTTGAAGAATTGTAATTTGTATGCTCTGCTGGAGGCGTACACCTATTGAGTTTGTAAAGATTGAAATGAGCTGTTATTCAGGGCTTTGTATTGCTATAAGTGATCATCCTCAGCCTGTTACTTGTCAGCTGAGATCTAATTAGTCTAGCCTTAGGCTGCCTCGCTGTCTTGAGGCTGTTTATTCATTGCTTTACCAACAGCCACTGGAATGTAAATACAACAGTTTTGTCTATTTTGAATATTTTCATACGCAGTTCGTCTTATCTGAAATTAGCTCAGTGAACGGATGACTGTTCAACAAAGTAAAACCGCTTTTTGTTTCACGCCTGCCTCTGTTAAATTGTTTGTACTCAATAAAACAATTCTCAAATGCATGTTATTGCACCTTTTTTATATATCAACAAATAGAATGAAATTGGTTTTCATTAAAAATGGACAGATACAACTATGGCCATGAATTTCAAGATTTAGCACAGGAGCTGAAGAGGTCAATAAATGGACCCAAACTGGACAGTTTCAGGAGTTTATTTTAAACTTTATTCTCTCAAAATGTATTTGATATTTCCTGTCAACATTTTTGGATATTTTACATAGCTAGAGAGTACAAAATGCAGATTAAAAACCACTGAACAGAAAAGGCAGGTAGGGAAGGAGAGGAGAATAAACTCAGTGGACAGAGGTGACAGAGTAGGAAGTGTCAAGGTCTGAGATACCACAGATATAGTGACCGATTTAAAAACAAGACTGAGTACATGTGACGCAAGTTTTCCAAACCATTTCAAGGTGCGTTTATAAGAGAAAAGTTTGACTCCTGGTAATTTTAGCACAGACGTAACGTTCTGCTGGCTCTCTGCACACTGAGACATCTGTATTACTTGTTTGTGACGGCCATGAGACGATAATATAATTAATAAGTCTTTTGTTCTCATGTAAATAACCTAGAGAGAGATCACTGTGATGCTACCACGTTTCCTGGAAAACTCTCGAGCTGAACATTCTCGCTAATCTTTCTACACCTGACTTCCATCATTTCTATGAGGTCACTTGAGTTAGAGCGTAGTTCAGGGACAGAGCCCGCTGTACAAGGCAAGACGGCAGTGTGAGTGTGTGTGAGCCACCATCCAGGTGACAAATTAACTTTTCTAAATGAAGTTCCATATACTGTACATACTCTATATTTCCTGTATGCATACATCGATTAAAATGTATTATTCTATAATGGCTTTATTGTTCTATACTCGTAAATATACCAAATTCTCTCTTCCTTATTATTTCTTCCCTTACATTCAGAGTAAAGACACGTTCCCTCAGCTCCATACTGCTACTATATGATCCTCGCCTTAGATAAAGAGAATACCTGGTCCTGTTGTGTGGTTTGGAAAAGCAGTTAAGAGTCATCTGACCCACAGCCTGTCTTAGACTTTGGTTGGTATGGTAAAAACGTAATAGCGCTCTAGGCTTTTTTTTCTGTTGATAGAAATGATAGTAGATAAGTTTGCTGGTAAATAAAATCTAGCTTGTGAAACCAGAGGGGTGTTTTATAAAGCAAGACTGCCAGATAAACAAGGTTTATTCAGCAAACAGGGCCCATTTTTTCACAAAGGGGGTTTAATCAAGCTTGGATAAATAAAAAACAGGCCTCTGGGCACAGACATGTAAATAAGCCCCCACCCTTCCTACACTGGAGAAAGACCCCTAAACTGAAAGAGACAAAAGTCATGTTGCCAAGTCCTTTGCAGTCATTTTGTGTCCCTTAATTGATGTTTTGCATCTCTTTGTAGTTGTTTGCATCTCTGTAGTCAATTTGGGCTCTTTTGGCTTCTTGTTGTGATTGATGTGTGTCTCTCTGTAGTTGTTTGGTGGTTGTTTTGCTTTGTGATCATTTTGCATCTTTTTGGAGTTGTAGACTGACTTTCAAACAAGAAATGTAAACTGTCACCTCAACGAGGGTTTGAGCCCTGGGCCCATGCCTGCTTGGTCTGTTAAGTCATGCATCCATGGAAGTCTCGCCTGAGTTACCACGGAAACTTATCTTGCCAAAGTAGCAAACTTGGTCTAGTTTTTCAGGCTTAACTTTAGATCAAGATGAGAACTTTAGTCTCTAAAAGATGCTATTTATCTTAATTTTGTGCAGAAAATAAGTTGAACATTGTTTAATGGTATTGCATCTTGTTGATCTACACATTCATTTTTAGCACTGACCCCCAACATTATACTAAAGGTTATGTTCTGTTTAGTTTTTTTTATGGTAGTTTTGTTATTTTTGCTGTAATATTTTATGCTCTGTGTTATTTTAAACATGTGCTGTCATCATTTCAGGTTGTTTAAGGTTAGCCATGACATAAACCAATCCTGGTTCAGTTTGTTGTGCTTTTTTGAAGGCAGGCTTTTCACAATAAGACCTGCTTTTCTGAGCCTCCTTTATGAAACACCCGTCAGATTTTGTTTATACCGACAACACATTTCAACCAAAGTTGAAGACAAATAAGGCAGGTCAAGCTGATCTCGATTTAAGGTTCAAGAATATCACAATAGCACCATATCAAACTAACATAAAACATACTTCATGCATCTGCAGATATATATACTGTATATGTATATATGTTAATGAATAGATATGAAATTTAGGGTTCAATACACAAGTGTTGAATATGTTTCAAGTTCACAGAAATAACTACTGCCACAGCTCAGTTGAGAATATAGTCTATATTCAAAACAGACTGATTGTGGTGTCACATGACTGCTCGTATGTTGTTAAGTTACCAATTTAAAATCTCAACAGTCAAACCCTTCACAGTGCATAGAGCATTTAGTTTGCATACCTGCAATTAAACTTGGTGTGTATGTGCACCGTACAGCACTGCACTACGGTTTGCTCATCACCAAGTCTTTACTCCGCATTTACAAAGCATTTTAAAGCCCGTCAAATTCACTCTAACTCTATGAGTAGCGTTTAGTGCTCCAAATTCAAACAGCACAGTATTACAGTTCACAACCATTTTATAAGGCAGATTAATAAAAGTACGCTTCAGTACTCTTGAGTCACCCTACGTTCATTACAGGCCTTCATATCGTACATAGCTGTATCAAAGCATGCCTCACTAAAGCTAAAATTGCAGCAAAAGTAACACAACAAAAGTTTTACAAACATTCTTTGGTTGAGTGTGAAAGGAGCATTCCTGTGCTTTCATTTAATGCTTTGAATTTGGCATTTGTTAAAAAGAACACAAAGAAAAAAGTGGACCTTTGCAATGATACACTGACTTAAATACAGGCAAAAGAGTGATGGCTTTAACCTAAACTACAATATTTATGTTAATTCTCGCAAAATAATATAAAAAATCTAGTGATAAAAAGCTCGCTCTGACTGATTGTACACAAATACTACTTTCTCTTTCCAGGTTGCCTTGGCAACCTGTCCCCCCCTCCTCCTGATGGCCCATCCATATCCTTTCACTTCTTCTTGGCAAAGCGACTGAATTTCTTCTCCTTGTCTTTCTTGGCAGAGCTGGGCTCAGGGAGGGCAGCTGAGGAGGAGGGAGGGGGCAGGCTGTGGGCCTTGGCCCCTGAGGGCCCCGACGCCTCCTCCGCTGCCAGGGGCTGAACGGCCTTGTCCATGGCCTGGCTCCAACGCTGGAGCTCCTCCTGAAATTAAACACAAAAACATACACACACCACAGCTTAGAAGGGGAAGTCTATCTCCAGTGGGACAGTGTGTGTGTTTTTGTCTGTTGGTCATTTTAAGTAAAGGGTGATCCTGTTTTTAACAATGAGACTTTTTTAATAGATCATTCAAGGTAATATATATAAACACAACCTTGCTTAAATACTTCTGATTTTGATTCAGAAGGAAATGTGAATAACTTAATTTGTGTCCCTTGCTTACATAAATAACTGAAACATGATTTAGACATAGGCACGGAGGTCAAACTGAAATGTAAATATGCGTGTTCTGTATGCAGCATTATACCATGTGACCACTATTTTACACATTACATCATAGAGCCCGAAGTCCGGGACTGTAACATGCAGGCTAGTGATTCATGGAAAGCTGTGAAAAGTTATTCATTGTTGTATCCCCGTTTTTTAAAAACTCACCTCGTCTTTACACTGGAACAGATATTCACTGCCATCAGCAAGACTGGGAGAGAGAAAGGAAAGTGAAGGTAAAAATTTATCCTTTTGACCATTAGAGTAAAATAAAGATTCCCGGTTTTCAGTAAACTAAGGGACAGATGTCTAACTTTGACTTCTGTCTGTATATTTGAAAAAAAGTGAGTGAAATCAAAGCTGCAATAAACAGTTATTTTCCTTATTGATTAATCTCCCAATTAGTTTCTTGGTCAATTAAAATGAAGTAAATTAAAAGTAAAAAATGCACACCACAGTATCATAGCGCACAAGACAACATCATCAAATCAATAAATGTCTTGTTTTGTCCAACCAAGACTACAAACAAAATTTACTATAATGTAAGACCATGAAAAGTGGACAATTCTCACATTTAAGAATCTGGAACCAACAAATGTTTGTCATTTTTGCTTGAAAAATCATTTTAACATTGCAGCTCGAGAACATCCCGTATTTACTTTAAACAGTTTTTCAAATCATCAACCAGTCCTTCAGTGCTACAAAAATATCTGTAGCACTTCCATTTAGAGTCAAGAATGAAATCCAGAAATGATTTATTGAAAAATAATGTGTATTACATAAAGATTTATAAAGTTGGGTTGCATTTTGCTCCAGTCTCATAGTATCTTATTATTGATTTTAAATGAATAGTTTGACCTTTTGCTAAATTGGTTTATTCACTTCCTGGGGGGGTTATATGCAGGACTTCCTGGAGCCACCCCACAAATAATAATAATAACTTTTATTCAAATATCGCATTTCATACACAAAATGCAGCTGGATGTACTTTACAAAATAGAAAAGAAATATGAGATGTAAAACCAATCTTCCTATCTAACAGTTGGCAAGAAAGTAAATGAACATATCTCCCAAAATGTCAAACTATTCCTTTAATAGTGAGACGACTGAGAAAAACTGAAGATTGGCTTGGATTCTCACCGTAGTTTGGCGACATGCTTCTTTTTCTTGTAGTTGGTGAGGATCTCCCAGCTGGCGTTACTAAGGGGCAGAGGGTCCTCGCCGTGGTACGTCACTCCATGCCCAAAGCTTTTGGCGTCCTTATAGGCTGAGAGCTGACCTGGCTTCAGCACACAGTACAAGTTGTTCCATGATCTGAGAGTGAGGAGAGGGGGGCAGAGGAGGACTTTAATATTGATCATTTCAGGTGGCTAATTTCTCACAATAATGCAAAGTGAAATAATTCAGTTAAGTAGAAATAAGGAGAGCAGCTGAAGCAGCTCATTGGTCTGCAACAACTGCGAGTTTTAATCAATTTTTATCAACTTTGATCAAGCGTGACCTGGTCAGACAGCAGTCATGTGGCAGGGAAAAACTTTTTTTGGGTTGCTTGTGTATCAAATTTGACTTACAGCAACTTTTTATATTAAAAACACAGATGCTTTATTATCATAAAAGGTGGCTACAACAGAGTGCATCATGATCGACATTAACCTTTAAGTTAAGAGGTAGATGGTAGGTTTTTGGTATTGCTGCTGTTCGTGTATAAAAACTCAAAAATCACTGAAACTTTGTTTTACAGCTGTGAACAAAGAGTATCTCCATTTTCATCAGCTCCATGTTGAACTGTGCACATCTAAATGCCTGCAGTAAATCAGATCACATGCGCGAGTAGAGTGTCTCTCAGTTTAACATCAGTATGGGCTTACTTTACATTTTTTGCTGTTTATATGGTTGTTATTTTCCCATCGTTCCCCGGTTTCCTGTAGTTTTGTAGATTTGAAACTTGAGTCATTTGAAGCCGTCACAGAGAAAGTGAACTCTGCATTTATTTTTGTCAATGTTGTAAAAGTGTTTTGGTGCAGATTGACTTAAAAAGTCTAAATATGTGAGGCGGACTTGATGTTCACTGATGGATGAAAGAACGTTAGCAAGTTGTCAACCTAACTCACAGAAATTAATGGAAGCAAATGAACACCTGGAATTGGTCCTGTTGTAAAGACTACATTGTAAGTAGTAAATGGGCAAAAACAGCACTGTAGTCATTATGATTCACCTGTTTGAAGCCTTCTTTCCTGAGCCCTCCATGTCATGTTTGCGGCCCAGCGTGCCCTCCAGCAGCACAGTATGGGCTCTGAGGGGCTCCAGGGGCATGGTGGCAGCCCTCTCCGGTTCTTTCGGGGTCACTACTGAGACAGAGGGCTCCAGCTCCAGAGAACCACTCTCTCTCATCTCTGACTCTATGGGTACCGTGGAGTCACCGGCAGCCCCCTCCAGCAGACCCGAACTGGGCTCAACTGTACCAGAAGCAGACTGGAGGAAAAAAAGATGGAAATGGAGACCAACACACACAGAATGAGGAGAAAAATGACTGAGCGATCTACCTGTATGTTTAGAGAGGCGAGCAGAGCTGAGTGTGCCCTTGACTCAGTAATTATTTCAAAAAGTGCTTAAAAAAGGTTCTCAACATTGTTTAAGTGTAGAAAAAAGTCAAGGAGCTCTTTTAAATTCAGAAGGTTTTGAAAGACCACAAAAGAGAGGCTGGTTTTCTTTTTTCAAAAAAATCCAGTGCTTAGACAGAGGTCACAGGATTATAGAGCAAAGAGGACAGGAGCTGTTACCAACCAGAGTTTGTTCCTCGACAGTATAGAGCTGTGAAGATTCTTCTACAAAGCCTGTGTCTTCTCTCCTGGAGAAAAGAGGGCAGCAAAGGGTCTGCGTTAGAGACCTTTAAGAGCAGCAGGTGAATAAGTGTGTGACTGTGTGTGTGAGAGAGAGAGGGAGAGGCGGTGTGTGACTGCTTGAAAGTTTAAGGGATAAAGCTGGCGATATTCAGTGTTTTTGTTATTGGAAACAAATTCCCAGAGAAAGACCAAAGCCAACAATGTGTTTGTCCACCTCTATACAATATTTCTTAGGATCAATTCATTGGTGGTTTTGGTATTTTCATGGGGCTTGCTGGCAATAAAAAAAATGTCACACACTTGTCCTTTTAAAAGAGCTTTCATGATGATTGTCACCAAATAATTATGTGTGTACAGTTTGCGTGTCTGTGCATATACACAGCGGAGCCTGTGTGTTTTTGTGCATGTGTGTGTGTACCTGCTGTCCTTATCCGAGCGCTGCTCATCTTTAATGAACTGCTCTATCTCCTGTTGCTGCTTCCTCAGCTCCAACAGCTCCAGCTGCAGCACAGCATAAACTGGAATCAGTACTTCATCCATTATTAGCTCTGATTGAGTTAACATCATTGCATACATTAACAGTATCATCTTCAGATATCATTAATATTTATATTTGTTTATTTTTAACCCATTAATATTCATTGACCAGCTGGTTGGCAGCCAAATATTGTTTAAACTCACAGAACTTCATTTAAATTCTAGCGAAGGGAAACGTGTAGAAACTGATCCACAGGACATCTACAGATTGAAATACATCCAGTGCGTCTACTTGCTGAGGGATTTCAGTGGGTTTAAATATTTCACTCAGCATAAACATGGAACAAACACATTGGAATAAAGGGTTTTTAACAGTCTTAAAGCTACTTAGGGGGAAAAAGGTGTTCAATTTGTTATTAACGCATCACACAATATTTCCAAATCAGTATGTTTCTGTCTAGACCATAGTGTTAATGCTGTGTTTTCCAGCAGCTACAACGCTATGATTCATATTTTTGTAATGAAATTATTGTCAATAATGTGTAAGATTTCTCTGTACCGTAGTGAGGCGCTCCAGCGCAGAGAAGCGCTCCTCCCAGGTGGCGGTGGATTTCTCGAAGGCCTCGTGCCTCTTGAGGAGTTTCTCAACCTCGTCCACAGTGTGGCCCAGGTCTCGACTGGTCACGTAGGGCTCCTGAGCGATCAGCCAGGCCTCTGCCACCGAGGCGTCCCGTGCAAACTGACACACCTCCAGCACTGGATGGAGCGTAGACAGGGGTCATTATATAGTGTTCATCTCACAGTATCACCAGTTTAAAAATGAAACCTTCAGGTTTTTATAAATCCAGACTTGGTTTTATGGTCATCATTAGATTTAGGTTACATTTAGGGTTAAAGTCTAGGATTTACATTATATGGCAATTTTGGAAAGTGAGAACATTTTCAGAAGGTGTAGAAAGTATCAACACTTATACAAAATTAGGAAAATGAAGAAATCGGGCAAATTGTTTTTATTGTACAGAAACACTATCAGCAAAGAATGATGCTTATTGGAGTATTTGATGGAGATTTTGATCACATGATCACCATGATCACATCAGTTAGTCTGGCTCTTTAGCATTGATTTGTGAAAACAAGGCGAAAGGAATAATGTATGTGCAGGATTTGTTTTTTGGTTTGAGTAAGGGCCAATAAGATAAGTGTAGTTTTACTCACAGAGTCTGAGCCAGTCCCATCTGTCGTCCCACTTGAACATCATCTCCTTCCTTTTCTCCATCAGCTGCACCAGCTTCTCTTTGATCTGACACAAGCAGTTATACAGTCGCAGTTACATATCAGCATTATTAAACAGCTCAGCTCCAAGACTGGCTATTATCCTCTAAGAATTTGAATTGTGAAGTAATTAACCGAACGTAAAATTCAGGCCGGGGTCAATTGCTCATTTAAATTCTTTTGGCTTTTCCATTTCTAATTAGTGTTTGCTTTATAGTCTCCCTGATGAGTGTAAGATGAGTGGAGTTTTTTCTTTCGTGGCAATCCAATTGGTTCCATTGTGCCAGACAAGAACAATCACTCCCAGAAAAGTAATTAAATCTAATGAAAGCAGCAATTTGAGGCCCAGTTGAGAGTGAAAAGAAGCTGTCTCTGCTGCTGAAGCCTCACCTCAGCAGAGTCTCGGTGCTTGCGTGTCAGCAGGGCCTTTCCAAGGTCTATGCAGTCGTTGAATTTGGCTCCCCTGGCCTCGATCTCTGAGCGGATCCCCTGGTGGTACTTCTGCAGGAGCTCCACTGATGAGACATCCCTAATGCACACAGGGGAGGGCATATAAAGTGATAACAGGTAATCTGTGAAGTTTATCTACCTCTGTTGGTAAGACCTAGAACTGCAACAATAATAAACTGGTTCTTTTCTGCATGGCAAAACATTGCTGTTCATGGTGAATTATAGCTTTTTTTCTGGAATGGGACAATTTTTTTAAAAATCACATAGTGCACCTTTAATAACCTGAATTTTTTTCATTAAGGTTATTGTGTCCCTTATATTGGGCTTAATTATTGTTTAACAACAAGTAAACCAACTTGGACCCACCGGTACAGCTATTGACCAATACACATAAGAACTAAAGCTATGATAGAAATTCAACATTTTTAAAACTCAATTGATGGCACTAAATCAACAGTTTATAATATGAAAGATATATATTTTTTTTTTATTTGAGCCTTCAAATACGAAAAATCTTATAAATAAGGTATTTAATGCATAGCATATTAATAGCATAGTTTTCACAGATATCTGTATCTATAAATGTGAAAGAAAAGTAAAACAGTTACTCAGAAGTCAAGGTTTCAAGCTGGTTTTTCAACAGTTTGTGTCTGTAGAACAGACACAAATCCTCATTAAAAAAACGATTTTACTCAAATACTCAAAGGGCATAGTTTCAGGTTGTTTTTCAGTTGTCTCAATCTGATTTCCCTTTAGAGAACAAAGCTGCCTTTCTGCAATTTGCAAATCAATATTAATATTTTAATGAAGAAAAAGTACAAATTATGGAATAGATTTCAAACAGAAGTCTTTCTCTGAGGCGGGCTCACCTGGGTTTCTCCTGAGTCTCTATCTGCTGGATGATGCTCTCCATCCAGGCCATCAGGTCTCGCACCATAGTGAAAAAGCGGAACTTCTCAGCTGTGTCCACCAGCTGTGCCCTTCGGCCGTCGCAGGCGTCCAGCAGGCCCTTCCAGGCTTCCACCACCTCTCGCTCTGTGGCCTGGATGGCGTCCGCCCTGTCCCCTGCGTACTGGGCATGAAGCCTTGCAGCTGTCTCCTGGAACTGTTGAACCTGGAAGAAGGAGAATCAGTCAGTTACCGAGTCATATAGAAACTAACCGGGAGAGAAAGAAAAAAAAAGCCTTTCTCTCACTGAGGCTTTCGCCTTTATTTTCCAATTATTTAACAAATTTAATTTTATGTACCAAATATTTTTAATGCAAAGTCTATTTACTCTACTTCGCTAATGTCAATGCTCACATTTTATATTAATTAAAGCAGCAGTTATCTATTTTTTTGACCACATGGGGGCAGCAGAAACTGTAAACACAACATTGACGTAGTATGACTTTACAAAGTTATGGTGAACATGTTAGCAGTGGTTCATAGCTGCTTATTCCTACATCCAACATTAGCAATCTAGACACCTGGTGAGTCCATTATTAATCCTCCTTTTGCTTTTTTCCTTCATTCCAAATCCTGAGGGAAATATCTCCCTCTATAGTAGCTAAATGCTCAACCATGTTCAACAGAAAGTCACTCGCGTTGTTCGGGTCTATCTGCTCTTTAGTGCTCGGCAAGTGTTGTACAGTGGGTTTACCAGAGTTTTTGAACTATACAATAAAACTATTCTACAGGTTTGATTAGAGCAGTAAGAATGACCCAAAAACAGTAGAGTTTCAGGCCATAAAACCAAAACAATGAGCTGAAAAACTGCAAAGTGGGATCATAATTCTCTGTGGGTTCATCCCCTAGGTTGATCCCTTTCACATTGTATATATTAATTTGACCCATTGCTGATATAAAAATATTGATTACTGCAGCTTTAATTTTTTTCATGTATAGAACTTATCGTTCATCCAAGACAGAAGGGGTTCATGGGCTAACAAAACTGTAAGAATCCCTGTACTGGACCTTTCACAGTTGCCTTAAATATTGTACTCTACACTCTACATGTGAATCATCAAAGTTTGCCTTTTGGCCGCTGCCTGCTGTGTTTCATCAGAGTAAAAAGGCCGATCCTCTGCGTTGTACCTGTTTGCCTAGAGCGGTGATGTCTCTCTCAAAGGCGGCGTGCATTCTGTGGAAAGACTCGGCTTTGCTGAAGTCCTCTCCCACATCTTCAGGCAGTTCTTTCTGCTTGTCATGGATCTGAGCCACCAACTCCTTCCCATCATCAAAGTACCTGAGAGCAGTAGATCAATTATCTCACTACGTTTGGCTCTGTGTGCATTATCATCATATTTGTCATCCCATTTACTATAATTGATGCAGTTATTATATTTGAGTTGAATTCTTTATGACATTATTGCATGCAGATGTTTTCTGGTTTAATGTCATTAGTCATGCCACAGCACAAATACTCCAGATATCAATATCATTCTAACTTGTTTTAGATTAGGTTATGTCACATTACAGGATTAGACACAAAAATGTAATCGCATCAATCCAAATAAGTATGCGGCGTCATGCTCATGGTCTGGTACATCAATACTGTTTTACTGACTTGAGCAGTTCGTAAGATGCCGTGAGGAGTTGAGCACGGGTGTCAATGAGCTCCAGCAGATCAGCCCAGCTGTCATTGATGGCGTCTTTCCACTCTGCCATGGCGGCTGCTTCGCTGTGACCAGCTTCGATCAGCTCGTCTATCGTCTGGTTGACAAAGTCCACTCGCTCCTGTCCCGCCATCCCCGTCTCCCGCGCAAAGTCTCTAAACTTATCCCTCAGAAGCTGAAGGGGAAAAGATAGATATGTTTTTAAAAAAATGGTAACAACAGATGCAGAAATTGTATTTTCTTTAGTGTGAAAGTTGGGATGTTCCTTCAGGCGTAAAGCTGCACAAGACAATTAGCAAGTTGTCAGGCCATATGGCAACAAGAAAGAAAAAAGATTTTTGAGTTAAATTGCTAAGAAATCATGTGATATCTATGAACCTCGCAAATCGTGTTTGCTCATGTGTTCAGCAAACCAGATGGTCTGTGATCACTTTAAACCAAAAAACAGCAAAACTGCACTGCAGCAAAGGCATCTGGGGGGTTTCTTTTGTTATTTATGAGATGCTTTCATCATTCACATCTTAGTTTAGATTTTTCAGTTCCCTTAAATGTAGAAATTCAACTCAGCAAGAATACTTCCCTAATCAAAAATAGCTTCATCTTCAAAATTAGATTGAGCATGAAATAGGTAAACATAAAGATGGATCTGAACACCTCTCCTGTGTGTGCTCTTATAAGATGTAATTGCATGTGTGTGCATGTTTTCCTGTGTATAATACCGTGACATGATCCAGGTCCTGGCCCATCTCCTGAGAGGAGGCCACCACGTCTCTCTCTGCGATCCAGTGCTCCAGGTCTTCCACCTCTCGGCTCAGCAGGAAGTGGTGGTAGGTGTGATCCAGCTTCCTCCTGCGGTCCTCCGCCAGCTCCTTCAGCCCTGCGTACTGCTTATCCACCTGGCCCTGACGCCTGATGATCTCCTCGCTGCAGATAAGGTAAAAGGAGAGAATGGAGGATAATGAGATGCAGGGAAGATGGAGAAAATGAGAAAGAGGGCAAAGAGATTGGATTTAGGTTTACTCTAGATGAGGCGTTTGATAAGGACACAGGAATTATCACACTTTACATGCTTGTCTCTCTGATCAACCCAAACCACAACTGACTGGGACAACAAGAGGGAATCAGCATCTTTTGCAGTGAGTTCAGATGTCATTTTTCAGCATGTACATCACGATTCTAAAGCACACACCCATCAGGATGGTCCTCTGCAAACATCTTTTGGGCACGGTCAGCCAGCGTCTGAATGGAGTCGGTGTAGTCATCGACTGCCTGCTTGAGGATCATGTGGCGCTTCAGCATCAGCATGGCACTTTGCTCATCCTAGAGAGGTGAGAGAAGAGCAGGACGAGGAACAATCAGGAGGAGGTGGAAGAAAAACAGCAAGGAAATTATGCGAAGACGAGACAGGAGGCTGCACATCAAAGCAAAACAAAGTACTTCAAATGAGCTCTCAATAGAGGCTGCCAATTATAAAAAGCGTGTCAACTTAATTGAAGAAAGCCCTAACCATGTAATCATGGTAATGCATGCAGTGCCACTTGTTATTTGCACAACATGATATGCCGTGTTTTGATTTAGATAATAAGATCTGGTTTTCAGACATCTGCGGCCACATCCCTGAGTTAATGCGCCTGCTTCCTTGTCTCTCACGTGTTGGTACCATCTCTGCGCCTCACCTTGGCCTTTTCGTCAGCGATCATGTAAAGCTCCTGCTCCCCAATCCACGCTTCGGCCTCATCCGCGTCGTTGTAGTACTGCTGGGCCAAGCTGGAGCCGCTCAGCCTCTCCCGGCGCTTAGCCATCTCGTCCTGCAGCCGTGCCCACGCCTCCTCCAGCTCCTTCAGCTGGTCTGTGATTCGCTCTGCCTCCGGTCTGCCCTCCGCGTTGGCAGCGGCCGCCATCCTCCTTCCACGCTCGAGGACCTCATCCACGCGAGGCTGGTGGCCCTCGATCTCCCTCTGTAATGTCTGATGGACAGAAAACGGGATTGCCACGGCGACAATATGATAGTGTCCAAATTACACTGTATTTCCTCCGTAACTGTTAAAGTGTAGACTTTTGGGATGTACATAGTGTTGGTATCTTGTACGGTAAACAAAAATGTATTTAGTGATGTGGTGTTCGCTCTGTTTTGACAGTACAAGTGGAGGGGGCCATCTTGACTTACAATTGACAAGTGCAGTAGCTAGTCAACTAATTGATTAGCTGATCAACAGAGAATAATTCATAACGATGTTAATCTTTTTCCCATCAAAAATAGTGGCAAAGATTCTCTAGTTGCGGCTTCTTAGAGATTTTGTCATATGCATTTGCTTCTTTTCACTCTCATATATCATTGTAAACGGAAGCTTTTTGGGGTTTTGGGTGTTTATAGAACAAAAAAAGCCAATTTGAAGATACCACCCTGAGCCTCAGGAAGTCGTAAATTTAAATTTTTCCACTACTTTCTGACATTTTATGGGCCTAAAAATGAATCCATTTATCAAGAAAACATATGGAATGCAGCACTAAAAGTGATGATTTACAGCCAACCACAACTTTCTTTCTGTTCTACAGAGAAATCCAAACCTGGTTCTTCTTCAGCAGCATTTGCACAGTCTGAAGATTGTGTCCATGCTCCTCTGACATTGCCAGGGGCATCCTCTCCTCTATCCAGAGCTGAGAGAGAGAGAGAAGAAGAAAAAGATAGAGAAGAAAAAGAAAACCATAACGATGCAGAGAGAAAAATACAGACACTGGTATTTTTCAGAAAACAGCCTTACAGATCTTTGATGTACACCAGTTAGGACCATCTCAATTATACTGAATTTTTAGCCCTTTACAAAATGTCTCCAACAACCCAAACAGTAAAAATTCTTCTTTAAGCTATCTCCTCCACCTGACTAAAATAGATTTAGGCAGTGAAACCCAATTAGGGATTAAAGCTTTTACCCAGATTCACCTGGAGAGTCAATTTCATGGAGAGAGCTGGTGGTCTTACTATCTTGCATACTGAGTGTACATACTGTAATTGAAAACTTCATTTCCAAATTAATAAGTTATCATTTTGTTGGGCTTCAGGCTTCAATAGCAAGGCAAACAAAATCCAGCTCCTTTAAAATCCAACTCTCTTTATTCTAATTTTGTGCTATCAATCATTTGTGAGAGCTGGGACTTTCCACACTTTCATTTTGCCCTGAAATTGGATCCATGCTTACAAGCTCATCGGCCAGGTCTCTGTAGAACTGATGGACAGCCTTGACGGCCTCTAGCTTGCCCTTGCGCTCGGCCAGTGGTGTGAGGAGCTGCTGGAAGTCCCTCTGCAGGGCTTGTTGCTCGGCCTCCAGCTCCGGCTGGTCCTCTCTGCCTCCGCCGTGCTTCCTGACGGCCTCCTGGAGCTCCTCCAGCTCCCTTCCCCGGTCACGCACCTGGTTCTCTGTCATCTGGCGGGGAGATATGGTTAGAGAAAAAGATGAATAGCCTTTCAGAAAGCCTAATCAATATATAGTCAAGGGTATATCTACCAAAAGTTAGTTAGTTAGTTCGTCAGTCAGTATTTCGCCTTTTTATGTGTGAAACAGAGTTTAGCTGTTTTCAGAGTTTTACCCATGCAATACTGACTGTAACATAATTTAATCAAACTTTTGTTGTTCTCCTTTTTCTTTCACATTAAGATTTAGATGTAAGATTTTTGGTGTGTTCAGGTGCAAACAGTGAATATAAATACAGATGCTCGCTCACTCAGAGTTAATCCTAAGAAATCACATACGCTCGTACTAGAACTATAATGTATTCACTCCCATGATGAGATTTAACTAAATGTGATTTAAGACCTGTACACACCAAGGGGAACTGCAGTCAAGGAAAGCATTCAAATCAAAGGTTTATCCAGTATAATGCCACAGAGACACAGACCTGATGCTTCTTGAGCAGGATGTTGGCGTTAGTCAGGTCTTTAATATCCTCGTCTCCGCCCTGTAGCTGCTGCTGCAGCTCGCCAAGCCACTTCTTCATGTCAGCCAGGCTCTGGTCGAAAAGCTCGGAGCGGTTGGCATCAAACAGCAGCCGGGCCTTCTCCTGGGTGGTGGACTCCAGTTTGTCCCACAGCTCGTGGAGCTTGGCCAGGCGCTCCTTCACAATGGGTTCAAACTCAGGCTTGGACTCTATGAGCTCCTGACCCTCCTGTTTTCCCAAACACACACAGAGAAGATGGAGATGTTGTTGTATTAGGGGCAACAAATAATAACGGCTTTTCACCCAATTTTATAATTGATGAACGAAAAATAACACATATACAATATAACACATTTTACAATTTTTACTCCAATTATTATTCTTTGTTGTGTACTAGCCTTTTAGTACAGCCACCACAGGCCACTCTTTAAATCTTTGTATTGTTATTGTTACTTTTTTTTTTTTTTTTTTGTTATTTTGGTTGAATTGTCCCTTTAAGTAATACTTACTGCTAAACACCTAACATAGTAGCAACAGTATGTATTGTGTAGGTAAACAACAAGCATTATGCTGTTAGAAGCCATTATAAAGACAAAGGGTAGCTCTGGGGACATCATAATAGTTTAGTATAGGTTCAAAACTGCGCAGTCCTTACAGACCTGGTCTACTTTGTTGAGCCAGTCCTTGTTGGAGGCCAGCTCAGCCATGAAGGCCTGATGTTTTAGCCATTTGCTGTGGAGGTTCCTGGCCTCATCGTACGACGTGTCCTGAGCCGTCAGCATCTTCTCATTGATCCACACGGTCAGCTGGAGCAGAGAGAGTAAGAGTGAATATTAGCAATTAGCAAATCAGATTCAAATCCTGATCTCCAGGGTGGAAAACTGAACAGCTAGGATGCATGCAAGAATATCTACTAAACTTTGGAAAGTCATCTAAACATTGATATTTTAAGTTTGGCAGAGGTGACTTTATGCATGCAGGATTTACTTCTTTATCTTTTGAAAGCAGAGCATTTAGTAATTAGCCAAATGGGACCCCTATCCCAAATAGGGAAGATACAAATTTAGTCCAGCACTGCTGTGGTGTATTAAACAAAATTTGGCAAATTGACTACAATGATCACGAGATAAAAAGGGAAAAAACACTGTGGTGTCAAGTCTTAATGAAGGAATACTTAAGCTAATAATTAATTGATGTTACCCAGCGATTGCATGTACAGTAAACTGACAGTGAACTCACATCCTGAGTGTTTTGCAGGAAGTGCTGCAGGTCGCGGTTATCTCTGAGCTTTTCGGACACCTCCTGGGCTCTTCTTTTATTCTTGTCGTGCCTGAAGGTCAAATGCAAAAACCAAGGAAACACATTAAGAATACAACTGCAGACTGAACATATCTTTCTTTTCCTCCAACAACTCCCTCAATGACATAATTCAGACAAACAAGGTGCAGTGAGTGAATCCACACAAACTCCTCCACCACAGAAAAATACCTGACACACTAACCCAAAACAGTCATCAGTTTCTCTGCTGCTCCACGACCAATCGCTCTCACTTCAAGATCAATATCCATTATTGCGGGCGCCTGTCTACCAAGTGAATTGTGGGAGTTAATGGGAAAAGCTCCTGTGCCTTCTCTACTGCCTCTTCTTGACACTAATGTTGCTGTGATAAGAAAGTTGTTCCACTGGAGAGACGGTGAAAAATGACTTACAATGACAAGATTTATTTTTCTACATAAGAACAGAGCCTGTATAGTATTTATCAAACTGCTGAAAGTGAAGTTTCAACTTTAACTGATGATAAATATAATGGTCCGGGTGTCATAAGTTGGTTATGAGTAGATAGTAGATGACTGAGAGCAGCTTAAGGCACTGATATCTGTAAAAGTAAAATATAAAGCCTACCTCTTAAAAGTAGAAATTTTGTTTTATTTCATCATTTTTTATATTCTATTCATGTTTAACATGTTTTATTCCCTCTTAACTATTTTTTTCTTTTATCTATTTTTTAAAAGTATATTTTAATGGTTTTATTATTCATTTTATCTCAAATAGTTTTTCTGTTTACATTTGTACTGTTTGACTCTCAGTCCCTGCACTAACCTGTATGAAAGGTGCTAAACAAATAAAGATTGATTGGTTGATGTAACTGTATGTAATGTAATTTGTATATTTTAAGTTTGATCAATTCTGGCCCTGGATCTTAATTTGAAAAATGATGGTGACTGTGACAAAAAAAAAAGATGCATCTAAGTGAAGATCTGTTCATGATCAATGTCGAATAAGGTTAAAATTATGTCAAAGACTGTGCCAAAGTGGTACAACATCAAGATCACACCTGAAGTCCCATTGACCAAATACCAGAACGACTGACCTGTCTTGGATGGAGTCCATTTTCTCCTGAACTTTCCCAGAGTACAGGTTGTTACTGTCCACCAGCCGCTGTCCGCCGTGCACTGCGCCGTCAATCTTGTCCTCGTTGGCCTCCATGGTGCTCACAAAGTCCTCGTGCTTCTTCAAAGCTTTCTCTGCCCCTGCCAAGGTGTCAGGCTTGTCTATGTGGGCTAAGGTGTACTCCTGCAGCAGAGCAGCCAGCAACATGACAGGAAAAAAAAAATTAACAAAGACTAAGAAAGAAAAAGACAAACAGCCTTGAACCACACAGCCTGCTGACTACGTTATATGACAAACATGCAGAGTGGGAACTGACTACGCTGCATTCTTCTATTCCACATTCTTTTAAAACCTGTAGCATCACTAACCCATCATTAACAAGCTAACTCTGTGCTAACTGATAACTCTTCTATTAAAAGACAGTTATTATTAACATACAGTACATAATTTCCTCTAAATACAGGACAGTACCTGGTTATTGAGGATGGCCTCTACAGCCTTGCAATCCCTCATGAACTGTTGGAAGCCCAGACCCTGGTCCAGGAAGTTCTTGCGACTGTCCCAAATCTTCTGCAGTTCAACCCAACCGCGGTCCATGCCCTTCAGCCTCTGCTCCAGCTGCTGATACTGGGGATCGTCCTCCTGACCCTGCGTGACCTGAGCGCCGGTGTCCCTCACGCGGTGATAGTCCTCCTCGTGGTTGTTTATGTCTTCACACAAGGCATCGTGAAGGCTGAGCTGCTCCTCGGCCTCTGGCAGCGTGGCGGGCATTTCCTCCGAAGCCACAGCCTTCTGGGCCTTGAAAAGCCAAGACTGGAAGTCATCCATGTCTTGGAGGAAGGTCTGCAACTTGCTGACCTCACCCAAAGAGTCCTCCCTGTCTTTCAAGGTCTTTCTCAGCGTGTCCCAGGCCGCATCCAGTTCTCCTCTGCGGGCCAAGATGTCGGCTGCGTTCTCCGGATGATCCTTAGCCAGCTGGTCGGCTTCTTTCCTCAGGAAGGTGAGCTTGGTATCGATGGCGGCTAAATCCCTCTCGATGCCAAACAGTTTCCTCTGGATGGTCATGACGGCTGCCAGGTCGTTGCCCAAGTCCTGTGTGGACTCGATCACCCGTGTCTTGTCTTTGATCCAGGCCTCTGTCTCGTCACACTCCAGCCCGTAGTTCTGCAGACTAACAGCAGAGTCCACTTTCCTCTTCTTGTCCTCCACCATGGCCTTGAAGGCCTCCCACCTGAAGAAGAATCATTTATTGCATGTTAATCACTTTCATGTCATCTTAGGGAATGTTCTTTATGCTCTGTGGGAAAAAACATACCACATGTAATATAGGGAAAATGGTAATTTCCTTGAAACAACTGCTCCATATAAAACCAATAAAACATCAATGTATAGCTCAATTTTTATTAGAAACTTAATTCTACATATATGTATAATTGTATAGTTCCCTGTGGACAAATTTCTCATTTCTGTTTGTAAAGCTGACCTGTTGTTCACTCACTAAAAGACTCCAGCTTGTTAGGAATTGATCAGAATTAAATAGGAGCATAGCAACTCAAAACTGTTTCTATTCTACCTATGATTAGTTCTTCATCACAGAATGCCTTCAAGGAAACGTCTGTGAAATTATTAGAAAATTATTCAGAAATTTCAGACTTGTAAAATAAAGTATAACAACACTTTTTTCCTGACTAAAATGTAAGACGTGTAGTCTAGAGATAATGCATTTAAATCACCTCTTATTCAGTCGTGCTTGACATTCCTTGACCTCTTTGGTGCGAGGGTGTCTGCTGTCCTCGAGCTGTTTCACAGCTTTGTTGACGTCATCAACCCTTGACTGAACATTTGCCATATCCTGAGCCAGAATGCTCAATCTGTAACAAAGAAAATGTTCTTACTAAACCAGATTTTTGTGACTAACAATATTAAATGTAGACATGTATAAAAAACTAAATAATTCAGGAGTGAATAATAATATAATTTCTTCTGTGCACCTGTTCTGTACTACTTCCAGATCCTCCAGCTTCTCCGGCACCTCTAAGTCCACCAACCACGTCTCCTTCTGGCCCATCCAGAGCTCACAGGCATCCGTCTCGCTGAAGATGGTGTACAGCGCCATAGTGTCGTCGAGCTTCTTCTGTCTCAGGTCAGCCAGAGACATGAGCTCCATGTACAGGTCCTTGATGTCTTTCAGACGTCTCTGGATATCAGGGGTGGTCTGTAACTCCTCTGGCAGCGCATTGGCCTGTTTCGATAGCGCATCGATGGTGGCGCCGTTCTTGATTGCTTCATTCCTCAGATCATTGAGCTTCTTGAGTAGCCGCTGCGTGGTGTACTCGTCGTGACCTACATCTTCGTTGCTCATCTGCCTCTTGGCGTCCAGCAGCCAGGCCTTAAGTTCGTCAGCATCTCCCTGAAACTGGAAGAACCTCTGAGTGTCCTGCAGGTTCTGTTTCCGAAATGCTGCCAGCTCTTCCAGCTGCTGCCATTGCATCCTGATGTTGTCCATGCATTCTTGAACCTTCGGGGAGCCAAAGTGCTTGGCCTGGATCATCTTTTCTCCCTCAGCACAGACCTGTTCGAGGTTGGTGCGCCGAGCTCCGAGCTCGTCCTCGAAGGCGCTGTGTTTGCTCTGAAGCACCAGCACGCTCGTCAGGTCCTTGCCATAATCCAGGGAGGAGAAAATGTGCTCCTTCTCTCTAATCCAACTCTCCAGCTCCGTCACCTCCCACAGGAAGTTCCAGAAGCGGCGGGACTGCTCCAAGCGAGCCCTTCGCTGGGCCGCCAGGGCACAAAGCTCCTGGTAGCACAGTTCCAGGTGCTGCACCCTATCCCGGATCACCTGGGGATCACATGGCTTATAGCCTGGGGGGGTGGGGGGGACAACAGATCCGTTACATCCTGTTTATATAATTCACTTTTCTCTACTTGCTTACATCTTCTCTGGGTTCTGGGATGCTGTAGTGTTTGTCAGTGTAAACTGGGAGGAGAGCAGGGCATCTACTGGTTATAATGACAGATTATCAGAACACTAATTCAAATATGCAAGGGAAAAAAAACTACCATTATTTCATGATAGTACATGTAACAAATGTTTGCCTGTGTCTGTATGTATTAAATGTTTCAATGTCAACCTTTCCTCTAACAAAAGCCAAACCTCTCCCATGCAGTAGATCAAAAAATATGTGGTACTTTTGCTACCTCTGTGCTCCATTTAGTTTTGTCAACCCTAATAAAACCAGCACATATATGATAAATAGTTTTGCTAAAGGGCAAGATGAGCTACTGCACTTACTATCTCCATTTGCGAACTTGAGAGCAGCAGCACTGGCGCTGTGTACCCTCTCTGTCTGCAGAGCAATGTCGTTCTCTACCAGGGCGTGTTTCTGTAACAAGTCCTCAACTTCCAGCAAGTGTTTCCCAAAGTCTGGAGACAGCAGCCGAGCCTGCGGATCAATCAGTATGATTGGTTTAGACTCTGGGTAATGTATGGTATTAGTTTATGAATTTTGCCTCCTGTTCTGTACCTTCATGTCATCCATCCAGCTGATGATGTGCAGCATCTCCTGGAAGATCCTCTGCAGGGTCAGGTTCTTATCCAGGCGCCCCCTGCGAGCCTTCAACAGCTCCTGCAGGTAGTCCCACAGACGCAGGATGTTGTCTTTCCGTGCGTCAATCCGTTTGGCGTCATGGTAACGCTCCGACTCCAGCTCCTTTGAGATATCCACCAAGGCCTGAACACGTTCCTCGTACGCCGCGATGTCTGTCTCGATGGCATCGTGCTTCTTCTTGGCTGCCTCCACGGCCGGCAGATCGTAACCAAAGTTATCCTGAGGAGGAGAGAGCAGAGAGTAGTTCAAGTACAGCTTTGAAACCCTAGTACTTTACTTCAATATTTCTATTTTCTGCCACACTACACTTCTACTCCAGTGTATTTAAGAGGCAAACATTGCACTTTTTACTTCTCTACATTTATTTGAGAGTTACTTACTCTGCAGATAAAGACTTGGCTTTATTTATTTTATATTTATTATATAAGAAGACTGTAATCCTCTTATATAACATGAAAGCTCTACCAGGCCCAACTACAACATTAAAATACTGCTTACACATAAATCTATTGCTCATAATAATCCTGTAATATAACCGTCCGTTATGAGTACACTGTTTAAACTTCTGCTTCCTTCTTCTAACTAACTTTTTGTTTTCAAAAAGTTGCTGTTTTTACTTTGGGTGTCATCTCTCCATCTTTTCAAGGCAATCTGTTCCTGCTGTTTACCTCCTGTCATCCTGCCAATTAATTAACACTACAAGAATCAATAGTTATGCATGTTTTATGCATGTTAATTTTATTGAATTAGGCAGTCTCACTGAGATTAAGCTCCTTTTCAAGAGAGACCTCTGGACAAACATGTGTTATAAAAATGTGTTGTTGGTTTACCTGGGCCACTAGTCTCTGGTTCTCCAGGAGCCAGGTCTCCCTCATGGCAGCCTTCCTGTCGAATCTCCTCGCCATCTGTTCCAGCTTCTCCTGTCTGATCAGCTCATCTCTCAGGACGCGCTCCCGCTCGTGCTCCGCCCTCTCCAGGCGCTCCCAGGCCTGCACACAGGTGATGATGAGATGGATCATTAGGATTTGCACTTTTTGTCGCAGTTATTCATCATAAAATCAACAGCAATAGCATCATCCTGTCTGAAGAACCCTACAAGTCAGATTGTACCTAACCATTATTTTCTATTGACTTGATTATTCATTTATCTTAATTAGTCAGCAAATTCTCACATCTGAAGAAAGATGGTGGAGATTTTTGCATGATATCAAAATTATTATTTATTAATTTTCAGTGATGTACTAATCCATTACTGGACTAATTGTTTCAGCTCTACTTATAGTAACTGTGAATATAGCCCTAATTTGGGGCTGTCTCAGTAAGAATTACTGTTCTATCAACATGGTGGTGTTATGTTCTGTCCTTTGACACGTTTTCATTTTTGTGTACCTGCAGTTCTGTCAGACCTTTATTCTCTTCAAAGGATGGCTTTTACTGTACAGTTTAGTAAAGTATTCTTTAGTATTACCTGCATAGTTCAGTTAATTTGTGGTGTAATTGTTGCCTCAGGATTGTTCTCTGCTAAATGAATTAATTCTGTCCATCTAACTGAGCCGTGCTGCATGTCTGAGCTTCAAACCACAGACTTTCGCAGAGACGGTCTGTTTCTGTGTGCTGCTCTGGCGTCTCACCCGGTTGATATCTGCGACCAGGGCTCCCTCTTTAGGTGTGTAGACCCTCTGGTTGTTGGCCCTCATACGACTCTGGATGGTGAACAGCAGCACCTCGAGGTTACCCTTCTCCTGGAACCTGAAAGAAAAAAAAGTACCACAAGATAATGACAAAAATATTGAATTAAATGTGAGTATTCAATAATTTACTGAAAATGAAAGCAGTGACTGGTTTGACCCAAACACATCCACCACATTACTTACAGCTCTTACTAATACTATATTTTGTTCACAATAACTTTAACAGCAGCCAGTGTATATGGCAGGTAGGGAATGCTCCTTCTGTATCTATCATTCATTCATTCATTCATTCATTCATTCGAGGGTTATATGTAATTTAAGGAAAACTAGGAAACCTTAAAGAGGATATATTGAAAAATTCTGCAGTTTTTTTGCTTTGTTTCCTGTGTTTCTGTTTTTTTTATTAATTTAGGCAAATATGAATAACTAAATGTTTTCTATATGATTTTAAGGTTTAAAGATACAGGACTAAGAGAATAGGTTAGATTAGAATCAGAGCAATGCAGTGGAGAGTTGTCCTGGCTTGACTCACTTGGGCGGCTTCTCTACAGTGCGGTAGGTGTTGAAGGCCTGAAGCTGCTGCTGGACTCCAGTCAGAGAGTTGGCAAGTTTTCGGTTGTTCAGCACGATGATGGTCTGCTCGATCCACGTCAGCAGGTCTGACGCCAGCGTCTCGTACTTATCAATCATCTTCTCTGTCTCGATGGCGTGATCCAGAACCTTGAAGAAGGATGTCAGAGAACAATCAGGAAAAACAGGCTCAACAAAACTCACATCACATCGATGAGCGTGCGTCATGTTTCCATCTCACCTTTCCAACTCTTTTGCCCTCGACAGCGAGCTGCTTCATCTTCGAGAAGTAGTGGTAAAATGCCACGACGTACGTGATGATGGACTTCTCATCTGGGTTCTCTGTGAACACATCTACAAAACAAAACGGAAGACGAGTCAGTCACAGCCAAGCCAGAGACATCACTTTTCCACTAGGCTTAAAGCTCATAAACATTTATTTCCACATGAAGACACAGCCTCCGTCGGTCACTTGCCTTCTGGGTCTAACAGTTTGGTCACGCCAAGCTTCTGCTCTGCCACACCGAAGGCGTTCTGGAGGTTGTGGGTTGGGTTCGACCTCTTTAGACTGTTGTAGTCCACCAGATCTGGCCTGGGAGAGAAATATGGAGAAAGCAAAAGTGGAAAAATGAGACAATGAGGCAGTGAAAGAGATGAAGGAGAACGAGGAGGAGAGAGACTGAGCAGATGGGTTTCCTGTGTGTTTACATTTCAGAGCTGGTGAGAGTGGATTTGGTCATTCATCTCCCCTTACCGGTGTTTGTGTATGAGAGCGTTGAAGGCCATGCCATCTTTCCAGCTGGTGGTGAAGTTTGTGATGTTGACATTGGGATACCTGCAAGACAGCAGCCAGGGGAGGTCACTCACTGAGCATAAGGGACATAGCTGAGGAGCTCCTGCTTTAAATCAATGTCCGGAGTTTGTTCTGCTCCTCAACATGCCATAATGCACCACTTACTGCTGGAGCTTCAGCCCCAAGCTGACGAAGGGTTTTCTACTCCACCACACTTCAGAGGCAAACATTGCACTTTTTACTCCGCTACATTCATTTGATAACTTTAGTTACCAGTTACTTTGCAGATTGAAATTAATAATACAAACTACTTCTACTTTTAAAGATCTGAGTACTAGTAATTTTCAATTTGCACAATGGAAATGTTTTATTGAAACAGAATTAAATGAAACTGAAAACAAGGTGACCCTTATTTAACTATAAACATGATAATAACAATACTAATAATATATTTTCTTCTCAAGATAGTTAAAGATGCTTTACATGACAAGCGAAATTAGTAAAAAAAGAAAGTTTTGAATTGCAGCACTATAAAGACTTTTTTTTACTTATATATATTATATATAGCTATGAAAAAGCCTGGATTCACATTCTCATACTATTTCCCAGAGGATATTTACAACAGCTTGGTTATGCTAAAGGTCACACATCCCACTTACCCTGCAGTTTTCATCTGACACCACAGAAGAAGAGCGTCCTTGGCTGAGCGTGTCTCCTTCTGGTCTGCCTGGCCTGTTTCCACAATAATGTCCTGGATCTGATGAAGAAGAACAACGAGCACAGCTGGATGGTAAATAATGAAGCTTAACTAATGGTTGTGAGGTTTGAAATCAAACGAGAACAAGTCGCAGCTGAGAACAAAAACCTAACTGATAAAAACATGTCTCTAATAGGATGCACCAGTGGGGAACATGTTGGCAACGAGGCACAGATATCCGTTTGAAATACATCATTTATTATCTCTTGAAGTAAAGCAAGGAGGTTTGTATTTGTGTCAAACAAAACTAGTCTCAAGTGATAAATCATCAATGTTATTAGCTGGTTGGAATCTCACTAATCTGAAACCAAAGTCCAATTGATAGGAAGAGGGGTAGTAATTATTGAAGTTCTTATTTTCCCACACAGCGGGCCAGTAATTAGAGCAGTGATGTGATCTGAGAGACAGGTCCTGAGAGAGGGCTAAATTTAGCCAGTTCTCCTTGGTTTATGCAGACTGAAAAGCTACAGACAGGACCAAGTAAACTCTTTCTTTCCTGTTTTTTTTTTTTCCCCCAAGTCTGAATAATGCAGCAGGCCATATTGTTTGAACTAACGTGTCTAAAAATAACATTGTTGCTGTCAAATTAAAAATAAATATCTGCCCCCTCCAAGAAGATAAAAGAGTCAAACAGACATGTTCTGATGTTGTGGATGTGCTGCTAACAGCAGATAATAATGGCTGGAACCTGAAGGCATCTCATTCGAGGAAAAAGAAAAAAAAAAAAAACATCCCAAAAGGTGCCAGTTGACAGTGCGACAGTTCTGTGCTACATGTGTACAGGCCCAAGTGACTATAAACAATTAACAAACAGGGACTTGTCTAATGAAACACAGCAGGTTGTCCATTATGGTCGCATTTAAATGCAAATAAAAAATGTGATTATAATGTAATTAAGATAATAATGCATGTGAAGCAGAGCCCATACTGTGATTTTATTCATGCAACTGTGCTCTTAACTCAATGTCAGCACAGTCATAGTAAACTAAGAGGAGGGTCAACAAAAACTGATCATTGTAACCTTCAAGGAGGAGGATTTATTACAGGACTGTTGTATTTGATTGCATAGATTCGTTTTACCTGGGTGTTCCTAATGAACTGGCAACTGAGTGTATATTTGCGCAGCTTCCTACACAATGTACAAATCATATCGTGTATACGTCCTAATTATATCCCTTATAGATTGTCATTTACTGCATTTTGTTGTATTTATAAGTTGTTCTCAAGCTGTTTCTACCTCTTTAGACTGTTTCTTGTTGTGGTAAAAAATAATAAAGTGCTATCTTATATTGATCTTATTATGATGAGGGACATAGTTGAAGGATTGTATTGCAAAGTGTAACATCTTCAAGCTTTGATGCCAGAATCCTGATGTAAAAAGTTGAAAGGGAATAGAAGCTGAATACAATGCAAAGATAAATGTGGTGCTTTCAGTGTATCCAGGGTCCCAAGTTTACCTGGAAGCGTAGGATGATGGTCCAGATAAGGCCGAGGATGAGACGATGGTTGCCATCGACAATGTCGTGGGACCCCATGTTCTCCAGGTGGACCCTCTGTTCTTTGAGGAACTGCAGAGCCTTGTCCACATTCTCCAAACAGTGGATACGCATCCGGCCTTTAGTGGGTTTCGGCTACAGACAGGGTGGGAAAAAAAACAGGTAAAAGATAGAAAAGAGAAAATTATAAAGAGCAGAGTGACCCCACGAGGGTTAGGAATAAAACAAAGAAGTAATGTAGGGGATAACAGAAGAGTCTTTTACCAGTCGTTCACCGGACAGCACCTCCAGCAGTTTAATGAGCATGCGTCCGTCCCGAAGGTCCAGGTAGAGGTCAGAGATGCGACAGCCGACCCGGGACAGGATCGAGTTGACCCATTTAGTGAAGGTCTTCTTCTGAACCGCCTCACGCTCATCTGAAGTTAAGAAAGAACATGAGCTACATGAATAATAAAAAATCTTCACAGCTACAGAGCAGCACCACTGGAGCTGGTAGGGATTTACTGTCTTGTACAAGGGTACTCCAAATGAGTGGAGGCCTGGGAGACTGATGGAGGAACTGGACTTGAGTTAAAATATATCTGTGGAAATCTGCTCCGGAGACGCAGAGATCTTACTGGTTAAATTAATCCTCAGTGCTAAACTAAACATCCACTCAGAAATGATTGTTTGGTTCCACTAATTTAATCTAAGATGCCCACTAATATTATATCTACCTTCACATCAGCTCTGCCTCCAAGAAACATGATTTCCATTACCATGGACTGATATGAGACAATTGGCCCCCGAGGAAAAGGCCCCTACCTAAAGACCCCCAGAATTCTTAGCTGCTGCTTGCTCAGAAGCTGCAGCTGAGCTTCAGGACTTTGTTCACTCTGTGAATGAACAGAGACTCTAACCGTGTCCACAGCTTCCTGCCACAGCAGGTCCACGCTGAACGCTACACTACATCACATAATATTATATTACATTATATTATATACACAAAATATTAGGTCACACTCTGAAGAAATATGAGAAGCAGGTTATATTTTCTTAAAGCAGAACTATTCACTTACTTCAAAGAGGGGCTCTGGTCTAAGGGTCACTCTGGTGTCAAATGAAGATACTGTGCATTAAAATGAGGCCACACTAAGAGACTTGGACCAATTATCCCTGTTGTATATTTGTGCAGTGCGTCTCTCTTATGGTAACTACAGCAGTGTGTCAATCAATAAAACCCCAGTGACACAGTCTCCCAGTTAAAATGCTAAAAATGTCTTTGAAACCCTCAGTTTTGACCTTTTCAGTCACTGCAGTAGGAGGAGGAGTCATCAGTCACTGAACCACATGATAGAGACAGATAGAGAAGTGATGCTGCATTATAACATCACACGTATGAAAAGAGAAATAAACACCAGGTCTCTGCGTAGCTGAGCGTAGGAGTAGAGTATTTATGCCAAAGTTTCTCGACTGCAATTTTGCCTGAATGACAGGGCGGAGAGATGCTGAGAGCACAAGCGTCGGACTTGGAGAGGTTTTTGGGAGGATGAGCGCTGCCTACATGGTGACACATCTTACAGGGCTCCCGTTCACACTTCAAACCACATCTCTGTGCACGGCAGATGTGCCTCCCACACAGCAGCAGACATAAAACCAATTTTGATGGGACCATATGGTAGCATGACCCAATGTACGATCCTCTATTTATTTGTCTGTAGACACACTTGATCTACCTGCCTACCTACCAACCTGCATGATTTAACTTTCTCTTATTTAATGTTCACTTAACCAGAGAGGATAGAGCAGATATTTGTGTCTGTTGATGCTAATACACATACAGAAATAAGTAGGACCTGACTGGCACCAAATTTCTTTTGAACTTTTTTTTTGGCCATTTTTACAGTTGAGAGTCTAGAGAGATCAACAGGTACATTTCAGATAAACTGTTTGGCTTCTGAAATGTCAGCATGTTGTGACAAAGGGTCATCACGAGTCCAAGAAAATTTAGAAACCAGAAAATATTCACATTATAAATTGCCTAATAATGGGCTTTACTTTGATTCAGGCTGTGTTGTTTTATTATTTTAGTGGATATCAGAGCTGAAACAATTTGTTGATTCACTGATTGACAGAAAGTTAATCGACAACAATCCTGATAATGGACCAGTCACTTTAAATCATTAGAAATAATGTGAATATTTTCTGGTTTCTAAATTTCCTCGCGATGACCCTTTTTCACTACATGCTGACATTTCAGAAGCCAAACAATTTATCTGAAATGTATCTGTTGATTAATCAGTGATGAAAATAATCAATATTGGCAGCCATAGACAACATGTAGCTTTTGAATAAAGCTCTCCAGGTGATGTATTTTATGCTAATCTGGAGCAAGGATGAAAGCGTCGATTACAGTTACCTTGACTGCACCCACAACTTCCTGCAGACACACACACAGATTCTGTGTTTATCAGGTCAACCAGTGGTGATGAGACCTTCTCCTCTCAGTCGACATGTACAATCTTGCACCATGTGACTTCCCCTTGGCCTGCCTGCTACAGTCTGCCCTGTTTATTCCTGAACCCAAGTATGACTGCAAACTACGGAGTGCAAAGGACTGCATCCTTAATGACTCGTGTAATAAATGATTCAGACCCCGAGGCTGTGGAGAACAAGCAAGGAAGAGCCCAAGAGGAGGAACAGAAGAAGAAGAAGAAGAAGAGAGAGGAAGGGAACGGTGGTAGAGGGAAGTTAAAGATACTGGATTAAAGGTTAAGAAGGAGACAATAAAACAGAGGGAGATAGAGGAGGAGACAGAGACAATGGAGCAAAGGTGAACCAGGGAAGAGGATGAAGAGAAAAAGAGGGCAGGCGATGAAGGGCAAGACAGATCAAACAGAAAGTAATGGAGAGAGCGAGAAGCAGGCTTTCAGGTTCAGCCTACAGAGACGCAGCCAGGAAAATACAGCAAGATACATTACTTACAGTATCTCCCCTACTGCTAAATATGACCCAGTAAGCACCTACAGAGCTCAAATTATGGGTTATTGTATGTAAAACATGTGGCACTGCAGAGTAGAGTAAATAAATCATGCTTCATACTGCTTCTCTCAGCAGAACAACAGCACGCACTGCTCTGCCTCATCCACACGGATAACGCCGCCATGAAAAAGTAATGGCAATTTAAACGTGCAAATAACTCAAAGCTCCATTAGGAGTGTCAGCGGTGATTTAGCACATCATGATCTGTCAGCGGGGCAGAAAACAGATTTTTTTTTTTTAAATGACAGTCCTGTGACAAATCCTATCTGAAGTATTCGGGGTGCTTCCTCCACAGGGTTTTACAGCAGAGAGCGAGTCAGAGGAGAATTAAAGCACATCCCCGAAATGTGCACATGGCTCTCTCGTATCATCTCACATCACGAGACCTTGAGAGGAGACGGTGCACAATGATGCTCCCGGGCATTTAGGAAGGAGGGGGAGGAAGAGGGAGGGACGTTGTTGCCTGCACGCTTCCCACTGAGCCATCTCCAGAGGAGTAGTCCAACACGCTCATTATGACAGCAGCTCTGTGTACACTCACCACTGAACAAGCCCTACAGCGTTTGTCTGAACACAAAGTTCTGTTTAACCCCCAAATTCCAGTAGAGATACTGTAGAGTCAATATACAATCAATATAATATTGATATTGTGATGTGAGATTCAGTATCACCTGGGATTATTCTCCTAATATCTAGATATATGTTAAATTAGTCTTTTCTAGGTCTATGTTAGTTATGTTACAGGTAAGGGATCAAATTTCAAAGCTAATTTCTTGCTGTGTTTCCCAACACAGTTATTCCCACATTATCCCACAGTATTTTATATATATAAATACTGTTATATAAACATACTGTAACAATAACCTCATTCGAGAAGTGTCATAAGTCAGCAAACTGACTATTATGAGTCACACAGCGGTTTCTAGCGGAAGTTTGCTAACTTTAGCCACCAAGCAAGGTTGCATTTTATTGCTTATAAATTCGGCATTTCAATAATTTTCATCTGAATGTGTCAGTAGTTACATAGCCCCACATTAAGCTTTTGTCCAGGATGAGCTTCCATGTTTATTGACGTTTTGTTGGATTATCATTACTATCATGGCAGAGCTGTAGCTTTAAGGGCGGCTTAGCTTTTTGAAAAGACAATTGAGACTTGAATATTATAAAGACTAGAGCTTCACTGCATGTTTAATGTCTGGTTGTTCTTAGTGGTGCCGCTGTCATGCTGTCTTTTTGCATGTATTAAAGATCATACGTGAGTCATATATTCCAT
The DNA here is from genome assembly GCF_046630095.1 of Trachinotus anak. Classification (NCBI taxonomy): domain Eukaryota; kingdom Metazoa; phylum Chordata; class Actinopteri; order Carangiformes; family Carangidae; genus Trachinotus; species Trachinotus anak. The sequence goes on along the minus strand of NW_027273866.1, from coordinate 10,545,817 downwards.
ATATTTTTCACTTTTCATCACAGTTTTTCCGCCGCAGCAGCTTCTTGACACTTCCCTGCTGCTTCCCTTTTCCAAACTTCCAGGCTCCTTCTTCTTCCGGCATGTCAGTACAAGCATTACTAAACATTCCTCTGTTTCACATGCTTTTACTTACTTATTCTTTGACTCCAGTGAATGCCCCATGACTTATTCATGCTGATGGATTTTCCCTGTATACAGCCCGATCTGTCTTTTCCCACAGTCAGCTCTTACTGGATGTGGCCCAGTGGTCCCAGAGCACCCAGCTAACATGCCTGAGTCATGGCTACCTGTCCGGCAGAGCCATGATACCATGTCTTTATTTACAGGCTCGTCCAGGAGTAAATCAAACACCGGCTCTGTTAGCTTTGTTTATGATGGATGTCAGTCTAAGATGAAATGTCTGAGCCTTTGACAGATGAACGTTCTGCAGCTGCTAAGCATCAGATTCATTTATATTTGAGTCTGAGGCCAGTATTTTATCTAAAGATGATTTCGAGAGGATGCAAGAGTACCACAGGCTTAAGCACAAACTCTTAATATTCTTAATATTCTTAACTCTTAATGATAACAGAAGATAAAGGAAGGAGGAAGGTGTGCAGTGCAGACAAGCCTGAAGAAAGCTAAAAGGTTAAAGGTCAATGTGTCACAAAGAAACAACTTGACAAGACGCGTAAAAAGTATTTTTCTGCGATCAGCAGAAATAATGAGTGTGTCAACGTCCAAGAAAGACATAAGAAACTGCATGAATGCTTACAATCAATAAACGCAAAACAGACTGTATTCCCTCTCGTTCTCCGTCTATTACATCTGTTTTTGTTCTTTGTTTTTTGTTATTGTTGTTCTGTCCAACTTCATTCCTCTGCAGTCTTGACCAGACCTCCCTAATAGCGGTTAAATAAAAAGTAAATACAGTTTCATGAAATGCAATTGCTGGATCAATACACTTGGCTCCGAACACCCCTCTGATTTGGGAGAGCTTAAAAAGTTTGCCGCTCCACGTATCAGTTGTCTCTGCAGTGTTCAGAATCAGTCGATACTTGAAATCTAGCAAGGGGGGGAGAAAAAGGCATGTTTCCCTTTCTGTTCCTGCATCATCTCCTCCATTTTCCTCCTCTCACTAATGCACTCTGGTCATCAGGGAGTTGGATAGCATAGTGCAAGCTAACAAAAATCCACAGTGACGGCAAACCTCTCTCTTAAAACCTTCATAACACAGGCAGGGAGAAGTTAAACTGTCAGAGAAATTTCTTTTTTTTTTTTTTTACACAACCATCTCAATCATGCAGGAAAAAAGGGTCAGGAACAAAACACACTTTGTTCTTTAGAGCAGTTTGTGAAGGGTGAGGGCCATATGGAGTTAAGGTAACAAGCTTTGCTATTTTAAAGAAATACCTACGAGAGCATAACACCACCTCGCCACAAATGGCTTTGGAGGGAAAAACATCACGAGCTTTTTTAGGAGTTTGCCGATGAATTATTCAAGGCCAAGTCAGTGAACAATTAGGGCAGAGCCACAGCTTCCTGAAAATAAATAAATTACTACTCAATACATTTAATAAAAGGGCCCCCGCTATGACATTTTTGCTGCTGCCTTTTTCCAGCTCTCACAACAGGATGACTAACCTCACACTTACTCACATCACAGCCCAACCTCCCTGCAATCCCATCCTGGCCCCCACACAAGCACAAGTTGGGGAAGGGAGGGGCATGATTGGAAAAGTGTTGTCTTTGTCATCTTTGAGGCAGGAGACGGTGGACAAACTCTCAAACACACACACACACACACACACACACACACACACACGCACACACACACGGTTCTGCCACCAGGACCCTGTACCTTGCAACTGCCTGAAGCGTCCATCCAGGATGGAGTTGAAACAGATGTTGGAGGTGCTGTAACTCAGCCAGCGTGCTCGCTTCATACTCTTGGCCGAGGAGGAAGAGGAGGAGGAGGTGGAGTGGAAGGGGGCGGGGGGAGGGGGACGGTTAGGGTGAGAGGGCCGCTGACGTCTGGGGGTGCAAGAGGAGGACGAGGAAGAGGACGAGGAGAAGGGGGAGAGTCCCACGGCGGGCGCCACGGTGAGCGGGACATGCAGGAGGCTGCCGTTCCTCTCCGGGTGGTGCTCTGGCTCCTGCTGCCTGCCACCGCTTCCCCTCGCTGTCTTCCTGCTTTCGGGTCTCTGGGCCCGGTTGACCGGTGGGGTGCTCCTGCTCCGGCTGCTGCTCACGCCAACCCGCACGGGGGCCTCTTTCTCTGCCGGGGCATAGGGCCGGCTGGCAGCCTCCTTGGTCCCTCCGCTGCTGCTCCGGATGGCTGTGGTCTCCCTGCTGCTGGCCTTCAGGCTGATCTTGACCTCTCGGAGCCGGGGTTGGTTTATAGGGGCAGCGCGCAGCAGGCACGGGCTGCTCATCTTGACCCCCAAACAACAACAACAACAACACGCAGCCTGGAGCTGGCAGAGGACCTTGGCTCTCCGCGCCTCTCCTCTTCTCTGTCTCTTTGGTTCTCTGTCCTCCTTTCCAGATCCCTCTCGTGCTCACTCCTCCTCCCTCCCTCCCTCCCTCCCTCCTTCTTATTCCTCTTTCTTTCTCACTCTCTCCTCACTGCTGCTGTGATGATGCTGTGCCTCCACTCTCAGGCGGCACAAGGGCTCAGGCAGCCTTCGCTTCAGTTCAGAGTGGTTTCTCTATCCCCATCCATGCATACAATATGTTTCAATACGTCCACGTGCTCCCACGACTCCCTCTCTCTCCCCAGCACTCCCACACAGTCGTGACATCACTGCATTTGAAGCATACGACTGTCACAGTTGTGATTTCCCGTGCCAATAATGCAACATAAAACTACCTGTCTCAAAGGTATGTGTCTTTTTTTTTTGACTTTTATAATGAGCAGTGTAAATGACTGGACACTCTATACGTTGTGTGTGCGCTTCGAGGACATGCTGGGTGCATATTTCTGAGTTCACAAGCTGTAAATCAGCAGTGGGTGTCATTCAGAGCGTCTCTCATCTCCTGCCTCTCTCCTCACTTTCCTCCCTCCTTCTCCCACTCTTCCTTTCACCCTCTCCCTCTCTCTCTCTCTCTCTCTCTCTCTCTCTGACAGGAAACACTGATTACATTACAGAAACATCAGTGCAGCAGCACTCTAACACAATATCACCAACACCCACACAGAAGTCTACATCACTTAAAGAGACAGAAAGAGACAGCAAGAAAAGTGGTGAGAGCACTGTCCGATAAACGGTCTGGACATGATTTAAACATTTTGGCCACACAGACGCAGAGCTGGAAACTCAACCTACTGAAGTGTGTCTGTGGCTTTGAGCACTGGAAACTGGCATTGATGTTCAGATCAGATATTTCTTGATTGTGAGTCATTATATCCCCATTGTTATGACCTATTTTTTCAGCCATTCCATGTAATTGCATTATTTCACTGTCTCTCTATTTAAATCAGAGACATTTGCATCAAGGTATTTTTAACAAATGATGGTGCAGTTAGATCTGTTGGAAGAGGACTTTGCTCTTTGAAGATGAAGCAAACGCATGCATGAAAATTAGATCTCAGTAATGTGAATAATACTTAAAGTTATTGTTGGAAGATGGGAGATGGGTGAGCTGCAGAATTTGCAAACGTAGCATGTACACCTGCAAAACAAGAATTGGAGGTTGCTAGTCAGCTGGTTGCCAAACAACTGATGCCAATAATTGTAAAACAATGAATAAAGCAGCTGATTCCCATCAGTTAATGCAAATGCATGTCCATCATATTAACTTTAAAAAGTGGTAATATGTCAAATTTAAGCTTAAACATCATAATATTTGACCTTTGAGAATTTCTTTTGTTAATTAAAAAAAGGTTTTGTAGAAAAAGTGTTGTCATTAAAGTTAACATTTTGGTGTTAGCATCAAAACTTAGATATCATATCTGCACTAGACCCAGCTCTACCCAGAAACCCCTTCTCCACACAACCGGAGTTTGTGTTTTACCACCTTGTGGCTGACCTCTCTTGTGTCTGCAGCTTTACAGACATGAACATCGTGTGACCCTCAACTCTCCCGTTCCTGTTACGCTTCCTCCCACCACAGAAACGCTGCTATTTTAAAGCCCCGAGCAGCCGGCCCACAGGTGGGTCGCAGCTTACCAGCTTAGCCAGAAATGCCAGAGATCTGTGCTATGGGAGGCAGACGGGCAGGGCAGCTGTCCAGATTGGTCGGTCGGGGGACATTCTGGGAATGTGCAAGTGATCCCAGTTACTTGCAGAGGGTGCGGAGCGGTGTCAAGGCTCAGCTGCTGGGAGTGTGTTACACCACGAGAAACATACACACAGCCACACACACACACACACACACACACACACACACCAACACCTGAAGCAAAATCAGGGACTGTCTGGAGTGTGGTTTTGTAATTTTTTGACTAAATTTGAGTGAAGGTCAGTGTTTAATTCAAGCCTATTCAACCCTGCCAAAGTTAAACAGACACCCATTATAGCTCATCCTTTCTGCCCTTCCCACGCTCTTAAAAAAGGCACTGTCATCTCAAAAATGTGCCACACAAATGCCTCAGAGAGGACGGGACGCAGCCTGTTTACTATGCAGTCACTCACCTGCGAGGGCCTTGATGCGTGAGCGCTCAAACAGCCTGGCAGAGCTGTTGTCATTATCTAATTCCTCATCAGAGAGGTCAAAGCGGGTGTTGATGCGGCTGTACTGCTGCGTGATCTCCGCATTGTCAAAGTCTGTGGTGGAAGTCATGGCGGTAGCCAGGGTGGCAAGCAGGTGGGGGGACGGCGGCCGGCGTCCTCAGGTGCTCTGGATCAGGATGGAGATGAGCGGAGAAGAAGAAATGGCAGGATGGACCTGGAGTATTGCAGGTAGTCTGAAACACAGGGGGAGGACGTACAGTAGAGGTGTCATTATGATTGATTATGATGATTAACTGGAGGCCAGCACATACAAGACTGAGACAACTTGAATTATAACAGTTATATCAGACATCAGCATGAAATAGCAGAGAATGACGTTTAAAGTCCCCTTCCACTCAGAAAGGTGTTGTTTTATTGTGATGTCACTTGAATGTTTGAATGTTTTCACATTCATCTGCTGATGATTTTCTCTGTGCTCATATTAAATATGAAACCTTTGGCTGACATTTACTAAAAAAACTTGCATATTCACAGATTCTGTGTTACATCATGTGTCTTAAAAACATGACTGGAGGGAGGTTTTAAGTACAATAATACAAATATACAGATGTAACAAAACAGACAAATGTAGGTTGATATAAGGAGTTTGAAAAAAAGATATTTCACCCTAATCACTGAGGATTGATTCTGACTGATCAAACTTTTAGCAAACTGATGACTGATGCACTGTTTGCCAGCTTCATCATCCAAACAAATGGAAATCCCAACAACACACTAGTATTTAGGGTTACGAAGGGGTACAGGGTAGGGGTACATGATTAGTTGATTAATCATTTAGTCGACAGGAAGTTAAATTGCAACTATTTTGATGTTTCATTAATTGTTTCAGTCATTTTCAAGCAAAAATGCCTGAAATTGGAAAGTTCCAGATGAGCAACTGTGAGGATTTGCTGCTTTTCCTTTTCCTGCAAAAACAGGACCTCAGGGACAATGTAATGGACATTTTTAACTGCTTTCTAATGTTTTATAGATAACGAACAGTTGATTTATCTGAGAAATCAATAATGAATAATGAAAATAGGCGTTATTTGAAGCCATAGTGTTTGGACAAAAGAGGAAAATGATGCTGATTGGAAAGTCCGGCTTTCTTTGGAGGGAGGATAATCTTACTGCAGTTTAGTTTTTATTCGAGTGTTAAGTTCCGTTTTATGAATCCCAGTGAGGAGGAGCTGCAGCTATACCTGGCACCAGAATTTAATCTTGGCAATTTGGGCAAAGCTATGTGATCTCAAATGTGGCACAGGTATATTTTTAAACAGGAATCTCACCTATCATAGCCGTCACACTGGCCCCACGAGCTCCTGTGCCCCTCACAATCTCCATTTTGTGTGTGTGTCACTTCGCTCAACTGTCACCCTGCAGTGTGTCTGTGTATTCTTTACATGGAATGGCGGGTTGAAGGGTAACCGCTCTGATAGCTCTATCTGGGCGCAGCATAGCTCTCTTATCATGTCACACAGGGGGAGGGCAACCCCTCTGCACTGCAGAACATGACGAAACCGCCTTCTTTTGAATGATGCAGCTCACGTAGTTTGAACTGTGAGTGCGTGCGTGTGTGTGTGTGTGTGTGTGTGTGTGTGTGTGTGTGTGTATTTGCACGTAACTGAAGTAACCTATTAAGCACCATTGTGAGGTATTTACAGGGACATTACCTGAGTATTTTAAATGCTACTTTATTCTTCTACTCCACTGCTCTTCAAAGGAAACAATCAGACTTTTTTATCCGCTACGTTTATTTGGCTGTAGTCAGAAGTTACTTTGCAGATTCAAATTTTAAAAACCCATAATGAGCATATAAAATATGATGTATTGTTATACAGGACATTAGGCCACACAACAGTATATAAAACACATGGTGTTATTACCACTGTAAGCAGCTACATTAAAATACTGTTTATGTGTTAATTCCCCAAAAATAACAATCCAGTAGTATCTCACTAATATAACACAGACAGAGGTCTGTGTAGTGAGAACTTTACTGGAATATATTTTGCTGAAGTAATTTTTTTTCAGTGCAGGACTTATTTTTTGGAATGGACTCATTTTTCACTGTGACATTGTTTATTAACTTAAGTACTTAAGTTAATTTAAATAATTAAGTAGTTTACTTAAGAATCTGAACACATCACTGTGATTTCATGACACTAAACTAAATAATCCAATATACTTCAAGTTGACTCTAAAGCCAAATTAAGCACAACATTGTTATTACTGATGTGTTAACATGCAAGAGCCATTACATAATTTTTATACTTTATCTTATGTTGGGTAGTTCGATCTATAACAGTTCATCATTCTTTAAAAGATAATCATATGGTTTGCATGAAAATCTGCAAACCATACCAGTGTAGGTATCTGAAAAACTGTTCCTACTCAAAAGTATTAGTATACAGTCATTATATTAACATAAACTCATTAAGCACTTCATCAGGAACACCTGTGCACCTGCTTATTCATGCACTCAATCAGCCAATCATGTGGCAGCAGTGCAATGCATTAAGTCACGCAGATGTTGACATCCAGATGGGCTGGTTTGAATATCTCTCCCCTTGGATTTTCATGCACGACAGGCTCTAGAGTTTTTAGTCAGAAAGGAGCCAAAAACAAAAAAAAACATCCAGTGAGCCGCAGCAATGTGGACGGAAACATCTTGTTGATGAGAGAAGTCAGTATGGCCACACTGGTAGGAGCTGACAAAAAACAAAGGTTATGGTATCTCAGATAACCACTCTTTACAACTGTGGTGAGCAGAAAAGCTTTGCAGAATGCACATAATGTTGAATCTCGAGGTGAATGAGTTACAACAGCAGAAGAACACATCAGGTTCCTCTCCAGTCAGATAAGAAATCAGAAATCGAAGGCTGCAGTGGACACAGGCTCGCCAAAACTCGACAGCTGAAGTCTGGAAAAACATCACCTGGTGTGATGAATCTGGATTTCTGCTGAGATACGCAGATGGTAGGAAAAAATTAGTGTTGACAGCATGAATCCATGGACTCGACCTGCCTTGTATCAACAGTCCAGGTGGGTGGTGGTGGTGGGGTAATTGTGTGGAAAACGTTTCTTGGCACACTTTGTTCCACTGACTGACAGTCATGGTTTCATTGCCAGAGCCTATCTGAGTATTGTTGCTGATCATATGCAAACCTTTATGGCCATAATTTCACCACTACTAACGGCTACTTCCAGCATGATATTGCACCATGTCACAAAGCAAAAATCTGACAACGAGTTCAACATGGAGCAAAATCTCAAATGAATGTTTCAAACATCTTGTGGAATCAATGTCATGAAGACCTGAGGCTGTTTTGAGACCCAACCCAGAATAAATATTGTCTTCCTAATAAAATGCTCACTGAGTGTATGGTTACACTGCCAAATGTAAACTACTCATTAAGTCATTGCATTTCATTGGTCCATTTCAGGAAAATGTATTGTATTCTATTGATGGATTACAATTCTAGATGCATGAATGTACACAGGCTTAGGGTTAGTTACCACTTTAATGCTGCAGCTCATAAAGCTGGGGTACAGTAAAGTACTTCAGTAAATGTAGTAATTTACTTTCAACCATTCCTAAATTTATGTCATGAACTCACGACGTGGCTACACAGGATGTTTGTCCGGTGCATTCAGAGAAGAGGCCATCAGTGATGCACAACGATGGCATCCTACAGGTGTCCCTCCTCCTCCTGCTCAGTATCAGTCCTCTGCAGACGGCTGTTATCAGCGCGGGGACGCTCCACCCACCGCTGGGGATTCCCTTATCACCTCACACACAACCTGGACAGAACTACTGCACAACACACTCATCCTGCACAAAACCAACACCGCTTTACGCATACTCCTGTATCCACAAGCTGTCAGCTGAATACAAAACCCATAAGACTCTAATCGTGTCTGACGACTGAGTGCTCGACTTAGCTGCCAAACACAAACCACAGCAAATTAAGTGTTTGAGCTGAGACTTACACACAGTGATACTGTACTAGGCTCCATTTAGAGCTGTATCAAGACAAGATGGCTGTCCTGTGACAGAAAGGTCACAAGTTCACTGCCTGCCACAGCAACTGTGTGTCTGTCAATAGCCAAGTGTCCTCTTGTGGTGTCCTTGAGCGAGAGGCAGAACTCTTACATACCTGCTCACTCACAGTGGGTCACCCCGTCAGCTCCAAGTCGCCACAATGTCAAATAAACATCTAAGACCTCCGAATAAGATCCTGTCAATGATACAAAGAGCTGAGCGAGGGCTGAAACAGTACCTGTACACCTCTAACTCATTACTGAAATATACACTATTTCTATTATAGCTTCAACTAACAGCTGCTTTCATTACCAACTAATGTTATTACTGTTATTTTCATGGTCACCAATAATTTAGTCTTTCAATTGTCAAATACTGGAAAACAACAGTCTACAGTCATGCTAGCAGCTCTGTGAGGTTGCTACAGTAAATGCTGACGCCAACATGCTAACATTCTCACAAAAACAATGTTATTTGCAATGCAATTCAGTAATTAGCACTCAACGCAAACTACAGCTGAGGCTGATGGGAATGTCATAGGTTTTTTAAGTATTTGCACATGAACCAAAATATTGGACAAATGTGAATTTTGACCCGATGGTGGCACTGTTTGAAAAGTCAGAGGATCACCAGAGTCATAAGGAGTCATCGTCTGGCAATCATGAATGTCTTTTATCAAATTTTATGCCAATCCATACAGTATATTTTGAGATATTTCACAGGATGAGTGGAATCTTTTGACCTGCTGGTGGCGAGGGAAAGTCACCAGATCACCAGAGTCAGTGGGAGTCATCATCTGGGGACCAAGAATCTGTAAAAAATATCATGCCAACTCATCTAATGGTTGTGTAGATGTCTCAAACAGAGTGGACAAAGCGGTGGACTGACTGCTAACATGGCTAAAAAAGACAAGGAAGAATTACAATTGCAAGCTCCCAGATCCAAGGTCTGTCCAGATAACTGTCCAAAGCCAAAACATATGCAAGTTACAAAGTTATAAAACAGAGAAAAGCAGCAAATGTTCTGCGTTTTTCCTTCAAAAATGACCCAAATGGTGAAACAGTGATGAAAATGCAGGTTTTCTGGCAATTGACTTCTTGATTGATCAATACATTTAAGTTTAGAAGGGTTTGAGTTTCACAAAGCTAATATTAATGACACATAAATGTTCTAATGGCACTGTAATTCATATTATTAGTGTTACCATTACAATGTATTGAGCATAATTTCAGGTTGATAGAGATAACATCTACTTAAGCTGCTATTGGCTCCACTGATAAGACAAATGATATAATGCCTTGACACCATTTGTGTTTCTTTCTATCACCTGCAGTAGATAAAGTTCTCAGCACATGGTCCAGTAAACGGCTGCACATTGTGAGCTGATGAGTAAGACGCTCTGGATAATTTCTCAAAAGCTGCAAAATGTCAGAACGGATGATAAAAATGTCAGCTGGGATTTCTCCAGATATCCAAGAGTTGCTTGACCTTGGTGGAGGAAAAAAAAACATTTTACATTTCTTTTTGCTGGAAATTACAATGATGCCACATGTGTTTTGATTTGTGTGGATGTGGATCTGGAAATGGTTGCCTTTGGAGCACTTGGAAGAATAGTTAAAAGGTGTGAATGAAATTTTTAACACATTTGCTGAGTTGAAATTCTCTAAAGACGACAACACAAAGCCTTGTTTATGATGTGTGAAAAAAAACTTTGATTATGACCTTTTCCTGCTTGTGATTTTAATTGACTGCACCCATTTCCCCCCTTTGTTGTGACTACAAACTACATTATAAACAAATATGTACATCGTAAACATCAAATTAAAGCCTCAGATGAATAATAATCGTGGCAACTAAGCTCCCAGCTGAAAGTAAACACTACGTTGATGCCTGAGTACAACGCATTAGTTGGCTCACAGCGAGCACGTTATTCTGAGTAGCATGGAGTCAGATGGAGAGGATGAAATAAGAGATGGGTGTGGTCAAGATGTGTGACCTACAGTGTGTGTGTGTGTGTGTGTGTGTGTGTTAAACTGTAGCAGTAAGAGCAGCAACTGGACTGAGGAGAGGAAGGCCTGTGGTAAATCTGAGACATAAACACAAGAGATCAATATGGAAGGAGGGGAGGAGGAGGAGGCTTGTTACTTCACTCAGTGACCTACAAAGACTGCAGCTCGAACTTTCTCTTCAAACTGGCAACATCAACACCAAACTAACCACATGTCATGAATTTTAACAAACTACAAGGAAACACACGGGGAATATTTAGTGTAAAAACACTCTGTTTAGCATAATCGATACTGTGCATCGATTCTGTAAACAAGCTGTGAAAAAAAAAAAAAAACCTCCTTTTTGTGGTCAGTTTTGTTTTGACTGCAACAAACTGAGCCTGATCTTGTGAGAGGTTATAAAGAATTGATAGTAAACTATTCCTGGAGTGTGTTTACACAAAGGTTCCTCCATGTCCAGACACAGCGACACACTCACACTTGTCCTTTTAAGGGGAATAAAGGGGGAACGTCTGGTTGGAGCGAGGGAACTTTTCATTTTTCAGAAGCAGACACACTGTTCTCGACCAGGGGCGCAACATGCAGCGTAGAGAGAGATAAAGAAAGACAACATGCAACAGTGTGAAGTACTGTCATTTAGATCAACACCAGTGGTGGAAGGTAACTAAGTACATTTACTCAAGCACTGCAGCTAATAAAATATTTGAGGTACTTTACCTTAGTGTTTCCACTCTATTGTGCTATGTAGGCTTCTTTACATTTCAGAGGAAAATAAAAACATTCCCCTCTGAAATATTAATAAACACCTTTACACTCCACATTTATTTCACAGCTGAACAATACAGATGCAACAATAAAATGTTACTTACACATTAAGGCGTCAGTCATAATAATCCAGCAATATATGAAAGCCTAAAACTGACAGGGGTCTTTTTCAGTGAGTGGTTTTACCTTTGATTGTAAATACTTTGGTAAAGAAGTTTTTTTGTGGGTTTTTTTTTTTTTTCTAAAGTCACATTTTCAAAGCAAAGTCTTTTAGTTGCAGTAAAGTATTCTCATATTGCACTTTCGCCACTTTATGTAAAAAAAAATTCTAACACATCCTCCACCATTGGTTAACAAACACTAAACTTTTGGAAAGCGCACTTTTTCCACCCGCGGACACGCGCAGCGGCGTCACTGTGCGCAATTTCACGGACGCGCCTCCCTGAGACAAAGATAACAAACTGATAGCGCAGGAATCTACAAAGGTGTCGCTTCAAAAAAACAAATAGAGGCTGATTTTGATAACACAACACTTCATTTGAATTACTAGGCGAGTCTATTACTTTTAAATCGACGTCATTATTCAACATGGCAGCCTGGTCCAACAGGTGGTTCAGAGGAAACTTGTAACTCATCAACAAACAACTGCAAACAAAAGCAGCGTTAATGGAGCGAGACCATTCAGTGACTATTGACAGCTGCTATTTGGCCAAAGATCAATACCTTCATGCAACAATGGCGCATTGGCTCTGCCTTGGATTCACACTCACTTGCTTCTGGATGTCGTCCTGTCCTGTCCGAGAGTGTTTACGTTGAGTCTTCTCCCTGCCAGTAAACCAATTATAATCCCATTGAAGCTGCGCTGTCCTGGTCAGAGAGGACGGGGGTCTCCACGCTGCGGGGAGGGCGCGGTCCTGCACTGGGGACGAGGGTCCACGGTCATTCCCGAAAGCCAGCGACTGACCCACCCTGCCGGGTTAAAAATAAAGTGGGCGCATCCAGTACATGATCTGTGAGCGCAGGGGACGGACATTCCTGACAAGAGCTGGTGACTCTAAATGGCAGAGGCACTTGTGATCTCCTGTACACCCCTCCACCCCCACCCCCACCCCCAGCCTCAGCTCCACCCCGGTCGGGCTCTAATCGCACACACAACCACCACCCACCCACTGAGACCCTCTCAGAAATGTCCCCTCCACTGTGTGTCACTAACACGCAGGGCGGAGAGGAGAGGTCTGGAGGAGGATGTCCACCAGGTACTCCACGGTGAAAACACCTGGTGAAAACACCTGTCAGATCACGTCACGTACAGTGTGAGAAACACTAGTGGAAGCACTTTACTTCAACTGTAGCTTTTATAGACATAAACAATGAGTATACAGTTTATAAGGCTGTAAAGTAGCTGTAACTCCTCCTGTGAAGACATGCTTATTATTATTATTATTACCACGGTGTTTTATATATTGTCATTAATATAACAATATAACAATATAACAAATTATATTTTTCTGAGGAATTTTGATTGAACAGGTGTCCCTAACTAACAAAACTAAACAAAGCAGCTCACATCACTGGTGTCATTCAAATAGCACTTCTCTCTTCTTCTGTCAAACACAATTTGAATTAGAAACTTAAATGACATCACTGTATTTCATATGTTTTTAAAATCACTTCAATGAAATACTGTAGTGTAAGAATTTAACAGTTAAATTTCTCTATAATTTCAGTTTGAATCTCTATCATTTGTGTTTAAAATAGACAGTTTTAAAACGTACAGAAAGTAACATAATGAAGTTTCATCCTGTAAAACAACTGAAACTGAAACAAAACTGAAACAAAAGCTGGGTCAAGCACTTAGACCTGGATACTGTCAGACTTTTTTCACTAATAGTGATGACAGTAACTGGTGCTCAGCACAAACAACCAAAAAGACACTTAACTTGTGAGGAATATTAAAATATTATTCTACAAAACAGATTTTCGATTTTACAAAAAAATTATAGTATAAACATATGCAGCTGTACAAGAACTTTGCTCGACTAAAAATAGTCTAAAATTGAAACATTATTGTTAAAATCACAAACTGTTTTTCAAAGGGCAAGATTCTGATCATCTGTTGACATCTTGTGATAAGTACTGTGACAGGCCTTCACATAAACAGACAATAAACAAGTCCAAAAATAGGAAAACAAACAATTCACTTTAAAAAAAATGTATTGTATTCTTTAAAAAAAACAACCAAATAACAAATAACATCTTATTAGACACAGGAAGCAGAGTGTTTATAATAAAATACATTTACAACACACTGAAAACATAAATAATAATGCTTTTTACACAATGAATGAGCATTTGAAAATATAGATACACATACAAAAGTTATCAGTACAAAAGTCGTCTTTACGTTTCTTCACTCTGTGTCTTCAGTATTTTTGTCTCTTACTCTTTGGTTCCCTCGGGAACGTCTTTAGTGTCAAACTGAGCGCTGCAGCTGCAGAACCCAAACAGCCCTGAACCTTCAACTACTGTAAATAATATGGCTTCATATCTGAACACAGCTGACCCAGCTTTGACTGAGGGCAGTCCAGCCTTTTGATCAGCTTCTGCATAGTTTCAACACGGTACAAACAAACAAAAAAACCCCACCTTTTTAATATGTAACATTAATAAATGCATAAACAGTTTTGTGCAAGCAGCTGTAAACACAGCACCGCGCTTTGCTCATAAAAGGCAAATATAAAACACATTCAACAGCATTTCAAACAGAAGGCAGGAGGATCAAAATAAATACAACAGACTTCAGAAAAAGGTGAGAACAAAGGCCCTTACAAAACAGCTTATGCAGATCTGGGGTACCATAAAGTACTAATGAGAAAAGGGAGGTCAGATGTCTGGGTCAGCTGCAGAGCATCATCTCTGAAGCTGGTGGGTGACTTCAGTATTTTGCTCACGGACACTTTAGCAGGCCAGATGGCTTGAACCAGTGACCATTGGTTGGAAGTCGATCTGTCTATTTGCCTTTTGACTTACTAAAACCAAAAGGTTTGCGACTTTCCAACTCATCCTCTCACCGTTTTGCTACAAAATTGTCTTTAGATGTACAGAGAAAGAGAGAGAGCTGCTAAGTGGTTAAAATTTGCAGTGCTCCTACAGATAAACACATAAAAACAGCCTAAGACTAAATAAATAATTCTTTGAATTCCTTCAACAAACCGCCTTACTATCCAATACAGAGATTAGGAGCTGTACAACAAATATTAGGGTAGGGTGGTGGGCTGAACCTTATATTTCACTTTCTCAAAAAGCAAGGCACATGCATTAAAAATGAAACACTGATAGAGACAAACTTGTGCATCTTTAGGACTATGGTTGACAACGGAAAGCTAAAATAAAATATTAATCTAGTTTGAGAAAAATCAAAGACCATCCACTGCTCTGCCAAAAAAATAAGACAAGGCTACTCTACCTTCAGTCAGAATTAAAATGTCTGCACCATATAACTTTTCTGACCCCCTGTCTCCCCTAATTATTTTTGTACAGTCCCCTTTTGCCGAAAAAAGTTGAAAGACATTTCAAGTTCATTTTCTGCAGAATTAAAGTGGTTTAAATATGCAGTGTCTGGGGATATAAGTATATCCATGTGCAGTAACAGATCAGGATGAACGATGTTTGCAAATATTTCCTTCATGTGTTTGGATGTGGTTTAACCTGTCAGGACACTTATACTTTTTTTCATAAAAAAAAGAAATTTACTAATACTTTCCCCTTGTAAATGTGTCTCAATGTTCCAGCTTCCATATCTGGCAAATGTCTTTCATTCTTTTACCCACACAGGTTACAATAAGCCAAGAATTCACAAAAACAGCTCGACCCCAGATCTGGTACATAGTGATGCTGCCTTCTGTATCTGGTTGTAATCTCAGGGGTACTGACATGTTCTTGTAACTACAAATCTGGCTGCATCTATCTATCATAGATGGACGGAAAATACACACTGGGGACACACTGTCCACCTTACATTGTAGTAAGACTCGAAAGACACCATACTGCTAACAGGCATGAAGGAAGTTAAATGGCTTGTACTTACCAGGTTATAACAGAAGTGTCAAGCTATTTCACCAAATGAATGAACTGATGAATCTGTCTAAACCTGAACGCAAAAGACTAAACATGCCGGGCCAAATTATTCCTGCAGACTTCTAATCAATCTTTGGTAAAATAGGATATGATTGTTAAAAGCATTCATGTATATGTACAAATACAAAAATACAGTTATAACATTTTATAAAAAATACAAAAGAAGCTGCTTTGACTTTGTAGCTGGGAATCAACATATGACAGTGCTCTTGAAACAGAAAAAGTCAAGTAAATAAATTCAGGTGCAAATTCAGAAGACAGACTAACTCCATGCTGGAGAGAGTTCAGTCTAAGTGCTCACAGCCGATGAGTCTTCAACTGTCCGGCGGATTTACGAAGCGAGGAAAATGTCAAGATCAGCGATGATGGCTGCCTGTCTTCTTGCAACGGTGTTCAAGAGTCGGGGAGGAAAAGATGGAGTGCCTAGGTCCACCTTAGGGAGATGAGAAAGGCTAAGTAACAGAATAATACAGCAAATTCATTCACATTCAGTATCCCCCGCCAACCATGATTCCTATGGATGAATCCGGATCAAAGATGGAAGCAAATAAATCTCACTTGTGAATTTGTGAGACAGAGATTTCAGCTTTTAACTATTGACAACATGAGTCATGTTGAAAATATTGTCATCAAAACACCATTAAAATATAGGTTATTATCTATAAAAATTTTACTTTCAAGTAAAATTTCATCCAGTTTTAATAGATGGCTAGATGTCAAATGACCTTAACCCCACTAACAGCTGTGCTGTTGTTTATTTGCTTATTTTTTGTTTCTTTTATTGGCTCCCCATTAGGTTCTGCCGTAGCAGCTGAAATCTCCCTGGGATTCATCTGTTCCCACAATAAACATCAACTCTGGAATCAAAACAGAAAGTGAAATATATGTTGCTGCAGAGCAAAATCTGTATCAGATGGCTGCCCACAACTTGCTAGCTGGCCACTCCAATCTCACTATTTATTTTATATTAAAGTCTGAACTGATTACAAAGCAAGAAATCATGGACTCATAATTAAACTACTAAGTAATGCCAGTTGAGTTTAAATGCTTCACAGCACCTCCACATTCGTATTGTAGTGGTCAGGCAGAAGTGGTCCATCGATGTTGTTTTTTTATCCAAAGTCTGCATCAAAAGCATTTTAAACACGTGTTTTGAGACTGAAAAATTCCCACATTCGCACACACTACCTTTATCCGTCAGAGGGGGCTTTTGCTGATTAAAACATCTGTGCTTTTGCTGGCGGTTAAAAGGTGGTGCTGCTAGTGAGCACAACACATTTATCAGCCAGCCAATTAGTTTATAGAAACTTTATCTCACCTGCAGCAGGTAGAAGACCCTGGTGACTTCTTTTCCACTACGTCTAATTGGCTGAAGGACCCAACAACTGGGCATCATTTCCCCTCGGACAGCATCGACGCTGGGACGAGGCAGAGACTCCTCGAACACAGACTGCATTGCCAGCACGCACAAACCACCCTGAGGCAGAGAGAGAGAAGAAAACTATCAATAAAACAGGCAGCACAGCCTTTTGATCAGCCAAGAGGCAGCTGCATGCTGAAATCCAACTGATAACCCACAGCTGACTCTGTTTCATCAACACCCACTCTCTCTCTGTGTGCTGTTAAATTGTCTTAATTTCAAAAGACAGCGCCATCCGATCCTGGTTTCACGGTACACTAATGACAGCAAATGGAACTTTCTCCTTCAAACTAAGGCC
Source organism: Trachinotus anak (assembly GCF_046630095.1). Lineage (NCBI taxonomy): Eukaryota > Metazoa > Chordata > Actinopteri > Carangiformes > Carangidae > Trachinotus > Trachinotus anak. Next base: position 10,528,428 of record NW_027273866.1, on the reverse strand, counting down.
TGAGTTTGTGTTTGGCTACACTGCAAATGCTCACTGGACATAAGGGCGACTAGCAGTAATCATCAGGAGCAGCTGGGTGATATTGCAGCTGTGCTTACCTGTCTGGACTCAGTGCTGATGCAGCAGAAGTCCCGCGGCTGGCTGAGGTGGCAGGTGGACGGATCTGTTAGTATGTAGACTAAACAGAAATACGGAGAGGGGGAGAGGGGGAGAGAGAGAGAGAGAGAGAGAGAGAGAGAGAGAGAGAATCAGACTGGTCAAAAATGGTCGATGTAACAACCTTCCGCAGTCAGCAAGAAAGGCAAAATTTCATGCATTTATAAGATGATATGATGAACGACTATAATAATCAAACAAATAAACAAAACAGACTTTGGTGAAACACTTGAACAGAGCAGTGTAGATGATGTAATGGAGGCCCGGTGATGTTGCAAAGGTATTAAACGCGACATACAGCAGGTGTGAAAATGGAGTTGGTCATGCAATAGAATAAACTTGTCAGTGATGAATGAAACTCTGTACTGTACTGTACTATAGATAGCTAATGGCTGCACATGCATAATTTAAAGTGAATACACTTGCACAGTCCATTAATACCTTGCAAAAATATAAACAGTTCTGCAGCAAAGACAAAAATATAAGTATTTGTTCTAAATTTGTATTCTTGCAAAACATATTTTTGCAAGGTAAACTTTCTGTTACATCAGCTCCCCTCATGAATGACTTCACTGGTGAGTAGATGATTTCATGTCTCATGAATACTGGCATTGGACTGTAACAAGCATCTGGGATTTCAGAGAGTTTGCTGGCAACGTTTTTAAACATGCATCATCTCATGGTGAAGCAAACAGTGATAGAGGAAATTCAGATCCTTCTATTCAGGAAAACTGGTAATATGACAATGTACATGTAAGTATGGCCTAAGTGAAAGTTATGAATATGATCAGCAAAATGTACTTAAAAGTATCAAATGTAAAAATACTCAATGCAGATAAATGAACCTTGTAAGTGTTAAACTATTATATATTGAATTATTATTATTACTTATGATACATCAATTTTTAAGTAGCATTTATTGATGTAGTTGGGCATGATTAAGCTAATTTTATGATGTTCATGTTTTGAACACTTGTATTTAATCCGTCAGATAAATGTAGTGTAGAAAAAAGTCCAGTATTCCCAACTGAGCTGTCGTGCAGTAGAATTATAATATGGCATAAAAATACAAAGTCAAGCATATTAGAAAAGTAACTTAATTTTGTGTCTAAGTAGAGTTCTTGAATTATTGATACTTTACGTTGGGTTACACCATTGTTAATGACAATAAGTTATGAAAACCAGGAGAACATATAGACTAAGCAGAGATGTTTAGTCACCCAGCTGAGTGCTGTCATCTAGTGGTCGTGTCCAGACAGAACGAACTGACTGATTGTACATGTGGCTCTTGGACAGCTGGCAGATCACGTTCCACAGGCTGTCCAGGGGTCTGTCCAGCTCCCCGGACCCCAAGAACCCATGGACAGACGGGCTGGAGGAGGGCTTATAGTAAGCCTGGATACCTCGTTCTTCTCCTTGGTACCTAAATAAACACAATACATACATATTGATACATTAGCAAACTGAATGATAATTGTGATTTTGAGGGACAGAAGCAAAGCCTTTGCAGTAGCATATTCTCATATTTATTAAGTAGAGAGGAAGTCCTGAATAGACAGATCCCAAAACAGAGAATTGATGGAGGAATACTGAGCTAGTAGATCCCATTGTTCAGGATTAAAATAAAAATAGATCATAGATTTTGGATTAATGACTGAATTCACCTCCAGCCTGCCGTGGCCTTGCCCGTAACCAGGTTGGTCAAATCTCCAGCAGATGCTAGTCGTACCTATAGGAAAAAAAAAACGTTACTATTAAACCAGATAAAATGTCTCACAGCAACGATTACAAACAAGGAGAATCGTTATGATAAACACTCAGTAATGGTAATCTTTTAATACCATGGCTGACAGTTTGATCTTTCACTGGTTTTCTTGGGTTAACTCTGAACTCAGGTCAGCATTACCTCAGCTAGAGCTCGACCGAGGAGAGTGGATGTGATATCCTGATAGGTTGTGGATATGGAGGAGGAGGAGCCAAAGGAGGGGGTGCGCTGACGTGCACAGGTGGGGAGTGTTGGAGAAGAGGTCACCAGGGGCTCAAACACCGTGACAGAAGGCTCAAGGTGGACATCTAATAAGACACATGGATGATAGGATAGAAGTTAGATACAGAGAGCATAGAGACATACCAGTGACAGGCCGGGGCAAAATGACTCTTTTAAAGTTATCTGTTGTAACATACTTTATTTCTATACTATACTATATACTTCTTTACTATGTTTCTAAATTTAAAATGATTGATAAAATGATTGAACATTTTTTACCAAAGCAAATTTGAGCACAGTTTTGATGATCTGTTTGAGTTTTGTGAATCACTGTCTAGTCCTTACCCTGGGCAGACAGCCAAACTCTCTGTGACTTCACACTCTGAGGACCACATATAGGAGGACGCGTCCTGACCTTCAGCCCTTCATCCTGAAACCCTGTGGTCTGAACAAAAACAGTAACACTGATACAACTGCCCACTGTGTTGCTCATTCAAAAACAAAAGGAAAAAATACACAGAGGTGAGTTAGTTTCAGTTTCACAATCATCCAAAAGATTCCTTTTGCATTCTTGGATTTTCAGTTATAACTTCTTACATCTCAGGTATTTTAAATGTACCATTACATGTAAAATGAATGTACTAACCTGTCCAGACAGAACTGGTCTGTCAATGTGCTGCAGTTGGACAGTGTTGCCACTGTTGTACCCTGATGTGGGTCCAGAGGAAAGACTCAGACTAGATCCGGTGCACAAGGTGCTGTTACTGATTCTTGTCCGATGCCTCAGGTCATCCTGCCCGACACACAGTGAATTAATAAAATTGAGAGTCCCTAAAAATCAACTTACAAAACATTTTCTGTTTTGAAATGTTGATTGGACAAAACAATTAATCTCACAAAGTCACCTTGGGCTGTGGAAACTTGTAATAAGCCTTTTCACTATTTTCTAACATTACATAAAATAAACAATTGATTAACTGAAAACTAATGGACAAATGATAGATAATAAAAAATATTTGTTATTTGCAACACTGACTCAAACACACAGAATATTCTTTCTGACACTGGTCTGAACTAAAACTTTAGTCTGAACTAAAGTGTTTTGACATTTGGATGAAATAATTATGATACTGCAGTGACACACAAACTGACCTTTACTTCCTGAGACAGGGCCTGCTGCTGAAGCCTCCTCTTCTCCTGCTCAGTCCTCTCTCGCAGTCGTTCTCGTGCCTTCGCAATCTCTGTCCTGGCTTCTTCCCGGGCTCGGCCGTAGTCACGCAACAACTGCTCAATGTCAGATGGATACTGGCCCACTCCTCGTGGAGGATTTGGTATTCTGTCATACAGATAATTCAGCAAAAACTCTTTTTATATTCGTTTTCAACACTAAATTGAAAAACATTTATGTATGAAATTAATGAGTCAAAAGGCTACTGGGCTTTGCTTTCTTTTGGGAGAACCGGTGTCTTACCTGGTGCTGTTTATCACCTCTTGGCGGAGCTGTTGCAGGTATTCTTTACGGCGACTGGGCATGGTGGGAGACACCTTAGAGGATGAAGCAGCCTCTTGAGAAGAGGAGCGAGGATGTTTGCCGGGACTCAGACTACGAGCTCTCCGGTAAGTCTGGAGCCGCTCCTCCCTCTCCTGCCTAAAACCCTCAATACTGCGACGATGTCTGAGGAGAATCACAAAGACAGAAAAACAATGAAACCAGTGAGGTCAAGAAGAGGCACTTAGGAAATTTTACAATACATTTAGGTCATTTGAGTCACAATCAAAAAAGTTAATTGGCTCAAAGGTGCAAAAATCTAATTTCACAAAATTTTAAATTATAACCCATCTGTATAGCTTGCAGGAATTTTAATTTGAACTGACTCTTTTATGGCCGTTTATCAAGTCTTAATACCTTTTCACTACAAACCCCAATGTTATTTGTTCTTGTATATTGGTTCCCAATTAACCTCCACTCATGCGACTTCTTGTCTTCCTGATGTCTGGAATGTGCCTATCATATCAAACGTATTGAAAACTGGAATTAAATACTTGACTAGATTTCAGTCTTTTTTACTTATTCTTGATCAGTTATTTCCTGATGTAAATTAAGAAACTTTATTTTTAGTAAAATACCATCTAAAACTGGCAAAGTCCTTCGATAACCCTGCTATAGATTTTATGTTTTTTTGTTTTTTTGTGAGTGAATCAGAACAGTAAAGCTGTGGGCTGGACAGCTAAACAACGGGCTTAAACCCACTCTAAAGCTCAGTACAGCTGAGGAGAGCTTCAGGTGACATTTCTCTGTATCCTACCCTCATACTGTCATTTGACACACTGCAGCATCTGACAGCATTAAAAATTATGCATTGAGAAATGTGGCATTTATTGTTGAGGTGAAAATGGGACTTGTTTAAACAAATATTTATATTCCTAAAAGTTATTGGGAAAAATGTATTGCTTTAATAATGGTACCAAAACTCATTTTAGCACCAAAGCCTTAATTAGTACAGAGATTTTATCAAATCAAAATAAAGGGGATTTGGGTCATGTGTATCCTACCGGTCATAAAGCTGCTGTTTCGTCGGAGCAGAGGTCAGTGGCTCTTCTCTGGATCTTGGGGACAGCATCTTCAACAGCGTATCCGTTTCTCCCAGCCCATAATGCAGCTTGGCCTCTGTCAGCTCCACGGTCAGAGGTGTTGGGTTCATGCTGAGGTTGACCGTTGCCATCACCTGCTCTCTCTCCTGTCGCAGCCTCTCTATCTCTCTCGCCCTTCTGTCGCTCTGTGCCACAGACTCAACATTTGAATCGTAACTTTCTATCTCACCCCATTCGGCACAGTTCCTGCTCTTGTCGTGGTTGTTGGTAAGCAATGCAGCCAGTTTGTTAGAGTGTTTGGATTTCTGGTGGTTGATGCCTGACCAGTTTGTGAACTTGTTGTGCATGGGCAAGTCTTCTGGGACTATCTGGTGGTCTTGACATGGGGACACGCTGGTGACAGGTTTAATGTTCACAAGCACATCTGTGTTGCACTCACTGGGCGCCAGTGACACCGTGTCATCCTCGTGAAGTTGAACAGTCCTATCGCTGGCAGGTGATGGGTTGCAGGGATCAGAGCAACAATCCATAGAATCAGCTGCAGGTCTTGTGTAGCCTGATGGTTTTATGTGCCCGTCTTCAGCTTGCTGTTTGTGCACATCAGTCTGTCTTAACATGGGGGAGATGTGGTTGTGCAAAGTTAAAGCTTTTGTAGAAGCGGGAGTCCTCATCTGCCATTTTGAACTGTGATGGTGGTTGTCATGGTCTTTAATGGTGACATTTCTCCTGTCAGTGTCTGTATATCTATCCAGTGATGAACTAAGGATTGAAGAGGATTTATCTGATCCTTTAGGGCTTGAACAACTCATTTCACTCACCTTCTCAAGTGACACAGATTCTGAATGACAAGAGGAAACATCACAATCTGCTGTGAACATCTGATCATCGTCTGAGGGAGATGTGCACACTGACTGTTTGCTACAAGGCACAAAAGAGCTGTCTTCCTCAGAAGCATGGTTTGTTTTTCCACCCATATTTTTCAAAGGACATAGCGTTGATTGTTTTCCTTTCTGCTTCAAGCTTAACCTGGCTCCCACAGTCAGAATGGGAGACGATGCACGATCTTTGTATGTAGCCTGTTTCTTTGAACAAGGAGGCGGGTCATTTCTTACAGACGAGCTGTGATTTTCTTGGTAGCCGTTTCTTGACGATCTACGGGTGATTTCTGATCTTGCAACATTTCTATGGCACGTTGGCTCAGACGTGCTTTGTTTTGAGCCTCTAGAGGAGGCAGATCTTACACGTTTTTGACATTCAGCTGCAGTCTTTACAGGAGGCGCTCTGAGAGGGACGTTCTCTGATTGTGAGGCAGCAGAGGCATTCAACCTCAGGTCAGCCACGCTCTGCATCTTTTCATCTTTAGTTTTCACCACACAGTGCACATCCTTGTCTTGAGACACACTGACAGCCTCAGAACCAATCACTTTAACAATCACATTGACTTCATGAGGTTTGGACTTTTCACTGGGTGACTGATGAACGGTGACTTCCTTCTCTGCTCGTGTTAAAAGCTCTTCTGTCTGGATCCCGACATCTACAGCTGTTTGAGTTGAGCAGTCTCTCATAGTGCAGTCATTAGACTCAATATAAGTCATGCTAAGATTTGACAAGTTTACACTCCTCCTCGGACTGGCCCTGCGAGCTTCGCCTGCTCTTATTCCCTGGACATCGCCCAGCAGGTCTGAGGTGCTGTTGATCAGCTTGGAGAGATGAGCCGACATGCTTTCCATGCTGGCCCACGTAGGAGATTCTTTAATGTCCACCTTGGTTTTCTGTGTTGATGGTACATCAGTGTTGCTCCTTCTGTGACGATCTTTCCTCTTAGGAGCACTACCACTGTTAGTAAAATTTACAATTTCAAGCCCATGCTCAGTTTGAGTGCCATGTTCACATGTCCTTCTCCTTCGGGTCCGTGTTTTGCTTGCCTGAGACTCTCGCGCAGATAAGTACACATCCATAATTTCATCCACATGAGTGGAGTTGTTACCAAAACCACCAGGAACATCATTACTTGAAGAACTGCCGCTCAATGTGAGATTAGCTAAATGACTGTGAAAATCAGCGGACGTCTGTTGACAGGGTGTAAGCTGAGACGACTCGTTTGCCTGCTCCTTATAATCCTCCATACTGCTAAGTGTACTGGAGAGCCCCTTGTTGGTAGCGTATGTGCTGAGATGGGAAATGAAAGGAGAGTTCTGCCCATTCAGACCATTGTCAACACTGCAGCATCTTGTCATGCCTTTTTCAGCACTGTTTAAAAGTGGAGATTTGCAGGACAGGTCGGCTGCACTCCCGAATGACGGGTTCTTATAACAGTGCTGGTTAGAGTCGTCGTCTTGCCACTGGTGAACAAAAGGGTTGATGTCACTTGAGGCAAAATGCATGGGGGAGTCCTGAGACTTCAGTGTATGTTGTGGTTCACTTCTTTTTGCATGTGGAAGGATTTTTTCCACATTTGGCTTTTGTGACATTGCTTGAGAGGGTAACGAGTGTCTTATTTGGCTGTAATCTCTTCTAAACTTAACCTCACTTTTATCCAAAGTTCCAGCAGAACAAGTCTTTATTTTGGTTTTGTTTACTGACAATGACGGAGAAACATCTGCATTGTTACTTCTAGCCTGTCTAACTTCCTGTTTAGAATTACTCTGAGTGGCAACTTTTACCCATTTAGATGAGAGCCTGTTGTGATGCACTCTAGTGGTTTTATCATCCTCCTCATCCTCATCTGATGACTTAAGAGAGGATTCAGAAGAAGAGGTGGGATGGGTCTGGATCTTAGACCTTCTGAACCTCTTGGACTTGGCCTTTTTAGACATTAGAGCAAAGCTACCTTGTGTAGCACCAGATTTGTTTGCATCATCTTCTCTGGATATGGGAGATCCATAGTAACTTGTATTCCTGTCACCAGGTCCCTGTGGTATTTTATTGAGAGGCTGTTTGGAACCATAGATACTTGTTTCATATTTCATTTCTGCCAAAATCTCTGGAACCTGTGCTTCAGATTGGTTGGTCTCTTTGTCATTTTTCATCACACAGTTTACTTTACTGTCAACCTGAGCATCTTGGTCAAATTTGCTCTGTGAATTTGATAAATTGTTGTAATTCATATTGACCACACAAGTCTGACTCAGATTATCTGACTGTGTTTGTGTAGAGCTGAACTGATCCTGTGCTGCGACAGACAGTTTACCTCCTGTTGTAGTCTCCATTTTACCAGGAGTGACAGCAAACCCTGTCATAGAGGCGTTCTCATCAAAGGATGCATCCCTGTTATGACTGAGTGGTTCGAATTGAAGACTTCCTCCATCAGGTAATAATATTATGGCTCCAGATGTGTCGGGACGATACTGGAGATGCTGTTCAGACGTCTTTGGTGAGCTTTGTTTGTATGAATAATCTTTATCTTTAACATTGGAGGTAGCTCCTAAACTGACAGCCGCTACATGGCCACATCCACAGTTAACCTTTCCATCACCAATGTTGGAAGGTGTTTCATGGTGTAATTGGCGAAGCTGTGGGTTATCTGGATCCAAAGTTTGGGCATCAGAACAGATCTGGCTCTCCACTCTTTCTGAGCACACATCACTTGTAGCACTATTAAGATGGAAAGTTAGTTTTTGTTTACCTACATCATTCAATTCTTGAGATAAAGCATCTTTCTCCACAGTGCTTCCTTGAGAATCAAAACATTTTCTTGCTGAGGCAGAATCACTCATTGATGACAAACTAACTGGTTTCAAAACAGTGTTTCCAGAGTGCTCTGTCTCTCCATGGCTGTTAAAGGTCAGATTTGATTGGATGTTGCTGCATTTGGTGGAAGTGTTTTGGATAACACAGTGATCGTTTAATGGCTTGTTTGATGCACCAACAGAAAATTTAAGGGCATGGTCAATCTTTTGAGTTACTTCAGTAGATTTAAGCATGTTACTCTCATGGCTAGTCCTCAATTCAGCTAGCTTATCTAATGCCAGCTGCTCACTCTTGTCCACTGTGGCTTCACTTCTCCTTTCTACTGAACCATGTTCACTGAGGTTTATCTCATCTTTCACCTGATCTTTGATTTCATCTCTCAGCTTATTTTGTGTCAATGTATGTTCATCACTATTACAGCCAAAATGACATGCATATGATGCTAAAGCATTCAAGCTTTGACTTCTGCTCGTCCTGTCACCAATCAATGACAGTCTCACATGCTCTTTCACCACTTCGGAGATTCTCAGGTCAATGGCACTACAAATAGCATCAGATTTGCGTGTGTGTTTTCTATTTTCTTCATGTTTTCTAAGGTTATCAATTTGGAATTCTCCACCTTTTGTTTCTACAGCCACTTCCTTCATTGTTACATTTCCCTTCTCAACTAGCTTTCTATCTCCCACAGAGGTACCACTCTGAGAACTATTGTCACTGCTTTTGAACCCACATTTAGACTTCTCAAAGACCTGTCCAAGTTTCCTGCTCATGGGATCAGAAACTGGCGATGCCACAAAAGCCACTATGTCCTCTCTAACTCTGCCATCAGCACAAGCAGAATCAAATCCATGGCTGTCAGTTTCCACGGCAGACTGCTCTCTTTTAGAGTCACTTGTGTTGTTATTGTCATCAGGCCAAATATCTTCTTGGCTGCCAACTGGTGTCGAGCAGAAAGTAACCAACTCTCTGCTGTTGCTCCTTTTTGGGATTTTCAGGCTGCCTGTGAAAGCATCCTGTTGGTCTTTGTTTCTCTTCCTGCAATTTTTACCAGCTGATTTAACAAGCTCCTGTTGTGGTGCATTGTACTGCTCAGTGCCTTTGGTTTCCTCCCTTGTAAGTGATAAATCTTTGGTATCCTCAAACTCACACTGCTGTACATCTTTGAACTTTTCTGTTCCATCTAGATTGCATAGTAATTCATCTTCAGATGGTTTAAAGGCACTTATCTCGTTCACTTCTTGGCCTCGACTAACAGGATTTGTAGAGAAATGCATTACTGATTGACAACCTGAGGTGCATATTTCAGTGTCACAGGATATTGTGACATCACCAGCTAACATACCAGGTGCATCTGTACACACCTGAGGCAAGTTTGATGTTGCCTGTGTAGTGTGGGGAATCCCAGTGTGTGACACAGAAGTGGTCTGATCTGAGGTGGGTAAAGTTGCTGGACTTTTGTGGCTGCTGTCTGGAGAGTCTATAACTGTATTTTCCACATTTTCTGACTCTCGCTCTAGTTGCTCCACACCTTCCTGGTCCCATGAGATCAGAGCATCTTCTGATGTTAGACTCGGAGCCTCCCCTGAAACCACAAGTCTGTGTTCCTGCACTGTTAAATTTATACCCTCAGTGCTGGTGGATGCTGAGCTATAGCTTCTATAGCTGCTCTGCATACTGGTCGGACTGGAACTACTGCTGCTGCTCTCCACTTGTCTGAACACCATTTTTCTTTGGAAAGGTAGGGAATCTCTGTGAATCCTGGGACTGTCTGCTGCATCGGTGGAGGACCATGCATCGGTGAGCGCTAGCAGGTTTTCTGTCTCCCTCACACTGCAGCTGCTCACTGAGCGAGGGCTGCTGGTTGAAGTGGTCTGCATGTTCCCAAAGTCCTCAGTCAATTTGTGCACAGTGTCACTGCCTCTGGACTCTGCTACTAATGGGCTTTGAGACAGAGGATTCTTTGTTGCACCAAATTCCCCTTTATGTCTTGATTTTGGGGAACCTTGCTGGCTCCAGTATGCTTCTGCTGGGATTACCTGGGGCTTCTGACAGCTGCCCCAGTCTGAACTGCTCTCTGCAGTCTTATTGGGCCCCATGGATAAATGAGAGGAATCTGTCACCAGTGAGTAAGTTGGTACCACTGTTTGGTTAAGTCTCTCAGTTGTAGAATATTTCCCATTGCTCTCCACAGCCAAGGAGTCTTTAGACATCAGACTGTCTTCGCTTTCTGCTTCACTGTGAGCTGCTTCCTCGTGTCTCAGCTGCTCTGATAGAGCTGTTGCATAAGCAGAGGACAGGGAATCAAGAGAGAAAAGGCTCTCACAGTCTGACGTTCCTTCATCCCTCTCTTCTTGCTCTTCCTCCCATCCAACCAACCCCTCCTGCCTCTCAACCCATCTGCTTGTCTTTTTCATCAGAGCCTCAGTACTATGCCACCGCCTCTGTCTATTGTCCTGAAAAAGAGCCCTTTGGTCAAGCTCCTCACATGAGACGGCTGTTTTAATAGCACATTTGCTTCGGCTCATACTGCTGTCTTTTAGACTCCTGTCTCTTTTTTGTCTCCAGTGAAATTTGCTTGCTATCCTACCCAAAGGTTTGGGGCGTCGTCCTCCATTTGAACCTGATGGTGGTTTTCTGAACACTTTGGACAGGGCTGTTTTTAACCTGGGCGCCACAGAACAAGAGAAAGATTTCCTGATGGTTTCTAGTCCACTGTCAGCTGCATGTGATGGTGTTCTCACAGTCATACAAGAGACACTGTCAGAACTGGGTCTGTCTGTTGTGGATCCTTGTATATTTTCACTTCTGACCGGCTGCACAGTAGTTCCAAGAGGTGACTTCAGCGTAACTGCTGAGTTCTGATCTGATCTGTTTTTAAAAGACAGGTCTCGGTTTGGCAGCAGAGGTTTTCTCTCAGGTCGTTCCCGACACGGCCGAGCTTGTGTTTCCTCTCTGGGAGCTTGTCTGATGTTTTCAGAGGAGCCAATTCTACTCCGGCAGGACTGACTTTGTCCTGAGAAGGTAGTCCCCGAACAACTTTGAGTCCTTTCCCGAGGAAGACACTCATCCGAAACCCACTTCCTGCTGCCGATAGAATCAGACGTCGTGGAGGAATTTGTCAGCTCTGTGGATCTGTTTCTCTTCAGGAAGTGTCTGTTGAGGAGAAAAAAGAAAGACTTATTCCATTCTAAATTTAGGAAAATATTCATACACAAGCATGCAGCCACAAAACAAAAAGCCAGAGAATAATATTTTATTTTTTCTGTATTAGCCCCTGTTAGTTAAACACGGAAGTTTACTTCTGGCCCTCCATGCAATTGACTCTACAGGGTTTACATTTTACTCTATGAGCTCACCTGAAGATAGGAGTGTGCTGTGGGTAAAGCCGGGACAGAAGATCTGCTGAGAATGAGTGTCTACGGGAAGTGAATGGTCGTCCTCTGGACTTTGAGGGGGACCCCAGCTCAGGAGTTTCGGGGCTGTCCAGTCCAGGAGACAGGGCCTTTTCCAGCTGCTGCAATTCCCTCTTAGCTTCCAACAGATGTCGCTTGCGGGCGATTCTCTCCAGCTGGTAGTGCAGCCTTTTCCGATGGATGCGGCTTTCAGCACGGCAAAGGGCGTGATGCTTTAGTAGCTCCTCCTGCACTGCCTTCTTCCTGGCTCTTACTGCCTGGCAGGGACGATCCACTGTCAGATCCTCCTGATCCTCAGACACCTGACTTGTCAGGCGCTCCAGGAGGGATGCAGGGATAACGTCTGTTTGAACTCCAGACTCTTGGGTGACTCTCTGCTCTACAGTTGTCAGCCATTGTTTCTCTTGCAAAATCCACTGCTTGACTGTTGGGTAAAGATTCAAGGACAGGAATGTTGAGTGGGTGAAAATATAGTGCACGTATTCATCAAAAAACAGAATTATATGTAGTTTTTCATTGCACTTTAAAACTAGGGATTTCTGGGGGGAGGGGGTTGAAAATTGATGTGCTTCTACAATTTTCTACATATGGTTGTGTTGAAAGTACTCACTCTCAGTGTGCTGTTGTCGCAGGTGAGCCTGCTCCCTCTCCAGCTCTCTCTCAGCCCGTCTTTGTGCAGCCTGGATCTCCTGCCGCAAACTCTCCACGTAGCGCTGTTGTTCCTCCACACGCTGCCTTGCAGTAGACTCCTCACTGGGGGAGAGACAGGCACCCAGCTGCCCCTGGAGCTCCGCTTCTTCGACACTATAAATCAGGCACAAAGATCCAGGATGAAACACAGACTGAGAAACTATGATGGAATAAGAGAAAAAAGGCAATCAGACAAAGTCACAGTATACTGTGACCTGAATAAAGCACAATGTGATGTTAGAATATAATAGTTTTGTGATAGGAGTGGTAGGTTTAAAGTAAAAGCTACTGTTGTTAGTTTACAGTTCAGCATCTCAACAGTAACTTAGCAACGCCTGAGCCTATCCCGTAAACAGCTAACTGGGATTATTCAAGAGGGTGGGGGCTAATGGAAACACATGCCATCTCCACCAACTGGAGGGAAACATGCATTAAGTACTTCCCTATTTCTACAGCATGTACAATGGTACAACACTTTGTACTTCTTATCAAATATGTATGCAAAATAAGCTCTCTGACACCACACACACACACACACACACACACACACACACACACACACACACACACACACACACACACACACACACACACACACACACAAAAGTTATGAATATTGTCGTAAAAAAAGACTGTTGTGTTGTTCTTTGACTTTCATTTTGAAGGCAGTATTTACCTGTGATCAGGGGTGAAAGGGCAAAGGTCAACATAGGTGCAGGTCACGCCACCTTCACTAGCCTGAGAAGAGTAAAGTAAAATTCACTTTGATATTTATAATAGCTATAAATAATAATAATAATAATAACAACTCTTTGATAAAAAGATAAACAATCGCTCTGAGACCACTATTCTCAGGGGAGATAAAGAAAATAATTTTTTGTGTGTCATCAACATTATATTTTATCACCTGAAGTATCTCAATTATGTGCTCATCATCAATATCGTCTTGATTGCCAACTTAACCAGGAGCATGATATTAATTTTCTGATGAGCAGCACTTACCCGTCTGCGTTCCCGGAGGACGGCTGCCTCTGCCGGATGGTTGAAGCGGAACTTATGCACTCCTCCCAAGGTGATCACCATCCCTGGAGACATAGAGACATATCCTTCATCACAAGCTGTGCTTATCCTGTAGCATTGTGTTGATGTAAGCTCAGGACACAGCTGTGTGTCTGTGTGTGTGCATGTGTGTGTGTTGCAGTGTATAAGGGCAGGAGGGAGGGTGTGAGGATGTGTCTACATTTTTATCCTTGAGATGATTGATGCGTTTGTGCATACAAGTCACAATCACTCGGCAGCCTTTAATGCTCAGTGTCAAGTGCTGTTGTCTCAGATTTTCTTTTGACTGTTTACGCACATTCTGAGAGCATCAGTAATGCTAAAAAGACGTGTGGCAAACAGCAAACATCACAATTCGTCTACATATTTAAAAGCTTAACTACAATTACCTTTAAAGTTAAAGTTATTATTTGATTTTCATCAAATCAAAGCTAATTTTTGATCCTATTGGTTGGCATTTATTCTGCTATAGCACTTAAATGTATTAACACTCATTCATTACTCATTATTCATATCTGTACAGTAGTTTGCAGTGTCTGTCATTCCCACACTGAACTCAAATTTTTTTAACACGTTTAAAACCCAACTCACAAAAAACAGATGTGGGGGATGTGAGTGATCAATTAACATGTAATTCTGAACACATCTCCTGACTTGTATTATTAAGACGCAACAACATCAATTCAACCAGAGCTGAAATCTTACAGCTTAAAAGTTTCTGTCAATTCTGTGGAACCTAGGCTAATCTTCTATCAGCATGAGCGTGACAATAACTGTCTCAGAATGTTAAAATAAGAATCAGTATTTATTTTCAGTCAAAAAAAGGCTCTGACTAATAATTTAAACATGAAACAACTATTTGTTCTTTATTTCATTGCAAAATATCCACTTTGTGTCCCATCTAGGGGCAAAAATGCAGTGTGAATAAACTATTTTGTTGAGGACATGAACTGACCTTGAGCCAGTCTGCAGGGCTCAGTGACCTCCCTGTCGTTGAGCAGGCAGGAACAGCCTGGCAGCGGTCTGAGTGTTACCACACCTCCGTGGTTTTCAATCTCACAGCTGGAACTGCCCTGCAGAACTAGAAACAGAAAGCAGAACCACAATCGCACATACTGATTTAGGAAGCTGTACTGAGGCAGCTGCTGCACTCCTGAATATATTCAGTGCTCAATGCAGGATTTAATCAAAAGTTAACAGGCCATTTTAGGACATATTATGTTTTATTATCCACGCTCACTTAACAGTTACAATGTACTGTATACATCTTGTGTGTAATACTCTAGTCAGTGAACTGGATATTCTTTTTTTGTCCACTGTTTTTGGCTGCATGTTTTGTCTAAAGCTGTCAGTTTGTTGTGTGTTTACTCTGATAACGCGTGGTTGTAAGAGGCTTTGAGGATTTCCAAAAAAAAAAAAAAAATCTCATTATACAGTTTGAAAAGGAATATTTGCAGCTGAATGAGGAAACACGGAGAGCAAATGAATTACTAATACCTATTTGTGGCTCTTCAAAATGGTCCCTAGGTCCAATGTGGGTGACTCCTTCCTGCAACAAAAAAAAACATAGTGTAAGCTCAAAATCCACAAAATAAAAACATCAAAACAAACCGTATCCCTACTTGTCATTAACTGGGTGTGCTCAAAACAAAAGAACATAACAAGAATTTCACACAATGCTCTTTAAAGAGCTATTGTCCTTTCACTTCTAATCTTCCTCTTAGCTGACAGAAAAAACACAATTTGTTTACTTTGAAGTCTTATCTAATGAGATTAAAGCCTTTCTTATATGGTGTCAAGACCACATGTGCTCCCAGGTGGCCTCAGCTCTTCACATGCGGGAAACAGTGTAATTGTCAGGCCTAAGGGTATACTTGTCATTGTCAGAATCAGGACAGCTTAAGACCCCCTGAGTCCTAGCCTCAGAACTAAGAGCTTCTTATCCAACTGAGCTTTATGCATTGCGGAAGACATTCACACAGAGAGATGGGAGATCGACAGGACAGTTGGAGGGTAGAGTGAAAAAAAAAGACAGTAGAAACACACCTTTTCTCAAGAGTTTTTCTAGCAGAACAGAGAAAAATTGTTCAAGGAGAAGGGGGAAGAATCTAGTAGACAAAAAAAGAGATGGTTTCAGTCAAGACAGCTGACAAAAACAGTAACTTGAGATTTGGGAAAAGTAGAGCAAATGAAAAAAATATTAGTGTGTGGGAGTTTGCATCATGTTGTTCACACAAATGTGTATTTTTAGTGTAACAGCATGTGTGCAAATGAGTGATGTTAGCCTCTGGGGATGAAAAGAAACTTAGAAAAGAGATACAGATATGAAAGTATACCATCCCAAACAAAAACGATACTAACACATTAACTCCAGCATTTTTACTTGTAATTCTAATACTTTAATCAACATATATTCATATACATATCCTACCATGTATTATTCTAAACTGAACATAAAAGACCATAAAAGTTGAAAAAAGAAAAGACCTCATTCAAAAGAAATAACAAAAACCAAATAAAACACTAACACTGTTTCTACATGGACACAATAAAAATCCATTTGCGTTCCTGTCATCATACCCTGAGGTGATAGAAGACGACCCCGGTGCTGAGAACATCTCTGTCGAGGGTAACCAGGTGGGGTTCTAGGGAGTTGATGAGGAAGCCGGCCCGGTCCCTGTTGATGTCCACACTGTACTGCTTCAGCAGCTCCTTCTTGTCTCTCCAGCTCTCCGACCAGTCCTTCGTCAGCTGCTCCACCTGAGGAGGAGATATGGATGAAGATGATGAAGGAAGGTTGTTAATAGAGAATAAAAAACTGAGGTGAATGAAAACAGGTGTGGGTCGATTTCTGTGCTCAAGGAGATGATGGTGATGCTAACAGCTGCTAATCCAAATTATACAAATTTTCCTATGTAACCCTGGTGGTATTTAAACACATAGATTTATTATTTGATGAGGTTTTGAGACGTTCACCACTGGGATTTCTTCCACCACCCTAATACCCTAATACAATTAATGTGAATGTAAATGAATGTGTGTTGCAAACACATTAACGAAAAAAAAAAAGAAAAAAAAATCACATCAAAAATGCTTAATAACACTGTGTCTTTCAATGTCCCAGTCCCATCATAATCAAGAGACCTTAATCTGAAAAAAATAGGCAAAAGGCTCAGGGGCCAATATCTCAAAAACTGGGGGAGGAAAAACCTTATCTGAACAGCTAGATACACCTAGAGGCAAGTAAGATCTTGTTTGTCATTTAAGAAAACTGATTCAGGATATAACAAAATGGAGAATTTTATCCACTTCTTTGTATAAATCTACATGTAATTTTTCTATCTTTGTATCTTATCTACAGACTTGCAGTCAAAAATAGAGAACTACTGATGCAACTTATTACACTTTGCCCTGGATTGTTTTTTTTGTGAAAAATCAGTCAAACTCATGAAAGACATTCAACTGAATATAAAAGCACACTGGTTTGATGTGTCGAGGATTACTGTATCTGTCAGGCAGACGTAACCATCTGCGTCGACCCTGGGTTACCTTTAGTTCGTTCTGTAGCACGATGTCAGAAAGATTTCCATCCCTCTCATCACTCAGGGATGGACTGGGATTGCGCTGCTGTCAGTCAAGAGGGTAAAAAAATGATCAGTCAAGAAAAACAGCGGAAAGGGAAAATGTCACACACGATACAATGGACTTCAATCTTTACCACTCAGGGGATTAAAAATGTCACAAAGACACATAGCACTTTATTAGGCCTTTGGTAAAAAAACTTGTTGTAAGGGAATCTCTTTGATTCAAAGCCTTACAGTACTAGATGGCTTTTTTGGATAAACCCAGCGGAGTGGGTAAACCCTGAGAGAGTTAGCTCTATGCTCTAATGCCAAAAGGTCACCATACCATTTCAAAGCTGAGCAGCATGCTCTTCAGCCTGTCAATCTCCTCTCTCAACTCCCTGATCAGACGAACATTGACATCCTGCAGCGAAATCAAGGCATACACATTAACCTACTAGAAAAATTTACATTGACATTACATTTTGGCATCAGACTCAACACTGACCTCATTAACACGAGGCTTGTTGACAATATTTCTGGCATGGGCAGCATAGCGCAGCGTGCTGAGGGTCTCATTGTAGCTGTTAGCGGAGGGCGAAACCGCTGCAACAAAATATACAAAAACACATAAGACAAGATACATGGGCAGCAATTAACACTCACATCACATGAAACAACACTGTCAGTTTAATAAGTGAGACTGCAGTAACACTTATGAAGCCATTATATTGGTTTTGGTGGCATACACACACATACATTACTGTGATAGCATAACCATTACTCTTCACAGTAATATCCCACAATCCAGGCAGCCATCAGTTTCAGTTCATGTCAGGATAAAGCAAAAATTAACTTGTAGACTTGCTTCAGATAAAACATTTACTCAGTGACCCTTTAGAAACTAAAATGCACGTATAGTTTTGGTGAAAGTCATATTTATCTTCATGTTCAAGTGCTTACAGGAAACCATGACAGAAGAAACTTGATTACCATAAGTCTGTAGTTAAAGAACAGACAAAGCCACTGCCATAGTTCTTTACTCACATCTATCTTAAACATCACAATCAGTCACTACTATACTATCCATTGCATAATGGGAAATGTAGGATCCAATTTTGCCATTGAGGTCAGGATATCTCAGCTCTTTGATGCATCGATTCTGACCATATTTTATCTGTCTTTCAGTTTCCAAGATTTATGTAAGTGCAAAATTAAATCTCTAGAATACCCCTTTAATACTGACACCTGTGACACGTACTTGCAATCATAATGGTCTTGGAGTTGCCTCCCAGGCTGTCTTTCAGCAGCCAGGTTAGGACTGAGTCTCTGTAGGGGATAAAGCAGTGTCGCCTCCCTCCTCCAGACAGGGAGCTGCTGTGGCTGCCCACTGTGCTGCCATCACCCTCAGAAGCCATGCTGTTGATACTCTGGCAACTGCTGGACATCTGGGAGTTCTGGGCTGCGGAGACAGTGGAAGGAACGGGTATGAACGTTGTGGAATGTGCGGCAAAAGTAAAATGGACAGATATTGGGAAGTTAAATGTAGGCACATGCTAGATTTTATTCCAAATAAAAACAGTATTTGCAGACATTATCGCTTGAGCTGCTATTCAAAATAATAAAACTTTTATCGGTATCTTCATTTACCAAGAGCAGAAATGACGATGCCCAAAGTGACAAGTGACTTGTTGATGTTGGAGCCCTCTGTCAGTCTATCCCTGCAGTAGTGGGGGTCTGCTCTCTCACTGTCAAAAACAAAACACACATCATGAGGTTCATGTCATTTGAAATGATTTAACGTAGATATAACGAAAATGTGGGATGAAAATCTCAGGTCAGTAGCCAAGCTCCACTAGGGGGCAGGTTTGTCAATGACTTTGTGCTGATAAAAAAAAAAAAAAGCAAAACATGACACAAGAGGACAAAACAAGTTTCACCTCCCAGCCAAGTCCACCAGGTTAATCTTGCTGACAGTTTCTGAAGGGAGGTTATTTTCTAGGATTGCCTGTGGAGAAAAAGACAAGAGCAATTAGCCTGGAATCTGCTAATAATGATAAGTACTTCACATTAAAATAGAGGCCAACAATATTAACTGCATGTTAGAGCCCAAGGAGCAATTATTGGCAAAAAATATGTAAGAAAATCATTATCAGACTGATTAATTAACAGTGTGACTGTATGGTGAGCTGATTGGGCGTTGAGGAGATGATGACCTGTGTGTACTGGATGGTGAAGATGGCGTGGGATCTGCTGCTGGCATCATGGTTGTGGGTTGCTGCGGTGATGCGATTGGCAATGCCTTCCTCCAGAAGGTCCATGGCCTGCTTGCAGTCTGAGACCACATGCTGTGACAGGTCTGATGAGATAGAGACAGCCAGAGAAACAAAATGTTGAGAAATCAGTGCAAATAAACCAAGAGTGGTAAAGTTTTATATCAACCTGAAAATGCAAATTAATTGACCTGAACCCCCAAACTGAAATTATTTAGTGGAAACTCCCTATAAGAGGAGGGTGGGTTCTGTTGATGAATATCAAGATGCACATTTCATGATTGTTGGGGATTGAAAAAACACTTGATTTCATTGGATCATAAAAAAAAAACGTATGGAAAAAAATTAAGATCAAAGAGTAAGAAAGCTCATAGATTTACATTTCACAGTTAAGGTTATTTATGGCTGTCGACAGAATAAGGTTAAACTGGTGAATTGAATAAAAATAAATAAAAAATACAGTAACCATTTTTGTAACCATTATGTAAAGAAATGTAAAACTGTTGGTGAGACTGACACAAAGACACTTAGGCAGAGGGCTGAAACAACCAGAGAGATAGAAATGTGAAAGGGGCACAAACAGGAAATATGTCTCATCTTTACATGAGGAATATTTTCCCACAGCATTTAGCAACAGAAAAATCTGTGACAATGCTCTACTTCCAGGAATGAATCACATCAACTTAAGAGGCGGTAACCACATGTGTGTAGATTAAAACAGAGCCTCTTGGATCTATAACATGTGGTTTCTTATTCTTTGCATTCTTTCAGGCACTAATACAAATACTGAATTATTTGAAATTAATAAGCGTGACAGTAGAAGTCTAATAGAAGGACCAGGGCTGATGGAGAAGAAGTAAAAGCTGTGAGTCCTCAATGTGCTGTGTGTATTGTGAATTGTTTCCCTGGAGCCACATGGAAATGACTTCACTTCCTCTGGTCATCTGGGATTTCTCTTGATACAGACAATGAGTGGATGTTGGGGCTTCAAACCCAGAGGGGCGGACGGATGAGAGGGAGAGACAGAAAAAGGAGGAGTGGATGAAGAGATGGAAGGAGAGAGAGGAAAGAGAGACAGTAAAAGTAGTTAAAAGAGGAGTCTGGACTAAAGCGAGAGCAGCCAATTGTGGACCTGATCAAAAGCTTAACAAGGCAAAAAAAAATACCACCACTGACCACATACCGCAGTGACTTATAAACTAAATATACAAGACAAGAGCATTGCTCAAAATACTGCAGACCATGTTACACATCCAAGTCCATAATTTGACAAAAATGATGTGTCTCAGTCTGTATGACAGTGTAGAGACAGAACATGGTATTCTGGTAAATACCAAGTGATTCAGACAGACTCTTTTACTGTATTATATGATCCACTGAGGAGTGGCTGGATAAGTGGTCACTGGACACTTCTTAGAGCTCATAGTCTGTGAAAGCACCAAATCATAAGGTCATGAAATTCAAATATGCAAAGTCCTACTGTATGCCTGAGACATAAAGTTGCTGTGAGATGATTGAAAAAAACATTTTTCCAATGCAGACTTGTCATCTTATTTTAATCTTGGTGAAATTATTCTTGTGGATTAATGAGAACTTGCAGCCAGTAGAGTATTTAATCAACAAGACAGCCAGAAAAAGACAGACAGCATAAATTATGAGTTGGTTTTTGAATGCAATATTTTGTGCAATTACACCTGGAACTGTGTTTGAATATTCATTTTTATCCATTCATTATAATTCATTTTATTTGTTTAACTTTCTTCTGTGTTTTTAGGATAGGTCTTCACAAACTTGGTTAATGCTCTTCCTCTGCTGCAGAGGTTTTGTTTTAATGTATATCTGTATGTGCATATGTAACTGTAGATGTACATGTATCTGTTGTCTTGTGTAGGTATTTGATGGTCCTCGTGTACATATCATATCTTTATCTTTTAAATTGTGTTGTGCTGTGTTTTTAATGACCTGAACACTCACCTTGTACATAGGGTCCTTTCTCAGGGTGCTCTCTAACTCTCAGTGAGGCTCTCTTCTTCTGCTCTCCTCCTCTGAGCAAGTCTCTCACTCGCTCATTATAGATTTCCAGGAAGCTGCAGGGAGAGAGTGATAGGGCAAGATGCTACTATGAAAACACAGCCCTAATATACTGTAATTTTACCTATACTGTCATGCTCAGATGCTTAACTTATCAGATGCTTAACTTTCCATTATCTGTGACACCTTGGAAGTAACCAGTACGTAAAAACAAAAGGGTGGGGGACGACATGTGACAATGAACCCTGGCTGTATTTGAAGAAGGTAGTTGTACTCGTGGTTACATGGTCTGCATGTTTTTTACTGCTGGTCCAACCAAACCACCCACAAACACAGTCTAGACTGTGGAAATTTCACTTGTAACTGCAAAAAACATTTTTTGCTTGTGTTTAAGTTGCAAAGCATAGTTTCTGTTCTGTTTCTGTTATTTTCAGTAGCTTGAGGAAGTTCATTTACATTGTTGGGAAACTCCTCCAACAATAACAAGAAAATCAAGTTTTTAATCTGCATTGTAGTACCTCTAGCTCTGCAGCATAATTGCTCCACAAGTACTCATCTAATTTGAATTCCGTCATTAAAAGGCCCAACTGCACTGATTAAAAAGGAAAAGATACTGACAGAGTCCCACAATAACAAAGTACCTGATCTCAACTCTGCTTGAATTTTGCCCATCGGGAAAAGTGTCTTCAGACCTAAAGAGACCCTGTAAGAAAAGGAGATATGCAATTTACCTCACAATACAACAGCAGATACTAAAGCAGATGATTTATGAGTGTTCTCACTTCATTACTGTTGCCATTTTATTATAATCGACTATTTTACCTGACAGATGCGAGGGGTCAAGCCAATAGAGTCCTGACAGCATAAGAAACAAAAACAAAACACAGAATAAGGGTAAAGTAGCATTAATTTGACAGTTGATATGTATAACTAAGTCTAAATGTCTTTATTTGCAGTGTAGCATGGTTTAAATTTGCACTTTGTGTGAGCAGGCTGACTCCATTGTGCTGGGTGAGATCAGTTGAGGCTCTGAAAGTTCCAATTAAATCCCACTCAAATAACACTTCATGCCATGCAGTGATGCTTGTGCCCACTCCACCCCTTCTCCTCACCGGTGTTCCCATCATGGTGTAGGTCTTTCCAGATCCTGTTTGGCCGTAAGCAAACAGACACACGTTGTAGCCTTCAGAAGCTCCGGACAGCACCAACACACCCAGGTCCTGGAACACCTGAGGAGATCAACACACACACCCTCAATAACAAATACATGAGGATAGACCAACTACGAGATGACTAGAAACAACTGGGTGCAGCCTGTCACCTGAAGTTCACCCGTTCTTTCAAAACATTTATATGATTAAGCAAAGTGCTGATACCTGATGAAAATCTGTTAAAACATATGTTAAATAAAGGATATCTTCTAAATGCACTTGAAAATTGATGAGGTATTCACCGTGTAAGCCAATGTCCTTGATCTTAATCGCACTGTGTTTTTACATTGTGTATTTTTACGCCAAGGTTTCTCGATCACAATGCTGTGGCACCAGGCCAGTGGCGGGAAACTAATGTTGCTTCCTGCTGAGGTGTTTGGGTAAGGAGCAGGGAGGTCAGCTAATACTCTAGGTAAACAATTTTGCAGAATGGGTATGTGAGAGAAACAAATTTGAGAGTAAAAACACTTTGAAAAGTGACTTAGTCAGGAAAATAAACCTTGCCTAAAAGTGCAGTGCTGGTACGGGGGAGTCCCACTCAAAACAATCAACTGAGGCCTCTTGTTTTCTTTCTCTCTGTGTCTTCATCTGAGCCAGAATCTGGAGATTATTAGCATGAGGCCAATTTTTCCTTATCTTTACATATGTTTGCACTGCA
Source organism: Trachinotus anak (assembly GCF_046630095.1). Taxonomy (NCBI): domain Eukaryota; kingdom Metazoa; phylum Chordata; class Actinopteri; order Carangiformes; family Carangidae; genus Trachinotus; species Trachinotus anak. Next base: position 10,505,105 of record NW_027273866.1, on the reverse strand, counting down.
ACATTAGTGATATGATCACTGTTACAGGCAAATTTTTTATGCATCAACCATCTTTATCACAATATTATGTAGCAACGAATGAAGATGGTCATGACTTATTAACTGGCACTGACTGACAGTCACATGAGAAACTCACCAGATAAGTTTTGCATGACATACATTTTCCAAGTTTTTTTGTTTTTTTTTCTGTTTTTCCTTTTCCTATGACATTTGTTAAAGTCAAATGAAGTATTTTTTTGTTTTATTTGGAACATGCCTACACTAGAATAGCAATACAAGAGGATTAAGATTTACTGGAATAAACAGAAATGTAGTCTGGTTCTTCACAATGGACAAATCTAACAATTATTTTCTCTATTAATAGAATAAACCCCATAGTCATCAAACAGCTTGTCCTGTCAAAACATGAGTTTAAAACCCCAAGATATTAATTTTATTATCATGTAAGACAAAGAAAAGAAATCTTAAGAGTTAAGAGACTGAAGTGAGGACTAGTTGACATTTCTACTTATACCTATACAATAGCTGCCAATTATTTTCTGTCAATTGATTGGTTGTATCATCTCTACATGTAGCACAAGTGTCAAACAACGTACAACACTTAGAAACCAGTTAGAGTCCACTCAAACTGATGGGTAAAACTGGTGAGTTTTCCAGAATTGAGTCTTGTGTTCAAGTTGTAGGAAAACTGTCCAAGTCAAGTGAGAGAACGCGCTGGTTGAATCACAGAGGCGTAGAAGTCGCAGATATTTGTTTTTGATTCATATCAAAGTCAAACACATCGTATCATGATAACAACTGACTTTGCTGCACATGACACATTGTGCATGGTGAGCAATTTACTACTTAGTATCACGTGTAATAACAGTCAGCTGTGCCTACCTTTGTGTGTGTGCAGGTGTTACTGGTTAGACATAAAGCAAATGGATAAAAAATGCTCAGTCTTTTCTATTGTTATCGTTCCTTTGTTCATTTCTGAGCAAAAAGAAACTACAACAAAACCAGCTCCTGGGGACATGTGGCCTCATCAGCAACCCAACAGCTTAGTCCAAAGGCAACATAGACCTTAGTGGGTAGCAACCTGATCTAGACCAGACCTGAGACACAGCACATTCCCCCCAGAACCATAACACACCCTGGATCAGTGAGAGGGTCCCCTCCCTTGACTCCTGGGCTCAAGCCTGGACCACAGAGGAGAGAGGAGAAATGCTCTCAGAAGTACCACATTCTCCCAGGATCAAACACAGGAATACTTTAAATATGCCTCCAGCATGTGTGAGTGTGCGTAACTCCCAACCACTGTCAGGAGAAGCGAGAAGCTGGAGCTAAGCCTGTGTATACTGTAGGCTTATAAAACGGTGGGAATAGGTTTAGGTTGGATGTGGTTGAAAGCTCTTAGTGAAAGGCCTGGGCCTTGTGAAAGCAGCCTGAATGGATTCACTGGTCATCTGGTTGTTCTTGGATGAATCTGTGTGTGTTAACATTCAACAGCCTTGAGTTTTCTCTGAGAGGAGGAAAATGTTCAACACTGACATGGGGAGTGAAGCTCACAAAGAGACCAACGTCTCATTTAAACCACCATGGCCAAGTGATTGAGTAAAACTAGGTGGTAAACCAACACACAATGTTAGGACAGAGACCTTCAACATAAATTATAGAATATTGATTAACTGCCACAAAGGTTAATCAGCACATTTGGTCAGTAGCATTTTATAATCATAATTATTTTCAGTTACTTTGTTTTCAAAAGTCACAGAATATGCAGTTTATGTCCATTTTGAGCTTCAGCTGACTACTATTTTAATTAGTGATTAGTCATTCAACTATTTCTTTTGATTAATTTATTGGTTGTTCATTAAAGTCCAAGAAAATCAGCAAATATTCACAATTTAAAAGCTGGAACCAGTGACATTTTTGCAGAAAATTGGATTATTAAAATCATTACTGATTAATTTTCTGTCGATCAACAAATCAAATTATCGACTAATCATTTCTGCTCTTGTCCATTTACAGACTGTAAAAGTACAACTAAGTTGATAATAATAATCGTGTTACCTTTCATCTGTTACTCCACAATCCTACAAGTGCAGACACAGTCAGTCAATCAACAGAATAGATTTATCATTTAAGTCATTTCTCAAGCAAAGATGTCAAACATTCTCTCCTCCCTGCTGCTTCTCAAATGTGCAGATTGGCTGCTGTCATATCCTGACAGTTTACAGACCAAACTGTTTATCAAAAAAGAGCTACATAGATCAATCAATAAAGAAAATAACGGGTAGCTGCAGCCTAAAGCCCAACAGACACCATTTTTCATTTTAAAATGTTTCTCTGTAGCCTAGCCAACCATGTGCAGACAGCAGCCACGTGCAACTAGTAAAAGTGCTGCTACAACGGCTGTCTTACTCAATGACCATATAAATCACCCAACAGGCACTTTGGTAGAAACATCTCACACATTATTCCTATGCATAATAATCTTTTTTTAACCCTTTTGAGTACAGTAAAAAGCATAACTTGTAACAGATATTTGAGCTGTATACAACAACGAGAATATATAGTATATGTAAATCTAGATACAGAAAAAACAAACAATATTGTAAAGCAGAAACAGAATCTACTGTTTTGTTTTAATTTTGTTTCAGGCCAAGAAATAAATTGAGAAAGAGAGCGACTTATGTAACTGTTGCTCAATAAACAGTGTCACGACTACAAATGTCAAAGTGTGCAATTCACTGGAGTCGAGACCACCAACTGTGGCCCCCTGCTTCTTGGCTCAATGAAGGCTTAAAGGTGGAGACAAAAAGCAGCACCATCCCTGTCTTGTCCTCATCCCACTATCTTAAAACAGACACAGACACCATCTCCTCCCTCAAACAGAGAGAATCAATACAGCTCTTGTTAAAGTTGACCCTCTTAAATTCACTCTATGGGGGCTTCGAAAGGGCTGAGGGTCCCTCCAGGCTTAGCACAAAGAGCAGGAACTTCACTTCAACTATCCACTTCTTCTTTGAACCTGACTCTCTCTCTTTAACTCTGTACACTATTCCTATTGTTTTCTCTGTTTCTGCCATGTTTTCCCTGTTTGTTATTATTAACAGTTTGAAAAATACTGGGGAAAAAAAATACAAGGGGAAGCATAACTTTTTTCAGCCTATTGTGAGAATTAAAACTGTGTGTATGAGTTTGTCTAGACAGGCAACATTAAACAATCCTGTTGTTTGTCATCACTGTCACGTCAAATTAAATCAGAAGGCTGTAATTTGTGTCATTGTACTCTGGCTGCTTAAATGGACACAATGGCTCTCTGTCACAACCTACTTTCACATTTCGAGCAGTCTGCAGCACTGGGAGGTATTTTTAGGTTAACAAAGCAGGTGAGGTAAGAGACATGTTGGAATGGAAATATACTCCAGAAATGAAACAGGAGAAAAACAATCTAGAGATAAAGTGACCTGGCAAGAGCCAAAGCAAGCATGCATGCTGGTCGGTCGTCTAAAGAATACACAGGGGACAGACTAAACACTTCCATTAACAGGAAGGCTGTTGTCATCAGCAGGCTGTTGCACGTGTGTGTGTGTGTGTGTGTGTGTGTGTGTGTGTGTGTGTGTGTGTGTGTGTGTGTGTGTATCTCCGACCAGTTCAGTGACTGAGAGGAAGCAGCATGCACAACAAATACAAAAGCTTCAGAGTTTGCTTCCCTCTCTGAGAAAAAAAATGCACAAACAATCTAACAATGAAAGAGGAAAAGCAGAATATAGTTTTCATTCTTGTGCAGGAAATGCAGGTCAGATTCATTGGGTTGAAAAAGAGAGTAAGGAAGGAAGAATAAAACAAGGGTTTGGGGTTATGGGTAATGGCAAAGAGCTCTAGATAGTGCAGAAAAGGAAGGTCTGAATTGGCTAGGATGTAGGATATGTATGCTTTTTCAATTTAAAAGCCAGTTGATGACTTTTTGAAAAGTTCATCCATAACGACCTATCTTTCACTCCATCTCTCCAATAGAAACCAATCCAAAACCAGTGGTGGAAAACAGGCCTGAGAGAAAACAGCTGTCACTTTAAATGCAGGTCAAATGCTACTGTTGCAATTTGTAGTATTTTTCATTGCAGCCACTCATGCAGAAATGCATGACGGGTGATAAAATATATGGCTCAGCATACTCTAGCAAACCACTGTCTCCAAATGAAATGGATGGCCAGGCTCACACTAAGATTCAAATTTCAAAGCAAAAGCAATGTCAGGAGCTGGAAAGAGAAAGTGCCTTAGACTACACTGGGCTTTAAAATAATACTGCCACATTACATGTATGACAGCCATTTTCAAACTAAGCATATATATTATCATATATTATATTGTAAAAACCTACTTTTGCAACAGCTCTCAAAAGCAAAGATGTGCATCTAATGTGCATCTAACTAAGTAGAACCAGACCTCAAGGAGAGGTCTCCTCAAGGAACCAGCTGTGTTTCATGCCAGAGATCTGGACCATGATAAATATGTGTTCCACATTTGTTTTGAAACATGGGAAACACTTTCTTTCCAGGACGCCTGGGTTGTGGCCTTGTAACACAGAAAAAAAAGTGGAGGACGGCAGTGAAGTGGGTGAGAAATGTTGAGAAATGATGGCAGTCGTGAAAGAGAAAAGACAGCCCGATAAAGACAGGCTGACAAGAGTGAAAACGTAATGCCTCTGTAATGAGTTAAGCCCTGTAATCACAGGCTGTGTAAAATGCCAGTTGCTTGTCTGGTTTTATGTGGCCTGCCCCACACTAAACGCTAGAGAGGTATTTATGTGTAGTGCACGCGAGTGTGCGTAAATGTGTGTAAGATGTTGTCATGGGTGATGGCAAAAGGCCAGCCAAGCAGAGTGAAACACTTTGCCACATTTAAAGACTTCAGCTTCTCATTGCTTTTGCCAAGTTTGACGCAACCAGAAGGACCAAGATAAATTTTCCCTCCACAACCGCTCTCACCAGGAGGGAGTCTCTGAATGCAACGCAAAGACACAAGACTGCAGTCAGAAAAATACATGCAAAAGGAGATGCCACTTTCTCCCAGTCAGTTAAACAAAGAACATCAATTCATAAAAAAAATATTTCCCTCGCTTATTCTCCCTGTCCAGGAGTGGACAGCTGCAGCAGAGGCGAGGGTCATTCGGTTCCCGCCCCGCGCTTTCCAACTGGGTTACACAAACACAACAGCTGGGCCCTGAGCAAAATTAAATGCTTTTGTTTAGACACAGGAAAAGAAATGCCACTAGAGATCCTCGTCCCGACTTCCTGTGAGGAATCCAAGTTGGAGCATCAAATGTGAAAAGAGGGAGAAATGTGTAGAAAGGACCACAGGGATGACACAGACAGGCAGACAGAATCGCATGCAGCGAGAAGACAGAAAGGAAGCTGTTTGGCCAGAGTTCAACAACGCTCCAGTTTGTCACACTTGGACACAATTTGTAGGTCAAATTAGCATCGAAGGGATGAGAGGCTGCAAGAGAGGGAGGAGGGAGAGACAAACAGGCTGCTCCTCTTTACTGAGGCCTCCCAACACATGGGAATGAAGAACAGGGGGGGGAAAGTGGAACAGAGGACAGGGAAGTGAAAAAAACTTAAGGCAAGGGCCACTCTGGCAGTTTATTCCATTTTTCAGCATACACTCTTGCTGAAACTGACACTGGGGCAAAGGCAAGACTTAAAACAAATAAATAAAACCATATCTGGAGAAGGTTTGGGGATTTGCTGCTCCTCCCCCAGTCCTCGTTAAAGGCCAGAGCAGAACACTGTAGAGCAGAGCTGCATGTCGCACTCTTTATTGCAGGCTGGAAATTACTTCTCCAGCCTTCAGACTAATGGGAGCCTTGTGTGATATTCATAGGCTACAGTGATACAGTATAGATTCCTTCACTAGGAAAATGAGCCGGTGCAATACTACTGCAGTTTGACATGAATTCAAGTATTATTCTTTCACTGTTTGATATCATTTGGGTCTCTGATTTACAAAGCCACACCCCTCTGTTAGTCCATAAATATGATGCTGATGGATATTTCAATTTTGATAACATACTGGATTAAACACAGAATCTCTGTCCTTTAGAACTCCATTTGTGATCACTTATTGTGTTATTGACATATGGTTCTATTTACATTACCAGATGATGGCAACACACCCACTTTTAATCAGCTGTTTTAACAATATAACATACAGCTTGCAGATATGCATCAATAATGGGAAAAGCATGTGAGGCTTATTTATTTAATGTATGAGGGAATAAGCTTGGAGGGAAAAAAAATTTTTAAAAATGTTTAAATATGCCCTAATGTTGAGAAATCCTTGAAAAAAATCTAGGATATACATCTGATTCCAGATCTGCAGCAAAAGCTAATCACTTGCTCCAATCCATTCACAAATTACTTGAGAAAATAACTGTTAAAATAGCTATTAAATTGATAATGAAAATGATTGTTAGTTGCAGCCCAAGCAAACTGCATCATTGTAAAATCCATTTCCATAATAAACAAATAAAAAAAAGATTGAGAATTATTTTCTTTTATCATTCAACCGAGGCCTGGTTTGCAAACTACTGCAAACTGCAGCAAAACCTTCACTGTTCTATGTAACTGAAGAGGAGTTACTCTGCACCTTTAATCTGTCTAACCACTTTCTTGTAATAACTCCTGTCATCCCACAGCGTCCCTGATAAAAAGCCATAAGTTTTGACATAAATCACAGGTGCTTTTCCTGCATCCATATGGTCTACATCTCATATTTCTTTGTTGACAGCATGTGGTTTATATGGCGTCCTATTTGTAGTTAATTCAAACCAGGCTGAACTGGACTTTTGGCTCCGGGTCCAGGCATGTGTTGAGGGGGAGTGAATGCTCACGTGTGTGTGGAGGATTCTTCATATACACAGAGAAACTATTCTTCCACCAGTCTGCAGCACCACTGACACACAGACCTAGAAACACTGCAAACATAATCAAATCACGCACTGCACTGACAGAGGCACCGAGAGACAGAGGAAGAGGAGGAGGCGGGAGGAGGAGAGGGAAAAACCCCAGCAAGCTGACTCCATTTGGCCATAAAAACAGCATTGTGCTCTGAGCCGAATCCTCAGTAGTGACGTCTTTGCACTGATATTTAACAGCAAAAAAACTTAGTGAGACAGATGCGAGGTTGGCAGGCGTGAGCTAGGGGCTGCAGAGGCACAGAATTCACATTTCCACATTCTCTAATCAGTTTCTCTTGCCATTTGCTATCTCTCTATCCAGACTCTAAATTTCTTTCACTTTCCTCTCCCATGGTTCTTACTGTCAGAAGCAATAAACAAGCTGAGGGGTTTGTTTTATCAAATAGTGGAAAAGATATTTATTAGCTCAATATCTACGCCCAAAATAAGGGCAGCATTTAGATAAATGGTCCCAGTTCATTTATGCATTGACTCATCAGCTGGTTCCCATTATGGGTTATGGTTCTCTTCCAAAATCCTACCTCTCCTCACCTGGTAGAGCCTTTTCCTTCAAGAAACCTTTTTCACCCAAAGATACAACTTAAAAACTGAGACTCCCATCCTGTAAGACAAGCTTTTTTTTTCTTTTGGGGAGCCGTCAATGACAAAAATGCAACCACAGCTGCACCCCAAGAGTTACATTTCTGACTTCCCTCACTGCTGCACAAGAGAAAGACACCCCCACATGTACCAGGAGTAAACTATCAGTGATGCATGGACAGCAGACAGGGATGTAAAGGGGCTGGGAGGCCAGTCTCTAAGGGGTGTTGGGTGTGGTTGGATAGCGCTGGACTGCAGATCCAGTTTCCCCTTGTCTCAGTCTCATCGGGACTACAGAGTAAGATGAATTCAGACTAAGTCTCTCTTCCTGTTATGAGAAAAAGTAAAGCATAATAACGAAGATATATTTTTAAAGTAGAAAGCATGAGAAAAACTGGTGCTGGAAAAAGCTGCATCAACTCATTAAGCTGGAAAATGGTTAAAAAAAATAAAACATGTATGTGGTTAGATACTTGATATGAGCAATTACCTACAGTAAATGTAAAGCCACTGAGTGAAATGAGGCGACACAACAAAACATTGAGGTAGAAGTTTGGTTGTGAAAACAAATCTGCATACTCAACCTACCACTTAGGCTCTTCACTGTACTAAAAAGCAATTTGTCTGATAAAATGGTTAGAGTCGCTCTTAAATCATGAGTCCACCTGACACCGTGCTACATTAATCTGGCTTCCTGCCCTGCAACAGAAACACAACCTGTCTTTTCTACTTTACATGTCAGACACTCACAGTTTCTTCAGCTCCACCATAGAAATAACTGCCCTCTGCTTAATTCAAATACTTCCAGCTTTGATCTGATCAGTAAATGGCTGACATTGTCATCCAGCAGCTTCTTTGTTAAAGACACAATTCTTTGGATTTTCATGCAGGAAAAGAGATCAGATTTAAATCCGGAGGCTCTGTCCTTCGCTGGTGTCCTTTCGCCCACCCCGGGTCAACAGAGGAATGTCTTGTGGCAACCACGCCACTGTGACTGGACACAATTCTGCTGAGGACAGAGGCAGCTGACGCCAGAGCCAAAGAGAGGGGGGAAAAAAAGGAGAGAGGAAGAAGTGCTGCGTTGTCTGTTGCTCAGTGCAGTGTGTAGGCCTTCATTACAGCCTCATCTTTCTTAAACACATACAAAGACAGCTCTGACAAGAAGAGAGGGAGTGGCAGAGGAGGGAACCCCGTTGACGGAGGAAAGAAAAAGTGGTGAGCAATGAAAACTCAATGTAAATACAAAATAACTAAAAACAGAACTCTATATGAATAGGTTTTGGAGCGATTTCCTGTAATGGAAGCAGGAACCACTTCCTCTCAATCTGGAGCCCTTCTCAGGTTCCAGAAACACCCTCCAATCAAAGCAACACAAAGATATCTAATCGCTCAATCACAGCCGCGACATGAAAAGCAAACTGACTGTAGCCATGCCATGTCTGAGGGAAAAAGACTTCTGGGTAACAGATAGAGCTGATATCATATCCCCGAGTGGCCATCTGTGTAAAAAACATACAACACAACACACACACACACCCCTCTTGTTGTGGTTTGTCTACAAGGACAGTGTTTCCTCTGGGTTCTTTTCTTGGTACAGAGATTGCGTCTGCCCAGTGTCAACTTGTGGCCAGCATGCACATAGTCTCCACCCACAAGAGGGAATATAACATGGCATGAATACAAGACAAATCTTAAGGTAGCACTGCACCAGTGGTTACATATCAAACCAGATCTTCCCAAATGACCAAAAAGTGATATATTCATCCATTACAAAGGAAAAATTGTTGACTAAGCTCATTTAATATGGTAATACTGGCTGCAATGTTCCAGTATTTAAGATTTAAAAACAAATATAATTATTGCTTCTGCAGGAGAGCCATCTCTGTGCTGGTTCTCCTTTCTGAATCTACTGTCCTGTAACCTGTGAGAGAATCTGTCAAAGCACTGCTCAGTTTGATACATTTCCAAGACAAAAGTTCATGAAAGAAAATTAGTGCCGGATGCAAACTCAGATGTTGTAACACACTGTAGGCTCCATAGCGTGTAAATGGGAAAATTATGGGAAGATTTGTAATAGTTCAGTTAGCAAGTGTAAGAAAAAAATCTTAATTAGAATGCTGTCATATTTAGTATAAGGTCAATGAGCGGACATTGCAGTTCATATAAACAGCCAATTAGGGGGTTAGGTCATTACCTCTTCCTGCGAGGCATAGTGAGGGTCTGCAGGGTCCACCGACCAGTAGCAGTAATCAAAACAAAACTCCAGAAGCTTCTCCCTGGAATCTACAGCACCATCCGCTCGTCCATCCAGCTTCAGAGAGGAAAACAGAAGAGTAAAGCACATATGGATTACTTCTTGACTTATCTATCTTATCTGAACTTAACTGACAAATGCTCACACAGTAGCAAAGTGAGCGGTGAGTGATATCATACCACAAATAAATAAACGGAAATTTGTTTTACTGTAGTTTGTTAACTGTTAATACAGTAGTATACTGCATACTGACACACACTTTATGGGGTAAATATGTTTAAGCATTTAATAACATGAAAAGTGAAGTTTAAAAAAGGCCAGGTACTATAGCTTTTGTTTTTAAAGGACTGCTAGGGTGTGGAATTGCAAGCAAGCTGTTTCCATTCATTAACAATGCATTCACTCCTCCTCCAGTCCTTTATTCGCCTCGGTGCATTAACACTGAACACCTTTATGCTTACTGTGAGTGAATCCTGAACTGAGGAAAAACAGCACAGCAGGATTTGAACTTGTCCAGGCAGAGCAGCTACACTGCAAAACACTGCGGCATCTAAGCATTTCTTCTAAATCACTGCATTGAACCTAGAGACACCATCTCAGTTCAGGGACGTTCAGTGTATTCTTCTTTGAGATCGAGGGTTGTAAATCTCCTAAATTGCTGTAAACACAACATATATTTTTGCTGCACTTAATCTCAGTCTATTGAGGTAAATGTCAGCGGAGAAAGTGGCACCTGTGGCAAATCTGTAAAGGACGTCTCCCTCTATGATTGATGATTGAGCTTAAAATATAAATATATTGACATAACATCAGTATCATAAAACCATATATCTATTCATGCAAGATGGTGATGCTCTCGGGTTGCAACAGTCCACATTTGTGTCTTCCTGGGCTTTCTTCTGCCAGTCTTTGTTGTTATCTATCATGATCTATCTGTCTATTATATCTCACCAGGGATTTAAAATGTGATGAAACACCATAAAGTTAATATTTTCTGTATTCATTTGGCTGTTTGAGCCAGGTTAAACTGCTTAATTTTCCGCCCCAATGAGCTGGTTCTTTGGGAAAATATGATTTTCAATGCAACCTGGTAAAAATGGAAAATGCTTAACTTTACACACCACCCGCCACGTGTTTTGATCAAATTACATATGTTTCCATATTAGAGCTGGAACAATTAGTCGATTAGCCTCACAACTTTGTCTTTGAACTGCAGCACTGGGCCACACTAATCTCTGGGTATCAATTTGTACACGGCAATTTCCTCGCCTGAGAGAGTGATTGTTTAACCCCTCAGCACTTGTATGAAATTCAACAATGGCCTTGTAGCACGAGGGATGAGCCAAAAGCAACACCAGCAAAAGGCAAATCTCCTGGCTGACAGAGCGTTAACGTGACTATTTATAAAAGATAACCCTTTATCTTTTTCTTGTTTCACAAGTTTTAATTTAGTTCAGTGGGTCTTTATAGCTCGTATCACTTGCTGTTTGTGAGCACCACTTTTATTGTCCTGTAAAATCCATGCTTTTTTCTTTCTCAGATCCTCCAAAACTGTCCCACTTTCCATAAATAATTATTCCCATGAGACCCACAAGAGCCTTGAGTCTTGATCTTTTTCCATGGCAGAGGGAAGCCATATGTGGTCCGTCTCTGTCACATCATTTGTAACAGATTCTCTCCTCCCCCAGCCAACTTCTCTCTATATGTCTATATGTGGAATGTAACCAAAGGCATCACTGTGTAAGTACCAAGCTGATAAACAAAGTAACTCATATGTGGCAAGGTTAGAGCCAAATATGAGTTCTGAAATCAGTTTCAAGCTGAATTTCTTTTATCTTTTTATAGGTTTGCTTCATTCATAAACATGTGACATGGACATTTTTGATACGATCTTTAACAGGGCTACTGTGAACTGCACCCTTCAAAGTTTTATCATCTCAACATTAGCTAATGCAAACCTTCACATTAATGAAAAACACTGTGTAACATGTTCCACACTGGAACTGTGGAGACAGCACCAGACTGTCTGCAGGCAATGGAGCTCCACCAATCAGACAAGACTACCCAACCATCTGACGCAGCAGGTTGGTAACTTGGTCAAAGTATCAACTTACAAGGCTTTATAGCTCACAAAATAATAATTTCCAAATGTGCAAAACCTGGAAACTTATACTAATTTCTAAAAAAAAAAAAAAAACACCTTTTCAGCCAACAGAACAACAAAGTATAACACATCATAGAAAACCCCTTTTTCTGACAAACAGGACTGTTACTATTAAGGCCAGGACCCAGATTCCTGAATGTCCAGTCTGCACGTGTTTGACAGGAATCGTCTCTCAATCCATGTGTGTCTTAGTGTGTATGTGTGAGCTCAACACGTATAATAAACAACTATGACATCAAGCAGGAAAAGGCTGACCCAAAGCTGTAAACATCCTGTTGCTGTGATAGATAACCTTTACACACTACTCCCAATTCACCCAGTCCTACACACCAAAAGACTCCAAACACAGGCTCAGTATTAGGTATTTGGGGCACTTGTATTCAGAAATACTCACCTTCACATTTTGGATCCTCACAAACTTATCCTCCACCTGAACCGCTAGCCTTCCTCCATCCACACCTTCCCTGTAGACAAGAAGAGAGCAGCTGTCAACTTCTGTCAGCTGAAGAAAACATTAACTCATGCTTCCAACCGAGAAGAGAAAATCTAAGGGACACTATTAGAATTGATCAGCGTTTCCCCCTCAAAATGCAAACTGGACAGAGATTTAACAATGGCATCACTTTGGATTCAGATGCTGCATTATGACCCAACAGCTTGTTTCAAATTGGTTTTAAATCCCCTTTTTCTGTTCTTGATATAATTGAGAGGGTGTCCAGATGAATCTAGGCTAGCTCCACTTGACCGGAGGCCATCACATGACAGTCATAACAATGAATCTTTGTGTGCATGTGTATGTGATCCATGAAATTGCGACTCAAGAGCTGTGAGTACCACTGACCAGTTTCAGATTCAAATGAAAACAGACCTTCACACTCCTCCTAAACCTCCTCTGATGAGACAGCCTGGGCTGTTTTCACAAAGTCGAGAGAGTGCGCAAGTGTTGTGTGTGTATAACTGGGAGCAGCGTGTGTCCCTGTATGTGTGTGTGTGTGTGTGTGTGTGTGTATGGGAGTAAAACAAGGTCAGCTCAGCTGTGTGCGCTTCAACAGCTGGACGAAGCACATCTGATGCAACACATGCGAAGCTAAAGGCAATCACAACAAGGAGCTGCTAGAATTTCGATCTCCAGGAGCGATAATAATGGTAAAGCTGCCTGTAGCGCAAACACTCCATCTCTGTGGTGGGTTAGGGGCGGACGAGGAGGCTGTTGTAATCGTCACCTCCCCCTGTGCTTCACCACGTGGGACTCATTTTGCCAACCCCAGCACTGGTGACCCAACCCAAAACCACTAACCTTCAATCTCAGGATCTAACCAGCATGGAGGAGAGGAGGCTGGGGGTGGAAAATCAACGTAAAAAAAAAAAGTGCTTTGATAAAAACCTAGGACGAACAATTTCACAACTGGGCTGAAATGTTTCTTGCACATGTGAGAGGCTGCCTGCACTCTTAGGAGGGCCCACTGAATTCTATCAGTCAACTAAAAAAAAAGAGCAACACACTTCTTTGCCCAACCAAATGAGGAATGGAGCTAACCAGGCTGGTGTTAATGTTATCTCTGTCACACAGCAGGCCCTTATTCATCTATACAAGTAAGGAAATACATCTTTCACTTAACAAATAGAAAAGAGGGCAGTATGAGTGTCAGAGCCAGAAATCAGGAAGGACAGATTTGCATGACAGTGAACATTGTATATAAGAAATTCTTTTGTTATGCAAAGAACCAGGAAGACTGGTTGAAAGAATCATTGTCGAGCCCTTCATAGCTTGAATAATGCTTTGTTATGGTACTGTAGTAGCCTTTAGTGCAGACTGCAGATTGCAAAACAGTCTGCAGAAGTTCAATGTAATTCAATGTTCTACTATAGAGCTTATATGCACTATATCTCCAAATCTGAAAACCTGTTTTTCAACATGTTGTAGCAATTTGCCTTGCCTTAATGTAAAGGATTGCTCCAGTGGAGCAGAGCAACTTTTACAACATCCTTGTGTTACTTTGCTACTACAACAGTGGATTTTACAGCACAGTAAAGTAAGGGGAAAGTTTTTTTTTCCATAAATGCCTCTCACGAAATTAAAAAAATACAAATGAGCAAATTCAGTATGTTATATTCACAGACGATGATTCATTCAACAGAAAAAAACACAAGTTAATTGTGAGGAACTCTATTATAATATGTAGTGTAGATCAAAGACAAAGAAGTCAGGCTGAGTTCAGGAAAGATTAGCATAAAATAATTCACAAGAATATTTCCATTTGATGGAGCCATAAGCAGCCATAAAAAACATCTCTTCAGTCTTGAGTTTCACTCATTGTTAGCGTCATATGGCTTGAAGAACTGGGACAAGCCAATACAGAATATAAATGATACAGCCAGACAGAATGGAATAAGAGTATTTTTTTTTATGGATGCAACCACTAAGTAATTTACCATTTTGTCTATGCAAGCTAATTTCAATAACCCAATGTGACATTTTCAAATTGCTAGTTTTGTCCAAACAGCAGTCATGTCTGAAAAATGACTTAAAAATGAATAATTAAATATCTACATAGTGCTCAATTCATTTTTTGTTGATCCCAATAAATCTACTTCAGCCCAATAAAGCTACTGCAGGGGAAACTGCAGGTCACAGGGTTAATATTTAGTGTTTCTTAAGTGGAAAGAAAGAAAGAAAGACAGAAAGAGAAACTTCAGGCTCTAGTAAACTTCCATTATTTCTGCACAGATTTGGCTGCTTATTCAAAACATTCACACGCATTCATCCAGGCTGCAGTCATACACACAGAAACAGCAATGGTCCTTTGAATACATCACAATTAACTTCAGATTATAAACCCAATTAGCCTGATGGTTGCTGTGTAAAGCCTTATCCTGCGCTAATTTTCGGGACACTACTCAGCTCCACACACACTCATACACACATGTGCCTTGTCAGACAACACTACTGACAGCCACAGATGTCATTATTCACCATGTGCAGCTTTTGTTTTTTACCCCTGCGCAAAGTTTTCACATAGTTAGCCTGCTAAGTTAGCCTTCATTTCTGTTTGAGTGTCGTCGAGCCAAAACGGACAGTAGCGCTAATACAAAAGGCAAATATGAGAAACATCATGTTTTGTGTGTAACTAGCAAATTCCCATGGTTAGCAACAGCGGCAACAACAGCTCAGACACGAAGGTAGAAATGGAGGCAACTGTTATAAAGTAGGTCTAATAGCGTACGTTTATTAAGCCGTTTAATAACCGTTATGTTAACTAGCAGGGGAAATCAGTTAGCTAACATTAAAACTTACCTTGCGTTGGGAGGACGGACTCGGATGGCAACTTTAACGTTTGCCATGGTGCCTTAGGAGGATTTTACTCACAACTCAGCGCTCGGCTAACTCGGAGCTGGTGTGAAATAATGCTTCCCGTGTGAGCATGTCGACTCTTTCTGCTTATCCGTCCGAGAAAACGTGAAGCGGGAGTGAAACTGCCCTGCAGCCCGCCGCTCAAGTCATCCTCCGGCCGCGTCTCCTCCAAAACTCCCGACCGAGGACTGAAACTTCCTGCCGGACAGAGAGGGAGGGAGGAGGGATGCTGCTGGACCCTCCTCCCTCACACTCATATTCAAATCTGGGTTTTTGTTTTTTTTTTTGTTTTTTTTTTTTTGCATGTCTGTTATTATTTAAATTCCCCCCGTTTAAAGTGTTAAATTGATTTTTATTTATTTATTTATTTTGGTGTAGTGGTTGGAGTTAGTGTAGTCTGATTTGAAAAAAGTAAAGTACAGTATACAATAAATAAATAAATAAATAATTCATGTTCATGATAGGTATAACTTTTCAAAATTATGAAACATTTTTGCCAAATTTTGCCCTTTTAAGTTAAAATCATGAGATAAAATTATGACTTTTATCAAACATTTGGCTTAGAAAGAGCATAAAATTTTGACATGCTGAGTTAAAACAATGATTTTTGACATAGTATGTCAAAATTATGAGACGAAGATAAAATGTCCCAATTTTAACATATTAATTCACATTTTGACACAATAGGTAAAAATGAGATAAAATGTCAAAATGCCGAAATTTTGAAACTTTAACTTACTGGGTCAAAACTATGAAACAAAAGGTCAAACTTGGACTGTATCAAAAATATGAATAAAAAGTCATAATTGTGACTATGTCAAAACTATGAGATGTCAAAATTTGAAAATATCAAGTCAAATTTATGAGATTAAAAAGTCAAAATTTAGATTTTTTATCTCATAATTTTGAATTCTTTTACTTCCCGTGACTTAATTTTTTATTTTTCTCCTTTTTTTGGGCCTCTGTAGTTATATCAGATCCCAGGCTTCATCACACATGGATTCTAACTGTGATTTTTCTAGCCATTATGAAACTGTAAAATCAGTTTTAACAATAATAAACTATTTTGGAAAGTAACTAAGTACATTTACTCAAGTACTGTACTTAGCCACTGCTTACACACTTCTGTATTACGATTAACAATTTAATGTACAGCATCATTATGAGTAACAGGAACCAGCTGTTGATGCTTTAGGTAGTTTGCTGATAAACACATTTACTTTTACTTAATTAAACTTTTAAATGAAGGACCTTTACCCATAGTAGAGTATTTTTTTTATAGTTGTATTGGAGCTTCTACTTAGGTAAAGGATTTGAGTACTTCTTTCACAACTGATGACAACACACAAACATCTAAACCAGAATACATCTTTATTATTATATTTTTTTACCTTTGTGGCAACATAAAAATATTTCAATTTAAAAGCAGCAGAGAATACAGCTCTCATTCAACATGAACAAAAATAATCACAAATGCAGTCTTGCATTCATGAAATAAACATGCAATTCACTAGTAGTGGCGGTCATAGGCAATGTGTGAAAGTGCTATACTAAAATAAAGACATTTATTTTCTCTGGTGGGTCTAAAAACTAACAAAAAAAATTCATTTTTCAGTCCATGTTTAGAAACTGTCTGATGCAATGTTTCTTCAACTTGGCTTGTCTGGTTGCATGTGTCAGAATTAGAAATATACAGTATTTGTTGTACATTGTAATGAGCCAAATGTCTTCATGTGACAGCAAAGTTACTCAGTTTACATTCTCGGATGCAAAAAACATACAAAGACCCATCCTGGGGACCCTTCTCCTGTCTTTGCTAATACTCTGCTTTGGTCATGACTGTCTGAAGTGCTCGATCTACTGTTATTTCCCTTCGGGCACAATCGTATATCCAGGTTTTCTTACAGGAAGGTTCCATGGATCTAAGGGAAGAGATGATGTGGTCCCTAGCTACTACCTCTGACTGGCAGGGTTTTCTGGTTCTAACTAGCACCCTAGCAAAAGAGCAGAGGGATTCATGAAAGGCAGGTGAAGAATAAAAATCTGAAGGCTGCAAAGTCTGTGCAGAGGCTGACAGGTGGAACAGCTTTGATGCGCGGTGCACAAACGGCAACTGGAAAAACGGTCAACAACACGAAGTCACCCAGAACTGTCTCCCCCTCGAACAACACACTGACAGATGTGACTTAAAACACTGTGGTGATCACACAAAAGATGCTGTGGGGCATTTCATAGTATTATTGTTGTCACGTAGTGCCCTCTACTGTCTGATGTGAGACCTGCAGCATGTCCATGTGACTTGGCAACTCAGCCAGAGGCAAGGTGGGCTTAATACTCTGTGACTGCAGCTGAAATTTCTCTATCAGCTCCTGAAATGAGACAGAAATGAGAGAACAAAGCGAGCGAGAAAAAGTGAAAAAGAGTCAAAGGGGTCAAACCACTAGTAACAGAAATGCTTCCTAAAGAATGCATCACGATAAAAGCAGTGAACCCTCACCACTGGCAAGGCCAAGTTTGTTAGCTTCTTCCAATGGGATATGACCTCTTCCTCGCCCAAGATTCCTCTGTCAACCAGCTTTCTGACCAGGAACAGGTAGTTGTTCCACTGAAAAGACAAAGGAATTCTTTACAACATATCAAATACCAGAGTCAGTCATAGAAAAAGTAATGTACAATCTCTTTTTAAAGAACGCCAAATATCTGTGTAAAAGCCTTTATGAGAAGATGTCATAATTTTAAGCATTTTGTTCAGTTTGAAATCAGTAAAAATGTCATTTGCACCTCTGTATGTATGTCTATATATCATAAAAAGATATAGGTATAGAAGTAGAGGAAGTTGTAGTGGCATCATTAATGCTTCCAGATCAGCAGTTGTTGAAATACCTCAGTGTCACTGGCTTTCAGCACAGCAGTGACAGTGAGGGGGGTGAAGAGCAGGTGGAGGGGGGCAGAGGAGCAGCAGTCTCTCTCCCACAGCTCAGCAAGCTGCTCCAGCACCGATCTGACAGGAGGCTCCGACCCTGAACCAGGACCCACAATAACCTCACCACCTCCGCTGCACCCTGACAGAGACAGTACCGGCAGCTCCGCAGACACTGAGCAGGTACACACAACAGAAACTCGGGTCTGTTACACAATATGGTACATTAGCTAGACTGAGTTGCTTCTATTTCACACAGCGAAGGGCAATTTAAATACCAAATAAAACTGTTTATGAAGTACTTAGGGGAATTAACCAGTTTACATTTTAATACGTCTCATATATCGACAGCTTTCCTGTAATTACGAGTTTATCATTACAAGCCTGGATTCTTACCCAGTTTGCAGGCCAGTAGGACAGTTGAGTTCAGAAGCATCTGCTCCGACATCACAGTTGAAAACTAAGTGAGGAGAGAAGAAAAAGAAGAACAAAATGTGATCATTACTGGCAAAAATCTGTAAATCCGGCATAAGCGTTGTTCTGTTGCACCTGTGTGTTTGGCGTACCTTTCTGCAGGCCAGTGTGTCTCCCACTCTCTGTAGCAGTGTTTGGAGCTGAGAGCCAGTTGGCAGCTCCTCTTCAGCCCTGGGGCCGACTGCGACGCTCAACAACTCCTGCATAAAAAAACATTCAAGAAGAACTTCACACAGAGATCTTTCACCTTTACTTCAGTGAGAAGTAAGGTTGCATTTCCTTTCCAACATTTCAGAGAAGCTAAGTGATGACATAATACTAACTTGCGAGGAACATTTAAAATCAAACATATAAATAATCATAATGAATTTTTGCACAATAAGAATTTAAACTCAGAAATTCCTTTTAATTGCCCGTCAGCTGTAGCAGTTACAGAGTACCACCAAACGAAGTACTGATGAATAAAAATAACAACAACAACCCCAATATCTTAATGAAATGCTAAAATACCATCATATGCAAACATACCTTTATCTCAATGAGGACGTCTGAGGGCAGTGAAGCACTGTGGTTGCAGTGCGGAGGGCAGGAGATCACTCTCTCGCTTCCTTGTTTTCTCTTGGGAGTAGTCGACTGCTCCTGGGTGACCAACTCGACCACGGCCCGCTCAACATCCCCCAAGCCTGGAGCCACAGGGCTACCCAGAGCCTTCATCACACGATCGTACCTGCTCTTCCACTCTCGCCTGATAAGTGCTGAGGGTGGGAAAACAGAAAGGAAATTTTTTAGATGGATGTCCTTGGGGAATCTTTAATCACAGAACTGGCTTCTTTCTTTTGTAATCAATAAGCTTAGACAGCGTTTTCATATTAGGTGTGATTAGTTCATACTGAGCCTACAATTGCCCTCCTGTTACTTTCCTGCCACTCAGATTTCACATTAGTAATGTTGTTCCACACCTGAGTACACACTCTGATATAGTAGGCAGCGGTATGCACCGAGTCGGTTTGTGATCCACCAATAAGTACAAAGAAAAAGAAGAGTACACTTGCATCATTAACTATGCGACATTTGTTTATGTTGTTGCTCCAGTGTAGAAAAATGGTATTGTTCTGTTGCTGTATTGTACCCACATGCATGTAAATACTCTGAAATTCTAGAAATCTTAGCATTTTTGTGTGCGATGTTGTTATAAAATTCTGTGTTCCTGTTATCAGTCATGGCAGACCAGAGCAATCCCTGCCCTCGTGTTGGCTTAGATAATATTGAGTCCAAAGCAGAACTGGGGAAAAGAGAGCAATGGTAACGGATTGCTTCTTGCTACCAACAGATATCCTGAGTCAAGGTATCAGAATTGAGAGAAAAAAAGTTCCATGACATTCATAATTCATCACACTGATCATTACAGTATGTCTGTCTTCAAATTATAAGCTACATTTTTGAAAACAAATTACAAGCAACCATAGACAATATGCACATCTCAAGCATGCGCCATGTTTAATATCAGACCGATGTGGCCTGTGTTGGGGTAAAAACAGGCTGAAAACATCCAAAAACACAGGTGTGGTGCTTTAACTAGCTACCTGTAATGTTAGCGGAGAGCCAGCTGCAAGCCTTTTCTGTTGCAAGACGTTTGGTGATGTTTTCAGATGTGGTCAGGACCTGCAGAGAGACAGTGAGTTAAACACAATGTTTCTAGTGTGTTTTTTTCCTGTTATACAAAAAACAATGTGCATTTAGAGACCTTTTCTCTGTAACTTAATATGTGCCAAACTTTGTTAGAGGGGCTTTGAGAATCGTATTTTGACATGACATCATATCATCATTTTTGCATGGTGGTTTTTAAAGTACTCACAGCAGGCGAGGTCTCATCAGGGAGCAGAATTCTTATGGCTTCAGGACTCTTCTCACAACAAAATCTACCACAGAGAAAAGATCACACCACAGAAGTGAAATACTTATGATATGTTACATCAAAATAAATAAATTGAATCCAACTACTTCAGAGCAGCTTAGATTGCTGCTTGTTAAAAAAAAGTCTGCTGTACCTGGTGGCTCTTGCCAGGGCCTCCAATCCTGCATCACACAGCTGAGCACAGATGGAGTCATTCAGTTTTGAAGGATTTGAGTTTGGCAGCTCCAGTCCATCTCTTAGCATCTTCTCTCCTCTCTCCACCAACTCACTTACTAACGTAGCCCTGTCGAAAAAAACCCAAAATAAATTTGATCACACAAACGCATACTTGACATAAAAAAATAAAATACATAATCTCCAGTTCAGTTTGAGTGATGATGAAAATACAAGTTTTAATACATAGATCCATAAAATACATCTACAGAGGGCGATGAATTCACATCGGGCACCACCTAAGTGTCAGTAAATTTGGACTGTAGAACAGTTACTAGCCTCTTAGGTAAGCAACCAACCAAAGTTGCAGGATGATTACTTGCTTCTCTAAAAGTCCTTTTCAATTCAAAAAAAGTAATTTAAAGGAAGGTTGGTCGAAGTGAAAAAGAGGAAAAAGCTGTGAAAGATACGCTTGATTTAGAAATTTATGACTTGGAAATCTCGAAGTCCTCAGGCCACACAACTCCCCTCAGTGCTGTGATACTAACTTCATATGCTTGACACCGTTGGATCCAATTCTCTCAGCGACAAACTCCACAGTGCGACGCAGTGAAGGAGGCTGGTTGTGAAAGAACGCTTGCTCGAGGTCCATCTGTCACATCAGAGAGATTGATTTAAATACTCAGGCAGCTCATTGATGCCATTTTGAATTTCTATTTACAGCCTCTCCTGTTTACTCACCTGTAGTTTCTGCTGCGACCTGTTGGCAGTTGGCGTATCCCTGAGCTCAGCAGATGTGGGAGTGATCTTGCGGATAATTCCCCCACTTTTGGCTGTGCTTCCAGACACAAAGGCAGCGAGGAGCTTCCGAAATTCACCTAGACAGGAAAACAAGGTGAGGAACATCAATCCACAGCTTTAACAAGTGCATGTTACTTTGCAGCCCATCTGTGACAAACACATACAGACCAGATGTGGTCTGAGCTCTGTGGCTATTGATTACCAGCAGCTCTTCTATTGAGAACACTGGGACAACTGCTACAAATATACATGATTTTTTTTTTTTTTTTTTAAAGGACAAGTCTTACTCACCAAGAAATGGACAACATGTATAGAGAAGTTGTTGATCCACCAGAGGAATGCAGTCCTGAAAATAACAGGAGAAAGCTCAGTATAGATGAAAAACCAGCAGTGGGCACTTTATGCACAAACATCTAATATAATGAATATTTTACATACAAGTCCTGCACCACTTGTGTTACTGTCCTCCAGCTTCGCCACATCAGTGAACTCACTGGTGAAAAAAATGTCCTCAGGAATCACAGGGATCTATGCAAGATAAACACAACCAGTTCAATAACATGTAACTGTTATGTAAAAGTAAAATGAATTAATAAGTAGCAAGTTGTGTCTCACCTGGAAAAGCCAACCTAACACAGATACCATTAGTAACTTGTTCAGGTAACACATTTCTCCACATCTGCCCAACAGCATCCTCCTACAAGCATACAACAGTCAGATTTAAAGGACCTTTCCAAGAAGGTCAAAAACAAATAAAAGTGTCTGTTTGTGGTTCTGTAAATATTTATTCAAGACTTGTATTCATTTTAGAAATGCTTTCACATTAGTATTTTTTTTAACCTGTACAGGAGAAGCAGTGTCCCTAATGCCGTCCTGTAGCAGAGCAGCAGAGGACCAATAAAGTCCAACATAGAGAGGAACTCCACAAGCCAGGGGACAGTCAGGATGGTGCGCCTCCTTTTCATACTGTTACTCAGCACAGCGCACACGTCCAGCACTGGAACACTCTGAAAGAGATTTTTCTCCATTAAAATAAAATGCCTTATAGAAGAAACCATGCCAGGTCTGGACTTCGATGAGATAAAACCTACTAGAGGAAAATAATCCTTAAGATTAGCTTTTACCTGCCTCAATGAATTACTTCATTACCTGGTAAACACACAAACATATTTTTGCCTCACCTTGCTGCGCAGAGCTATAGAAGTCTCCTGAATCTCTCTGGATGGTCTCTCAGATGTTTGGTAAGGCAGAAAAGAAATAAATCCAAGAAACTTAGCCAGGAGACGAGCAAGGAGCAGCACTGAGGTGAACCTCTGCTTCTCATCCTGACGGGGACAAATGAAAAGGTTTGTGTAATAAATAACAACAGGGCAGTCAGATTATTTTCTAAATCTGGTATCCTTGCAATTTGAAAGCTTACAGTCAATTCGATAACACCTCTTTGTCTGACTCTGATAGTATACCTGCTGCTCCATGTCCCCATCTCCCTCCTCCTCTCCCTCCCCGATGGAAGTTGGAGGGCTCAGGATGGACACCTCGTCCAGCTGGAGGAGCTGCTGACACAGGCTGTCCTGCAGGTGCTGGTTCAGCTGGCAGCTGGTGCACAATATGTAAAACAAGTTAGATCACTTAGAGACAAGTCGGGGGAAAATGTTTCATTTGGATCAACCAGGACATCTGCCAAATGAAAAATTACTTACTGTTGTTATGAACATAAAGTGCATAATAATTAGTTATTATGCATATCTGCATATAGTTTTTGACCACTGAATATATATGAATACATCATCATGCATGTGGGGTGCTTGGATGTATTGTCTCACCAGCTTGCTGCCTGTAGGAAGTCTCTGAAGAACTCCTGGTGGCCAGGGAAGGATGGAGGAGGACAGGGACCGACAACTCCATGAGGCTGAATGAGACGCTCTTCAAGACGCTTCAGACGCCCCAAGCTGTCAGCCCCCAGCATGCCTAGCAGGTCGGTGTCAGGGGTATCCCCGGGAGAGTTGTTCATACGGGGGCCTTTACACATCTTAAAAAAAGATAGTACAGTATGTTGAGGGGAACGATGAGAAGAAAAACTGCTGGGTTGTTCTCATTTGCATTCTTATATTTTTATCAGGGTGCATGTTATTTTGTCAATGTCCATGAGGTGCCACAGTCTACCTGAACAAGCTGCTTCAGGAACAGACGGGCAAAATGGGAATGGTTTCCTGCAGAGGTCAGTTGACTCATCATTCCTCTAAAAAATAAGATGGTTAAATGAAATGCACTGAGCAAAGGGAGATCAGATAAATGGATTAGATAGAAACTATATGTACATTTTTAAACTACACTTGGTCCATAAGCTAATAATAATAAAAAAAAATTCATTGGACTTGCCTTATTCTGCTCCCTAAAGCGACTCCAAAATTCCATCCTGGTTCCATGTGAAAGTCCTCCCATTCCCGCAGAACCTCATAAAAAATATCTCTGAGAAAAGGGGAAAAAATATGAAATGGAGAAGTGTAACTGATGAAGTCTAATTAAGCAGTTACCTGAAGTGCTGCATCTGTACTCAGTCTGTTTCTAACCATGAAAAATACAAGTCATTGAGCTTTACCCCCATCTGCTACACACTTCATCTGAAATAAAAGTAATTTTTCCTGAACATAAGAAAGAACTGTGACATACCTCTGTTTTTTAAAGGTGTGGAAGGCCTTGTCACTACCGAAGTTGGACCTGTTGTCTGTAGCAGGACGGAACGGGACTGAGTGGATGAAAGTGGAAACCGAGGGAGAAAGCTGGAACAAATTGGAGGAAAGGGACATTAAAAATGTCAACCTGACAAATAGTACTGAGCAGCTTTCAGTCGTCTGTTGTGAGGAACAAACAAGGATCTGTTCACATACACCAACTGTATGTTCAATATATATTTATTAAATGATAATAAAACAATTTATTAAAAGATATAAATATTTTAAAACAGATACTGTCTTAAAAATGCATCATGGAGTATTGAGAACAATATTTAAATATATTCAATGACACTGTAGGAAATGAAAGCTCTTACAGTAAAGTACAAGTGTATTACCTTGGCTGTGCTTCTGTCCTGGGCTTGAGTGAGGCGGTCCCTGAGATCTTGAGAGAAAGACACCACCCTCTCGTTCTCTGCCAGCAGACGCAATGTGCACTTGTCCAAATGAGCTACCAACCTTACATATGACAAAGGAAGAAGATCAACTCAGAGATCAACTGGAGGAGCAATGTCACTTAATTGGGGAGAAACTCTGAGCTGATAAGTTCCTATTAGTGAATTGGAGATAACTGAGGAAAACAGCGACACACGAAATTAACAAACTCACTGAAACTGATTCTCCAGAACCTTCACTGCAAAATACACACAGTTGTGTACTTGTCTTAGGTAACATCTCTCCAGAATATCTGAAAATATGAAAAAGTGACTCAATTTCAATTCAAAGAAAGGCTGAAAAAAAACACAACATTTTGAAGTTGTATTACTATAATGAAATAAATGACACACCTGAATTTACAGCACACAAACTGCCCTGTTCATCATCATCATCATGAGTGTGAGGGGACCGAGACGTTAGCAACTGCATCACAAAGAAAAGCTCCAGGAAAATATTTGGCACTAGGTTTTCTGAAAGACATGAAATAAATAAACATACTAATATTGATCATTTTTTCAAGAGAGATGTACTTCATTTAAAATTACTTTTAAATTATTTTGATGGCAGGTTTTTATATTTTTTGTTATGTTTTGGAAAATACATGGTGTATTTATTCCTGAAGCATGTTAACTTTAAACGATTTCTTGTTAAGTTTTAAGTCTGACTTCTTAATAATTTATTTAGTTTTATTTATTTTTGCTTGACTGTCTGTAAATATCTTTAATTGTCTTAGGATATGATATGTAAAAATACACTGAATTTAATGTTTTTTCCTCCAGTTACTTTTTATTGGCACAATTATGACGCCTTGTGGCCATTTACCAGAAATGCAGGTGCAATACAGCTCTGCCAAGAGATCCAGTT
Organism: Trachinotus anak; assembly: GCF_046630095.1. Classification (NCBI taxonomy): domain Eukaryota; kingdom Metazoa; phylum Chordata; class Actinopteri; order Carangiformes; family Carangidae; genus Trachinotus; species Trachinotus anak. Next base: position 10,479,489 of record NW_027273866.1, on the reverse strand, counting down.
CCAAGGAGAAAGTGACTTTAGATGGTTCAGGACAAGGTGTCTGCAGGTCAGGTGTAACTTTAGATCCAGTCCTAAGCCCTGACTTGGTAGGGGTGCAAGGGTCCAGAGAGGAGGGCAGAGGAGAGCCAACCTGCTGGGCTCGCTTTGTCCTAAAAACAAGAAAGTCCTCATCATGAAATAGCAGAGATAGACTGATTTGAAGAGCAAGTGATGCTGCACTCAGCCCAAAAACAGCAGAGGTTGTTATTAATAATCATGAGAAAATAAAGAAATTAGACATTGCAATATATGTGCAGAAATCTGTAAAGAATATCAATTTCATAATGAGTGTTTATAATATTAATTACAAAGTCTACTAATCCCCCCCAGAATAGGGAAGGCATTATCACATTCATAATGCTGAATGGAAAACAGTACTTTGGCTTTTAGAACTGGCCAGGTCAAAAGTATAAACAAACATATTTGTGTCACCCTTTCTTCCTCCTTTTTATACTTAAGTAAAAGGTCAAATTTTGTGTCAGACTAAGTGGAGTCATTTCACATGTGCACTTACTTCTCCCTTTTAAGTAATTCCCTCTCTTCCTGCAGGCTCAGAGGACTGCCCACTGTCATCGTGCCCTGAGGCGCCTCTACCCCTGATGGGGGGCTTGAGGGCTTCCTGAACGGTGTGGAGGTGAAGCAGGTCTTTGGCTTTGAGTGTGGCCGCTCTGCACTGACTGGTGTTGGGTTTATTCTTCTAGATGGTTTAGATGCCCTGAAGGAGAATGTAAGCCATTAGACAAATCAGAAAATAAACGGGAGTGTCAGTGTGTGGAACTTTGTTTATTTGTTTAAGTTAGAGTTGTGCAGACTCACACTGGTGAAACCGGTGATGACCCAACAGGAGGGAAGTCTTCCAGGTTGCTGAAGTTCAGTTGCTCCACAGATGGGGGTGAAACCTGCTCATTCATCTTACTGTACCCTCCTCCACCTCCTCCCCCTCTACCTGACCTTCTCATCCCACTGTCCCACCGTCCATTCTCATCACTGTGATGTCCTCCACGCCCTCCTCCATGTCTTCCTTGTGCAGCCACGCCACCACCACTTCTCCTGCGGCCCTTCTGTGACTGGAGGTTGGGGCTGTTCTGGAGGTCTGGAGGAGAAACCATGTAGTCACCCAGACTGATCCTCTGGGCAGGTCTGCGCTCCGAGCCTGAGGGCCTGGAGGCGGGACTCCATAACGTGGTTAATGAGGGGCTGCTGAAGGTGCTGACCCCACTCAGACAGTGGGACTCTGACTGACCGACAGCACCCCACTCACTTCCAGGTGATACAGAAGTGGCTGGAGAAAACAACTGGACCCGGCTCGCACTTCGTGAACCAGCTCCACCACCAGCTGATCTGCAACCCCTCTTGTCAGACAAGCCTTGCGTCTGTGCAGCAGGCCTGGGACGGCTGGGGGTCTTGGCCGGCGTGGCAGGACCATGGGTTAGCGCTTGACTGCTCTGCTCTCTCAAGAAGTTCAGAAGAAAAGGAACAAACTCTTGTTTGTGAACTGTCACCCCAGATTTACTGAGTGACAGCTTGTCATTCTCCTGTCGAAAAAAGAAACATAATTGTTGGAAAATTGACAATATATATATATATATTATAAAGCTGTAATACCACAGATAATTAACGCCATTTGCACCAAAGATTGGGCAATTAGGTCTGCAGACGCTCTGCTGGACAGCTTCAGCACATTTCTGCAGAAAATAGCCTGTCGACCTTGCTAACAATGCGATGGCTAATATCTACTAAGCTTCACAGTCGTATTAGGATAGTAACAATCATAACAGTAGCAAGCAACAATTGTAAATTATTATCTCTTATTAATGCTATTTTTTCTCTTGACTGGTGGGAAGCGTCTCGTCCGAGTCCACACCATCCAGGCTACATTAGCTCGCTAGCTCGGCAGCTAAAAGTTTTGTTTACACTCAGTCGTGAGCTATGTCATCTCACAAAACACGCTGTATAAAAGGCAGACGCGCGTCAGGTGTCTCACTCGTTTGGCTCTGAATCATCTCGGACTTACCTCGAGATTTTTTAGCCAGTCTGTGACCGTATTAATCGCCACTTTCTTCGACAGAACAGATTCCAAAAGAGCCGCCATTCTGGCCAGGCGCTGCGCGGCTGCAGGACTGAGGGGGGAGGGGGCGTGGTCAGCGTCTACGCGGTGACGTTTTGCGAGTGACGTAGGCCAACCACATGTGCAGCTGGGACGAGGTGACAGCACTCTGCATGGTGCTTCTTGAATACTTACAGAAAAATATTCCATTGGTGTCTGAAGCTTAATAACATTTATTTCCCAGCTCTGTTTTGCACGCATGTTAGATTGATGCTACTGTGTGATGCTGAAGTTGTATTCTTGGAGTTGCTTTGTCCAAGCAGGTTTAAGGAATTTAGCTTACACCATGCAGTTAAGTAATAAAACTTTGATTGTCTTTGACTGTAATCTCTGCACTCCAAAAAGTATGATTAATTTGATGATAGTGTTGGGTATATTCTACATACATAAATTTAAAAAAAAAAAATGTTTGGATTATCTCATTTCAAGGATTAATTTAAAGCAGTAACCGTAAAAACAACCAAGAGAGTATGAAACACATAGAAACTGTACTGCTAAAGATCATATGAAGTCTCTTTAGCTTTTAATTTAATTATAATAATCTATGTTGATTTTGTTTTGTTTTGTTTTTTTAACTGTATTTCCTGTAGTGTTATGTTTTGCAGTGTTTTGGATGAGTCTATTGTATTTATTATGAATTTTATTCAGATACCTAATTTCCCCAACTTTCATTCAGTCTGTGATGTCTGATAGTTACACACTGGCTTTCTTGGAAACAACGACAAGCTGTCTTTGTCTTTCCGCATGAGTAAAAACACACACAATTGCATGTAATGTTATAATTGCTGTGTTCCAATCCAGTGCTCAAGACTTCAGGATTAAAAACAGGAACCTTTCACAAGAGTCTGTCTGCATGCGGAATGAGTATTTTATTTATAACCAGTTTATAAAAATAAAATACAAAATAATTTTAAAACAAAAAAGAAAAAAAAACACTGTACAAGGCATTGATATGATACAAATGATAGAATAAACATAAATAATTACAGTTATATACAATGCAAAACTCCCACTTGTTACATTCTTTCTTTGAGACTGTACAGTTACATTTCAAAACCAAGACATACATTACAACACAAAAAATATCAACCATTAAAAAAATCCCAACAATTGAAGTCAAAATGATGGATGGGCAAAATAGCAAATGCCACAATAAATAATTTATGTCAAGTACTTATAAGTTATTAACAGGTAATCTGATGTTATGACATGAGATGTGTACTAGTGCACACCAAAGCTTTCATTAGTTTCCTTCTCACCTTTCAAAATAAAACAACACAGCTTTGTTTTCGTTGGCCTATGGGTATCCGTATCCACAAATACCGGCAAGCTACACCTTCATCAGCAGGCCACTTTAAAAAAGTGACAAAGTAAATCTCATCTGGAAGGTAACACTAGTACCACAACTACACACCACTTATGTGCAATATTAATAATAATAATAATAATAGGAAAAAAAAACATAAAGAAGAAATCTGATTATCTTTTAAAACCAGCAGCACTCTTTAGTGTCTGTTCCTCCCTTCCACTGAAGCTTGTTAGCATATAAGTTAAGGTTTTACAATAATGATTTCATTTAAATAATTATTTGAATATTTTACAGGTATATATTAAAAGTCTGCACAACAGCGTTCTGAATTTTGAAAGCTTGAAATATCTTGAAACCTGTGAGCCTGAAACAGAGAAGTCGAAAGAGGGAGAATCCAATGACTGATTGCTGGCGACATGTAGAAATTTGCACGCCCCTGTTTGAGAGCATGCAGTCATCACACGAACAAACACACCTTGAACACTGCGGCCTGAAATGTTCTCATTTCCACCAATAAATGGTCCACGCAATCTCACAGAAAAAACAGGGAGCTCTCCGGCAGAAGCACAGGAGTCTGACAGCACTGATTTCAGCAGGCGACGTGCTGACCACGCTGACAGGCATGGCAGCACGTGTCAGAAACAGACAAGAGATAAGTGACAAGGAAGGCTTGGCTTGGCCCTAATAGTGGAATGATCTCCAAAACAGACAAGGCTCAGTCATCCCTCGCTATGCACAGAGGGGCAGAGAAGAGACATTAAGGCGGCTGACTGACTGAACGCTGTCTGCCTTCAGGATGAGTCATCATAGCTGCTCTGTGAGGCTGAGCGTAGGATACCTGCAGGATCTGCACGAGCACATTTTGCATCTACAAAGCCACGTGCCCGTTCAACCTCTATACACTCCCAGAGTTATCACGTTGCAAGTCAAACCACATCTGCAAAAATTTTATCAAAATATTTGGCAATGGGATTTTTCTCTTTGCTCACATGTGCAGCCATATCGTCAAGAGTGCCGTTAATCTTTCAACTTTTTTTCCCCCCCGCTATACAAACGCTTTAAACACAGCAACGTCTATTCTCCTTTTGCATTTTTCTTGTAATTCTTTTGAGCATCATGTCCTAAGCTAGTTGCACTGATAAAAAATACAGTCTATGGTTATCCAGCAACACAATCACCTCAAGTCAGTGCAGGAAGTGCAGTGAACCAGTGTCATAGATCAGATAGGAGGAGGAAAATGAACAGTGAGATGGGTCAGAGAAGATACACAGATTCACAGAAATTAAATTTGCTCACCCAGCAGGTAATGAAGTCCCCGCTAGGTTCAAATCTTCACAAGATAAATGCCCTGTAATGGGAGGTGGAATGCAGCTTTTTTTACTCAGTAGATTTTTTTTTTCCTGTCTTTTCTCTGTTGAGCATGCAAAGAGTAGCACTGGAAGGAAGCTGGAGTTAATTTATTTACAGTACGGTATCTTACAAGCAGAGGAGTGGGACGAGGTTGCGGAGGAGAGCTTCAGTGCGGAATCCTAACTAAATTAAACACAAACAATACTCTGATTCCTTTGCCTTGCGCACAAACAAAACTGCATGTCATTATATAAAAGACATTCTCCGGCGCAGGAGGAGGAAAAAAGAAAAAAGAAAAAAAAAAACATTCTTCATCATCATTTTGGTGTGAGAAATATATGTACATATGGCCTCCATGTTCAGTAACATTTGACAAAATAACGTTTGAGGTCTGAAATTCACATTTGTTCAAAGTTTTTTTTTTTATCTCAAACACTGACCTGGTGCATACAGGACAGCTAGAACGGGTTTCACTTGCAATATTTCAAATTACAAATAATAGCTACTCGGTCCTCAAGTAAACTGTTGCTCAAATTGTGTTTGATTTTACAAACAATTGTGTTGCTACCTTTTCTACATGAAAGAATACTGGTGAAAAGGGTCGTCTTATAACCGCTGGCACAAGTCTGTTTTTGGCTCCTTTTTTTTGTTTTTTGTTTTTTTTCGAATTACAGACACACTAGAGTGAATCCTCAAGCTGCCCAAAGTGCCAAGGCACAAATATCTGCTTCTGAACATTACTCATCAGTAATGTACCTTGTGTTCTTTAAGCTTACTACTGCTACTACATCTACTTACACTGAAAACACGCGCTTCGTTAACGCCTTCAGATCTAAAAGGAGTTCCGCTGTTCTCACCTGAAATTCCCTCCAAATTCCCTCTTGGCAACACAGTAGGCACAAAAAGGTGCGTGTCCTCACACACTCCACATGACTGATTGTATAAAGGATCACTGTGGAGCGATCCCTTCGATTACACATTTATAACTAATCCGAGCGACACAAAAAAACCACACATCCACGATCACACAGAGGAGGGTAGGAGTCGTAAGCGTCGCTAAGCATCAAAATAAATATCTCAATAAATACAACTGTACACAAAGTCTGGCTTTATGCATTCACACGTAGCATAAAGCAAATATTATACCCTGCCTGCAAATCTCCAAACACACAGGAGATAACTGAGTCAACCCCAGGCCAATATTTAATTAAGCTGTGATCATCTACACTGATATTCCATCAGTATAATCCAAGTGCATTAATACTGGGGATAAATAAGTTACTATATATCGTGGTGCAGGATGGTTTAAAGTTGAATAAGCAGAAAACAGATTTATTTATGTGCCCACTGGCTCCACTAACTATTGATTTATGTATTATAGAACTTCCTGCATTGGGAAGCAACTGTTTAATTTTGCAGCTACACTATTTTGCTCAACAACATTTTAACAAATCTAAAACGAGGACACTGACATAGTTTGCGTGATACATTGTCATAAAAGGGCACTCCAAGGATTCAGACTGACACTGAGGAGCCGGGGAAATAGAAGGAGAGGCAATTTTTTGGAGCTTATCGAACTGTAAGTCAGGACATCCCGGCATCTGCTGCACAGGTTTTGACCATTCTTTCTCAAATCTCAGTCCCACAAAATCTTGGAAATTCAAGACTAAATCACTAGAATACTCCTTTAAAACTGGGCACATAAATGAATGACAAACCCTGTGTGCAAATAGAAGAAGTGAAGACAACAGTGGGAAGCGGCGCGACAATTCTAAGGGTCAGACTGACAGCAAAAAACAGGGATTTGTTTCTAATTATAGAGGAAGACTCAGGTTTTTATCCTGACTGGTGTCTACCCTATCATGATTGGAGTCTTCCCACCCTCTGCTGGGGCAGCATAACCCGGTGGGCAACTATCTGCTCAGCTTGCTGGAGCACTTGCCCTCTCGGCTGCAGCCTTTTCCCCTGGACAGGTGGAAGGGGCCCGTGCGTGCCTGGCGGCTGCAGCAGGACTCCTGGTGGTGGGGGTAGAAGCGGCGCGGAGGCGGCGAGCCCGAAAAGCTGGGAGGCGAGCGGCTGCGGCCGAGGCAGCCCCCTCCCACGCCGCCACGGTGCTCGTGGCGGGAGGGCGAGGAGCTGACGGAGCGCTGCAGGGAGGAGGAGCTGCGTGGCGAGGCGCTAGAGCTGCGGTGGTGGTGCGGAGAGCTCGTCAGGCTGCAGATGCCCATCCTGGAGCCCCCGTGCTGGGCTGAGGAGCGATGGTGAAGGGGGGAGCCACGGGAACCGTGCATCAGCTGAGCAAGGCATGTCAGCAGGTCTGAGTCACTGGTGCTGCCAGCTCGGATGCGGTAACGCCTAAGCCTAAGTGGGTACAAAAAGCAAGGCAGGGTATGAAAAACAGCCAGGTCATATATTTCAAAGCAAACAGGAATCAGTGTGACAGATTATATTTCCCGTCAAGATTTAATAAGAGGACCAGTCTCTCTCTCTCTCATATCTGCATGCTGGTAGCTTCCCCTGCTTCCAGACTTTATGCTGAATCAAGTTAATCTGGCTCTTACTTCATATTTAGCACAAACATGAGTGGTTTAAAAAAAATCATAAGAATAAATAGTGTGTCTTCATGCTCTGTCCTTCATGCTTTTTATAATAATTGTTTTTCAGGACAATAATGGTTGGATTAATTATTGGATGAAATTACCTGCCCTCCACTGTGGGGCGGCAAGGTGGCTTTCCGGGGGGTGGGCGGGGCAGGAATTGAGAGGCCAGCTGCTCAGCTGAAGAGGCTGAATGAACGGGTCGCGGGATCCTACTCTTGCGGGACAGAGGGCTGGAGGAGGAGGAGAGGGACGGAGCATCGTCTCCCTGGCGGTCAGAGCGGGAGCCCATGAGAGAGTCCTCATCCTGGGAGCGGTCAGAGGTGGAGGACAGAGGGTCCCTTGCGAGGGAAGCCACCATAGGGCCACGCCTATCAGAGAGGGACGGCGAGGCAGTGGGAGAGGGGACGGGACCCTGGTGGCTGGCTTTCTTCTGCAGGAGTTTCTCCTTGGCAGACCCGGGAGTTGGGAGCTCCAGCAGGCTGGAGGGCTCCAGCACAGGGATGCGACTTTGCCTGCGGCTGGGGTCCTTACGGGGGGCAGCCGGGGAGGAGGAGGCTGGGCCACTAGTCTGATCTGGGGCCTGGTTGACCTTTCCACTCTCCTCCCCTCGTAGTTGAGGCTCGGTGGCACAGGGAGTGGGGCCAGAGTCATTCTCAGGGTCTTTCAGCCTGGGGAAAGCTCCATTACTTAAATCCCCTTGGCCAATAACGTGAGGGGAAAAGAGCCCATTGGCAAAAACAGGACTGTGAGGGGAGCGAGGTGAGCGAGGGGAACGTGGAGAGCGAGGGGAGTGTGGAGAGGAGGGCGAGCGTGGAGGAGGTGAGCGTGGAGAGCGGGGGGAGCGCGGGGAAGACACGCGGCTTGGCACAGGGCTTTGAGCTTTGGTGTAGCTGTCTCCATTGACCAACGTCTCAGCCAGGGGGTCTGTGGGCGTCCCTGGATGGGTGGGCACATGGTCCTTGGGGAAGGTGGCGTCCACCGCGTGCTCCTGCACCTGCTGAGTGTCAGCTTCAGCCTCACCACGCCTCTCCAGCAGGAGGCACTGTGGAGCACTGTCTGATCCTGACTGGGAGGACAGCCCAGAGGGACGCTGAGCTGTCAACTGGAGGGGAGGGGGAGGTGAAGACATGGGAGGGAAGAGAAAGACACACAGGTGTTACTTAAAAAATAAACCCCACTAAAAATGGGAATAATATTCGATTTGTCAAAGGCCTGTTGCTGATAGACTACAACATGTCGAGTTGTGCTGTAGTTCTGTAGCAAGAGCCTGATGCAGATGTGTGAAAAGAGAAGAATTTTATAATATGGCGTAATAAATGGTGATTAGTTTGGCAACAGCATGCAATACCATAGCTACCATTATCAGACCGAAACACACAAGTGCTATGGCAGTGTCAGTCAAGCTGTGAGTACTAAACCGGCAAGTAGGACAGGAAACGTTCACGCAACTTCGCAGGGGGCTTCAGCGAAGAGAGGGTGAGGAACAAATACAGGGAGAGAGAGAGAAAGAGAAAGATAGAGAGGACAAAGACGATCTGAAACAAAAGAGACCATGCAACCTGTAGTCATGACTCGACATTCCAAACACACATGCCACAATCAGACAAACACACACCCCTATTCAGATCACAAGAACACATGTCCAGACACAAGGACACATCTGACCCATGCTCTGTCTGGCCTGCACAATGCCCTTCATGGTCTCTGGAGAGAGCTGCCTGACAACAAACACAATAAGCAAGCCAGCTGAACAAAGAAGCCGAAACAAGCAACTTAAACAAAAAAAAGAAAATGAGAGAACAAAAATGTTGACAGCTGGTGTGTCGCTACGAATGTAGAGGAGGATGAATGGAGGTCTGCTTTTTATCGTGATGGGCTCATCACCTGCTGAAGCTGGGCACGTGTGATGCGTATGACAGAGGGAAACTTGGCGTTGGCAGCACCCGCCGGGATGGGAGGCAGTTTCCTACGACTGGGCGAACGGGTGCCGGGGGCGGGGTTTGGTGGTAGTGGAAGGGAGGCATGGCAGGAGGAGGAAGAAGAGGGGCGCTCCTGCTGCTGCTGGTCGACAGACAGGCTGCGCCTCATGCCCGGTGGGTGGCGCTGGTGCAGCGGGTCCGACAGGGTGGTCAGGAGGGTGTGAGGGCTGGGAGAGCGCAGAGGGATGGGGCTGGATGTCCGCACCGCAACTTCCTCAGGCAGGGACGGAGGAGAGGTGGGGAGCTAAGAGAGGGGAAGGAGAGAAGCGGGAGGTGGAGAGAGGAGGGGTTGTGAGTTTGGTGAGGGAGTGAGAAGATGGAGGAAGTACGGTGGGAATGCTGCGAGGCTGGTTGCACCGGTTGGGAGCACGACGCATCTGTTTTTTGTTTATTTTCCAGGTAAAGCGACGGGAGGATCATAAAGATAATTCAGGGGATGATTTTAGGCTAGAGGAGGAAGAAGGAGGTGAGGAAGGTAGTTCTTGGGAAGGCAGGGTACATTTTCACCTTGGAGGTAGTAGTTCTGGTTGTAGGAGAGAGTGAGCGCACAGTTATTCCTCTTGTTGTGAAAAAAAACTCTACAATTTAAGTAAAAGCGATTTATGTTCAACTTGTAGTAGACTTGTGGAATTGGACTCAATGGGCTGGTGGAAGGTTATGAATAGCAAAGGAGCAAAAAAAGTAATTTCAACTAAGCAAACCAAAATATATTCTGGAAAGAAATCATTCAATTTGTAAAGTAAATAAAACCAACTAAACACATTGGAAATGTCTCCAAATAAGACAAAACTATGCATGACTTCTACAGCAAATCATAGTGCATTTGAAAGACATAAGCTCTCCCTTTTCTCCATGCTGTGATGTGATCAAAGCTCTGCAGTTGTGTCACAGATATCTTCTAGTAACAGATATACACTAGTGAAGAAGCGAGCAAATGAAAAGCAGTAACATTTAGCTTCAAACTACAGCAAGATGCAGCTGGTGGAGCTCTGATTGTTGTATGATATTAGCATTAACGTTCTATAGCTAGAACTCTGACTCTGTGCAGCTTTTTAACTTTGTAAAACGCTGACTACAGTCAGTATCATGTATGCCATGTTGTAAGATGACCTTCAAATGAAAGGGCTTACCTGAGTGAGCACTCCCTCGGCCAGAGCTTCAGCTGGGCTGGTTGGTGTGACGGGGGGCAGAGCCCCTGCAGGGCCCACGCTAAGCTCCAACTTGTCCACTTTTGCACTTCCCTTGGAGGAAGATGTGCTTTCTTGTTTAGCTTTGCCAGAATTCGGGCTTGGGCTACCCTTTTCCCAGCCAGGGGACTGTTCCCCTGGCTGGAGCACCTCCGGTTCCTCATCCTCCTCTGAGGGGCTGGTGGTAACCTTAGGTCCTGGGGAGCCACTGGGCCGCTCCACCATTACCCACTCCCTTGAGTCAAAGTCATGCCTCCCAGAGCTCAAATTGAGGGCCACAAAGCCCCCGCTGCTTGCTGCCCCCTCTCCCTGCTCCAGAGATCCAGGGGATGCTGGCTTAGGAGAACCACCACCAGACCGGAACTCTTCATCGTAGTGCCAGACCCTATCGGGACGCTCCCCGGCAGGTACAGTTTGACCCTGAGTTACTGGGATGATTGCAGCTCCATTAGCCTCCTTGTCATGGTGCTGGGTGCCGGACTGCTGCTTTGCTGAGCTGAACACGAGACAGATGGAAACAATCAGGTCTCTACTCTATCCTAAGGAAAGATCTGGAAAAAATTTTTTGAAAAAAGATACTGATAGACCTACCAGGCCTCCAGGAAGCGCTCTGGACTGGGCTTTGACTCTAGGCCAAGTCTCCTCTCCAGTTCAAAGCTGTGGATGTTGCGCAGCTTCCTCAGCATAGGGCCGTCACGGTCCGAAGCCATGACCTCAGAGTGTAGTTTGACTGGGGAACCCAGACTTGGCCCAGCGTAGGGGCTCTGGTGTCCTTGGTTGCCCTGGTTGTTGCTGTGTTCCTCCTCCGCCGCCTGTGGGAACCAGTCAGTGTTTGTAACTTATTTAGCAAAGAAATAAATGACTTTCGCCCAAGCTATTAATTATCTTCAGATCACTTCAGTGTATGAAAAACATTTATCAATGTACAGAAACTATAGTCTGTGAGTTCACTTGTAGTCTACCTTCCAGACCGCCGTCCTGATGCGGTTACGGTTGCGGTCCAGCTCCTCCCAGACATCAGCCTCCTGGTTGCGGTGCGGGTGGAGGGGAGATCCAGGCAGGCGCTCGGGAGCGGGGTTGTTCTCCACGTCGCTGAGCTGCTCATCCTGCAAAACCTCGTCTGTGTTTTCCCTCATCATGTCGCCAGGTATCAGGGAGGCATTCGCCATGCTGGAACAAAATGAAGTACACACATTATACCACATCTGAGACTATAAAAAATAACCACCCTGAGGCTAGTGTATAATTTCAAGCACAGTTGGAGTTTGGTCATTTCACTGAGAAAATAAATAACCTATAAAAACGTTTTTTCTCAGGTGCTCTGGTGTTAAACAGAAACAAAATCCCTCCTGAATTAACTCCACTAAAAGGGGATTACTTCAACCAAACGTACCCCATATGTGCCGGGGTGAGGCGGGTGTGATGCTGTGGTGTTGTGGCACTGGCACTGATTGTCAAGGTGCCATCTGTGCCAGTCCGCTCCCAGTCGTAGGGGTCATTCTCCACGACATTGTAGGTTTTCATACTGTTGTCAAACACTGACATCAGCAGCTGTAACAAAACAATGATACATTATTAACCTTTTTGTGATTTTTTTAAAAATTATTCAGGACAATTTACAGAAAATGGGGTTTAAACTTCAAGTAGCTCCAGTCAGGCACATTTTGGGTTGGTCTCTCTGGCGGATCAACTTGAGCAGACCTTTCTAAGGCATGTACTGTACTGTAATTTTTTAACAGGGGAAATATAGCACTATATTATCACTTGCTGAAACCATCACTTTTATGTAAGATCTGCAGAATTAAATCCAAATTAGTCACCTGGTAATCAGGCTTGGTGAAGTAGTCCAGGGTGGAGATGTGTTCCAAAAACACACCGAACTCTGCCGGCAGATGTTTGAGCATCAGACGATGGTCGTAAGTGTCCTTCAGCTTCCCCACATGTTCCTGGGAGTGAATACACACATAAACACACACCTGTCACATCTCATCACTCAAAGCTAGCTCAACAAGGCTGTCTAGTCTCAAGGAAGGACAGCAGTCATTGATTGCCCTTACTTTGTCCTTGATCTTCCTCCATGGCAACTGACCGACCAGAAACTCCACCAGCATGTAGAAAAGGGACCAAAGGTCATCATGCCGACCCATCTCCTGCAGAATCACAACAGCACAGAGTTCATATTCATCATTAATATTTGATCATTGACAAATCATGGCAAAAAAGTCGTAGGATATCGTACATAAACAGGCAGTTGTGGGGCAGCATCACGGATTACACAAGAGCTCTAGCACAGAGTGTACAGATACTGACCTTATTCTTGTGTGCATTGACAGATGCGTAGCGGACTGTTCCCCTGAACCCTGCTACTGGACGGGGCTGGACAAACAAAAACAGATGCTGCCATCAAATCCTAATACAGGCATATTGTGCAACAATGTTTATGCTTAAATCCAAACCAGATCTACAGAGTTTCAGTGACAAATAAACACAAAGTGACATCTTTCATGTTACACACAATAATTTGATAAATAAATATTGATAAGGCCAGCTTTAAACTGTGTATACTTACAGGTCGGACCTCCTGGCAAGAGTTGGTGAACTGGCGAGCTAAACCAAAGTCCAGCATGTAGCAGGTACGACAGGTACTGGGGAAGCGGCCCATGGCGAAATTGGACTGCAGGCAAAGAGGCAAAGGTTAAAAGAGATCGAATAGGTGTTCAATGCAATTGCAATAATATTAACATACATGGAAATTCAGAGGAATTAATGTGTTCCTATGGTGGAATCAAATTTGATGAAACAGCTCAGAGGACAGATGATATTTACTTTCTGTTGCATTTTGGGCATTTAGCCAGCGCTCACAGTGAGTCAGTCAAAAAAGCAAAATACTGAATCAGCAACAATACTGGCAGGCAATAATAAAAAGAGCAAGGGTCACAAACACTACTCAGACTACAGAAATAAAAATATTCCCCTGTTCCTGGAATATACGGAGGGATCGTAAGAGCTAAGTAATGAAATAAGACGCAAGCAGAAAATATCCTCTGCTGCAGCCAGCGTCCTGTGACTCACCGGTTTGATGTCACGGTGCAGGAAGCCAACCGAGTGGATGCTCTCTATGGCTTCCAGGATCTGGCGACCCAGACGCAGTGTGGTGCTGATGCTGAATGTACCCCTGGTCATACTCCTCCTCAGGTCGGCCAGGTTACGACCCTGAGAGATGAATTTCAAGATCTGTTAGTCCAAAGGCTTGCACAGTTCTCCTACATCAATAAATATGATTAAAAAAAGGAAGAAAAGGAAGGCTAGAATACAAATTTATCTAGTCTAGTCTTTTTGCTTCAACACAATATATAGAAAACTATTTTAACAGAACAAAAGAAAACACTTATAAAAAGGTTTTACTGACTGAAACGTTTGACAGCCCAATGTGCTGAGTGGACGTAAAGCTTGGTGAGAAAAAATAAATACAGCTGCACCCATCATCTATAATCAAAAATATGATGTGGTTGAGAGTCAGTGCAGAACACATAAATGCACCATTCCTGTGGGCACGGTTGCACAAAATGACCACCAGACCACACTCTGAAAACACTTCAAATGCGGAGACTGTATTTGTGAATTTACAAGGATGGCTTGGGAATCCCAGCCTCATCTGCTGCATGCAATAACTGAAACTAATTTGATGCCTCTGTAGTTCACAGCAGGTGACATCGTATGTGAACAGCCTGCAGTGGTGCTGCCTGATTTTCTACACCAAGAATGTTGCTGTTAGTGTTTTTCTTTTTTTCCTTGATGCTCTGTTCCACAGTCTGTTTCATACAACTTACGAGTGAACGAGCTTGTATATGTTATATGTTATTTTTCATATTTAAATGATCTAATACAGTATTCTAATAATACATTATCTGTAGTTTCTATTTAACTTTTTTAAAATCCTATTTATGAGATCATTTTTATAATGTCACAGTTTCTTTTATATATTGTCTCAATGCCTTAAATGTCTTATGTGACGCACTTTGAATTACCTTGTTGTTGAAAGTCACGAAACAAATAAACTTGCCTTGTCGTGTCGAATGTTTTGCTCATTAATCATTTAGTTTAGAAAATGTATGATGGCTCTATTCTGAGAAATTTTGGGCATGTTTGGACAGTCTAAAAACCCAGAGATATTCAACATCCAATTGTATGAAAAAAATTGCTTGATGAATGAGTGATTAATCAGTGAATAATCTGACTGATTTTTGGCTAATGAAATTGTTTCAGGCCTAATTTTATGTGTTACACTGAGATTGAAAAATCAGCTAAAAATTAGTGCTTCTGAGCCTTTAAGTCTTCTGCATTAAGACCAACCTGAAGCTCCATCACCACATAGTTAAAGCGGTCATTACGGCCACATCCCACAAAGCGACACACGTGGTCTTTACCTGGGAAATAAAAGAGGAGAAGATAGTTTCAGGATACTTTCATCAGAGTAGATGAGATCACTTCAGAGTCACTTGACATCATTTGATTGGAAGACGCAGTCTGCTGTGTGACTCAGGATGATATGTTTTCATATTTCGCTGCCCTTCCCTCTCCAACTACTGTAGCTCTCTGCCCTCCCATCCCCAGCTTCTCTGTGCAGCTACCCTGCTGATTTATAGGCTATAGTGCGAGACACAGTGTCTACACATATGCGTGAATGCCTTGTGTGTCTGGTCTCAGTGGACATTGCTGCACCGGCAGCTTGGCTGCAGCCACACCCCAAAGCCCTTCAGCACGTAGTAAATGCAAACAGTTACACTGACAGAACCTCAATGTTAAAAACACAGCTTTTTAGAATGCCTACTTTCACCAACTTCTAATACAATAAACCGAAGTAATCTACCGAAAGGATCCAAAACAAAAACTAAAATAAGCTATTATTAACTCGATATGACCCATTAGTTTTCTTATGAGGCCGTGTGTCGATGTTTACTTTTTACAGCTGGGCGGGTCAGCAGTGTTTTGGGGGGGCTGGAGTTCAGCCCATCTCAAGTTACATGCTGGTTTCTTTAGGAAGCAACAGAACCATGATGCCCCAGGCCACAGCCATTAGAAAGCAAACATGATCCCAGCCCATTGATTTTCCCCTCAGAGGGGAGACAGAAAAAAGGCACCGTGGTTAAAAGGCAGGAAGGAAGAGGGGAGGGAAAGGACGCTGTTAAAAAAAGAGAGAAAGGAGTAAAACTACACAACCCCCCTGAAGGAGCTCTTCTGTGCCGATCCAGTTTCTCTGCTGTGAGAGATTGGGAGTGTCCACCAACACAAATATAAACTTCCTCTGATACGAGCAGTCTGCCTCATTTGTTACTGTCATCGGAAACTTTTACAACAAAACTACCAAGACGTAAACCACCATTACAACATGAGATGTGAAGCGCAGAGTGAATGATCTGCTGCTCCTGCTGAATGATGGGGCGTTTTGCACCGCAGACACTGAACTGAACTGTGTTTTTGGATGAGTCAGATGATCTATATGTGGTCTCAGAGGGAGAGATTATCCTAACACTGCATTTTCTACAATCACAACATTTGCTGCTTCGTCTCATGTTTTTTTTTTTTTTTTTTTTAAATAATCCAAGAGAAATTATTGACTGAAATGTTTCACTTGTTTTTCTGCCAAGAATGTTAATGACACTGAGGATCTTCTTCTGGGGCAACTCAATAGGTCACCGTGCCAGAGAGGATCAATCAGTTCCAGAAATGTAATCAAATCCACTGAATCCATTTCGACTCACCCTGGAGCTTCTTGAGCACGGCGACCTCCATCTTGAGCACCTGTTTGGGCTGCTGGGCCGACTCCACCTTCAGCGCCACACTGACCCGTGTCAGCAGGTCCACCGCCTCGTAGATCTCGCCAAACCCTCCACCCCCGATCTTCTTCAACTAGAACGAGGTGATGAAACACTGCTTAAGAACTTATGATGAAAAATATATATTTACAGACTGTGTGTGCACATGGGCGGTGAGATGTTTATAAAACATGGGAAAATTAACAAGAGGAGAGTTTGCTCCCTGCTCTGGGAGGTCAGGGGTCAAGGTCAGCAACAAATCAGCTTTCATGGAGTTGGTGCGGACTCTTCACAATAAAACAGACTTTCCACAATAAAACCTGGAACAGCCTTTGAGAAATGTTATAAGAAATTTATTTTTCTTTATAAAAAATTTAGTGAGGTTTGATAGCAGCAGCAATATACTGTAAAATCACTCCAGCATCTTCCATTAAAGCACTGCCACCATGGTGATATGTGCATGAAGGAGAAAATGGAAATTAAAACCATGTGATATCAACATGAAACTAATTTCAGCACTGTGTCTATGCATATGTACGATGCTCTGTAACCACTGTACTGTAGTAAGGCAAAGCAGTATCTACCATCAGGTGCTAACATGCAGCAGTGCAAGGTCAGGAGAGGCGAACCAGGCAAATGCTCGTGGCCCCAAAAGGAAAAGGGGCCCCCGACTGCCCCTCATATCGGCACATTTTGCAATGACAAATATAAACATCCTTAAACCTCCCAAAAAACACTATACTGTGCACTGCTGCTGCCCCAAAACCCCCCTGGGTGGGGGCCCTGATGATGTGCGCTGTAGCGAGCCTCCACCAATTGCCTGCATGTGAGGCATTCGGGGAACATCTGTAAATTGTAGTCTCTAACCACAGTGTGCATATGAGGTGTTTAGGGGCACATCCGTAAATCGATGCCTGGGGCCCTCCAGAATGTAGGATCACCAGTGCTAACATGCTCACAATGCTGAACAACAAGCTGTCCGGTATGTACAGAATCGTTTTTCTAAGTTTTTTTATTCATTTATTTTTCTGGGAAGGAAAAAAAATAGAAAATGAATGCCTCACTTGCCTCTTGGGGGTTGGCTTTTCAGGACTTCTGTAAAGGTCAGGTATTTACGAAACTTATTTTTTTGGTTACCTGAAAAGGTGCTTGGTAATTAGTTAGGCAGTTTTTACCAAGCTCACATCTTCATGTTACTCTTTTAAATTTCCCCCAACAGCTCTTCCCACTCACTGTCACTGCACAGTACTACGAGAGCTTTAATTTCCCCTAAGCTCCCACGTGTCCTTCACTGTCCTCCATACACACACACACTCTGATTCTTGTGTCGCACTAGGAGCTAAAGTCGTAGGATTAGCTGCAGCATTCTTATGTAACTCAGCTCCTTAGAAGACAGGAAGTGGTGCCAGGCTGCCAGTTAGGAATAACAGCCTCACATGGCACCCAGGCTGGAACAGCAGTGAGAGACACGGGCCCTCGGGGAACACAGTGCAGTGTGCTACTGCTGCCTATAGCACACTGCACTGCCACAAATAGCCATACAGTCTATTTTTGGATCTCCCATACTGCAGCAGCACTACCTGGACAAAGAGACATGACCCCAAACTGTCCAAGCCACAGGTGAGATCCTTTAGAATAAAAGGGGAGGACTCATAGGCAGGGGAGATCATTGTCTGATGAACAAAGAGTTGTTGTTTGTGGGACAGAGGGTGAGCTAGGGACAGGCAGTGACGGGGCTCAACAAACACACCGCCTATTGTCATGTTGACATGTCGCTTACCACTTTCCATCGTTCCTTGACCAGGGAGAGCACGCTTAGGATGTCAGCTTGCTCCACTCCCCCGCTCATCCCGTCTGCGGACCAGGGACGCTGTCCTCACTGCTTCCCCCTCAACCAGCAGCCTCAGACTGGGCCAGACATTTGGGCCTTGATGGAGAACCCTGCAGAAGTCCAAGAGAGACAAAACTGTCAGAAACTGACGGAGGGATGAAGTTGGATTCTGGTTATTTTGGATAATCTGCACAACATGATAAAACTTCAGCATCTTGAGGAGGTTGCATTCTGTCCTATAGGCCAACAGCTCTGTTTTTCTAGGCCTGCTTGAATCACATGTGAAAGGTTGAAAGTCTGCCCAGTTAAGAGACAAAGTTAAACCCCTGGCTTAATGTCTGGAGCTTTCCTGATACTTGACCACCGCTGCAGCTGCCACACCTGCTGCCAGCAGCTGTCTTTTTAAACAAATTCACAGCACCAACTCGCAGGCAGAGTCCTGCATCTTAAATTACAAAAGGCTTCGTCTTGGTATCATTTTTCCCCGACCATTCATCTTCCGTTTATGACAGCCAAGGAGCAGGCCTTGCAAATGAAGTTTTATAAGTGTCATCAGATATAATGAGACTGTTTAATCTGCCTAATTTTGCATTAAGATGACTCACCATTCAGCTGTGGTTGTGTGATATGACAGACCAAAAAAATACAGCCATCAAGCCATCAAGTCTGCAGTTTAGGGCTGCAACTGATTATTGCTTTTAAATAATCTGATAAAAAAAAAATTAGTTCAGTGACTACTCTATATAAAGTCCCACACAAGTGAAAAATTCCATAAATCACAATTTCGACAGCAGTGGATCTTTGGCATTTTTGCCTAAAACCAGACTTGAACAATGAATCAATTATCAAATTTGTTGATCATTAGCTAACTGTTGATCCACTAGTTTATTAATTGAGAAATCATTTCAGCTATACATGTTGATAATTTGTTAATAAGTGACTTTAGGTCCAGGTTCTCTGCAGGTTTTTCCAGAGGGTAAATGAATCAGAGAGCTAAACAGACAAGTGTCCTACTGGAGAGTACACACCTGCCACAGGATTAAGAAAAATGGAAATAATAATAAATCACGACAAAATTTTTTATTAACCATTAATGAAGCTATTTCTGACAACAATCCAATGCTTGATGAAAAGAGACTATTGCCATGTAGCACAAGCTTCCTTTACATCTAGGCTGCCTGTGCAACAACAAGATTCCCCTGTAAAGGCTGTATCTTCACTCCTGTATGCATTATACAACACCCATGTCATAGATCATAGATAAGCATTCCTCAGGAGAGCACACGCTGCTAACTTCCTTTAGTCTGGCTTCAAACACTCGGAGCAAACCTGACTTCGCTTCATCATTCTGCACACGGCGCGCAGGCATCTTAGGTTATGCAACGAGCCTTCAAAACACTATTTGGTTACCGGGCATGATCCTGACATCAAGGAGGCAATCAATCCCATCATGCACCAGGACGAGGTTGGGAGATGGAAGAGGGCAAAGCGTGGTTAGACTAGATAAGAGCGAAATGATGAGCATGAAATGTGACCCAGGGTTAGGACTCGGGAGTGAGGTGGCCTCGGTGCAGCTGCACCGCTCCGACACACAGATGACATCACTGGATTCAGGATAATAAATCTCTCCTGAAGACACACTATTACTGTAATAGACTTTTTACGTAGTTGCTATTTATTACCATTACCTGTTGTAATGTGTGAAATTATCTCTGAAGGACCGACTTCAACATGATTATAAATTTGATCAATTTCTTATTAACATCTCATTACAATTTCACTCAAAAATGTCATTGATCCGCCATGTGACTTTTACCTCCCTTCATTATGGAACATTTAGTAATTTTGTGGTTAATACACTGAATAAAATGTTAATATAGATTTTGTTTTAAATGGGACCATAAACACTGTAAAGCACTGTCAGAGATACACACAAAAAAAACAACCCTGAAACAGTTTAGAGCTCAACCAATTAGTTGATTGACAGAAAATGAATCAAAACCTATTTGATTATTTGTGAGGCAAAGATGCGAAACAGATGCTGGTTTTCTTATTCTCACATGTGCACTCGATGCTTTTCTTTGTCATATTTGATAATAAAGTGGATGAATCTGTGGGGTTCAGACTGCTGGTCCAACTTGTGGACATCAACTTGTGCTCTGTTTTAGGGCCAAAATAATCAACCAAGGAGATAATAGGCAGATTAATTGATAACAACCTGATTTATATTTTCGTGAATAAATAATAAGAATATATTCTATATGACAATTCACTTTATTGAACTGTTTCATGGGTGTGAGGTTTATCCTCTTATTTAAAAAAAAAAATACTATACACATAAACTGAATTAATATTATTGTGCAGTTTCATGTGGGACCACGAGAGCATTCACTGTTTCCTCAACCAGTGAAGCATTTCAATTGATACGGAGGAAAATATCACTAAAATAGTCGTTTCCTTTAGAATCTACTGAAGATTGTATGTTTGAAAGTGAACAAGACTAAGTGTGCACAGCCATGCTAGCACCTCTGTCAGGCTACGCAGGCACAGCAGCGCTTTGAGCTAAATGCTAATGTCAAATCCCAACTGTAATGTTTACAGTGGCCACAATTTAGCATGCTAGTATGCTATAAAACTTTCTGAAAACCATCAAACACAAAGTACAGGTGAAGCTGGTGGTGAATGTCATTAGCTTTGCAGGTATTTGGCTTATATAGCTTGTAAGTCAGGGGCTCACCAAAGGCATTAGGCTTCATCCTCTGGGGACAATGAATGTTAGGCGTTTCAGTCTGGGCCAAAGCAGTGGACCCACCGACACTGTTATCTCCTGCTAAAAATCTTACTCATCTGTATCTTTGTTTTCTGCTCACTTCAAGACAAAAACACAAACTGTAAGGCAACAGGAGGAACAGAAGTTGAACTGAATCAAGCTTTCTTTGTGCCAACACCTCCCTATAAATCCATACCGGCCAAAGCTGAATCTATAAATGTCTCTTTCTGGCAACAACTTGTGTCAATGTCAGGCACTAAAACCTGTGTTTTCTCCCCTCATGTGTTGGATCTGAGTTTCTGCAAAGAAAGTCAGAGCTGCCTTTTGAAAACGTACAAAACGCTTTTCTCCTGGAGGGATAAGCAACTCACTGCAAACACTGTGATGAAATAACCTCAGCTGTGAGTCCTGTGTCAGAACTTCAAGGTCACCCGTTGTTCTCAGGAAAAAACACTTCTTCTGTCACATCTGAGCCATCGTGTGTGAGACCTCCTTTCCGAGCGCAGCAGAATGAGAAAGTAATTTGCTCAGAATTCATCAGGGGAGAGACAACAGTTTGCCACATGCAACTTCTATGGCTTCAGAGTGGGATCGCGAGTGTCTGAGAGGAAACTGGAGGATATGGAGGAAAGGATGGACGTTTGGGGAAGCGGACGTTGCCAAACCTGAACTATACTTTGAGGTTAAAGAGTCTGGGGGTGTCTGAACCATCTTTTAGCCCCCAGAAACTGAGCCTGTGTGGGTCAGACGTATGAAGTAACCCTGCATATGACAGGCTCAAGCCACTTCTCCAATACACATGCAAATACAAGGTCGTACACATATTGCATATAAGCACACACACCTATGCACAAGCAAGGCTGCTTCACACTGTGACTAATCTCACACCTCACATGGAGGCACGGCTGTGCTCCTCCTCCTCCTCCTCCTCCTCCTCCTCCTCCATACAAATCACCATCAATGAAGAAACGAGGAAAAACAGCCACATGGAGAAAAACAAAAATTAAACCGATCTATGACAGCCAGCTCCTGCCTCATCGTGAATCACACATGCTTCCTGACCCCAGCATCTCCATGGCGACAATGGTGCAGTGCCATTTTCCTCTGCTGACTGCAGCTCGTCGTCGCCTCTGCCCTTTCGGTCTGCTGGAGGCTGCAAGTTTACAGCAACTGGACATAAAGCATCATGAAATGTCAGCGAGAGATCCCACCACGGAGGATGCCTCTTGCTCCTCGTCCTGAAACTAAATCCCGGAGATGCTTTGACAGTCAATACACAAATGAGCTCTGAGCCTAAACAGCCGTCTATGCATGCATGCATGTGCAACAACACACGGAGAATGACTGAAAATCTAACAGGGGCCTGGCGAGGCCTGGCTCAACAGCAAGACAGGGAGACTTGTCGGGCTGCTGCTGGATGAAATCAGTGTCTGGTCTGGCGGCTGGAGTGCAGCCAGCATGGGGAGGTCCTACACAGTCTGGTTCCTTTCAAATGACAGCATGGATGCCACTGAACCAGACTGAAGACACAGTGAGGGATGAGACTTGGAAGTGTGTGTTTATGTGGCAGAGCGGCTCCACTGTCGAGGAATCATTCACCTAAAGAGCAGCAACTACTTTCAATGAGCAGCTTCCTCCATCCTCCAGTTTAGGAGCCATTCGTGCAAAGCAGTTGTGGCAGATGGAACAAGACAGACACAAATACCTCCGCTGTGTTAGGGTCGTTTTCAGCGGGTTGTGATGGGGCAGCAAGCTGCAGCAAAAATTAAACGTGTCCCCTTCCCGTCCTCCCTGCAGCGGACTGAGCTGTTGCATAGCGAGTTGGTTGCCACAGCAGATTTACTCAGGCGCGTCCACGCACATTGACCGTCCACAGGCCACGCAAGCTCGTCGTGCCTGGCGTGGAGGAGGTTATACATGAAGCCCTGACAACACGCAGGAGAACAGGCCCAGTGCATGCAGCTGCAGGCGACAAAGGGGGAAAAACCGGGTGCTCAGGGTGGTGCGCTGGAGGGGCACGGCCCCCGGGCTCCGGATCCTTACCTCGGGTCTTTGCTGCCAGCGCTCGATCCAAAGAAGAGCCGGGTGTGGTTAGAAAAAATCGGCTGCGTTTGGAGGTGGCGGGGACGACATGGAGCGGAATCCCGCAGCGAAGGAAGCGGCCATAGGAGGAGGCGGGGGGGCGGTCGCTGTCGGTGATGGGAAATAAACAAGCGGATGGAGGGGATGTGTCCGAGCGTCGGTCGTCCCGTTTCTCCTTCTGCCTGTCACCTCAGCATCTCTGTCGGTCGCTGCGGATCCGTGACGTGACGACCAGCAGCCTTCCTGCGCGCACGCCCCCGATCCGATCGCCCCTCGCAACAGCTCGGGAGCGCGCACCAGGGGCTTTTAAAGCTCGTTCGTGGTTTACCGGTGGGGGCGCGCCGCACACAACGTTGCCAGGTTTGATTGGCAAAACGTAAACCAATTTTTTTTTTTTTTTTTTAAAGCCAAAAAAAAAAAAAAAAACGTCGAGTTTTCCAATAATTAACCCCATTTTTAATTTTCATGTTGAGAGAGTCGTCACTTATATTAACAGATGTAATATCTTTCTTTTAAAAGAAAAAGAAAACACATATTTAGAAAATTAGTACGCCGAATTCGTTCTTAGCAGTCCCTGTTTGCTATGTACCATTGTATGTGCTGCCAATTATCAATGAATTACTTTGACACTGAAGAACTCTTAAAAAACGTGATATTGTCAGGCATATTCTACATTCAAAATGGGATGTCTTTTTCCCTCGATTTCAGTGTGGGTTTATGGAAGTTTATTTCAGGGACATCTGAGATATTAATTAGGCTATATGTCACAGTAATCAAAAAAATATGTGTATGGTATCAGTGTTAAGATTTGGCTGAGTCAGGCAGGCTCGACTGCCCCCGCTGCTGCAACTGTTGCAACTACAAAAATAACAAACTTGTTTTTAGCGGAAAAACGCCCCATCTGGCAACACTGGCTGCATAGTGCATACAATCACCAAATCGGTGTTTGCTTTATAAGTTTTAACAATTTGTCGAACATTATAATATATTCGCGTTGCGCAGTGAAAATCCTAAATGTTTTTAAAGGCGATATTGAGATGATGTCACCTGTGCAGTGTTAGAGGATATATCTTGTTTAGTTTGGAATGCGGCCGCAAAAGAAGACACTTCCAGCAAAGACCGCTGTGAGGCGCCATCAAGCCAAAGATAGTATAAAAAACTTTTATTTCATCCACCATGTTGTGCACTAACCACAAAAACAGTCGTAGAAACACTGATATATCAAAAAAGATTGTTGCAAAAGGGGGAGCATGTTTTATTTATGAGTTTTAGTTTAAGTTTGGATGCATTTGGACAAGTCCTCAACTAGTAATAAATACCCAATCTCATCACTTTCCCATCTGAAAGAGTTGTTAGAACTGTAAAAAGTAAAGCAGAAATAGGCCACGACAAAGAGGCTCCATTACAAGTAAAAGCCTGCATTTATAATTTTAACTTAAGTGTTATTATCATAGTATTATTAGCAGCCAAATTCACCACAAGTATCAAAAGAAAAGTAGCTTATTGCTTATTACTTGACACAGTGACCACACTGTACATACTGTGCACTGTGTGTAAATACACTGAGAACCAGTCAGTTTCCTTATATGAGCAAACATATACTCGGTTGTCAATTTATCAACAACACCCAGTTCAAACTAATCCAGTCCAATGCGTCGGTCATGCAATAAGAACAATCTTCATGAAGACTAGCTGTTCAGTGTTTGTCTAAACTTTGTTATAGAGGTGTTAATTCAACATTATGATCATTTTTGGAGGCTGTAATATGCAGTGGTGTTTCAGTGTATTGCATTATACAGTGACATATGTCTGTTGTTTATCCTACCCTCATTGATTTGAATGGGATGAACAAAATAATAGGAACACTTGTCTACATAATTGCAGCCTCCAAAAAGATAATACGGTTGCACACCACTGCAACACAGTTAAACTTATAACCTACACAAAGGGAGGATTTATTGTAGGACTTTTGTATTAGACTATGTTAGTTTAAGTGTCCCAAATAAACTGCCAACACAGTTTACTAAAAAAAAAAAAAATGATTCTGACTAGTTATTCTCGAAAAGTATCGCGATGGCTGGCGCGGTAGGTTTGCGGTCATCTGCGGTGCTCGGAAAACAAGGTCAGAGTGGGAGCTCTTCCTTCTCACACCCTCCTTTTCATCCGACGGTGACGTTGCCTCCTCCAGCCGGTCAGTGTGCCGTTGGTAGCTGGTAGCAGCTAGCCGCGGAGCTAACCAGCCTCCTCCGCCTCCGAAGGCAGCCGCACGGACCCGTGAATGAGCCCCGCGTCTCCATGCATCTCCCGTGGCCGCGATGGCAGCGACAGAAACGGTCTGAGTCTTAGCTCTTAGCCATGTAGTTATATGGTCCACCCTATGTGTAGTCAATGTTAGTGTGATTCGTGCCCTTAGCTGTTTCCACCAGTAGCTAGCTATTTTCTGTCCGGGACAGACGGCGGCAGCTAGCCCCCTCTCTCGCCACTACAGGAGGATGCTGAAGCTGTTCGGTGCGCTGGTTATCCTCGGACTGGCCCTGGCGTGCATCACCTCCTGGGTGTTGGACAGCTATGACACGGCTTGGCACCCGAAACGGAGCGTCCAGCCCCAAACTGCCGGTGATGGGGATAACTCTAAGTGGAGTTCACCACCATTTCCCGGCGGAGAGTTTAGCAATATATTCTGGTTTTTACAGGTGGGCTATTATTCTTACCTGCTAGCTGTCCTTTCTTTGGTCTTGTGGAAGCAATTTACCACAAGCAATGCTGTCTAAACTCAGCCAGTATTTCCTTTTTTTAAATGTATATCTCAGATTTAACATGAGTAGAATATCTACATTTGGCTTTGCAGTGTTGTTATACACAGCTAGTCAGCTCTGGTGGTTGAACTCTCTGAATGATTGACTGAAAAGGGGTCACTGACCACAGAAGTGTGTCATTGTCAGGTGAAAAGGTGGTTCAGCAACACAGTAAGTTGTAGTCAGACTTTGCCCCCTTTGTGTTTTACAGCTCTCATCCTGCTGTGCTAAAAATAGGTTAGACACAATCAAGGTGTAAGACCAGTTTTTAATCTTCTCTTTATCCCCAATTTTCAAGGTATCTGACATTCACATAAGCCGCTTTCATGACCCAAGACGTATTCCTGATTTTGAAAAGTTCTGCACAGACACCATTGAGGTGATCAAACCAGCTCTAGTGCTTGCAACAGGTACAGTAAAGCCTCCATCTTCAACTCGTTCAAGTTGCTCGGAAAGTCTTTGTCTTGTAGTGAGACTCACTGGGTGTGGCCCCTCATGTCAGTGCAGTCCAGAAATTGCCTAAAGTGCCTCTTGTGTTTCTTTCCATGTTTCTCACATTTTCCCTCTCTGCTCCACAGGGGATCTGACAGATGCGAAAACAGAGAGTAAGGTGGGTTCCCTCCAGCATGAGGTGGAGTGGCAGGCCTACCACAACATACTGAAGAGGTCACGAGTAATGGAGCGCACTCGGTGGATAGACATCCGTGGGAATCATGGTGAATAACCGCCGCGCTTTGTTATCTTATCGTCCTCTCATAAATCACCACTATTAAGGATTTCTGAAGAATTCATTAACTCTGGTGCATTGTGGCATCACACAGGAAGTCATCCCAACCCCTCCTCTTCACCGCTTTCTTCTCTGTTATTGGATTGCCAGCTATTAGATGTGAAACAAGATATCCTTGCTTTGTAACTGTCAAAAAAAGAGAGCTAGTTATTTAATCTGCAGTTTCTCTGACAGCTGCTCTTCTGTTATTGATCGCAGTTTTTCATGTGTGTCCTGTCACTGTGTCGGTCTATGATAAGAACAGAATTTGTTCAATATCTTCCTGTATCATGAAGAAATCTGATGCCTCAATTAAATATGCATCATCCTCATTAGACGTCGTCATTGAGACCTTTTGTAAGATCATACGCTCCTTAATCTCACCATCGTTTCATTTCCTCCGACAGATGCCTTCAACATAATTTCTTTGGACAGCGTCAACAATTATTACCGGTCAGTATTCAAAAGTCAGTACCACAGTAGATGTCTGATTTAGATCCAGTCAGAGCTTGCTCCTGCATCTCTTACAGTAGCAAGCTGAGTGCAAAGTCAATCAGAGTATGTTAGGATCTCAATTCCTATGAAACATGAGTAGTAGCAGACCTATTTATTGACAATATTCCAAGCTGTCTGAGCTTCCTGTGGACCGAAATAGAAGCAGAATCTACATGAACAGACCGGCTCCCTTGTCTTTTGAAACAAATTATGTTTTATGTAACATTGCTGCCTCTGTCAGCGCTGATTGATCTTTTATCTCCCTAATATTCTTAATGTTGTGGTCATCCTCTGCGAGACAAAGTCTGTCTCCTACGCAGGCCTAATTTATTTATTCAGTATGCATTAAATTATGTCAGGGCCGTACCAGGATAGGAGCTGCTGGCTCCATCCCAGTCTTCCGTACAGTATCTTGTTGCTCACGCTGACTTTTCCCAATTTTCTCTAGGAAATACTCAGCTAATCAGAAAGTAGGCTCCTTCCACTATGTTCACAAAACTCCCTTTGGCAACTACTCCTTTGTCTGCGTGGATGCCACTCTGACTCCAGGACCTAAGAGACCATACAATTTCTTTGGTATTCTCAACCAGGTATGTCAGTGTAACACCTTCTCTTCATGGAATATAAACATTCATCCTGAATATATGTGATAGAATAAATATAAATAAAAATAGCACCTCCAGCTGCAAGGAAATGCGACTTCTGAATAAGCAAATGCTAATACATAAGAAAAAATCTTAGAAATAACAAATAGAAGGTTGCACCAACACATACAGCTGACAGTTACAGTACTACAACATACAGTATACTTGACACTATTAAATGGTAAACTGCTGTAAATGTAATTTTCTTAAAGGAAAATTATGGCTCACCATCATTTTTCTGTCTTTAAAGGAATAAACAAAGGATAGACACACAGTAGATGTTAAATGTGGGGGTGCATATGGTTAATATATGGTTCTTTTCTCAATATATGATAGACTCAAATGGACTTGCTGGACACGTTCAGAGTTGAGAGTCTGAAAAGCAACCAGTCGGTCTGGTTTGGCCACTACACCACCTCCACTGTCGTCTCCCCCTCTCCAGGAGTTCGAGACATGATGAGGTAAAAAAAAAAGCCTGGATGTTAAACCAGTTTTTAGAAAACAGGTAGGGACTGTTCACCCAGTTATTATGCAAGCACCTAGCAGCCTGGTTGTTTTTAACCACAAGATAGACTTTTATCACCCAATCATAATACTTTGAGGCAGTCATTGGCAAATTATGACGATATTAACATAGTTTTTTCATTTGGTTCAGGTCTGCAGTTGCCTATCTCTGTGGCCACCTGCACACTCTGGGCGGCTTGATGCCTGTCCTCCACAGCAGACACCCCCAAGGTACCCTGGAGCTGGAGCTGGGTGACTGGATGGACAACCGCAGGTAAGCACTACATCATTATACATACATACATCATGATTACAAAACGTTTGTGTGTGTGTGTGTGTGTGTCCCCACTCTTTCTCTTGTTATTGCTTGATTTTTTATTTCTTTCTTCACATATAGAAATACACACAGCTGTTCAGTACAGTCTTCTCACACCTGTCTCCAGGTACAGGGTTCTGGCCTTTGACCATGACCTGCTGAGTTTCTCTGACCTGAGGTTTGAGCGGTGGCCTGCGGTGCTCATCACCAACCCCAAGGAGGCACAGTACCTGCATCCAGGACAGGAGCCATTGGGTCGGATACGGAGATCGACACACATCAGGTGTCTGTCCTGTGTGTGTTGACTGTTTCTAGAATCATAAACCCTTCACTGATTCTGCTCCACATGGTTGCCCAACATTTGGTTTCTCTGATGTAAATACATTTTTACAGAGCATTTGCCTCTGGTAATATACCCAGCCTGCAGTGTTATGTACTCTTGGGTTTGCACAAAACAAAAACTTGGTAACAGATTTCAATGTCATTGGTATCCATAAAACATTTTGGCCATTTCTCATGGATTAGTACACTTACTTACTACTTATCCCCATAATTGTCTGTTAGTGTCTGTGTCATTTATTATGATGAAAATCTACAAATGCACATCAAAGATTTCAAAACATTTTTGATTATTTAAAATAATAAATGGTGTGGACTGTGCAACCTTGGCAGAAGTTGGCAGCCCTGGAACTTCATCACAATTAATTTGTAAGCATGGTGACACACCCTTTGACTAATTTTTCAATAATAAAACATTCATTTTCCTGGTTCTCAACAGGCTCTTGGCCTTCTCAGAGGCTCCAATCACAGCGGTGCATGTGAGCGTAGACGGGGAGCCTCTGGGGAAAGGTCACTCTGCCGGAGGTCCTCTGTACGTTCTGCTATGGGATCCATCTCTCTACCTCACTGGACTGCACACAATCAGAGTTAAAGTGGAGGTCAGTACAGGATTCACTTATCTTCCACTTAAAGTGAAAAGTGATCAGAGACTTCAAAATATTTCTTTATTAAGTTTGTCTGCCTGAGTTGAATTATGATGCAGTAGTAGCTGCCTGGACACGGTGGCTTTGAAACACTACCTAAAATTGATGTCTTGTGCAGATTTGAATGTGATCTGACCTATATTTGTAGAATAAATATATATTTATAAATATATAGCATTAACAGCCTGTGTCTTTATCATCTTTTTGTGTGTGTCCTGTGATTCAGGACTCGGCAGGCCGGTCAACAGTCCGGGAGCAGCACTTCACTCTGGAGGATGACCTGACTCCCAGCTTTGGTTTTGTGCAGTCCTTCATCCTCCTCACAGACCACTACATCCTGGGCCGAGTGGCCTTCATATTCATGATGCTGCTGAATGTCGGTGTGCTGCTGGCCTTTAGGTTCCTGCGTGTTTCTTCTGGCAGAGGTGAGCTGTCACTCAACACCCTTCAAATGAATGCATCATCATAATGTCATCAACTGCACTCTCATTACAGTGTGCAGAGGTGCTGTGGACGGAGGTGAGGTTCACATATTGATGTATTATCATTTACACTGGCATATATGGCTGTGTATTTATTTCAGTAAGAGTAATTTTTCTACAGTGTGTACAATCATACACTTTTGTTTTTTCTTTATCATCTGCAGGATTGACGTCTCAAGCGTGTATGTCGCTCCATCTCGTCAGTAAAATAGACATTTTCTACTACTCTCTGCTGCTGTTCAACCTGTGTACAGCCTTAGGTGGGTCAACTACTTTCTCTAATACCTCAGGCTAAACATGCCTTTACTTTCAAAGTAGTATTGCAGTAACAAATCTACACCATATATCTGTGAAGTGAAGACTCTAATCACTACATAATATAATTCTATAAACTCAAAAGAGTGTATCTTATCTTATCTAATATAAAAACGCTGGTTTACAAGGCTTCTCTGTAATCCTGTGTATGTTCTTGTGTACCATAACTCATCCATAATCATAATAGCCTGTCCTGTTTCCCCACCCCTGCCTACAGGTCCGTGGTTCATAGGAGAATTGATAGATGGCCACAGCGGTGCCTGCTTCGCCTTTGGGGTTTTCATCGACGGTCACTTCTTGGAGGGCAGTCTCACTTATGTTGTTGGAGTTGTTCAAGTAAGAAAATTACTTTTAACACATCCACCTCAGAGCTTAAACGGTTAGTCAGTTGACAGAAAAACTATTTTGATAATCGAATTGTTGTTCTAGTAATAATGCCTAAAAAATCTCAATTTCCAGCTTCTCAATTATGAGGATTTGTTGCTTTTCTTTGTCTCGTGCGATAGTAAACTCAGTATCTCTGGGTTTTGGGTTGTGAATTGGACAAAACGAATAATATAAAGATGGAACCTTGGGTTTTAGGAAAGTGTTACGGGCAATATTTCTGACATTTTATAGAACATGATATAATTTGAGAAGTTATTACATGGCATATGATTTGGTAATGACAAAAAACGTTAGCTGCAGCCCTAATCTTCTCTACATCTGTTTGATGTCTGTTTGTGCAAATATGCATATTCTAAGTTATATATTCAACTACAGGCTGTAACTTCGGGGGTCCTCCTGTTCACCTTTTTTTCCCAATTGCTAAATTCAGCATATACTTTTTTTAAATTAACAATTTTTAGCTTTCTTTGTTTTGTTTTTGACAGATAAATTGTATTTTTCATGACATTTTCTTTGGCATAATAGGTTCCACTGAATCTACTCATGCTGTTTTACTTCTTCACTGCATCTGTACCTTAAACCAGTGGTTCCTACTCTGGGTGTCAGAACCCCCCAAGGGTTCCTAAAAAAATCTCAGGGATTACAAGGTGATTAAGGAAAAGAATGAAAACAATTGGAACAAAATACTAAAGAATAAATAACTAAATAAAAAATAATAAAGAATATGACAAAGAAAAATTTGCGTTTGGTTAAGCTCATGTCAACTTGAGCCTGTTTCTTTATTTTTACAGATCACAAGCAAAACAGGCTGTGAACCACGACCTTAATAAATTTATACTCAACATGTTCTGTAACCCTTTTAACTTTGCGTTAATATTCTGCTGTCATCGTGCTGCATTAATATGTTTTGCTGAAACTACCCGCAGCTATTATCAAGGCCTCATCTTATTTTAAAGATTGACAACTGCACTAATCACATTTAACTAAACTAATTTCCAGCTGCTGTTCTTCAACATGCCCCTCACTTCTTACCTCTGCTGGAGCCTCCACCACCGTTGCCGCGGCAACACCTTCCGATCCCACTTCCTGCGGCCGGGCTGCCGCTGGCGGACTCTCGTGGTTCACCTCTTCATGCTGCTGCTGCTCACCTGGCAGGCCCACTCCTGCTACTTTCTCCTGGAGACCTACGGCCCCATGGCCTTTTTCCTGTCTCCTGTCCGCACGTGGGCATTAGGGCTCAGTCTGCTATTGGTCTACCGTGCCTGGACAGGCCCCGCCCCTCTCATTCCTGACAACAGCAAAAGCGTCTCTTCCTCTTGACAGTAATTGCACTGTACCACCACTATTCCCCTTGAGCCTGACTCACAGATATATTTTGCTGTCTCTATCCACCCCGAAAGCCTCAATTTTCCCCACACAGCAGCTCCTTCCTTTGTTTCTCTTCTTCCACAGCCACTTCACAGTGCATCACTCACTATCCTGTTTCTAGATAGTATTGTTTAATTAATATGCATGTTATTGTAAAGCACCGGTGAGCACATTCCTGGCCATATTCATAGCAATGTGTACAGTGTTAAAAAAACAAAAACACCTTGGATACATTAAGGGTTAAATAGCCTATTGGAGCTATGAGAGGACTAGTCCAGTGTATGCTGCAGTTGACAGCATACTGTACAAGAGCTGTATTCTGCTGTGGTTTAAGCTGACTCATTTAATGGAGCTTAAGCACTTTTTGGAAGTGTTGCCTTGGCCGAATGCTACTTCACCACTGCCAAAGGATGAATAAGAAAGATTTCATCTTTTATTCTTCCCTCTGAAAACTATTTTCATTCACTAATGAAGGCTGGAAGTGCCAAACCAATCCTTGAGTTTACCTTCTGACAGACAAATCATGTGGATAATAACGGTGTACGACTCATTTTATAGACCGTAAGCTTTTCCTAACTTCCCATGACTGACAGAGTTGTAGTTACTTTGGTGGAGGTGACATGCTGCAGGTAATGCAATCTAGCCAACTATATTTTTAAGTTCTACAAACAATCACAGGAAATCAAAGGAAGGAAATTATAAATCAATCAAGTGCTGTAGTTGAACTGTGTACAAGTAGATAATGATTGAAAGCGTTTTTAAATCAAATTAATTCCATTGCGCACAACTGCCACTAAAAACTTCTAAATATTCACATTGGAATATTCATATCAAAAACTCCAATGCCACTTTTCACCAAAACACAGAGAAGCCGGCCTGACTCTTCATGCTCCTTCAAACGTGACTACAGAAAGCAGCTGTTTGTTTCTCAGGAATGTGAGCACTTGAACAATAGGCTGGTCCCAGTAGTATTTCAGGACAATGTTTTTATACTCCATAGTAGCTCATTGAACTGAAAACCATGTTAAAAGATCCAGTTGTGTGGTGGCTTAAAAAAAAAAACCAACAAAAAACTAAATGAATGTGTTATAGATGTGATGAAATGAGATGAACCAGTACTATGCTGTTTTTATTTAATCATTCTGATTGTACTGTGTGATTTATTTATTTTCCCTCATGTTATAAAACTGCACTGGAAATGGGCATTCGTTACCCCTCCACCCCCCTCCTCTCCTCCTCATGGTGAGTGTGGTTAGGAAGATATAAGGGCATTCCCTGCATTGGAAGTTAATCTGACAGCTTTTCACCTGTGTGAAAATGTGTTTGTCTATGTTGTTCAGGATCTTAATCCCTGTTTTTGTGAAGGTGTGAGAGCGGTAAACTGTGTCTGTGGCACTCTAAATTTAGTCCTTTCCAGCCAGTGGTAGCAGGTGCCTGGATTCCACAAGAACGACCTGATCTAAAAAAGAGAATATATATAGGGTGAAAACCACAGTTATCAAGTCTTTTAATAGAAGCAATATTCCAGCAGCGATACATCCAAGTATTTTTTTTTTTTTTTTCAAACCATACCCAGTGTGAGCGCAGAATAATTGTTCAGTGCTGTTATAAAACATGCAGTTTAATATTAGAACACCTGTCAGACACTGGGAAAATGAAATGATGTGCGCTCATGCTGGCAGTGGTTCAATAACTTTTTTTTCTCCTCTCTGTATAGACAAGTCTTTTTCATTTGTACGGAAGCACCACCAAGTGTATAATTCAAGCAAAAAGACTGATATTTGAAATGTGTGGACTTTGGTTATTGGAGAGTTCTTCTGTAACAACGCTCAGCTCCTCTCACAAGCTATGTTGTTTGTCCACAAGGAGGCAGTATTGAATGGATTTAGAGGATAATGGTTGATGACTGTGCTTGATTTCACTTCCATCTATAAATTATGCATGGGACAGATTTTTTTTCTTTTTTCTTTTCAGAAAATCACCTAAAGTTCCATAGTTCATTCACACTGGTGGTTTAAAAATCTATGGTTTAAACTATGGTTTAAAAATCTGGTTGTGATTGTTCTGTATTTTTCATCAAATTGACTGCTCACAAGAAAGCATCGACTTCACCACCATTACTTCTCTGAGAAGGAATATACCTTAAGCGATGTACTGGTGTTCACTTGACTTATTCTGCATCCCCTCCTATGTTCATATACTTAAGTATATGAATGAAGATGATGATGATTTTACACCTGCCACATACTTTTCTTGTGACAACTGAACTTAGAGCCAACCACAATTTTATTTTATTAATGGTTTATAGTGCTGTGGAATAAAAATGTTCATTACACTAAATCATATACTTTGTGTTCGTCTTTGGGTCATTGTTACATGATTTTACACAGGAGTGAACGAGAACATGGACAAAACAAAAAAAAAAAAAAAACCAGCACTTTACAGCAGTTTTACCGTAAAGTATATGGATGATTGAATGTTTGTGCAGTTTTATGAAGAAAGTTAGTTTTAGCTTGATAGCAAGCCGGGAAGGCTGGTGCTCTATTTTCTCTGTTGCTTCATTGATATTGATCATTTTGACTTAGTTACAGTTTTAACTTTAACTGATTGGACATTGAAGAAAGCTTTATTTTTTAATTTCTTTTATTTTTTCAATTCATTTTCATTATTTAACTAACAGTATTACATATCTGACTTATTTGATAACCTGTCACTGCTTTGGTCAGTTTTTGGGGCTCCACACAAGAACATGTCTGCTGATGCCTTATTATAATACTGGTATGATGTGGGCAATAATCTCTGCACAGGGAAATAATGTTGCAATTTATTACATAGGTTAATATCAGGCAAGAGATAATACAGTATTGTACTCTTGGTTTATTTAACTCTGGCACCAATTTGCAGAAATCTAAATCAATAAGTCTTAAAATTCAAGACGTATTTGACTTCAAGCACTCTTCATGTTCAGGGACACAGTTTCATAATTGTAATCAACTGGCATCAGCTACTCAATGCAATATCTTACAAGAGTTCATTGAGTTAGTGTTAACAGAAATGGTAATAAGGCAGCTGTGGGTTAATTTCCCCAGGTGTCTGGTGTGAGCAATCACTACTGGAAATTACAGGGATTTTCCTCACTCTGATATCTTGATAATTTGCTTGCCAATGTTTCCCCCTTTCATCATAGAGCAAAATGCTTCTGCAAGAAAATGAAAGAAATGATTAAACTTTTGTCAGGTCAACAAAAATTACTCATACAATAAGGAAAAACAAATTAGAACTCACATACCTCCCATATTTTCAATGCCACTCACTACAGTTTCCAGCACCTGCAAAATGAAGGAGAAAAAAAAAGACATAGTGATGCAAAAGGACAGACAGGGAGGAGGCATTCATTTTGAAAATGAACAATGACGCCCAGTCAACCTCCTCACCTTGACTTGGCCTGATTTAACACACTGGCTGAGCTCATAGAGGGCAGCGTCTGCTTTGCTCATGTAGTTAAGCACCATAAATCGCTCTCGGGTGATGCTCTTGCTCTGCAGGGTTTCCTGAGTCTCCTCACTTAAAGGCGGAGGATATGGCACATCTTTGTTGTACTGAGAAATTTGCCCACACAAGATCACATGGCCGCCGTTGTTCATCTGGAGGTTGAGAAAGAGGTGGAGGTCAATGAAAAACATTTAACACTTCCTGTTGAAGATTAGGAGTAAACGCTTCAAAATAAACAGCCACGAATTTTAATTTCACAAATGTTGGAAACACAACTAGGGAAAGAAAAGCTACCTAACACCTCAGAATTTGCATATTTTCCAGCCCAAACAAATGCAAGAAAAATAACCACTAGATTATGCTTTGCAAACAGATAAAATTTAAGTAGTACCTGCGCTATTACAGTTTCACTGATGGCACCCCCTACGTTGTCGAAGTAAACATCTACACCATCAGGGCAGCACTCCTTCAGCCTTGTTGGCACATCCTCTTGGCGATAGTTGACGGCAGCAGAGAAGCCCAGATCTTCCACTAAAGCTCTGCATTTCTCATCAGATCCACAGATCCCGACAACCCTCACACAACCGTCCAGCCTACCAATCTGGACAAGAGGAAATCAGGTTATACTGCTGCTGTATGTATACTGCATAAAACAATCAAGCCTCACTGGACCCAAATCTGGAGTTTGCTGTATTTACCTGTCCAGCTATGGAGCCGCAGGCCCCAGCCGCACCGCTCACCACCATGGTCTGATTGGCCCCTTTGGTCACATGACCCTTCTCCCTTACACCCAGCAGGGCAGTGAGGCCTGTTATGCCAACTGCGCCCAGAAAGTAGGACAAGTGCCCGTCAACCAACTGTGGATCAAGCTGCAAAAGAAAAAAGGTAGGAGTCACCTGATATAACACAGCTTACCTGTCACATGCAAGGTGCTATCAGTTAGTGCATGATTTTTTTTTTTTTTTTTTTTTTTTTTACACAAATCACAAAGTCATTCTCCTCTCTGCAAGAGGAAATGATGGCCCAGTCTACCTGTCACTGGGGATAATATGCCACTGCTGTAGGACAGCGATATGCCACACCTTCTGCAAGCCACTTCCTTTCATAACAGCACGGGTCTGCCAAGGCCAGTTGAATGAAGTGACCACATCTCCCTCAGCGCAAGTGCTGCAGCGGCTGGACTCAACCCTGCCAACACCTCCACCGTCCACACACTCAGACAGCTGCCATGGAGTCAGGTAATCAGCACCAGTGTCTTCATTCATTCTGCATCGCTGTGAGGCAAAGACAAAGATAAAAGTCAGGGAGATGGGGAAGCTTTGCCTGTGGTTTCATGACCAGACTGTTTGATATAAGTTTGGTTATCCAATTGCAGTGATAAGAAGAAACTACAGTCACTGGACAAATACTATAAATGCATATTATGAACTTAAATCTATTGTTTGGTAAGCTTTATTTATACTAGACAGTCTGGAATCATAATAAGGTGCAATAAGTCATCTATTTTGTCCTTCCTCACTGTATCAATACCATGTAGGGGTCGACTGAAAGGTAAAGCGTCCGAACAAGCGCTTCCCCATCTTTCAGGTCAGATGTTAAAGTCGTCTCCTCCAGACGGAAATTTTCAGGAACTGGCGCCCCGTTTTTGCCTGGATGTAAAAAAAAAAAAGTAATTGAGTACTAAACTATTGCAACACAGATAAGACAGTGAGTCATCGTCTGTTATGGGAAAAAATAATAATATAAGACGTTTCCAACCTGGTCGTGAGTTGAGAACGACTCTCTGCACCTGCATTCTCCTAGAGTACCCTTGAAATCAAAGAGTTGCCTGTTTTTTAACCAGAGTAGACCTGTCAAAAGAAACAAAAACGTCATTCTTTCAGACGAAAAGTGTTAATAAGTGCAGCTATAAGTGTTAGGCCATAACTAGTGACACGCTAAAGTACCCAACTACTTACAAACCCTGCACCACACGGTGTGTTTACATCAGCGACCCGGTCTTCTTTGACTGGAAGCGAACATAGACTCCATTGACTGAATGGCTTGTTCTGTGCAAAACAAGAGACTTCCCTATCAGCAACTTCCGCCTTCGCTTAAATCCGTTTGGCAGTTGGACCGATCTATTTTTAAGCTGGGAATCAATTACCATCTCGTATTCGATAACGTCTTTATTGTTGAAATAAATCTAACGAAACACTCGGCTGGTGGGCGCCCCGTGTGACACCCCGCGTCTCTAGATGTGAATATGAGGGAGTTAAACGAAAGTGCGACATTATTTCCCCGACGCTCCGGTGCAGCGTGTGTTTACTATCTTGGCGGCCATGTGGTCTTTTCCCTGGATGCAGTGGAGCCGTTAAGGCAGCTACAGTGCAACAGAAACGGTACGCACCCTCAGCAGCAGATTTTATTCTTCCAGTTCACCAGCACTGCAGCGATTGATCGTAGACAGCATTGAATTTAACCACATTTGCCAAAACAGTCGACGTTTTCAACACAACCCGG
This sequence comes from Trachinotus anak, assembly GCF_046630095.1. Lineage (NCBI taxonomy): Eukaryota > Metazoa > Chordata > Actinopteri > Carangiformes > Carangidae > Trachinotus > Trachinotus anak. Next base: position 10,441,370 of record NW_027273866.1, on the reverse strand, counting down.
CCGTTTCTCGTCAAAGGTTATTGACGCGGGATGCAGTGTTGCTTGTTGCTAGCTTGAAAACAGTTTGAAAGTGGTGCTGGGAAGTTACGCCTTGTGGAGGAATCCGAAAATATATATTAAAAAAAAAAAAAGTTTCTAGGGCTTCATCAGTAGTAGCTTATACCGTCAACTTTGGCTGCAGCAGGGCACCGTGGAAAACAGGGAAATGAAGGCTTGTGTGCCATGGAGGGACAGAGTGACATGTAAGTACTGCAAGGCTAATCATCTGTGCATGCCAACTCATGCTAGGTGTTTTGTTAATGGGGGGTATTTATGGTTTAGTGCACTGTAACTAGCCACAGCAATGTGTTGCAAGTATCTGTGGTGAATGTAGCTAGCTTCACCTGGACTGACCCCACCCCTTCCTCCCTCCCCACACACACACGAAATGTCAAAATCCCCAAAAGTCCCTGGGGGAGAGACACCCAGTTAGTACATCACCCGTGGTGGAAGGTGATTTGCACATGTACTCAAGCATTGCAGTTTACTTGAGTATATTAATTAAACTTGCACTACACTACATGATAGAGGGACATGTTGTAGTTTTTACTTGACTACATTTATTTGACAGCAGCAGTCGCTTTGCAGATGAGGATGTTAAAAAGCCATAATGCGCCTATAACACACCAGGGATTGATTATGCAGTAAAACAGTATATAATATGGATGAAATTAGCTGTGCAATATTGATTTACTCAAGGAAAGGATCTGAATGCTTCTTACACCACTGTATATCACCTGTAGCTAAAAGTTTATAAGGCAGATATGAATAACTATATAGCAGATACACCATATATATGCATAACATGTGCTGTATAATACTGGTCAAATGTAATTTTATTGCAAAAATTTGTAGGAAGATACCGTATAAATGCATTTCAGTAAGAGTGGCGTGAATAGAGGGCATTGGTGTCGAGGGCTGCAACTATCAATTATTTTCATTATCGGATAATCTCTCAATGTATTTCTCAATTAAAGGTTTAGATGATAAGATGTCAGAAAATAGAGAGAAAAACTCCTGTCACAACTTCCTGGAGCCTTAAGTGGTGCATTCAAATTGTTTCTTTTGTCTGACAAGCAGTCGGAAACCCCCCAAAATATTCAATACTGAAAGATTTTAAAGAGAGAACCGTAGTAAATCCTCACATTTGGGAAGCTGACACAATAAATAAAATGTTTTGCACTTTGCTTGGAAAATTTACATAAGTGATTAATTAATTATCTAATTAACTGCCTGTGAATTTTCTGTCAATCAACCAATCGATAAATAGGCTAATTGTTGTAGCACCTCTGGTGTCTTCTTCAAAAACCCAGCAAAAAGTCACCCAGCGCACACACTCATACCACAATTCCCAGTGCAGTGACGGTGTCATCAGAGGCAGCCATGTCAGTCCGACTCCACTTCTTGTCGACTGCATCTGTGAATGTTTTCAGGCTTTGCACGTTATTTTAAGGGCCGTAGGGAGGAGGGAGAGACGACAGCCCTGCACAGTCGGACTGGCACATGCTTGGTCATGTCCAATGACAGGATACTGTGTCATCATTCACTAATAGTTAAGCAGTTTGACTTCCTATTATCACAGTCGACATTTTGAACTGTCGTAGTCAGAAAGGCGCCCGTATCACTAATAACGTGTCAATGGGCCACCATGCACAATACAAGGACCCTGAAGGTGAAGCAGCTAAATGGGATTCAGCCATTATTAATTTTGTAATTCACACCTGTGGCACATCAAAATGTCCTCTGTGAAAAATGCCTGCCCTACTACATTTTACAGTAACTGCTGATTAACTTTGGACCGAAACTGACAAATTGTTTCAGCTCTAGAATAAATGATCAATATAGAGTCATTTTCAGTCAGTTGACTCATCATATACTAATCATATAATGGTGTCAGGGTTGCTTTATTCAGACGGTTGGTTGCCTCATGATGATCAAGGTCACTTTTTTATCTTGGCTATCGCTTTATTTGTTTGACGTTACATCATTGAGTAGGACACAGATCATCTTGCAACATCTGGGCCTGGTTAACAATATTCTGTTTCTTTGTAATTGTTTAAACCGTTTTCCCGGCGAACATGGCAGACACTCTGTGCTTCAGTGTAAGGATTTGCTTCTTTCTCAGTTTTCTATCAATTTAAGCTGAGCATCTTTGAGATTCAAGATCATCACCGAACAAAATGAGGCATTTGGAGAGGGCACTGTAGGCTCTTAATAAATTGTGGCAGGCAATTTTGCACTATTTTCTGAATTTCAGTGATACCTAGAGAAAACAATTAGCAGATTAATTAATATTGGAGCAAAAATGTATTCTATGTGCTAGTCGTTTATTAAGTAAAAATACCAAACTGAGGGTGAGGGTCTTCTCTTTTCTCTGTCCTTTGTCTCAATATGAGCAATACTTTTATGGATAGTGGCTGCTGGTAAGACTGCAAAAGTAAACATTTTAAATCAAACCAGGATCTGAATGAATATATAGTGGAATATGAATTCATGCTGAAAATATATCATTACCAGCAGCCCTAATACAAATTTAAAAAAAAAAAAAAAAAAAAAGTGTTTTTCCTTCCCACACCCTAGGTAGCCTTTCTACAGCTTCTGTGAATAAGACTCTATCTGATGTGACTTGTGCACACACACACACCATATGTGCAATTCAAGACAGATTTCCTCATTAATGAGAGGGAAAAAGGACGTGTGCTTATGAAAGGAAAGTGAATGTAAAACAGAGAGTGTGGGACCGGTTGCGCCCTTCCCCTCCAGCACCGCGGTCCTCCCATGTGTGTTGGAATTTCCCGCATGGACTGAGAGGGATCTTGCTCCGTAAATTACAGCGCCGTCCATGTCAGAGGAAGACCTTTTATGGGCATGGAAGTGGGTGTGGCCAGCGAGCTTGGAGCGGTGGAGGTGGAGGGGGGGGATCACAAGACAAGCAGAGACACGGAGAGAGTAGCTGTACAGCAAAAAAAAAAGGCCGCATTGCCAGTGTGAGTTTTTTTTTTTTTTTTTTTGGTGTGTGTGTGTGTGTTTGCAATCCTAGTGCAATAATGTGCAACAGACAGCGGCGGCTTTGCGACCGCGTCGGTGCAGATTAGCGCTCCGTTTCCAACAGGGAAGGGTTGTGTTTACGCACCGACGTCGACCCCCTTTTCCTCTTGACTTTGTAGCGGGGAGGTGTGTTGGTCGTGGAGGAGGAGGAGGAGGAGGAGGAGGAAGGGGGGGGGGGGGGTGAGGAAAAAAAAAAAGTACCAGTGTGTGAGGTCAGCAGCATAGCATGAGTCAACCTTGGGGATGTATGCAGTCATCGTCGCGGGTCGGTACTGTGCGGGCCTGCTGCCGCTGCTGGCCGCACAGAGCTGCGAGTGTGCGATCCTGCGGGCTGAGCTGCCCTCAGTAGCAGCTTTCATGGCAAACACAGTAAGTATCGGGACAGACAGGGCTGGGGAGCAGCCGTGTCGATGACTGTGTGGCGTTGTTGTTGTTGACAGTGCATGTTATTGTGGCCACAGCTTACTGACAAAGTTTTGTTTACCCCGCCGATCGGAGTGTCACTGCACTGAGGGCGCAACAAGACGGAGACATGTGACGTATTAACCTTGTTGACAAGTCGGATCGATCCGCGGTGTCTGTGTATCAGCCATGCCGCCGCACTTTTGTCACACAAGTCCGCGTTGCTGGCTCGGTTTGTTGCAGTGGGACACGGCATTAGTGACTGCATAATCCGTTTTCTGCAACAAAGGCTTTCTCGTAAATAGCGCTGAGCTGGCTGGCCACAGAAAGTGATGTGGAGGGAGGGGGGGGGGCTGTCCAGGAAGAGTCCTGTCGTGGAAGGACTCAGCATGTTTTTCTTCTGTCTTCTTTATTTGTTGTCTGTGCACGGTGCAGGCCGCATGTGTCGGCCGATGTGCGAGCCGTGCCACACGGTCTGATTTAAATTGGGAACCGGCGATGGATTAGGCCGGCTAATGATGCTTGACATTTATTTTAAGCCAATTTAACGTGTTAGTGTGTTTATTGGGCTAAACCCCGGTCTTGTGTAAGGTTGCACTTGTGATGCGTCACGATAATCCCTCACCTCAGACTGTTGGATGCACACAGCATGGTCGCCTTGTGATCAGCAGTTATGGATCACTCTGCAAGAAAAAAAAAAAAAGTGGCTTGCTTCTGTGCACATTTTTCACAGGGAATGTTGCATATGCTGTGACAGCGGGGCTATAGGCATGTGTAAGATCACATGGCATTGCTGATGCACACGGTTTGTTTGCAACATTGCATGGCCATTCAGTTTCCCCAGTCAGTGAAGCCTCCGAGCCGGTGCAGGATCTGAACAGCTGCAGCTGTCTATTTTAAGGAGCTTGTGTTTTACTAGGCCACCAGAGTAAAGGGGGACAACTGTCAGTCACTAGGTTGTCAGAGATGGCTTTTGCCAAGCCCATGCTGTAGAGATTCTAGGGTTCGTTTATGTAATCATCTTGACAGATTGTTTTGTGTAGCAAGAGTCCTGCAGCAGGCCAGTGCTTGATTATTAGGAGTCTCGCAGCAATGAAATAAAATTGTAATGGTTTTCTGTCTAGGTTGTTGACTGCTGCTCAAGAGAGACAAGTTTGAAATATACAGATGGAGCAAGGATTGAAATTTTAACAGAAACACTGGCGATCTGTGTGCATCTTGAAATTTGGCAGGCTGCGCCGTGTCAAAATCTGCTCCAAAACCTGGCCGTAAAATAATCTTTTCACTTATCATAACGGGTTACCATGGAAATTGTCAAGTTCTCCCTACAAGCTATCGAAGCCTTCAAGGCCATAATGACTTTTTCCCTCATATAGATCTTTTCATCATGACTCATGCTTGCTCACTTTCAGTTGCTCTTCCTTTTTTGACTCTGCAGCCACGGTTCAAAGGGCATGAGTTCCCTTTTTTTGCCTGTGATGAGTCACATAGTTGTAAAAAGAGAGGTTTCTATCATGTTCAACCTGCCGTCTGTTCGGGTTGTTTGGCGGGAAAGAGAGCTTCCTTTCTGTCATGGGTCAGTTGAGCTGTGAGGGGTTTTGATAAAAGGTGCTTAAGTTGCAATTGAGCCTCAATGATAAACATTTTTTCAGTGTGTGTTTTTGGTTCAGGACTCATGTCATGGCTCCTCATTAAACCAGGTGCAGTACCATCCTGTAATGACATTTCCAGGAACTATTGATTTAGATATCTCTGTTAGCTACTTTCCTAAGGGCTGCTGTATGCAGATCCTTCAGTATATGTGTTCGGCTGCATGCAGGAACTTATCCCTGTGTCATGTGAGCTTAGTGAATAATGACACAGTATAGACCTACCCCTCCCCTCTATTCTCACACCCGATACCTTTCAGTGTAGCCCTATTGTTGAAAAAGCAAACAACAGGTTTTTACATGGCTGAGGCAGGGATGATAATGAGATCCCCCTGTGGGGACCCCTTTAGTCTGATGGCTCAATGCTTGACCTCTCTCTCATTTTCTCTATACAGGGTGTTGCCCATGAATGAGAAAAACACACAGACTTCTTCAGATCTACTCTCCCCAGGCCAGCGACCTCTGAATGGGTCAGGAGGAACGTCAGAGGGGAAGAGAAGATTATCTTGGTTGACCTGACTCAATGTAAACGTACTGCTTTATTTTACTGTGGGTTCCCTTTGATTTTTGGATTATTATATTAAAGTGACACCTGGTGGAGCATTAGTAGTTAGATTGGTTGAAAATATTCACCTGGCTCGGCTTATTCATGCCCGTCATGAGCGTACCAGCCCAGCAGAAGCCCAGCGCCAAAAGAACAGGCAAACGCATCACATTTTTCAACGATCAAAGCGTAGCAATGAAGGAGACTTCTCAGCACCCTGAAGGGCCCTATTATGTCCCAGGTGGCACTGCCTCAGATCCTGGACAGAGTGAGGCTGCAAGTACCGTGACCTCCAATCCAGAAGGCCCTCACATGTACCTCAATTCCGTTATCTTCAGCCCAGATAAGGGTGACCAGAGCAGGGGTCATTATCAGCAGACTGTTCCTATGAAGTGGGCCCACCAGGAGCCCAGTCAGCAGCAGCCATCACAGTCCCTGCAGCAGAGAGCTGCCTCCTGGACCACCATGACTAACTGGGGACAAAACTTTACAAATTACATTGGAGGAGTGAACGTAACAGACTCAAGGAGCCAGAACGCATTTGTGAAGTCGATGCACGAGACTTCTGGCTTACAGCCACATCAACAGCCCCCAAACAGAGCTGCAGACAAACAGCCTCTAGGGCCCAACCCTGCAGTGGAAGCCTACAGGGATCCAGTTAAGGCTCGGGGCATGGAGTGGGAGCAGCAGCAGCAGCAGTCCCAGGCCTTTCAGGAAACCTTAAAACCCGGGGCACTCAACACCCAGCAGCACAGCACATCCCACCCAGGAGGAAGCTCAGTTTTGCAGCCCTTCCAGTTGGCCTTCGGTCAGCCCAAACAGCACCTGCCAGCCTACTACCAGACCTTTCAAGGCAACAGGACAACCCTACCTAACCCACCAAACTACTCAACACAGGCTAAACCCCCGCACCAGTTACAGCAGCTGCAGAAGCAAGAGCAAATACAACGCCAGCAACAACATCACATAATCCAGCAGCAAATTCAGCAGCAGCACCATCAACAAATGCAGCAACAACAAATCATTCAGCATCAACAACACGTACAGCAACAGCTACAGCAGCAGCAACAAATACAACACGAGCAGCAGCAACAAAAGATACAGCAACAGCAACAACAACAGCAGCAGCAGCAGCAGCAGCAGCAGCATCAGCTCCATATTCAGCAGCAAATGCAACATCAGCAGTTGCAACAACAAAACCCTCATGTGCTTGACTATTACCCTGGTGCACAAAATGCACACCCTCACCCACATCCACAGCCCGTGGTGGTACACTCCCAGGAGTCCTCTGTTCCAGCTCCCCCAAAGATCCAGGAGCCAGTCATTCAGGACATCACCCCAGAACCCCAGCAGTCATCAGATCCCCTCCAGCCCCCTCTCCAGTCTGAGCCCCTGTCCCAGTCGCAGGCCCAGACGCAGCTCCAATCACAAACACAGCTTCGCAGATCACGACGGCTCTCCAAGGAAGGAGGGGCGCCCTCCGACAACCCTTTCCTCTCTGTCTCTTCCGATCAGGCAGCCCCAGGGCTGCAGAGTTCCCAGAACGGGGCCCGTGACATTCAGGCAGCCCCGACGGGCGTCATCCAGAGCACGCGCAGGAAACGCAGGGTGTCCCAGGAGGTCAACCTGGAGACCCTTGCTCAGAAGGCCTCAGAAATGGAGTCTCTGCCATCGCATGTTGTCAAGGTAAATACTCAGCCATTCTTCTTTCCTTATCTTGCTTTCTTTGTAGGTTTTGCTTTCCCTTGTCTTTTTTTTTGTGTGTGTCTTTTTGTTTTCCTTGCTCTTTTGCTCACTCATCTGTTTCTCAGCTGTTTCCTCTGGAGGAAAAGAACCACAGAAATAACCTTAAATAGAAAAGGACTGAATGTTCTCAAACCTGATCGTTACATAGCAATTTATATCTAAACCCATCACTGCAAGCTGGAAGCCTTAATTGCGAATATCTCGGTGAGAACTAGAAATCTATTTTTCTAGTGTTATCCCAGGTTATAATTGTAGTGGGACTTCAGCTCCCCGAGCAAGAGCGGGAACTGGAACAAACAGCCTACTGCCAAGAAAACTCTGCCAAAACGTGTGTTGTTTGTGATTAACGTGTTGCTGGAAGAGATGCTGAGTGTAATCAACGCCCAATGAAGTGTGGACCGCAGAACTGAGCTGCTCAGCTCTGCCTTGTGGGAAGAAATCTGTGACTAAAGTCTTCCCATTGTGAAGATCTTCACAAATACTTTATAAACAGCTTCATGTGTGACTTTTCAGCTCTCATAAAATGTTTCAAAGGAACCACTTACCCGAACTGCGCCATTTGAAGGCATAAACTTATCTGTGTTTATCTGCTGAATGTCTTGGTTGTGCAACAAGTGATGTTTCCAAACAGCACCGAGTCAGTATGTCTGCAGTTCAGCACGGCTGTGCCCTGGATTTGCCTCATGGGTAGCTGATCATACAGACAGTGTGTTTGGTTACATGCCTGCACACACCTCCCCCCATCCCATCAAAGGAGAGAAACTCCAGCCTGGCCTTGTCTGCCCTCCCCCTCTCTCTCTGTGCAGGGAGGGGTGCAGGGTTGCCCTTCGTGCCGTGCTCAGCAGAATATCTCTCCACCACTCCGGTGTAGGGACTGGAGTTTTCCACCAGTAATAGTGAGCAGAGATGCAGTGTGCAGCGGCAGAGTGCATCCGTTTTCAACTGGCCTCTGATGTGGTGGTTTAGATGGCTTTGAAGTTTGCTTCAGAGTGGATGGTTGCTCTAAAGCACACAGGCTTCTCATGCCCACTCATTACGGTTTCTCAGAGAAAAAAAAATGTGAAGAATGCTTTCGGGGGTGGTTTCTTTGACACGCGTCTAAGGTTCCGTCACTTACGTGCTGCACCTAGCAGTGCATTATCAAACCAAGACATGGGAATATTTGGAGACAGCAGTTCTTTTTCAGTGTTTGTAGGATTACGTCACAGGCTTGTTTAATGTTGTATCGACCTGTTTGTTAACACTCCATTTTGAGGATTGACTGAATTTCTGTTACGTGTTGTGTTTTTTGGTGAGGTGGGTAACAAGGTTGCAGGGATACAAATTTACTGATTGATTTCAATTTGGCAAACATCTAAGTAAATTTTATGGTACTATGGTGTTTCATTTATTTATTTGTTGCGCTATGGGGTCCTAAGCTATAAGTACTTAAGGTGGTGCTCTCTATCAGCTACACCAGTTGATTTTATTAGTTGTGTTTGAAAATGTGTCACCTGAAAGTGGATGAACTTGTGAGCTGCAGTCTCAGGTTAAGATTAATAGACTTATTGTTTCAGCTGTAGTAATGTCAACCAGTTCATTTGCACTGTGCTAGCAATGCATTTGCATATGCTCTCAATGTTTTATATGAAGGAGAAATCCATTCATAAAACAGCATTGTAACACTTTTATTGATCCCATCTTTATCAGGAGCCACACAGGCCGTGGAGTCCCACTGAATCAGAGGCCAAGCGGCCTCGTGACGACAACCTTCTGCCGCTCGTCATCCCCGTGTCTGTTCCGGTCCGGAGGCAGGAGCCCTCCTCCCCTGACAGAGACGAAGCAACCCTGGGCTCCAACTGGCCCCCCAGGCCATCAAACCCCCAGGACCTCGGCCGTGCAGACCACAAACCCTCGGTCATTGTCACCCGGAGACGCTCGCTCAGGAACTCCTTGTCAGAGAGCTCAGAGCAGGTCGGTACACTTTCGTTCTTGGCTGCTTTCTGTTGTCCTTTTTGATTTATTTTTTGCAGTGGTTGGTAAACCTTTTTTTAACTGGTATATTTTCATACATTTATTTACCAAGCTATCAGGGTGGACTAACAGTCTGGTATCCCACTGTCTTCTTCAGGTTTTTTCTGCCTGTCGAAACTCCAGCTATTAAATCCTTGCATTTATGCTACATCGCCCCACCAACATACTCTCCCTTCCCCCCACCATGCTCAATGTCTCCCCTGCCCCCATTTTAGTTGTCCACACTTTCCTCCCTTTCCCTCATTCATTTGGGAAGGGGGGGGGGGGGGGGGGGGGGGGGGGGTGAACTGGTTGCCCTGTCCCAGATCAGGCAGATTATCAGGGTTTAGCACTTCCATACTGTACATTATGTACCATACAGTTGAGGGTCGGGGTGCCTGTTCTCTAGGATTTCTCTGGATAAACGTATAAAAAGGCATCTGTGTTTGCATGCGTAACTGTTGTTGAGTTTTTTGTGTGTGTGTGTTCTTACAGAAAATAAAAAATGACGTATCACAGTGCGCGCGCACACACACACACAAATACACACACATTAAATTCACCCCTTAAAATGATTTTTTCCTCACCAGAATGGCGGAACAGAGGGGGAGAAAGACGACGATGGCAAAAAGTCCAAACGGCGTCCCCGGCCTGAGCCTCTCTTCATCCCGCCACCTAAACCTGGCTTGTTCATCGCTCCGCCTGTCTACTCCACCATCACACCGTACCAGAGCCACCTACGCTCCCCCGTGCGCCTGGCCGACAACCCCCTCACCATGCCCCCCTACACGCCTCCACCGATCCTCAGCCCTGTTCGTGAAGGCTCAGGCCTCTACTTCTCCACTTTCCTGTCTTCTGCCGCAGCCGCTGCAGCCAGCGGCCAGGGCCTGCCACCTCCCGCGACACCCAAGTCGGCCACACGCAGCCTGTTGCGTTCCAGTAAGTAAAAAACATAAAGGACATCTGAACTGTGTAAATTCAAACATGAAGTAATAAACGTCTGGCTGTAATATATGATTCTTAAGAGATTTATGATAGCTGCTGTATGAATATTTGGATTAAACCTGAAACTGAATGACCTTTCTGTATTTAATATTCTTGTTTTTAACCCTGAGGATAGACCTGTACTGTACTGTAAATTAAAGATATAACTTCTGTGATTGTGTAAAAAACCTGTTTGATAATGTCACTGAGTGGATCTTGTGTTGCTGCCCCTTTAGACAGCTGCGACATCACACCACCAGTTCTGTCTGCTATGAGCGAAGCCACTCCTGTCAGCATCGAGCCGTGAGTATTTTCCCTCTCCACATCCCAAAATCATCATCTTCCATTATGGAAAGGGTGGGTTTGGTTTGGTTTGGTTTGGTTTGGTTTGGTTTGGTTTTGGGGGGGGGGGGGGGGGGGGGGGGGTTGTGTGTCATTTTCAGAGAAATTATATGGTAACCGAAGAGCATGCTGGAGTAGTAGTTCTGCAATCAATTATTCAAACCATAACACTGGGCTGAATCATGAAATGTCCTGAAAGAGAGCACAGACTTCTTGAAATTCTAAACCCATTCCAAACCCCTCAAAGCTGCCCTCCCCTCCACCGCTGTTACCACTGGAATCTTTTGCCCTGTCATCCACAGCTAGCATTAGTGGCAGCATTCACCTTCCCATCTAACTATTCAGCCTAATGTCTCCCTTAGTAAAAATGCATCCTGTCATAACAAGTCCATATAACCTCTCAAATGAAAGCTGTTTAAACTAATGGCATTAAATACACCAGAGGCCCGAGCCTGTGCTCTTCAGTGCATGTTATAACATGGCTGGAAACTGATAATGGGCACATATCTGGAGTTCAACAAAACACCATATGAGGCTTTTGTCTGTGTTAAAGTTTAAATCCTGAAGATTTTGCTCCTGGTTGATTTGGGGACACCCATGGTTTAATACTACAACAAACAGTACTCGAGCAGCTGCAGAATTACAACACAAGAGGAACTGGTTTATCTGTTTACAGTGCAACCAAACAGGCTCACATTGTTTTAACCATCTGGAGTGCAGGTTGATTTTAGTTCACTTTTGCTGACTTCCTTACAGACTAACACCTCTTAAACTGACCTTAACCCACATGTTTTTTTTTTTTTCAACACAAAATATATGGACAACAACTCAGACTTCGAAAACAAAAAATAAAAATTTGCATATTACAATACATATAATATATAATAAATATGCAAGAAAATATCAAAAAAAATGTCTTGTGTGCATTTTTTATAACTGACAACAGGAACTAATAAAATATCCTGTTTCCTGTGGCTGCTTCACAATAAAAGCCACCCCCTGTTTTACAAGTTGGGGCACTTTAAATGTGAAGCAGTTGCTGTAGTACACCAACCCTGATAAAGAAAGTAAACAGCAAGACTGATATCATTGAGATAACATTACAGTGGCGTACATTCCTGCATCGTTTCCATGGAATCCAGTGCTGAAATGGCGGACTGTGCCACTAGCAATAAAAGCTGCTACATAGCCACTACAAATAGTGAATGCAAATACATTGAATGGCTATTGCAGAAAAAATACCATCCATAAATAGGATCCAAATCTGAAGGACTTGTAACTTAAAACTCAGATATATGCAAATGCAGGAGATCAACAAAACATGGAAACAACTTAAACCAAATAAGATCTATAGCAGATCACCAACAAGTTACTCCATAACTGTAAACACAGCCATTAGATGTTTTTGGAAATTAGAGCAGTAAAGAGGGGGAGCTTTAAGAAATCACGACCCGGATGTTTAACCCTTAAACCATCAGTCAGCAACTCTTTTCTGTAGTCTCTTGCAGTTGCATTGACAGTGAGGCACAGTTTATGGAGGCGCATTGTGCACGCTGTCGCCTGACTAGTGCCAGCTGCTCAGCAGTTAGTTCATGGACGAGCCAGTGAGGCTTCTCATAAATCATGGTTTCAGCTGGGTCTGGTGTGCTCCCAAACACACAAGAGGCATCACAGTTCAACTTTTAGCAGCCCACCTTCCCTGGGGGAGGTGGCCAGAATACACACACTCACTTAGCTAGAAATACTGCAAGCCTGCTGGAACTGCAGAGGAGGGGGGAGACTTGCTTGAACGAGATTGTCTGTGTGAATGCAGCATGATTTTCACAACTGCATCCCTGTGATATCTGGTTTCAGCCCCTTGAGAAATATTATCTTTGACTTTCCACATTGGTTGGGTTATGGGTCTGTCTTATGCTTGGCCTCGAACTTTACCCCACAGCAGAAAGAGGAACCATTTACTTTCCATTCAGTCAATTGAAGACGTGCATTCTTTTTAAAATACAAATTTTGAAAGGCATTTGCATTTTCCTCATTATGCCGAAAGCACAAGAGAGCTGTGTACCAAGCTTGAATTCAAAACAGTGCAAGAACTGCAGCACTCAGAGCCTGAGTGCCTCAACAATCTCCCTGTGGCTATTTAAAGATCATGGCAGAAAGAAAAGCTAGGAAACCAAAATATGATCTGAGAAATAAAACAAGAGCTTTACTCTCAAAAGAAATTTAATATTGATATGTGCTGTCTGGACTGAAATATTTGAGAGTGAATAAATGCCTCAAAACTGCAGGAGCACTTAATGAATGTTGATCAAATTCAAACCGAATGTTCTCCAGCCCTGTCACTAACACTGATGTCCTGTTCCCAGACGGATAAATATTGGGTCGCGGTACCAGGCAGAGGTGCCAGAGCTGAGGCAGCGGTCAGCCGTCGAGCTGGATCACCATTGCGCGGATCTGGTCTGGGCTCCACTGAATGAGCTGGAGGAAAAACCTGATTTCAACGAGAAAGGTAAGAGAAGTACCTGTTACATTATTTCACAATTGTTACATCACCTGATACCAAGGGCATACATTTCTCAGGCAGGTTGTTCGGTGCGGGAACAGGATGTTTTTTTGTGCAGGATTTGTAAGCTGAAAGCACCAAACTATTATTTCCTGTGAAGATGACTCTCTGTTCCCCAGAATTTTGATTCATATTTTATAAGTGTTTTTATATATATATAAATTCTGGGGAACAGAGAGTCATCTTATACATATATATATATATATATATATATATATATATATATATATATATATATATAAAAATCACCAGTTTTAATCTCAGTTTTTATTCAGTCTGAAACTAAAGTTTGTCATTTCCTTGTTTTTAAAATACAGAAGTAACAGCCTGTTGTTATCGCTTAAGAGATAATGTATTTAACAATTCATGGTAAAAGTTTTGCAATGTGGGGCTGTTTCTGTGCAAGCAGTTTCAACTCTGCAAATACCACTGTATATGAGACAGTATAATATGGAAAATGATACAATAGAAAATGGGAAGTTTTGTTTTAGACTCAGACTAATGCTGATCCTCCATAATAATAAAAAAAGACACACAAATCTGCACAATTTATACAGTTTAATTTCTTAAAATTATGTTTGTTCATTATTTCCCATATAAACCTATAAAATATTGTCACCACTGTGTGGAAAATAAAAATAATGTGCGATTTTTTTAATTTTTATTTTATTAAATCATAAACGATCTCTGTCTCTTTCAGTGGAAAACCTCATGCACCTGGCTTGCTCCAGTGTTTTTTGTGGAGGAGGCACCAACCAGGAGTTAGCTCACCATTGTCTCTACGAGTGCAAAGGGGACATAATGGTGAGTGTGATGGAACAATCCGTATTGATCGGCCGGGCAGGGATTTACACTATTAAAAAGAAAAATGAACTGGAGCTGTGCTCTACACTAAACAGACTCTGTGGTTGGATGTATTCATGTTTCCTCCTGACCCACACAAGGGGCAGCAACCTAAAATTATATATATTATTAAATAATAGATTAAAATATCTAATGTCCAAGAGAATAAAATGACAATGCTTTATAGTAGTTTTTAAACTGCTGGGGTTGTTTTTCTTATTTTGAAGTGGTAAATTTCTCAGAAATTGAATATTTAATCATTCTTTCAGCAGTGAAGGAAAGAATATACAAGTTGTCATGCACAGTCCATGCATGATTACATTTTCCATTTACCTCAAAGCCTTGATGGAATATTTTTCTATGCTCTGAAACTGGACAGACACCCGTTACTGCAAAGCAGTCATGGTATTCTTGGCTTTCTGCACAAACCTTAAGTGTCATGCACAGGAGGAAACTGGTTTCCACAGCTCTGTTTCTGCCTGATTTCCTGGTCTTGTAAACCTTTAACCTGTTCTAACAGGGTTAGGGTTACATGCGTGCAAGTGCACGGCCTTCTATTCAAAAGAATTTCATATTCAACCAGAACAAGGACGTGTCAAGGTGTTGCATCTTGCTGAAAATATGAAAGCCGCAATTCAAAAATATGAAAGGTGGGAGAGGATATATCTGATTACTCACCAGCTGAATGTAAATGCAATGTTTAAAGTAATGAGACTGATGCAGTGCACACGCATGTGTCCTCCTACTTCCTGCCTTAACCGGCTATCTCCCAATAACCTGGTTTCTTGTCTGCATGTAGATGTTGTGAATGTATTGTAATGCCTTCATCTGAGCTCTCAGTGATTACTGAACGGAAGTGACTGATCTGTAGAATTTCACTTTTGCTCTGTTGTGAAACTTTGTGGTGTCCTGAGGTGACTGACAACGGTTTGGTTATTTAGCCAGAGGGAGAGTGAAGATGCTGAGTGTAGAGCAGAAGAGCAGCACATGCTGTCAGAGAGGTGTCAAGCACAATAGTCGATTGACTGAAAATGTGTCAGGAAGTATTCTGACAGTTAAAAATGCCCCAAAATCCTGTAGTTCAAGCGTCTCAGTCGAGGGGTTTTTGCATTTTATATTATTCATGTGATAATAAAATGTATATTTTTCAGTTGACAAAGGACATTTAAAGATGTCTCCCCAGGCTTTAGGGAACTGTGATAGGCTTTTTTTCCCGACGTTTTTTAGACCAAAAGATGAATCTATTCACCAGTTGCAGCCTTAGTCGAGTGGTTTAATGAAACAATGTTCCAGATATTCTCAAACACAGGAAGCAAATGTCAGGGCTTCACTCAACATGTTCTACCTTCAAACAGAAATGTACAGCATTGTACTGCGCATCACCCTTGTTGTAACTGTATAAGGTTTACATGCACGTGGTCAGGTTTACACGTATTTCTTGCTTGTACTTTAAAGCAATTTGCCAGACAAAACATCAAAGTCATAAATGAGCTTGGGGAAGGTCAGAAAAAGTCATAAGTGTTCAAGCTTGCTTCCTGTATCTCATAACCAGTGCACCGCTGTCAGACCACTAATTACATCAGAGATCATTATCAGGGATAGTTCAGTTGGCAGTGCATATATCCAAGGATGTAACCTGTCAGGAGCAACCGGACCTCATCTTTGACCACCGTGTAAAATGGCTCAAATAACGGCTTATGATGATAAATCTCACTGTGCAACTGATTAGATTTCACCAAAACAAAATGAACAATGTACACTGTGCTGGTTGTGGTAATAAGGCCAAATAGCTGTCACTGTTAAATGCTGCGAGGCAGCATCTCAAGTGGCTCTTTCCTGGTCACATCACCCCCATTGAAATACCAACAAAACAGCACGAGATACAGTCAGAGGATTAAACAGAAATCAGTGGTGGGAGGATTAGAACAATGGCTACAGATGAATGCTGGGATTTTAAAAGAAAACATGACGGCTTAGCATCTCGGAATAGCCTTGCTGTCTGTGACCAGCTCTTACTTCATTTGTTGCAAAGTAAATTTGAGAATTTTTGCAAACAATAATAATAGTCAGGGCTGGAACTAATAATTATTTTCATACTTGATTACGAAATAAAACTGTGGAAAAATGCCCATAACAATTTTCTAGACCCCAAGGAGATGTCTTCAGATGTATTTTTTTAGTCCAAGTCCAAAATCCAAAACATATTCAATTTACTATAATGTTAAGGTAAGGGTAATGTTACTTTTGAGGAGCTGGTGTCATCAAATGTTACACAGTTTGGCTTAAAAAATTACTTAAACAATTAATGAATTCAGTTATCAAAATTGTTGCTAGTTAACCCATTAATGTTCAAATACACTATCACTAATCTTACTAAATATTTAGGCTGAAAAAATAAGTCATATTTTAAATCATATTTTTTAATTCATAAAGTATTTTCATCTCGTGTAAAGACGACCAAGAGGAATAAGAACTATTCAACACCGATCAGCACAGACAGATTTAACTTCACAGATACAATGATGTTTGCATTTTGCATTTGATTTTTATACATTATAGAGTGACTTAAACAGTCATCCTTAATAACTAGTTCGGTTATTGAAGAGGCACAAGCTGGAGTGGACTCCATGCCTGCTTCAGAGCTGTCAGAGTGCTTTGTGGTACTATACTGTTGGAGATTTCAGGCCCTAGCGACCAGCTCTGGTCCAGCGTTGTCAAGGAAACTATGAGGAGGGGGGGGTGCTGTCAAAGCGCCCACTCTCTGCAGCGGTCTCGTCTTTCAGCATTCATGCACAGTGAGACGGTTTCTTTTTTTGACAATGCCAGGGAGCGTATCATCATAATACGATGCACCCAGGTACTTGATACTTGCAGGAAAATGAGAATGATGGTTATCTCACTCTGTGGTTACCTGTAAGATTCATTGTTTGGCTCAGTGTGTTTTTACAGGTTTGTAAAGCACAGTTGGGGCGCCTAATAGAGCAAGAGTCAGCCTGCTTGGCAGGAGTGACCTGTATAAGGGCTCATAACAATCACAGTTGTGCAGTTAACGCAGCTGATGTGCCAAGTGTCTTCACTTTCAAGTGATATTAAGTTCTTGTTTTTCAGGCTGCTCTGTCGCTCCTGATGCTGAAGAATCCAATTTTCCCCAAATCTCATCATCTGTCAAACTACCACTACTCAGGTAAGTCACAGAAAATATCCTTTATTAGTATTTCAATAGATTTTAACATCTTTTTAAAATCTATAATAATGAGTGGTTGTGATTTACTTAGCGCTGATACAATTAATCAATTGATTAGAATCGTTTCAGCCAGTACCAAACGTCTGATGTGAGACTGCATTGATAAATTTGGGGTTGTAGGCTGTTAGGCTGTGGGGTTTTAAGCTATTTGAAGATATCATCTCGGGTTATAGGAAATTGTAACTTGTAATTGTAAGTTTCAGTATTTTTTGACCAAACAGGTAATTGATTAATTGAGAGAAATAGTCAGCAGATTGATAATTATTATAATGGCTAATCGAGCCCTAGATTTATTGCCCCAGCGTCTTCTGTGACAAATAAATAACCTGTAACAGAAAGTTGACTAAACTGATCACCAGTCATTGTCATGATTTCCTGGCATCCTTTTTTATCTTCTCTGATAAACCCCACCTATGTGGTGCACAAAGAAGTTCAAAACAAATGTTCATAGTTAGTTAAAAGCCCTGATTTCAACCAAGATAAATTCTGTAATTGTGTATGTTTGTGCTTTTATTTGTTCCTTAGTCAATAATCATGGACACATGGAGCATTTTCCCTCCCCCCATTTCCATCTTATTACCAAAAACAGTAATGGGCTCTCTAAGCCTCTAAGAAATGGCAGCTGCAGTAGCCAGAGTGTGGTGTTGCTGGTGGGGGTGGTGGGGGTGGTGGGGGTAGTAGGGGTAGTAGGGGACTATGGAGGATTGTCAGGGTCAAAGTGATGAGGGAAGGAGGGAGGAAGAGGGGAATAGGGAGGTGGGGGGTTTACAGCATGTGGTTAATCCCAAGCAGAAGACAGGAGAGCCATTGTTTATCAAGTGATTTGAGTGAATGTGTGTGTGGTTTTGGGGGGGGGGGGTGAACTTGTCTGGGTCTCCACACATCGAGAATAAAGCAAGATACTTACTCTGTGATTAAGTGTTTCTAAACTGGCTGCTAACACGCTGCTGCATCTCTCTTCCCTCTGTTGAAATGTCTTCCTCTCCCTCGCTCAGGATCAGACAGCTGGACGGCAGCTGAGAGACGCCAGTTCAACAAAGGCATCACTGCATACAAGAAGGACTTCTTCATGGTGCAGAAACAGGTACGTGTGCAGTTTCACACAGAAGGGCAGCAAAATCTAAACTCTCATTTGTAGTCATGATACGCCTAAGGCCACCTAGTAGCTGCGCAGTCGACAAAACTTCCCAGTTTACACAGTGTGCACATAATAATATCCTTCAGCGGGGCGGGGAAAGGGAAATATAGTCACCCTGGAACAATGTTTCTGCCTCGTTTAATCATTTCCAGTGTCGCAATCAATTGCTGCTTTTCCACAACAATGCAGAACAATTTAATTTTCTTGTCTGTGCGTGAGTCTTTGCATGCACATCAGTCACACACCACCACCACCACCCACCACAAGTGAATTTTCCACCTGTGGGAAACACTTGGAGATAGATCAGGAGCTGCTCTGATAATTGATTGATTGTTATGGTAATTTCTGAAGCAGAAGTGCCAAACAGTTTGTGATTTCAGCTTCTCAAGTGTAAGAATTACCTGCTTTTATTTGTTCATATATGTTAGTAAAGCAAGTGGTCTGGTGATCATGTGAAAGATAAAATCCAAAAATCCGCAGATTAAGCGATAATTGATAAAATTGCAGCCCAACTGAAGTGAAGCTTCTCAGATCAAATCAAAAATGTCAAGATTTCAAGTATTTTCCTGCTCCTGAATGATTTCATGTGCTCGATAACATGCATTGACACTAAATTAAATGTGTGTTTTTTTTTTGTATTTTTTTTTAATACAGGTGACCACTAAGACAGTGGCACAGTGTGTGGAGTTTTACTACACGTACAAGAAACATGTCAAGATCGGACGCAACGGGACGCTGATCTACGGCGAGGCAGAGCCTTTGGAGAGCAGGACCACTGAGGAGGAGATGGACCACAAGGTCAGTTAAATGTCTTAAAATACATGCAGTGCAGTAACAGATGTGGTTCTTGCTGATATATAGACACTTAGATGGTCATTTTAGAAAATTCTGCTGCCACAGTCAAAATCAAGACCCTGACATGAAGCAGGCCAAAGCTACTCCACCTGTCTCTGTGACTGAAACGACCGTCATACACAAAATATTGCTTGATTTTACCGAAAGCTAAAGTTAATCTGGTATGAAATCAGCAGAATGAATGTGACTGTTTAACCACAGGGAGATATGATTAGACATGAAACAACAGCAGAGTCCTATTTAGATGTGAAACTGTCGGGCGTCAATTCAGAAATAACTGCTCAGAATGTCTTCATTGACCATCCGAGTCTTCAAACGAACAGCGTGAGAAAGGCTGCAGCTCACTGCACCGTTTATTAACATCAGATGCAGAGATTTCTTTTAACCACGGAAACATTGCAAGTGCAGTGTTGCTGGTTGTTATGGAAACTGTGCTACATATATACATGGCAACAAGTCTGAATCTACCTTATCATCTTAATCGAGTAACTCACTTTTTCCTCTCGCAACGTTTACTGCATACCCTTAAAAAAAGAACTACAAATACTTTAAAACCAGTGTTCATAAAAGTTGCTACGTATGGGAAAGGCAACGTGTGAAACAGTTGACGGCAGAGCTTTCTAAATGAGCATGGAGCTGTTAGTTTCTCTCCCAGAGGCTTGCGTCTTAAAACTGTACTTCCTCGGGCTGGCAGGGCTCTCACAGGCTGGAGCCGCAGCGGGAGGAGGACAGCAGGAAGTGGGAAGGGTCAGCTGACAGGAAACAGGATGTCGGCCCCACCAGGGTGACACACACGCTGCAGTCCACTGAGAACGTGAGTGTGAAATTGATTATCAGTTCTGCTTAGGAAATGAACCAATGTCTGAGCAAAAAATAAAATAAATAAATAAAACGAGTAGATAAAAGGATTGAAGAGGTCTGTGTGATGACATCCACCATCAAGTTCCTCTTTATGGATCTTTGGCCTCATAGATTAGATAAAAATGTTTTGATTTCATCCTGCAACACATGACATCAGTCATTTGTACTTTTCAACAATGGCCAATTCCCAGTCTGTAACACAGTCAGTCAGAGAGACCACAGTATCCCTAATGAAATACCCTTGTCTCCGTGTTTACTGAGAAACTGCACTGACCCAAATATAAAACGACCTCCCTGTTTTCCAACAGATGTTTTTGGAAAAAGTCTCTTTGACCATATAAAACAGTTTCAGTCTTGTCCTGCCGGGAAAGTTTCCCTGAAGTACTGAAAGTTTAACAGTAAGACAGCCCTCGCCCTTGAACCCTTTTCTGTTACAGAAGTGAAACATGAATTACTTCTATTGAAGCTTGACGTGAAGTGTGTCCACATACTGCATGTTTCCAGTCCCAGCCCCGACTCTTTGTTGGGTTTATAAGTCACACAGACCTTTTTTGGACATGCTAAATTTATCTGTTTGTTAAAGTGAAGGCTTTTTGTCATTCGGACATGGTCATCTTTAACAGTAATATTAATGTTAACTCTGCTGCCTGTTTCATATTCGATAGTGAACATGCATTGAATGACAGGAGTCGGGACTCTTGTTTCATTGCTGTTTGCTGGCATGCTGTATGTAAAGTGTTTGGCTGGATATTCTTTCATTCATCCTTAAATTAGCATGTAAATTAAAACTATGGTGAGAGTTTTTTAACCTTTCTGTTTGATATGAGAAGAACCTCCTCAGCAACTTAACAGTGGTTCCTTTCACAGTGTTTCCTAGTTTAATAAACTGGTTTATTTTCTTTGTGCATAAAATATTGAGATATTAAATTTATTACTGAGATCTTAGAAGGCAGAGCATGATGAGCTGCTGGAGCCTTTCATATCAGACTTGTGCCGTGTTCAGAGTGTTACGTGGTCCAACCTAGTACGACTGCAGTTGTGACCAGCGTCCTAATTCAGACTGTTAAACAGTCAGTTAACATAAAGGGGTGCGTTTCTGAAAGGGGTCTAACACTGCTTCGGGCATGTGGAAGCAGTTGAAATTATTTTATTTGAATGTTATTATTTTTCACACACTGTTTTTTGAGCTCCTCATTATGACATTCAGTGATGAGCAGTAATTGTCAGCTCGACAGATTACTTGGTAAAAGGAGGCTGTTGTATAAACAGAATGAAAAATAATATGGTAAAACACAGTTGGAATGATAAAGAATATGTCTTCATAGGAGAAGTTAAAAATGAATATTGTACTTAAAGAAAGACTTAAAATGTCTTTATATCTGCGTACAACTACATAACAGTGTGTTCTAAAAAATTTCTTACATGTTTGCCTATAAATGCCAGGAGAGCTACAGACACACTCACACCTACATTGAGTCAGGTAAACACACATTTAAAGTAAACAGAGCCTGTGCAGGAGAAATTTGTTATGCAAAGACTTCTCCTAAACCCTCACAAAAAGATAAAAACAACAACAACAACAACAACAACAACAAAAAAAACAAAACAAAAAAAAAAAAAAATATATATATATATATATATATATATATATATATATATATATATATATATATATATATATACCACCAATTGATGCCAGTTAGAAACTTCAGTTTGCGCCTTCAGACTCTCACGTTTGTCCTTTTGAACTCTCGGACTTGTCCTGAAGACTAGGTGTTGGATTTGCTTCCCCCTGCTGGAAGTTTAAAGGGGGATAACGTGGCTGATGACAACCCTCTCTGGATTGTGAAACTCCATTATGTCCGACAGTAAACAATGACTCAGCAAGAAACATTTATCCTTCTTATTTCCATTGGATATCACCATTTCCTACACATCAGTGGGTGACAAGTGTCAGGCTGCATATGTTGCTGTTTTCTTTAACTGTGAGTCCATATGTTTGTTTACTGGCACATGTTTTCACACCGTAGTAACACTATGCTACATAAAAGGGCATCGTAAAGCAGGTTCAGGCTCATTATTTTCTTTCCTAACTGCTCTCAGTGACTGTGTTAAATTAGAGCTTTCATGTTAACTACACCTTTCTTTTTTATTGTGTGTGTGTGTGTGTGTGCACGTGCACAGCCTGGGACTGTCCTGATCATGAAAGGCCAGGAGGACATGGGGAGGGACCAGCCGCTGTCCCGGGTCATCCATGCCCCTCATCCACCTCCTCCCAGCTCCAAACCACGCTACGATGGCAACGCACGCCGGACGAGCCCTTCAACAGGCAACAAAGGCTCAGCCAGTCAAGAGGGAGAGTTCCCCTGCAAGAAATGCGGCAGGTCGGTCACTGACGTTGTGTAGGAGCTGCTGGTCTGGCTCTGTTTACTTATGCAAAACTGACAGCATCAGTCACTGGAGTTACATAAGCAGCCTTAGACTGAACTAGCCAGATATAAAATGCAGAATTTCTGCAGGAAGTGTTGCTAATGCCATTGCCCACTCAGAATACATATTAGTAAATAAAGGCAAGTGTCTTCTGGTGTCTGTTTGAAAGAATCAAACCGTCCTGTCATGCTTTGATTAAATAACAGCTCGTCCTCTGGCAGCACCAGGCCTGTTTTTGCCAGCCGTGTCCTAGCAACTGAAACACAGAGTAGATACGGCACATCGCGCCTCTTGTCAATGCAGTTCTACCCAGTGACAGGACAAGATCTACTCACTCTCCTTAAATACCCACCCTGCTCAAAGTGTGCTCATGATAGAGAATCCACCACCACAGAGCCTCATGAATCAGTCATTTCCAGACATCCAGAAATGAAATCTAGATATTGCATAAATATGGAAAGGTTTGTTCCAAAACACATGACTACGCATTTTATGCAGCTACAGACCCCCTGCTGAGTCACCTGCTGCTGAGAGTTTTATTTTAGAACAGCTGATAAGTCCATTACTCGGTCAATAGAAATTTTAAACCAAACTTTTATCATAATAAGCAAAAACATTTTCTGGTACCAGTTTCTTAAATGTTTTCAGCTTTTTTCTTATTTATACAACTATAAATTGACTATCTTTAGGACTGTTGCTCAGGCAAAATGACCAATTTGAGTATGTCATCTTGGAAATTGTAATCGTTATTAATGAGACATTTAATGAGAAATTAATCAGCAGATTAATTCGTGATGAAAATTTGCAGCCCCAGCGCCTTTTTGTGAATCTGAAGTCGAGGAGTGACCTGGCCCTGTAGACAGTTATCCAGCCCTTATCTCCATGCATCATACTGAACCTTGACCTCAGTGTTTATGGAGAGACATAGAGACTAACCACTGTATGAAAGTGCTAAATTTAGAAACAGGAAATGTTGCAATGCAAGAACATACGTATGCAGTATCAACAAGGATTGGGTAGTTACCGTGGCAGTTTATGTTTTATTGCAACAAGCATGAGGTAAACGGTAGTATCTGCCAGAAATGTGTGCTTGCATGTATTTGATTGGCCACTGCAGTGTCTTTCTGCATGACGTGTTACTGCACTGTGGCAAAGGTTGAGCCGAGTTAAACCTTTATACCAAATACACGTTGTTTTTTTCCCCTGAGCTCACTACATAGGCATCTCTGCTACATCGTCTCATTTAAATGAATGAAGGGGTTGTGTTTTTTAAGATTTAAGATTTTGCCCCCCTTTTTTTTCAGTGCTCTTATTAATAACTTCTCCAAGAAACGATGTCTCTGACCTCCTCTGTCCTCTTCCTGTAGGATTTTCTACAAGGTGAAGAGTCGCAGCGCCCACATGAAGAGCCACGCCGAGCAGGAGAAGAAGGCGGCAGCGCTGCGTCAGAAAGAGGCCGAGGAACGAGCGGCGGCAAAAGCAGCGGCCGAGGCCGCCGCCATCCTGGCTGCTCGGCAGCAGAACGGGACACGACAGGCGAGCGGGGACAGCACCAATGATGACTCGTCAGACAGGGAGGACGAGGACGACGAGGACTGGCAGTAAGAGGAAGGCCGCACACTCTGATCGTCAAGTGGCTGGTTCTCTGTGATGGGAGGAGAAATTTTTTTTTTTTTTTTTTTTTTTTTTTTTTTTTTTTTTTAAAAAAAGAAGAAGAATCCCTCCTGTGAACTCTGTACATTTTGTGGAACAAGAAGACTTCCGTTGCTTGGCACATTCAGGGACAGATTTACACCTGTGTATGTGTTTGAGTGTGAATGTGTGGACTGAGTGAGAGTGTGTGTGTGTGTGTGTGTGTGCGCGTGTGTGTGTGTTAACTCACCAACGCCCCTTTACTCTGCTTGAAAAGCTTTTCAGGAGTTACCTCTCTTGGTCACAGGGCTCGGTCAAATCAAAGCCATGCCGCTCCTCTCGGCGCTGTCCTGCCCTCCACGCCAGGCCGCGGCCTTTCCTCAGCACTTTGAGTCCCGCCCTGCTTCGTTCATCAGGCGTGGAACTTGCTGGACCCCTTTTTTTTCCCCCCTCTCTCGATGAGCCACGGCACGCAGCTGCTTAAGCTGCATCCCAACTCTCCAGCATCGGATGAAGTTTTTTGACAATATGAACGCTGAAATGTGACAGCTGGGGGGGGGGGGGCAGCAGCGATGCAAACAAACAGGATCGTGATGACGGACAGATGGGTGGATGGCCTGTGTAAACTGTCGCCTCAGTTTCGCCGCTCTTCTGCATTCGAGGCTGCCAAAAGCTTTCTCAGACGCATGATGTGCACCAAAAGCGTTCCCTCTCTTTCTGTGAGCGTTGTTCATTTGGGCTTTAGTTCTGTGAATCTCCCCTTCGGCCCTCGTCACTTTTTATAGTTCAGTTTGTTCCTCACTGTTGATGCCTTGGATGTTTTGATGCTTTTTATCTTGAAATGACAATCAATTTTACACTGTCGTTGTTTTGTTTTTTTTTTTATATGATACATATATACAGGTAAACGTTACTTTTTCTGCCTGTGTAGCTATATATGGTTATTGTTGTTGTTTTTGTGAATATTCTTGTTGATGATTATTAATATTATTAATATTATTATTATATCCTGGTTTTGGCTGCAATTTAATTGAGCGCTTTTTTCCGTACTTGTCCATAGCTTTTCTTTTCTTTTCTTTTTTTTTTTTCTTTTTTTTAAATTTTTTTTTTATTTAAACAAAAAAACAAAAATAATGCTACTTGCTGCCTGTTTATAACTGTGAGAATTTCTTTTTTGGAAGCCAGACATGAAGAAAAGGCAGAAACGTATGTGCAATAGAACAAGTTGACCCCCTGTTACCAGAGTGTCCAAGCCTCCCCCTCCCTGCCCCCTTCCCCTCTGTGCCACGCTTGCCCCCGGCTGCTCTGAATGCCTCGCTGTCAACTGTGTAACTGATAGGAGGCACTGACTCTGCAGGTCTCTATAGATACACATAACATAGCGGGAAGGACAACAAACAGCACAAACTAATTCATTCTGGAAATAAATCTCCACGTTTCCGACATGCTTACTACCCTGAAGTTTTAGCCAGTTTTTTTTTCTTTTTTTTTTTCTTCATAATAGTGAATAATTGATTGATACAAACTGGCTTTAAGAAAAGCAAAAACACTGCAAACCAAATTCTACTCAATTTTTCAAAGTTTTTACAGGTTTTGAATTTACATTTTCTCCCATGGACTTCTCTGGCATTTTCTTTGTTTACTATTTTAGATTTACCTCAGTCTGTAGATTATCTATTGTCATTAACAAACAGGATTTTTATTGCACACCACACTTAACTCAACACAAATTTCAGTTTTTTCTTTTTCTCACAGGGAATTCAAACAGGAGGTTTTGAAGTTACATTGACCTCTGTCCCGACATTTCAGCCAGAGATTTACACTTTTCCATGACTGTTAACAAACAAACAAACAAAAAATACTGATACGAAGACAAACTTAACTGTAAGCCATGCATAACCCAGATTTTACAGTTTTTGACAAGAGAATGTTGACACAAGATATCGACCCCTACCAGATACTGTTTCAGCCAGTTTACTTTTTACCCTTTCTATGGGTTGTTGATGATGGCAGATAATTTATTCACAAAAATAACTAACATTAAAAGGAGCAGCAACATTCTTAACTGCAAACCATACTTTACTCAGATCAAGTAGTTTTTGACAGGAAATTTTGAATACTGGAAGTTTTGTATATTTCATTTGTTTTTTAAAACCAGATGGTACTTCTTTACACTTCTCACATACTGTAAATTTTGTCAGTAAATTATTTACTGTAACCAACAAACAGGCCAATGAAGGAGTTTTTTCTTTCTTTTTTTTTTGGCAAAGCATACTTAGGTTTTTATAGGAGAAACTGAATGCAACATGAGACTTAATTTTTTTTCTTTCAGATATCAAAAATATCTAAAATGTGAGTTTACCTTGTACACTTGCCATAAACTGTAAATTTTTAGTCGGTAATTATTTACTGTCATCATCAATCAGACAGCAGAAGCATTCTTTTCTGCCAACCATTCTTCAGTCAGATATTGATGTTTTTTAAAGGCCATCATCAGATTCATTTACTTGGTGACTCTAAAATTTAAACATTTTGTGCCAGAAAGATGAATAATATTGATTCTCTCTTTTGCTTGCACACAAGAGTGTCGGAAACTGCATTGAGGTTGTTGTGACACCAACACACTCCGTTGAAACCTTGACTTTGTGGGTCAGCAGCTACTGGCTGCCTGGCACAGGTTCTGTATGAGTAAGGGAAACTAGTGAATAATTTAATGAGAAAATGTGCAATTAGTAACATTTAAATGTAGATTTGATTTGTCTGCCAAAGCATGGTGGTGGTTTAGACAGAATTTATAATATCGAAACCTCTCTGCATCATCAGTCTAACCCTACATTGTGTATCTATGGTTGCCTTTTTTTCTGTTTACCTTGTTGCTGATAGCAGGCACTGAATTGGACTATGGAAACAGCATGTTTTGATCTTTCTATCTCTACATATCTCTATGTTAAGCCCTTAGGCCCAGAGCCAGCCTCTGTTGCCGTAGCAACAAATGGGTTAAAGGGTTATTTTCCTTTAAAGGACAAACCACAGTCCACAGTGGGGAGTTGGGGGAGGAACGGCTCCAATTACCAGTTACTCCACAAGTTAAACCTGGGTCTATGCACAGACTGTGTGTATGTGAGTGTGTTTTGGTGAGTGGACATACTGTTAAAAGTGTGTGTGTGTGTGTGTGAGAGAGAGAGTGTTTTGAGGTCTAATGTTAAACTGTATGCCAGTCAATGGAAAAAAACAAAATTTGCAGACTGTTCACATGTTAATTTATATTTCCTTTTTATTTGGGCTTGTCTTGAGGTTCTCGCAGGGGGAAATTGTCACGAGAAAGGTTTTCAAGCTGTTTAAGAAGCAGAATTATGGATGATATTGAGGCCACGACACACAGAGCTGTAAACTTTCCTCATTTCATCCAGTTGGTTAAAGGTATTTTGGGGGTAAAAAGGTTTATTTAGCTAAAGATTAGAAAATATATATGAATGAAATTCTATGTTTGCATACTTTCTATGCTATTTTCATATGGGGTTCACACTAATGATGAAAACGGAAAGGAATCTCAATTGCTTTTTACTACAGTGTAACTTATTTGTTTCGATTTGATTTTTACCACCTGTGTTTTTAGTAATGATTCATGAAGCACTGTATATTAAAGTTTTAAAATATTCAGCAAACTTTTGAATGTGTCATTTTCTTTCTTTCTGTGATCTAACTCCACACCAAGCACCTGAAAAAAATGATGGCTGTTGTTGTTGATGGCATTTCAGAGCAGAGCACGTTTTAGTTGCACAAGGGGGCAGCATTGTTGCAGCAGTTCAGGCGGTGGAGTACCTGCACAGAGCAGAGGGGGGCGGTGTCGTAGCACCAGCCAAGCAGTGCTGTGCTCCAATGACTGACAGCTTCATACCCAGGTGTGGTTTGTTTGATGGAAACCTCAGCTCTCATATAGTGGTTTGATGGGTTAAAGGTGTCAAGTCAAATTTATATTATATAACACAAAATCACAAGTTTTTTTTCAGGGGGCTTTACAGTCTGTACAAAACACACTCAGTCTCTTTGTTGCTGTGCTTTTCTTTACAATGTTAGAATTAGGGTTACAGTTGTAGTTCTATGCATCTTCACAATCTTCAGATTCATACATATCAGCGTCTGTTTCATTAGGTGTTCTTCTCATATCATATCTCCTAGATGCTTCAACATAGAAAACTCTGAAACTTACTGAAAAATTAACAATATATTATTGCAGAATTTGTATTAATCAGTGATGGCAGCAATCCAGAGAGGTCTCATACAACTTAGCACCAAATGTTTTATCAAAGTTTGACAAGATATGTAAATGTCAATACAGACAATTGTAAACAGGAGGTAAAAAGATCCAAGGCACTATGAGTCCTGATTATTAAAGAAAAACCTTTCCTGTTTCATTTAAACACATTTTTTCATGTATAGTTTTTGATTTATAATATATTTTAACTGTGTCTCTTAATTAGATGTTTAGAAGACTTTATGCACAGTCAATGTACAAATGTATTAATTCTTTGTCTTGTTTTTCGTCCTAATCTCTGCCTCAATCAAAAAAATAAATAAGTAAAAGCAATATTCTGTTTTTGTTGTTCAGATTGTTGCTCAGCAGTGTCAGTATGCCGAGCAGTAATTCAACA
Organism: Trachinotus anak; assembly: GCF_046630095.1. Taxonomy (NCBI): domain Eukaryota; kingdom Metazoa; phylum Chordata; class Actinopteri; order Carangiformes; family Carangidae; genus Trachinotus; species Trachinotus anak. The sequence continues at coordinate 10,412,409 of NW_027273866.1, read as the reverse complement.
CTGTTCAAGCAGGAATGACTTTGTTTTGTATTTTGTTATCTAACCAACCCATAGATAGTGGCACAGAAAATATCCTGACATAACTGTATACAATCTGGGGAGTTTTTAAACAGTAAACATAATCTGCAGCCTTGGATCAATGCAGAGCTTCCTGTTGTTTCTCAGACTGGGATAGGTTTTACATAATTCTGTATATTGGTTGCACTGCCATGAGCGCAGCATCACTAAATGATCGTACTTTCTGCATATGTGGGCCTACATTATTACTAATTTAGGTGAAAGATTTCATGCATAATGTCAGTATGGAGAAGGCAGAAGGCTAAGATTGGCAATATTTAGTTCACTGTACGGGAGACAAGACAAAACAGCTCTAATGTAGACCTGCTGTGACTCATCTGGGTTTTACCAGAGCCATGTTTACCTAACAGAGAATTCTGGCAGGTTCAGTACCCTCCTAAAGGAACCTGGTTATGTTAGAAAGCAACTCTAACATGAGGATCTCATTTTACCAGTGTATCATCAATCATGACCTGGGATCAGAATAACTACCAGACTTTAAGCAGTGTGATATATTTGAAATTCCTTAAATCTTACGTCTGGTTATTTCCATTGAGTTGTATTGATGTAAAACACAAGACTGGTGAAACAAGCTGCTGCCACTGCCCCAGACAGACAAAGAGACAAGAGACAAGGAAGTGACATCCTCACTGATGACCTGCCTTGATATGAGGACTGTCAGACTGCATTTTTTTATTAGTGACATGTAAAAAAAAAACGAAAGGACTGAGGGCCCTGTTTGCTTGTTGTATTTGAATATTGTCACTGTAGAGCAGGTGAACTCTGTGAAGATGAACTGAACATTGTCATAGAATGTGCACATGAATATGTGAAAATGGAAATTGGATCACTGCATTTTATTTTAATTTTTACTTAAATAACACATTACTGTGGGAAGTGGGGTCACATGACTGCTGACCTGAAGAGCACAGGTGTTGCTGACTGGGCAGCTCACACAGGTGCTTTGAGTTTTCTTTGTTCTGTGTCCTGAGCTCATTCTCTGTTTGTCCTTCAGCTGAGCTGCTTCCCTCCATCGTTTCACCTTTATTTGTTGAGTGAGTAGTTTATTTCATTATGTTTTCTCAAGTCATGTTTAAGTACAGCTAATCTGCTTGGTTCGTTTTCACATGATCATATATTTAAAGTCAGAATGTATTGGTGTACTGATTTTGATTTAGATTGTCTGTTGCTTAATTCAACATAATATGATAGAATTTGACCTGTTTGTACGCTTTTTTTTATTTGTAGAATAATAACCACTCACCTGTAACCACTCACACCTGACTGACTGACTGCAGGTAAAAGATTATACACTTCAAATGGACCCTGCTGATTGCTTCTCCTGTTTTGCACATATTCATGAAGTCATGTCCAGTGTAATCCAAGAACACGTACATGTGTGAAAAATTACATTTTCATTTTCAGGTTTACATGATCATTTGAATAAAGTCCCCCATTGGTTTCTATAATGACCTTCACATTTAGAATTTTAGTTTATTTCTCTGCACCAGATGCTTTGAGGGTGGAAACACTATAATAGAATCATGGGTTGTGCTTCTAAAGGAGAACCCAACCCTTTTTAAGAATTCAGATTTCAGAATTGATTGGTCAATAATTGTGAGCAGGCAGCGCTCTCCTCTAAAGCTGGAGACCAGAGAGAGAACCTTAAAATGTGTGATGTTCTATAACAGTGAATTGAGCTCTGGCGTGGGCCCATAAAATATTTGTGAAATTTCTTACATCAAAATGAAGATTTCAAATCATAAACTTAAAATCCAATTTATGACAAACCCTATATAGGCTCAAAATCATTTTGAGCCTATATAGGGTCGGGGGGGAGTAAATTATGCTATTGGATAGTTCTATCATGGATCTACGATAGCTTCACTAAACAACACAGGATGAAATCAGAGCAATGTAATGCCATTTAATGTCGGACATGTGTTATTTGGCTTTTATTTAACATAGTTTCACTTTCTTACTGCTCATGTGTTGCTCATTAGAAAAAAAACTGTCCAGCAAAGCTCATTAGGTCTCATCTGGGTGCTCCTTCACCAATTTAGATTTTCAACATTTAATCATGGATCTGTGTGGAAAGGCAATAACACAAAATACAAGCTGCTTTTATAAAATAAAAAATGCATAGTACTTGCACATTTACAAATGCTCTGTCTGGAAAAAAGGATACATAATGCAATAGGAGGTCATTGGTGTGACAAACATCAGTATAAGGCCATTGTATTGTTGCTCTACACGTGGCATTTATTTTTGACATTGGGGCGTCTTGTAAATATGCAAATACACTTTTTTTTTCTTTATGAAAGCAGTTGTGTTTTGTGTGGTTGCCCTTCCGTACGGATCCATGGTTAAATGTTTAAGATGAACTAAAATTATACTCTGTTTATTACACCTATTAGGTCATCATCACTAATCCATCAGAAAATAAAAATAATGTGGATGTGATTATTAATATGTATGTGGCTTGAATATTATGTTCAAGGTGCTTGTTTGGAAACTTGCCGTCTCTGATTTGTTGTGAAGGAGCTCATTGTGCTATAATGATGACATAATGAGGAACTACTCCCTAACAACTCTGTTTGATTTATCACTCTACTGACCAAAGCTATACAACTGTGAAAACAACCACAATATGCTGATGGATTTCACTTCAGTTTACGATACAGTTCTGTTGTAATCTGTAGCAAATGACCCTCTAAGAAAGTCTCACAGTGGGAAATAAAGATGCAGTGTCCTGGCAGCTTCCATAGCTTCATGTTTATGAGATGGGAGTGGAAACTATCACTAACTACAACCTCAACAGGACTGTAGACAACATCCGACCTACAGTGGATGGGTGGAGGAGCACCCACATGTGACCCAATTTTTAGTACATTTTTCTCCAAATGACCAGTGACTTATCACTTTATTCACCAAAGCCGTCCACACAGTAAAATACCACTTAAACCACAACAGAATTTAAACTTTAACGTAGCCTGTTTTATGCTGAGAGATGTGGTGTGACCATTTGTATGTTAGGTTACCAGCAGACAATTTAAAAAACTGTTGTTAACTATGCTAACAACTGATTCAACACTATGAACAAATGACCAGTGTTTGGGTAAAACAAAGACACTGTAAAAGAAGAAATGGTTGTTTCAATATCTGTGTACTGATACAAAGCAGAAGACTGTAAAATGCAAAGTTTTGGTGCTCATGAGTTCCCACAGAGTGTGACTCTGCGGTTACAAGGGTTAAAATTTGTACTTGTCTGTGTCACATACTGCGGATGGTGTGTGCTGACCTGTACAGTTTTCTTTGTCTAACCTCACCACTGATCATTTGTTCAGTTTTGATTCAGTCTCTCTTTAACAAATGCAAATCTCCTCACCACAAGAACAGTTATTTCACATGCACAAGCTTGAATATATCATGCAGATTTATTTTACAGGTTTACAAAGGTTGATTTACAACTACAAACTTTGGAATTATTTGTAAACATTACTTGACAAGCTCAAAATAATTTAGATCCTAATTTGAGCCTATATGGTGTCAGGGGGGAGTAAGCCAGGGGACCCCAGCTGCAGCCCAGGCGTCTCTCGATGGGTGGCCGCAGGGCCCTCTGTTTCAACAACTCTGCTCATGATTCTCACCATATTATGGATACTAGGCAGAGCTGTTGCTAGCCAATGCTAATGCACAAGTCAATACAGCTCAGTTTCTCTCTGCAGGCTATAAACTTACTCACATTTTCAACTTTTTTTCTCTGCTTCCACTACAATTTTCATTCCTCATTTTGTTCATGTCTTAATATTGCTTTAGCTGCTTTTACATACAAATTCAAGCCAGCAGCACAGTTTAGGATAAGTTTATGCAGTAACAGCGATCCCATCACAATTTCTTCAGAATTTGCAGTCTCCAGTACTACATGTATGAATGTCCCTGCTATGTTTTTACCTCCTTGCTAAACAAAAAGCAGCAGTTAGAGTGGAAAATGCAAACATTCAGGCGTGTATTGCGGCTATGTCTTAGTGTATATGACTGTGACCATGTAGGCTGGTTAGGATCTGAGGCTGAAAATGAAACAATGAAGGGAACTGCCAACTCCCACTAGTTAGCACCAGGGCGAGCAGCAGGGCGGTCCGGGGAAGGCAAACAAGAACAGCATGCAACTCATCTGTGTCTTCATGTACTCTTTTTGCCTGTTCCAACCCGTGGGAGGAGGAGGAGGAGGAGGAGGAGGAGGAGGAGTACAACAAATAGGAGGGATGGGTGGCAAAAGGCATCTTAACTTTATCTCTCTATCTTACAGCTGAACAAAATTAGATATCAGAGTGAAGGCTTAGGAGAACGCTGAATCACAAAATTGCACGAAAGCTAGTTCACATCCACCTCAGTGCTGTTTGTCATTGAAAAATTACATTCATCCTTTGCATTTAAAAACACAGGCCCTGAGAAATTCCTCCAAATCAATGATAATTTATATGTGCACTGGTATTGCAGAATATCCATCACATCTGCACAGACACACCACAGGTTATTTATCACGTCCCTCAGGAAATCAGACTGTCTCCAATTCCTGTCGAGGCTCTGTCAACATGTCCAAAGAGAGCCTGGCGAATGTGGCCAGGTGCTCTCCCTCTGTATGTGAGAGTTAGAGAGAGAAAACTAATGGGATTTTTTTTTTTTTTTTTTTCCTTTTTTTGCCCTTACTCTCAAACACTCATCAGTTCCTTCATTATGCTCAAGCCCAGTATGATACTGTATGTTCCTGGCCATCAGATCTGAGCCCAGCAGGAGCCTGAGGCCATTATCCTGCCAAAGCGTGGATGAATCTGCCGTAAGAAGTGTGAGATTTCTGTGAAATATGGCGGCTACAATCTGCAAGACATTTCCAGCTACAGTACGGCTGCAACTAAGGAATCTCTTCAGCCTATTTATTGAGCATTTAGTCTATAATATATCAGAAAATAGTGAACAATACCTCTGACAGTTTCAATTAAATCAAGGTGATGCATGACATTCCCTAACTAGCTAGTGTTATGATAACCTGCTAAAATTTAAACTAACTGCTAACCTGCTAAACTGATAAACGGTTAACATTAATCCACTGCTAAAGCTCAAAGCAAGCGGGGCAGTGGACTCTCAGTCTTTTTCCATTATATCTTAAATCTGGACACATTTTCTGTAGTAATCTGTCGAGGGAGTGAATTTAATTTGTTTATTGTTTCATATATTGCACCTTTGGATTGAGTTTGTTCATTTGCCATCATCTGCATGCAAATGCTAACATGCTAATGCTAAAATACATAGTTTAATGATTACCATATTCACCATCTTAGTTTAGCATGCCAACATGCTGAGGCTTATGGGAAGGTCATTAGTTTTGCAGGTTTTTTTTGTTCATACATCAAAGTATTGATCACATTGAAATTGTGACCTGGTGGCTCTACAGGAAAGGTCAGGGGAATCACCAAAGGATTCATCTTCTGGGGAACATGAATGTCTGTACAAAATATCATGGCAGTCCATCCAGTGGTTGTTGAAACAGACCAACTTGACTAACATTGCTATCCATGGAGCCACACAACCTAGCATGGTTAAAAACAAATGATGTAAACAAGTCTGTTTTTAATATCAAGCCAGGAGAGACCTTCATGCATTACCGACACAATTCTTAACCTAAACCCACAGTGAAATACCACGTGAGGTGCTGTCTTGTGGTACTTTTCTCCTGACGTCACCAGCAGAAGCACCAGGCTGGACAGTAATGAAGATGGAATAACAATAGGGTTATTAAATTGTGTCATATGTGAAAAGTTTGAGCAAAATTATTCCCCATCTTAGTTACCATCCTATAGGTTTCACTAATTATAACCTGTGGTTCCCAGACGCTTTCCTTTTTCAACCTGATCGGTTAAAACACAGTTTATGTCAGAGGTAAAGGAATGATTTTGTAATTAGAAAATAATTAGTTCCAAATACAGTACTTTTAGAAACTTTCAAAATGATTGCTGCTACTTAAATATTCAACCTGCGTTTAAAAAACATTATTTACAACAGAATTAACAGAGAAAACCATTGAGGTTGTTGCTGATTAAAATTCACAAGGTCCACTAATTGTTTCAGTGCAAGGTCCAACTCAGGAATACTGGAGATATACACGTTTCTTATGAACACAGAGGGAAGAGGGTGCAAAGTCTGTGAAAACAGACTAAACTAATGTTGGTGTCCACAGTTAAATTTCACTTTAATAGGGAGGCCCTTGTTATTGAAGCTGCTAGAAGCCTAATAACACAGGCATGTTCACCAGATTTGTAGCCTTTAGTCCTAACAAAAACATGATTGATGTACCAAAATGGTATTTTATTTTGGAGATCAGGCTCAGGCTCAGAGGCCTGGCTACCTCATTATCTACCCCAGCACAGAGGCTTCCTCCTGGGCTTGGAGTTGCTGATGAATCCCCTCTCTGTGTGTGTTTACAGGGAGCTGGCTGCCATACAAATGCTCATGGCAGCAGTTCCTCTTTTCTGCACACACTGGCTCCATATTAACAATTACAACACCAGAGGGCCTTTTTATACACATCTGCTGAGATGGGGAGCTGCAGTGGAAACAGATACATCCAGCAGCTCTAATCAACTGCAGAAGAATCCTGGAGAATGGGGCGAGAGGGAGGGTAGCAGGAGGGTAGGGGGTAATGTAAAGGAGGAAGGAGGAGGAGGATTTATGGAGGGTGGAAAGACACAAACAAGGGAGGCAGCAGGTAAAGGAAGGGAGAGAACAGAGGAATGGAAAGGATTCAAAGGAGTGGAGGAAGGAGGGATTGTGAACTGAGGGAGTATCTGAGACAGCCATACATATTCAGTGACAGAAATGAGGACCAGATTCTGCTCAGTAACCACCGAGGTTCTCATCATCGTGCACCTCACATGAAACTGCTGGAGCCTCTGGATTGAAGCGTTCAGCCAGACTCCAACAGGACACTGGGGGATGCTTCACAGGGCCCTGACTTATCATTTCTCAAGACAAGAGGTCGCAAAAGGCATGTTTTACAGATTTCACACGGTGCACTTTATTCAGCCTGAACTGTGCCGGACAGCTGGACTGTGATGATGATGGAGGGCGGGGGGGCTGGTGGACCGTGTTATTGCAAAGTCAGGGGAAAACCTGAGCAGTTTTGTTCTATTTTTAGTTGACCTTTTTGTAGAATAAAAAAAATATTATCAGCGTTTGATAGATAACCTAATGTCCCAATGGTACTTTGACAAACTCAATCTTTAAAGGAGCAGTACAACATTTTGGGATTATTTGCTCTCTTACCAATAATTAGTTGAGTAGTTGAGATTGAAACAACTCTTGTGTCTGTACTCTCACTGTAATGCCACTGCTAGGAGAAGGTTAGCTTAGCTTAGCACAATGGCAAAAAAAAAAAAGGAGGAAACAGCTAGCCTGGCTCCAGTTTCATATTTACTGTACACACATGAGGGTGGTATCAATCTTCTCATCTAACTCATAGCAAGAATGCAATTTCCTAAAATACCAAACTATTCCTACAAAATGTTAGGATTTAAAATTATGAACTTTTATGTAGCTATGTTTGTTTTACTACTATGGACTTACAGCGTTTTGGGTACTAGCTCTTGATGTGTATTTTTAAAGTGGATTTCATAAATAGAGGAGGACAGTTCAGGCAAGTTCATATGTGGAGATAAAAGGGGCTATTTGTAAGTTTTCTCTGCCACCTAAAGTGGTTTCTTGCTGGGAGCGCGTGGCGGTGATTGTCGCTTGAGAGCTTTGGCCATCGTTGCGTTTACAAAGCAAGAGGTCATAATACTTCCTCTGAGCAGCACGACTTCTTCAGGGCAGAGTGGAGCCTACAGTGAGTTGCTATCGGAGGGTGAGGAGACAGGCTGGGGCTAGCTGGTTAGCATGCTCACTTCAGCAGAAGAAAAGACGTGACTGAGACAGGCGGTTAACATTGGTGTTGGTTTCCACTCTTAACAACGAACATAATTACAATGAATCATCTTGTCACCCCATCAGATGTATGCTAATGAAATGACGCAGGTTGGGAAAGCCCTGGTTTAAAGGAGCATTCACTTGTCTTTTCTGCCATTTTCTTCCACGATTTAAACACTAAAGTCTCAGTTTCAACTATCTGGAGCATGGAAGCAATTATGTGTTTTGATTTAATACCTTTAACAACCTCGTAGAAAATGACATCCTTTGTCTGAATAACTGCCTTCAAAGCAAAAAAAAAAAAAAAAAAAAAAAAAGACAAAACCTCATAGTTTGTAATGATTTTAAGGACTTTTTTAAAGTGAGTTGATTTCCTGTTTCCGGCTCCCTTTCACGCTCTGAAATCACACTAACAGGTTTAAGAGCTCAAAGACAAGAGTAGAAACTCTTAATAGGCCGTGTGCACAGACTAAAGATTATTGTCTCACTTCATTGTTTTTAAGTGGTCTACGATGGAAAGACCAATCTTGTAGGGAAGACAGATTTTCAGAGTAGTAATAACAGAGGCATGTGTGTGTGTCCATATTCAAACCGACAGGCCTGATTTTTATGACTTTCACGGCTTCACACATCTGATACAGTTTTACGGTCTTCATGGTTACACTCGAGGATATTTAATACTCTTTCTTATTCTCCATTTGTGTTGTGTTCTCTCACTTATTACTGAGAGGAACATATGAAATATCCTGTAACAAAAAACCAGGAAGACCAGACGTGCTGTGGTAATCTTCCTAAGTGACGTTTTGTACAGATCCTCTTTTTTTTCGTGAATCTGCAGCCTCACAACTGTAACGCCTCGAGCACAGGCAGTGGCGAAAGAACATCTACTCAAGAACTAATAAACTACAAATGTGAGTCATTGGGAAAAATCTTGACTAGACGAGTAAAACGCTTCTCACACATCAATGCATCAAGAATAATGATCCATTTTGCAATCATACGTCTTAGGTGTTTTTTACAGTGTGATATTGCTACTTTTATTTTGGTAAAGGATCTGAATGCTTACAGTAAATTACTTATTTGATCCTAACGGGTTTTTTCAGCCATGCTAGCGCTGTAGCTCTAGGGGATGGCAGTCCATCAGTGGCTTGGTGGGTGCTTCAATATCTTCACAACTACTAAAGGGATTCCTGTGAAAGTTTGTGCAGATATTCATGTTGCCCAGATGATGAATCCCAATGACTGGTGATCCTATTCATGTGGCACCAACGCTTTACGGTTTATGATCAAATACCTGCCAAACTAATAATGTAATAACCCCCATCAGCTTCAGACGTACTTTGTGTTTAATGCTAATGAACATCATGAACAGGCCTCCATCTGTTATTAGTATTAATAGTGTTATTAGTATAGTAACATTGTCATTGTCAGCATGATAGCTGTGTTTAAGTAGAGCCTCACAGAGTAGCGAGCATGAGCTGTGGACTCTGTCTTGTTTTAGTTTGCATCATCTCTGACATGCAGATTTAAACAAACTAGTTCATGCTGTGCTGTTGTTCATTGTGCTTCAGTTATTGTTCCTTTGGGTTCGTGATGACAGAATTTGGAAAAAAGCTGCCTCTGCCATGTCAAAATAAATAATAACCCTACTCATTTGTAGCATCTGTAAAATTGTTCTGACGGCTTAAGCTCTGGTTCCATGTGGTAAACTTTTTCTCTTCTCCCCTCTCCTGCTCCTTTTCATCTGTCTGCTGCTTTAAAAGTGAATGAGAAGAGAGGAGCTCTTGTGATTGGACACTGCTGACTTCACCTCCTGATTCGATGAGTGTAGCCTCTCTTGCACGTCGTGCCTGGATTCTGTTACAGTTGGTGGTCATCATAATTGCAAAATACATTGGTCACACATGTTTGTGCTGGGAGTTTGAGCTCAGTTCAGGACAACAGGGCTGTAGGTACTGTTTTCAGCCCATTCATCACAGGGTCTTTTTTTCATACCACCACTAGGAGACACCAAACCCTACACATACAGATCAATTTGTTTATGGGGAAGTTTGAAATTTAGGCCTGTTTATTCTTTGTAATTAGTTATATTTATTCTTTTTTGGATGATTAATGTGATTTTTTTTTTTTAAAGAATAAAATTCCAAGTGTTGGAATAGATTATGTTTCCCCTCAGATTATTATATGCCCACACCCTTGCTGTCTTTTTCAGAGAAATAATTTAGAACCTGACTTGAGGAGTCATGCCCACCCAGTTCTGTGTGTATGCGTGAGTTATGAAAGCAATCCGACGCTTCTACACTTATTTTCCAGCCCTTAATAGGTTTATGAGTCTAATTTTACAGCTTCATGACTGAGGGCCTCTGATTCATGCTGACACAGCAGGTCTTCATTGGCAAATTACTCTGGCTTCCCTCTTCTCCTGCTTGACAGAAAAAAAAAACTGGTAACACTTCACTTTAAGTGCATCGTAAGTCAACGTAAGTGCTTTATAAATGTGCTTACTGCCTGCATGATGCTTTCATTATGATCACGTCAGGAAATGATCCTCAGTTTCATGCATTAGGCTTCAAACACAATGAATCGTGTATTTCCTGTGAGACTGTTTGGAGCCAGAAATATTTTTGGTGTCCGCCTCTTCTTCAATAAATGTACTTTTGTTGTGTTTTATCTGATCATCTCTGGTGTGTTCATAAAAACAGCCACATTTTAAGCGCCACAACATCTTGAGAACACTTGACTAATGCAGCAGGTTTCATACCAACATCTGGAGGTGTTGCCATGACTACGGAGATGCAGTATTTCCTGGGTGAAAAAGCTGAGTGGGAGAGAGAGTTATTTGAATACCAAAATGAGAACTATGATTATCAGAGGAGGAATCTTAACACACACCACCAGACCATGTCAAAACACTGACTGTTCAGACACAGGGAGCATTAACTACCCCCTTAAAAATCCATTAATTCCACCCTTCTGTTTTTTGTGAACTTGCATTCTTGTTATATTTTTCAGGTCCTCTACAATAGACTCTGTGATTAAGACAGTGTAAAATAAATGGATCTCCTACTTTGTGGTTGCTTTAACCATGCATTTTCTTAATGAAATACATGTTTAAAAATGCTTAAATGTCAAAGACATATTAGTGCAAAGACTGATAATGTGTAGACCTCTCTGACGGCACAAAATTTACAAAATGTACGAACGAGCTGTTTTTGTTTTGCATTTCACAGCCAGTTTTCAGAAGAAGCTGAAATATGCTTCACTGCCAAACATCCTCTGCATGTTTTCATCAGTTGCCTCAGTGTCTGTGGCCTCGGTTGAGATTTTCCTGTGACAGTGAATGTCTTTGTTGCAGAGAAAAGGGTGATAGCCAGACGGACGGGCACACTGGCTGTCTGTTGGGGCTTGTTTGTGTCTGTTGCCATAGCAACAGTCAGGCTGTGATGGCAGAGGCTCGATGGAAGCAACGGCTGCTACGTGATTCATGAACTCTGAGGGCGGCCGAGCAGAGCAAAGGTTTGGCAGCTAGGCTGAAAAGAACCAGAGAGGAAGCATCTGGTGAATCTACGAAGACTCAGGCTGGCCTCAGCTGCTCCAGCTGCTACCCACAATGCACCAGCACGAGCCAGGTTCAGGTTGTAAATCCTTTAAACCTGTGCATTTTTAGAATATATTCTCTCACTAAATGAGACGTCAGTTAAACTGAGACTGAAGGTGGAGTCTTGACAGTCTCACCACAGGGTCCATTTAGTTCTTGAGCTTTTAACAATATGACACAATAATCCTCAGAAGATGGAGTTTGTTCATTCACAAAAACGTAGAAGCTAAAACTGTGATCTTTCTGAGCAGTTTCCAAGGTCAATCATGAAACTGAACAACCCTCCGATTTGTTTGATTTAGGAGATCAATAAATAAATCAAATTAAAGGCAGTGAGTACATTTCTATGTTGGCTTTAATGTGGAGAGAACAGCTACTAAATGGGTCATGAAGTGAGGTGAGGCTGTCACGTCATTTACTGTTTCCAAAGACCAGAGTTAATGTCCAATCTCAGTTTTTAAGCCAAAATCCTTGAAGTGCTCAGAAAAGTGGAAACATGAACATCTATAATGAGCCTGACAACTGAGAAACCTCAATCTGCAGATGAAGACCATGAGAGGTTCAGAGAACAGTTACTAAACGGATCTTCAAGTGAGATTATTTTGTCAACTCCTGTTTCCAGTATCGAGATTGAACTGTGAACCTCATTATTAGCCAGTTTTTCTGAGTTGATCTCAGGTAATGAGTAAAAAAATCTGTAGTGCTTAAAATGTATGACAGCAGGGATCTCCGTCTGCTGAGGAAGAACATGTGATATGACTGAAAGCTCCAGAACTTTAACCTTATTGTGAGATTGTTTTACCAATAACTACGACTGTGTGCTCATTGTCCTGAGTTGGAAAAGTTTCATGCTTATTAAGATCTTCAAACACATGATGGTGAGTATAGGACAAAATAATATTGAAATAATCATTATCAAGAAGATTGAAATTTATTAAATAAAGCATAAAATATGATGTTTCTATATAACACAGGGCTCAAGGATTCAAGAGTCTAAAAACTGAGCATTTTAGCAAATAAAATACTGAACATTCCCACATGTTATGGATTTAATCTGATTAGGGAACACAGATTCAATTACACAGAGTGACAAAAAAACACTGGCAAATGACTTGAATGTGGTCAATTAAATGAGGAGCTTTCATTTCAGTTTGGTTTTTCATAAAGAGAAAAAGAAGAAAGAATTCACACAAATTTTAAAAAGTGTTTAATCAGAATGATTAAGAGGAACAGAGGACAGCCACATCATGGGAATACACGATCATCTTCAAAAAGCAGACCAAAAAAAAAAAACATGACATAATAAAAACACATGAACTCAAAATGTTTCCTCTAAATCAGAGCGTGGTTTGTTTGCTGGTTTTTATTGGGAGAATGCTGGCTTCTTCGATCTAGTTTCCAAACATTTTTACTGCGAGACCTGAACCTGACGACAAAGCAGAGAAAACACATGTCAGATGGTGCAAAGTAGAAAGATGCATTTGCTTATGGCGAAGGTCCATGTTTGTTCTAACAAATATCATGAAAATGTATGACAGGAACAAATGCATGCAAATGTAAGCACAATACCTGTCTATTTATATGAGTGGCTCTCGGCTCCACCACGCCCAAACCCTGAGAGGAAAGACAGAGAAGAATTAACATTTACATCAAGAGGAAATGAAAGCAGCTGGACAGAGAAGACAATGGGGGAAAGACAAATCTGGCACCAAGCTGTTATCCTCTGGAGTTTAAAAGAGATGCCACCAATTATGAAACAACTCATATCCGGTGACAATATGTGCTTTAACAGGACCATTTACAGGAAGCCAGAGCGAGTTTATTCACTGTGTAAAAATGATAATTTGCAGAGAACATGCATACCTTTAGGTCCAAACAGTGCGCTGTAGCAGGGGTTGTTACAGTATGGCTTGCCATCATGCTGGAAGAGAGAGAGTTGAATTTACACTTGGTTAAACATACTAAGTGTTCATGTTATATGAAAGTAGATTCATTAGCTTTTTTTTGAAGGAAATTCTTTATGCTGTTGTTTTTTTAATACATCTATATCCAAAACAAATCATGTACATTATCACTAAATTTATTCTTACTCTTGGGTCTGGACTTTTGTCATTTAAACTTGTTGATAAATGAGCCTAAATGCTGTGGGCTGGACTGCAGATTCAATACACCCTGTGCACATGATTCAAAGCCACAGGATATACACTATCCATGTCATGTAATTCAGATTTCTCACCTCTGCATGTGAGCCGGCTGACAGCGTCTTGTTGCACTTCTCACACTTCAGACAGGGCCTGTGCCAGTCCTTACCCAGTGATGTCACCCTCTCAGCTGCCAAACACATCAAAAGGCTCAAATTAATGATCACATTCTCGAAGTTCCACCACAAAGAGAGCTACTGTCGTCTGTACAGGAGAGGCTTGTGTCATGAGGTCAACACATGGTCTACTGGTCAGTAAATGAGTGTTAGACAAAGGTTATGAGCTCATTCTGTTGTGAATTTATCGGTTATAGACCAACAAGATGCATTTGCAGATAAGTTTGAGAACATTGTCTGGGTGTGGTGCTTGAGGGAGAGGACTGAGTGTCCCTGATGAATCCATCCTCCTTTCGCCTCATAAACTCTGATAAAGACTGTCTCTATCTGCAGGGCTGATCTGCGCAAACAAACCTCACGGGGACTGTAAAAGAGGGAAGAACCCAAATCCTTATTTAAGGAGATGAACAAGGTTTTAGACAACTTTTGAGACTGGCTGCACAGTTACGAGAGAGAGACTAAGAATCTCGATGCAAAGACAGATAAAGCGCTGCTTGTCTCAGACAGGATGACCCTAGAGACCAAGCACAGGAAATGTTGAAAATGTAGAAGTGTTATCATGATCTGATGCCATCACAGCAAACATATATGTCGAAAGTACGCAGCACAAAACATGATTAACGTCTGCAGATTTTCTGGAAACATGTCAGAATGTCAGGAAGGACAGCCAATATAAATAACTGAGGGTTCAGGTGATGCCACAAGCCTCCAAATCTTCCCACAATATTAGGATATGAGATATTTCCTCTCTAAAAATAGCCTGATGTGGCATGAGATTATGCAACAGGCAGTGGAAACAGAGAAAGTGCTCTGGGGTGGGGTCAGCCGCTCAGGCCAGCTCCATGAAAACATTTCAGCAAAATGTGGTGGGACGTGGAACGCAAGTCTGACCCAAAGTAATTACTGTACTTAACTTCAAATACCAAAGCAGTGGACTGAGCAAACAGTGGATTCTTGCCTGTCCAAGCAGCAACGGAGGGGAGTCTCACGGTTAACACAGAGCTCAGAGTCCATCCCAATCAATCGCAGGCGGTGACGTCCATGCATGCTGTTTTTCTCTTGACTTTATATGGATCTGATAAAAGCTCACTTTTGTGCACGGTTTATTTTACCTGATGATATGAACGCGAAATGGGCTGTGACAGACAGACGAATAATCCAATCTGCCCTCCGCATCAGCTCACACCAACTGGGAGCGTTATGGAGGCAGTCCAGTATACACAAACACATAAATCTGAATGGAAAAACACACTGTGAGGGGAGGCCGTTCAACTATTCGCTTCATCCCATCCAAAAAAGGATTCATGGAGAGGTTGTATAACACTTTTTCTTTTTTACATGAAAGAAATTTATGCCACTTTTATGACCATACACTAAAGCTAGGGCCAGCGGATGAATAAACTTAGATTTTGTCACCTTTGGACAGAGTCAGGTTAGTTTTTATTCCCTCTTTCCATTCTTTATTCTATGCTAGGCTAACGAGCTGCTAACTGTAGCCCTAAATTTAATAGACAAATATAAGTGAGTTAGAAATCTTCTCATCTAACTCTGTGCAAGAGAGCAAAAAATGTCAAACCAAGCTTTTAAGGTTGATGAACATTAGGTTTTTTAGATTTACAGACATTAATCAAGATGTAGACTCAGTAATTCTATAGATAAATGCATTCACCGATGCACGTATGCACAATCTCTGCATAAATACAGCAGCACATAACCTACACTACCCTTTTACCTTCTTTGCTTTGCCAACACTTTTTTTTCAAAGTCAGAGTAATCCTGCATTGGAAAGCAGGATTGTCTGCAAAGTTTCCAGCAAGAACAAAGTCTTCTTCTTTTTTTTTTTTTTTTTGGAATTGGACCAGATCCCCCTTCATCATTTTGTGAAACAGCAGTAGCCTGATTGTTTCCATCTGAGAGCTTAGTAACGTTAAGACAGATGAGTAGCAAAAGAGACAGCGAGAGAGGGGAGGACGAGGTGTGATGAAGACGATCACAGACTGAGACATGAAGCAAGTTTTAGAAACAGGGGAGGTTTGGTGGGAAATTGATGCAGGCAGTTCAGGGCAATTACAAGACTGTGCTCCCATAAAAATAAGAACACAAAGCTTTGTCCCAGGCTACTTTTCCTTCAGCTATATTTGACCATTTTTCTCTTCTCCCGTATGGGGCGAAAACAAAAAAAAAAAGACTGGTTGGCTCGTTCTGGCCCAAACAGACTGGTTTAC
The DNA here is from genome assembly GCF_046630095.1 of Trachinotus anak. Lineage (NCBI taxonomy): Eukaryota > Metazoa > Chordata > Actinopteri > Carangiformes > Carangidae > Trachinotus > Trachinotus anak. The sequence goes on along the minus strand of NW_027273866.1, from coordinate 10,396,253 downwards.
TTGTTTTGGCCAGAAGGGGAAGGTTTGTCCATGAAAAAGGGAAAAAAGGAAAAGACGGCTCCCCAGTCTCTCTGTCAGTTCATTTGACTGACAGTCCAAAGACACTGTATTGGCCACGGCCTCTGTGCATCTCTCTGAAGAAGATTTACTCTGTCGCACCACTGCGCCAGAGACAATGTGGTAAATGGATTAAGACAGAAATAAAATGGAGCTGTCCCTTTCCTCCCTTGGATGAAGTAAATGGTCCCTGCTTTGATAGCGTCCTCATGAGACAGACCTACTGGATCGCAAAATCTCAGCAGAGAAGAAACCTGCCTCCTCTGCTCCATCCTGTCATTATTCATGTAGCTCATGAATCATCAAGAAGAACAATTCAATTCCTGCAGGGAGCGCAGACCTTAAACTGCTAAGTAATGTGATAACAAGACAACCTGCAGACTGCAGTGGCCCTCTAAGACTACCAGGCATTGATGTGCAAAATGCACGCAAGTAAATATGAACAGCTTGGATGCTACATTGACAGCTAAAGGAAATGAGCAAGTAAGCAAACAAAATAGTAATAAAACAATATTGATTAGAGGTAGCTAAGTACTGTACATTTACTCAAGTGCTGTACTTTGCTTGAGTATTTAATGTTTCAGCTACTTCTATTCCATCACATTTCATAGTGAAATATAGTGCTTGACTTTTATCTCTCAGCTTTTACTTTTCAGATTAAGATTTTACATACAATACTGTTTATACTGATGGATTATAAATGATACTAGTGACTGGAAGTAAATAGAACTGTTAAAAGTAGCTCCACTTCAATGTACTATAACATAAAAGTACAGCTATCATGGGAATGCATCTATAATAATCAGGCGTGGAAGACAAATTCAGATCTTTTACTTTAGTAAGAGTAACAGTACCACAATGTAGAAATACTCCACTACAAGTGAAAGTAATGAATTCAAAGTCAAAGAGAAGTATAATCAGCAAAATGTACTGAAAGTTTAAAAAGTTCAAGTACTCGTTGTGCACAGCGGCCAGTGTCATATTTCTGTAGTTGTTGATCATTAGTCTCAGTGGCGAAGTGTAACTAAATACATCTACTCATGTACTGTAGTAAAGTACAAGTTTGAGGTAATTGTACTTTGGTATTTCCATTTTCTGCTTCTTTCTACTCCTACCCACTACACTTAAGTAGTAAGTAGTGTATTTTCACTGCACTGCATTCAGTTTTATGCATTGTAATAGATGAATCTACCCAAAAGTACATGCAGTAAAGAAGTATGCATTAATTCAACACCTTGACCAACCACAGTATTTAAGTACTGCTTTTTGATTTTTCAACAAATAATATAAATATGTAATAATACAACACTGACAGCAGCCATTCTGCACAGTCTGAAAATACTGATGCATTTGTACATAAATAAAATTGTGCAGGCAGGTGGATGGATAAAATAGAACCTTGTTCTTGTGATATATACGTTGAACATACATGCTTGCAAACATGTGCCTGCCTCCTTGTCACTGTGTCACATTCAGCTTCCTCATTTGTGCAGACAAGCCGCTAGTTTTTTTATCAACCAGGAAATGTTCTCATGCAAAAGACGATATTATCTCTGCATGTGAAATGAGAATAATTTGGTGGCGAATCAAAGTATAGAGATTAATCTTACCGAAGTAAACTTCCTTCTGGCACTTGGGGCACTTTGGCATTTTGTTGGAGATGGAGCTGATCTACCGGAGAGGGAGCAGAGTAGGTATCCTGCGGTTCTACCTGTCAGCTCTGACTGGCCACGCCTCGCTCTGAAGTGCAGATGTGCGCTCCGTCTTGTATTTATAGCGCCGAGGAAATAGTTCAACTGAAACTTTTCTGTTTTTTCTAACAGGGGGAGAGGCTTGCGATGAGTCTGTGTGAGTGTGCGTGCTGAAAACATCACTGAGAATCCGGCTACTGCGCATAAACTCTGTTTTTAATTCTGTGGAATTTGCATTCCTCCAAAAGGATATGTTTTCAAGCATTTATATCTTTATTTTCTTACACTTTATTTCACACACACACACACACACACACACACACACACACACGCTGTCTATATATATATATATATATATATGTGTGTGTGTGTGTGTGTGTGTGTGTATTGTATTTTTACAACATTTGGTATTGAATCACCTATAGCTGTGGTTCCCAATCTGTGGGCCAGAACACCCCAAAGGTCACAAAATAGATGTGAGGGGTCACAAGATGATTAAAAACCCATGTATCTCCCCCATTCAATTAGTAGTTTTTCCAGACATTTATCTTATCTTTGCTGTTTCCTTGAGAAATACTGGATAGGCTTCCCCATTCAGACTTATAAAACACACCAAACAAACAAAAGCAATATAAGCAATATATAGGAAAAAGTCACTTGTGGATTATAGTACACAAAGCATATAAAACCTGTCACAAGTTATTTTTTACTCCATTTTGAAGGGTTACGAGTTTAAACAGTTTGGATATGAGTTGAATGAGCACTTAAACCCCACCATTCCCAGGGACCTTAAATTGAATTAATTGTAAACCTAGGCTACTGTACAATAAAATAGGAAACCCAATCTATTTTTGGCATTTACAAGTCTTCTTTCATCACTGTGACTTTGAAGTTCAGAGTCTGCGTGCCGACACCTGCGCCTGATAACTGTCTCTGGGATTTCATTGTGAAGTTTACTTACTAATCCTGCAGAATGTTTCAGTGGAACAACAATACATTATTAATGCACTGAATAGAAGCATTTCTTTTGTTCTTTGTTCTATTCAGGGCCAGTTTCCTTTTGCCAATGTTATTTTACACCTTCTCAGAGTTGTACAGAGAGACCTCAGCAGAACTGCGTGAGCAATTATTATATGATTTAGCATAATCCCTACCACTGATGATCATGGGGTCCCAAAAGATCTTTGTTTGAGGCTCTGAACTATTTGTAATGTAGATGATAGAAGGATGTTTGGTGTAGCTCATGCTGATATCCCGTGTAAGATAGATGGTTTCTCTCAAGGGATTTTTGCTGGAATGTTAAAATTAAGTGTCTAAAAATCAAGATACACATTTTATACCACCTTCAAATTGTGGTGATACAACAATCCCATCCAAATCAAACAATGCTGATTGCAGAACTTTGGAAATTAATGGCCATAATCAAATAAAACCACAGATTAACATAAATCTACTGTGCGGCTATTCCCCAATAAAACTGTTCAAACTAGCCAAAGTCAAGATAGGAAATTGCCAAGTGTTGACCCTTCATTATTTACTCTCCAGTGTGACGTGTATGACGTGAGTAAAAGGACCTCCCTGCTACTCTGTCATAATCTACTTGATATGTGACTCCACCAGTCTATTCAGTGCTGATTGGCAAGATGACCCACCCTGATGAATAAACCAAGTCAGGCGACTTTGGTCAAACACACACACCTTTGTCGTGTCAGCAGTACAAGCCATCTTTAAATACCATAGTAACTATATACCTGTATGTATATTTATAGTACTTAGTAACACTGAAAGAAGTGATACACCAGCTAGCTCAACAAATTTGAAAACAAAGCAATTACTTTTTGATTATTTAATTAAAAGTAACAGATGAATGGTTGGAATAACTAACTACAGATAACGAATTAGCAGTTCAAATAGTTTAGTTTAGATGGTTAGCTGGAATGTATAGATGGCTAAAGATATGTGGCGATAAAGCTAAAAGTAATGGAATCTAAGTAATGAATTAACCGCTTAAATATTTGGCTAAAAGTAACAAACAATTTTGATAGCTAATAATCAATGAACAGTAAATACTTAGCTAAAGGAGAAGCTAAAAGAAGCTAAAAGCTAAAAGTTGAAATAGCTAAGTGATTCAATAAATAATGGCTGAAATATTTGGCTAAAGCAACAAATGTTTGAAATAGCTAAAGGTAGATAATGGTTGACTTAGTTAGCTATAAGTGTAATTAATAGTTGAAATAGTTAAAAGTAATTAAGAGTTGATAGAAATAATGCATAAATGGTTAAAATATCTAACATTGATGGATAAATGGTTGATAGATAAAAGCAACAGTTGAGATAGTTAGCCAAAGTAATTGTTTTTTTGTTTTGTTTTTAAATTGTATCTGCTCTTATTTCATTCCCCTGTACACTGAGTACGTCTACTGCACATGGAGAGAATAACAGTAAATACTCCCTTCAACCTTGAACCCCGATGAAACAGTCTGCTGAGAGTAACAGATAAAGATTGAAATGTCCAATGCAAACTTAATCAAACCAACCTAAATATTTACAATGTTTCAACAATATCCCCCTTCATATATTTATTATTATTATTATTATTTGTCAATTCAAATGAACACATTAGGAGTATGTCCTGGTGGTATTGGACCTAACACAGCTGACGAGTAGCTGCACAGCTGAGGTCACGCAGTTTGGCTTGTGATTGCACCATGATGTCTCTCCGGTGTGACTTTGTTTTGACTTGAAGCTCAGAGTCCTGGGTGTAATCATTACAACACAAGCAGATCACACCCAACTGTGGGGCAATTTGACACCTGATATGTAGGGTTGACAAGTTGTTGGCATCTGTATGTGTGTGTGTGTGTGTGTGTGTGTGTGTGTGTGTGTGTGTGTGTGTGTGTGTGTGTGTGTACGGACTGCATGTGTTTATGAGGGGGTTGTTATGTTGTTATGCTTATTTTATGTGGTGTCTTCACATACTGCACATACAGACACACCTTCAGAGCAAAGTGTGTTTATGTCTGATTTCCGCCGTAGCTGAGTGATTCCTAAAAGATAGTAAACCCCTTGAGGATCCTTTTCATGAAACCGCCATGGCAACCAAACAAAAAACTGGTGTGACTTTAACACAGACCTTTGGTACTTTTTTTACCCTTCATTGGGACATTTTCCAGGTGTTCACCGCTTGAGCTAATCAAGATGACACTTTGATAAAGGTAACTTTCCATTTTTCTTGTCTCTATTAACCTTTGACTGGTTGGATTAGAGTTACACCACAATAAACACACATCATTCACCCCACATGACACCTGGTGTCGGGCAGGAAACATGGAGGGATTATGTGGTTACTCTCCTGGCTTTAGCAAAAGTGGTTTACACAAACAAAGACTGAGAGACAACTGCTCTAACTTACCTTATTAGCCACACTTGCAGCGTGAGTGGTCCAGTCCTCGGCCCCGGAGATATTGGGCTTGCACCTTGTGAGAAAGTTGAATGACTCAAATGACCAAATTTTAATTTTGATAATGATGTATCATCAAATTCTTTTCAGCTCTGTTTGTCTTGACAATGACAAATTTACCTGCAGGGTTTGGTTATTAGGGGTAATCTCCAAAGTCCTTGGGCTGAGAGGTTTGCCTTGTAATTTTCTCTGTGGGATGGTTTCCATTAAATCAGGGATGGCAGGCAGAAGCTCTGCCGCTCTGCAGATTAATCGGAGCGCTGATCTCTTCCAGCCACCCAGGTAGCTGAAGGTTGTACCTCAGCAGCTTGCACTCTGCCTCGGGGTCGACTGGGCTCTCATCCAGCCTCTGAGGTTGATGTGCCTCTTGTGTGTCTCTGTTACAGCCTTGTAATTACATCTCTCAGTGATCAGCCCTCCTACCTTAAATTAGACAAGACTAACATGGGGCTTTCATTTTCTACATCACTAATCAAGTACAGCACAGACATAGATTTCAGACGGGATGCAGAGGACAAATCTCCCCTCAGTTAGAAGTGCATCACCCCCCCCCCCCCCCCCCCCCCCCCCCCCCCCCCTTCAATAAAAACCGCTATAACATTTTTCTTAGAGACAACAACACATCAGATGGGGGCAGGTCTTTTAATCTTTTCCTTCATCACTCCCAAAACATGAACATGATTTGTGAGCTTGTACAACCACTGAATCATTTGTGGCAAAATGTACAGGTACAATGTGGATGCACACACACACACACACACACACACACACACACACTCAGTGTTGTGATCTCAGTCAGTTTGCAATATTAAGATATTTTTAACCAGAAAGTTTCAAAATCAAATCAGCTGTGAGCCATTAGGTAATGTTTTTTCGAGTTTCCTTTTAGAGCTGTTTTTTACTTGTTTGATAACTAATCTTAGGATAATGTTGCCTGCCCATAAAAGCTTGCTGGCTAGCTAATTAGCTGGGTAGAAGCTGCTCAAAGACAGTCGAAAGAACTGCAGCATGCGATTTATTCACAGCAAGGGACATTTTAATTTGAGAGTCTTACGACATTATATTCCATTATATTTTCAATTATCACCTGGTGCCTGGATTTTGTGTTTTTTTCCAACATTTCCACCATTAATTTATACAGAAAAGGCACAAATTAGTATAAAATTTCAGCAGAATGCAGGAAATGAAGTGTTTGATGCTCAGAATGTCCTGGTGGAGGACCTCCAGACACCTCCCTTTAATGTGTCCACCCCCATACAAGATACACAATGGCATTAATGTGCAGAGTACATAGTCTACAGCAGAGAAACAGTATGAGGATATGCACAAACATTTGTTGAGTCATACAGACAGATGGGAGCTGCATTTTGAGGTTTTGCGGTTTTTCGCTGCTTGTGGTGGCAGAACTGATCAGCAAAACTATGGCTTCAGCCATTTTCAGACACAGTGCTAGAGAATTTTTTTTTTTTTATCTCTAGCTTGCATGCTAGGCTTGTGTTTTGCATATACTTTGCATTGATTTTCAGCTTTAAAGCCATCACAATACAACCTTTGAAAACTGCCTACAGTGCTGCACGCTCAAATCTTGTAGTCAGTTTAAAAATCGTATTAATTTTATGACTGAAAACATGGGTTGGATTTGGCGTCCAATATTTGGAATGAATGATTAACTCGTGTTTTCCCCTGAGAGAAAAGTCATACTAGTATTTTATGTTCCATTCACATCACTGAAGCACATGGAGACTGTGCGGTGACCTCTGACCATTGAATTCATATGTTTCAAACATGCCTGACCAAAAGCGGGGCTCAGTGTGACCTCTTGGCTCCAATTCAGCAAACACAGAGGAGCTACAGTAAGAGCAGCTACTGTGAGCTACTGTCAAATAAAGAGTATTTTTACCTTCGGGCCCCTAAATTTTGTAGCATGAATTCACAGCCAGCTACATTCACATTTGCTGCAGGGAGATATTCTCTCAGTGAAAGTAGTTTATCACCCAAGAATCATTTAACTGAATGTTAAAATTTGATGCATTAATCAGGAAATTAAGAGGAAAATAAGATGGGCTTCTCAATTTACTGGAAGATTAATGAAAGAAAGTCAGAAATTACTTGCAGAGCCACAAACTGAAACCACATTTCCTGTTATGGATCTGACAATAACCCCTTGCCCTGCTTATTTGAATTGTACCAAATATTTTCTGGGTTTGTATAATTTCTGTAATTATACACAATGATGGATCAGGGGCCGCAGAGAGCGCAACACAAGCAAACATGATCTGTTTTTAGGGAAATCAGGGAGTGAAGAAAAACAAGGCGTAGCAGGGTTTTCGGCCATCGCTCCGCCAGATCCCAGTCAGATGGAGACCCAGAGGAGGGAGATGAGGCTGGGAAGAACATGAGGCCAGGAAGCACCACAGCCTGGACACTGTGTCCATTCAGTGGAGCAAATGCTGTCAGAGCGGCTGAGTCATGGAGGGAGGTGCTTCAGGTTCACAAGCTTAGAAAATTACAAAATTCTGATGCACACATAGATGTATTCAATTTAATATTTCAGTTCAATGCATCCAGGATGCAAGTACTGTACATTCAGATAAAAAACACATAGAAGGATGTAAATTAAAATGCTGAGACATCTGCAGCAGATGGTACTACAGCCAAACCGAGAGTAACCAAGTACATTTACTCACAAACTGCTTAAAGTAGCTATAATCAATCCTTTGGCTCACATGATTGCAATATGTGAAAAGGCATTGTTTGAAGTGACAAACTTCTTTTTGCTGAAAGATTTGAGTCACACAGATTCACACGCTGTCTCTTTCTTTTCTCTCTCAGACACCCAGGTTTTTCCAGGGTCGGCGTCTGCACTCTTTATCTCCGCTCGCCTTTGATGCTCCCATTACATCACCCTCCACATAAGTTTCCTGAGATCTTAGTCAAACACTGGAGCATCTGTGCTTTGTTGTGGTTGCCGTGGGTGATTAATCGTCTGTGGATTGACTCCTTGTCGGGAGGTGAAAGTCTTGATTGGTCCTGCGTTGTAAGCAACTTTGTTGTCAGTCAAGACTTTAATGATACGTTTGTAATCAGAGAGACTTGATGATCCATGCCAAGGTGATGTAAGTTACGTTGTGTTGTGTTTCTTCCCCATGTCCTGCTTTTTCACAGGATATAACATACATGTAACAAACTGCATATGTAACATAGTCCATACCACAACACTGTACGCTTTCATGAAGATTTCCCTCTGTCGCCCTGAACATCACCGTCACTCAGTTGGCTGTCCTGTCATGTTAGCAGAGTCATTTACATTGCATCACATCATCTTGTAGGTGTTGTCTCTCTTTCACCATGTTGTTCACCTTCTGCTCAGTTATTCTCAGCTTGTTTGAACATGCTCACCACTACTTGTGCAGCCAATGGGATGTGCAAACAGACCCGCTTAGCTTTTTGCATGATGCTGCTTGGAAGAGATAAGTGAATGCAATAAATATTGTGATAGCAAGTAAATCCAGGTGTCAAGATTTTCTGAGCGTTCCAACTTGTTGGTACTGTTGCAATGCAGCTCTTTTGGAGCAGTACATTGTCCTGTGTGAACTATTTTAACGGTGTCTTTACAGGCGTGGCTGTAAATAAAATATGACTTTTGGTTTGTTAAGTATTATAAGGTTTAAATACATTTCTGTTCTGCTGCTACACCATGAATGATCCAGGCTTTTCAGAACATCTGGTACAGGTCTGGTTTCTTTTCTCAGGGTGAAAACTAAACATGCACATTGTAACTGCACTGTGCTTTTTAGTCCTCTGTTTGTTCAGCCATTGCAGTTCTAAAGAGGGAGGAGAGCATGTCCCGTATTTGAACCAGCAACCCCGCAGTCATGGTTTTGTGCCCAGTGGCATGCCCAGTGTTCTCTGAGTTTCCTTTTCTTCCCATGGTTGCAAAGTGTCACCAAAATATTCCAGTGCCTCTGTGCAAGAAGTCAGAGATGGAAGACAAGTCCATGCCATGTTTAGCTTGGATGGCTTCCAGTTGTGGCCCCTCAGTCAAAACAATTACACTCATGTACATGCACACACACACTTACACGACGCATGTGCAAACACTGTTGGCTGGGGTAAATCCAGGACAAGTATTTGAATCTTCGTGGGAAATGTCAGGGGTGGAAATTGGGCATCATCAAGAGGAAAGCATGGCTGCAGACGTTTTTCGTAAAAAGGATCCCATGAAAACCAGTCAGATAGTACGAATTCAAAACATTCATTTAAACACACTGTGCTACAGTAAACTATTGTCATTAAAGCCCATTTAATGCTGGGGCCTGGCAGAAGCTCAAGTATTTAGTAGGAAAAGAAAGGTCAAACAAATAAACACTGTGGTAAGCTGTAATTTCCTTGGCAACTGGTAATTGTTTGTTGGGCTGGTTGTGTCCGCTGCTATAGCAACAGTGAGTTCCTCAATAACAGGAAATGAAGAGGCTGCATGTTTCTGAGGATACAATGTGATCGTTTCCTTTTAAAGAAATGAAAGAAAATTCACCCTGAGTCACTTGTAACTTACTTACTTGTGATGTTAAGAGCAAACATTACATTTTCTTCTCAAAATCATCTCTCCATTCATTTAAGAGTAAATATGGTAACACTTTATTTTGACATTCATAAGCAGTATATTAACTATATTTATTTAATAAATGGTTTATTACACTATATACTGTTATGCAGGTGTAAGTAGATAAGTGTTATGTATTTGCCAACAACTATAACCTCCACTGTGGGCACCCATAGGTGGAGGCTGGTGTATTATAACCTATATTATAATCTTCATAGGAGAAGTAATTGTTGACATTACTGTACACTTATTATCATTTAAAATGTCCTCATATCATCTTACAACTGCATTATAGTGTGTTATAAACCAGGGGAATTTCAAGTAAAGTGTTATTGGGGCGGGGTCAAGAATTCATTGTTATTTTTGAACATATGATTTTTTTTTTCCTTTTCAGATAAAGTGACCATTTGCTAGATAACTCTCATGAATAGCGGTTGTCCACTCATAGCTTAGCAACCATAACTATGTTTAAAAAAACTCATAGACCAGATGTTAGCGAACTCATAGCACAAACGTTAATTAGCTTAATTAGCAAGCTGGCTACATTCTGCTAGCAATGAGAAGCCTGCTTTTGTTGAACTCTGTACAAAATCAAGGGCCAGTTATTGAAAACATTACTAACAGTTCCAAGTGGTAAATTTTCAACCTTTATCTCTGTAAACTGTATCTATGCCTTTATGAATTGGAAAGTGAGACAGTAGCAGCAATAAGTGGGAGAGGAAGAATTTATAAACAGGACATCTAGACTAAATACAGACTCTGAATGAAATTAAAGTGAAAAGTGCAAAATAGCTTGACAGGAAATATCAACTGCCATAAATCCTTGAATTAAAATTTGGATGTGTGCTGAAAACAAGTAGCCTACTGCTTGGATACATCAGAAAATGTATTTTACCCAGGAGTCTTTGTATATCATCAACATCTGGTTTTGACAGTGCAGTAGTTAGCCTCACAGTTTCCCCCTGAGTCCCATTCTGTGCCTTAAGATTTGTAGCATGTACATGCCTATTCATTGCACTGTAACCTGCATCACATAATTTAATTTCTGACTGAGGGAGAAACGTCATATTTCACACTTAACTATGCAAGTGTGTTTCCTGGTTTGCAGCAGCAGTGGCTCCATGTTCAGGTCTCTCTCACACAGTCTGATGATTTGCCCGCTGACATGAAGTTCCTGGTGATGAGACTCCTTGTCAACATGCTCGCGTCAACGTGGAACAGTTTGCGATGCTTCAGCTGCGACAATGCTGTGGTGACAGATCCCCGACTATCACGAGACACATCACCTGGTCATCACTCAGTTTGAGGTATCTACAACAACAACAACAACAACAACAACATCAACAACAACTCAAACCTGTTTCTTTTCTCTTAGAGCCACATCTGTACAATATCGCCTCATATTGACTGTCAAAAGCAGCTTTGCTGGAACTCATTAGCTGAATGGCAACTAGCAGAAAGGCATGCTGGATCAAATTAGGGAGGGGTTTTTTTTTTGTTTTTTTTTTTTTTGAAAAACATGACGACAATTTTCCACAATCAGATAATTACTTTATATAAAACAGCGCCTGGACCGAAGGTAGGATTTTATTTTGAATTAAAGCACAGCAGAGTAAGACCCACATGTTTTAACGGCTTTCAGTGGTATTCCTGTTTGTGCAGCACTGATTCTAAGTGCTTCCTGCTGAATTCTGCAAACTGCCCACCTAACATGGCTTTATCTTCTGATGTTTTGTTATTTCATTTATTTATTTTATCCTTTTTCTCTTTCTCTTTTTCTGCCTACTTTTCTGATTGCAATTCAGCACTATATGATTTTCTACTTCCATGAATGGATGAATGATGAATGGATAAGAAAACAGCAGAAATATGTCCAGCACTGTTGATTAAATATTTGCACTGTGTTTGACTTTGAGTTTCCTCCTCTATCTCAATATGTGATCAAAGGACACAATCCCCTCTTTGTTCGCTGGCCTCCACTACTTCTACTGCCTACAGTCGGAAAATCAACTTTCTCCTCTCTGCAGTCCTAAAGGCGTCTCCCATTCACTGAAGCCAGAGCAGCGTTCCTCCAAAAACCTCCATCCTCATTGGAAATCAAACCACTTCTCACTGAAAGGTGTCAAATATCTCTTGACCAGGGCCCTATAATTTAGCACCTGTTGACAGTCTCTCAGTATTTCATGGCTTCCCCTCTGGTTCCTCCAAAACTCTGAATGTGTTAAAATTTCTGCTCATTAGAGCCTAAGTTTTGGCTGTGATGCCAGCCCACGCTGCTTTATTTCAGCACCACTGGGCCCATGAAAGGTAAGAGAAGGTGCGCAGAGACATTTTAATATACCTTTGGAACATAAGTGGCAACACATTAACGCAAACATGGGATTTGGAGCTGCTAGATTAGGACTCATTTGTCAGTTTTTAGGAACTCGGTGGGTCTCGTCTCACCTCATCGTAGACTTGGCACAGAGTCAGAACAATCACAAGTCTAAAAGCATTTCCCACTGAGCGGCTACAAGCTTGCTTTCCTTTCTATTTCTTGGCCTTTTTAAAGTTTACAGTAGATGGCAACAGGGTTCACTACATCACCAGGCTCCACTTGGACAAAAGATGGCTCATAAATCTGCAGTGTGCAACACAATTTCTACGTCCAGGATCTGTTATGGTGCCAAATTGGCCTTCGAGGCTGGAATTCAGGACCAGACTTCAGGGCCAGACTCTGTGGAGAATAGTCCAATCTTTTGGATACTTCTGCCATGGTGACCAAAACCTCTTAATAATATTTGTAAGAGGACATCAGGCTTCTGTTTAAAAGGCTGCTGTCTTCATGGTTTTTGTTGTAGGTTTTGATAAAAGCTCATGTGAGCAGTGTTTTCTGTCAACTGTGAAAGATCTTTGCTATACTGGCTCTCGGCCTTAAAAGGGACAATTTTGGGTAAATTATTTGCCTGCTGTGATCTACTGGAGGTTCTTGAACACAACCCTGCTGCTGCCTAGCTACATCACCTGCAGGTCCTCCTGTAATTAGTGCAGTCTACAGGGAAGAGCACAGGCAGTCAACTCAGGGGTTGCTGGACAGATGAGTGGCCAGAGAGAGGTATGTTGGGTTTTATTTTAGTTTGAAATGTTTTAGCTTCATGTTTTTGAAGTGTTTTTTTTTCTTCTCTGCTGCAGGACATCAGCAGACTTGATCATGTGGACATGGCACGTGGCTTGTGAAGGTATATCGTCTTGTTTTCAAAGATTATCACTTTAACTTTTATTGAGTCCAATTACTGTTCTGATCCTGTGATCTTTGAAGCGTTACTCACCTCCACATGGTAAACAATCTAAATGCCTTTAAACCTCCTTTTGATGTTTAGTGACTTAGCTCTGCTTATATTGTAAGCCACTGCTGCTTTACTTGTATAGACTTGCTTGTCTAAAATGTTTATTTTTATTGACTATTCAACAAGCTTGAACAGTTTTGCTGTATGTGTGTTTTGGGGTGCTTGTTTGAACCCCACTTCTGCTGGCCGTAGAAAAGCACAAGGTTTAAGGTTTAACTGCAGCTTGTTAAGAGCTTTCATTATTCTGGATTAATCTTCAGTCTTCAGATCCAGTCGCTGGCCGTTGTTTTCGTAAACATGTTTGATATTTGCGACCGCCAGCGTTGACCAATGATGTTGTGTCCCCAGAGGGAGACAGACGAGCAAATAAACAGCTGTACCTGAAGTTGCTCATCCAGGATCTCCCCCAAACTCTGCACTTTTTACCAATATTTGTGTTTTTGTTTTTTGTTTTTTTTTTGTTGTTGTTGTTTTGTGTTTTCTTTTCAGAAGTTAGAACCTCAATCAAAATAAAAAAAAAAACAGCTAAAAATTTGAAGAGTTAGAAAATTAGAACAGTTGGTGAGTTTCATGGATGGAGACGAAAATATATTATAATGACCAAAATACCTGCGTACCTTCAATTTCTTATAGCAGGATATGAAAAGTAACTCTAGGAACCCACTTCCTTCCTTCCTGTCTTTCTTTTTTTCCCCAGAAAGACAGATACAAGAAATGCTAAATGAGAGATTGCACTGAGTTACAGATACTTTTGTGGAACAGGCTGGTCTGGACCTGACAACATGAATTTGATTTTCTGTAAACCATTCAAGCTGCTGGTTTCTGTCCATGTTCTTTTGGTACAAGAACACCCAACAATTGTCGTTCTCACAGGATTTGTGGGGTTGTCTACTGTCAGAACTCCATTCTTCAATGACCAATCATTCCCTGTGTTGTCTGGTGTACAGTACTTACTCATCGTAAGGGTCTGACAGTAAAATACTGAAGTCTGTGCAAGTTGGTGAAAAGGAAAGAGTTTGTGTGGCTTGTCCAGTCTTTATCTCGAGTATAAGTGACTAAATGTGCAACTAGTTGATTTTCTCAGGGGCAAGTGACAACTGCAGAAAGTAATGGTTTACGTCACTGCAAACAGGAATAACCACACACACTTAGGTCTCCAAAGCAGGTCTGAAACTCGCTCCTGCAGGACCCCACCAATCCATGCGGCTTGCCTCATCCACCGCTCCAAACAGGCAATTTTCATCACATGGCGGTTTTCTTTTTTGATTCTTTTAAAAGCTTCAGGTCTGGCTTCAATCTCAGCTGAAACTGCACTTAAATCATGAACACTGCAAGCAATCATCGACCCAATTGCTTTGAACGGCTATTTTTATCCTGTAAATGCCACATAAACCCCACTTCAGATCAATCACCAGGCTAATGATTCACGAAGTGCCCGAAATTACATGCTTGTGCTCTCCTTGTCCTCGTAAGTCATGTTAAAGAGAGGCAGCGGGAACAGTGACCAATGACGGGCTGTAGATTTTAGCCAGGCTCACTTTGTGGTCGATAACTGAGGTGATTTGGATGATAAAAGTTACAGTGTTCTGCTTTATTTAGTTTGGAAATACAGTTTACATAACGGTGACAGGAGAACACTCAGTAGGATGGATGGATATATTCATAACCTTAAGTCAAAACAAAACTGAAGCAGCATGAATATATTCACTAATGGACCAGCTGTGCGTGCAGAAACAACCACTACTAAAACTGTTAATGAGACTGAAAACAATCAAATTTCACCCTGAAGGAATGCTTAGTAGATTTTCTAAATTCTCATGTTTGACTTATCTAACACACTTATTATCCGCTCTGTCACATTTTCCCTTGTGTCATTTTTAGAATATTAGTGTGGTAAAATGACTGAATTCTGGTATTTGGAAAATAACCACTGTACAGTAGGGTATGCTCTCTGCACCTGGAGAGTTCATTGAGTGGGGAAAAAAAAGCAGATCTCATGATATTTATGCCTCAGTGCTGCTGGAAAGTCAATTAGCCCTTCCTCTGGACAGATTCGGTGAATGCCAGTGAACACTGAATTGCAGTCAGAGAGCAATGGATCATTCGGTGCACATGTCTGTTTGTCTGTCTTTACATAAAGTTGGTTCAGCAACTGAGAAATATTAAGATTGTAAACAACTGGCTAATGTTGGAGGTATGCACGGCTCAAATGCAAGGAGAAATTTGCATTACATAAAAGGGTGACCTTCAGCTTTGTTTCTTTGACCCCTGTGCACCTAATGTGGGGGTTTTTCATGTAACCGTAATTCCAAAGAACTGCACAGCTTCAGAGAATCTTAAATCTGTATTTTGTTTGCTGTTGCTGATTAGATTTACTTCCACAAATATGACAGCTGGCCACCTTTACTGTCTTCTGTAATAGTTGGGTTTTAATGTAACTCGAAAAAGGATCATAGATTTATGTTCAAAGGTCTACAACAAACTCTGTCTGATTGTGTTTATGTTGTCATCAAGGCTCAGATCTGCAGCTTTTAGTGGGACGCAGACCAGCGAAACCATTCCCTCCTGTGGCTCCATCTTGATAAACCAGTGCTGTAGATTTTGTAACTGCCGTGTGTGATGTGGTCCACTACTGGCAGCTCAGCAAGGCAGTAGTGTGAGCTATCTCTCAGTGAGGGATCTTGATGTTGCAATGAGCAGAACACCAGATACCAAGATGTGTTTTTGAAGTGTGTGTGGAGATGTAAATGGATTCTGACAAAGCTTAACATGCAAATGGATCCACTGTGGGATGTTTTCAACTGTTAACTGTCCAATGTGCTCCTTTTTTTGTGCTCCTTTTTTTTTTTTTTTTTAAATGCATGACATATTCATACATTCTTACATCTGGGAGCTCTTTCTTTATCTTGAGGTGCTGCAGTGGTGGAATTGGTGACACAATGCCTTGCTTGAGGGCTTGTTAGTTATAGTTGAGGAAGGGGGGTGGGGGGGGCACTTTCCTGTCCAGAGTTTCGAGTGAGAATTGGACTTACTGGCCACTGTCAGACTTGCAAATTGCAGGTTTCATCCTTTTTATGACACACAATAAAACAGCTTATAAAGCGCACAAATATTGTAACATGAAAACAGCACAATTCACCGTTTGTTAAGCCCAGCTCACATTAGTTATGGTTTCTACACGTTCAAGCTTTCCAATAGGGATGGGTGATAACACAAAATTTGGTTTCGGCATGATACCATTTAATATCGGGGCCAGGTTCATATATCAATATTGCTATTGATACTTTTTTGTCACGAAAGGAGAGGATTGCAATAACTGTTAATTACAGCAATGCAAATGTTCCAGCACTAAGATGAGTGTTCATGCGCCCACGATGTGACCCTAGTATCGATACTTAAAACAAGACTTGGTATCAGTAGTAATGATGCATGGGGATTGATACGCTTGCTCCTACTTTCCATTCTTGCACAGCAGATATTCAGTTTATAATAAAAATGCATACAATTAATAAAATAGTCAATCAGTGGTTGCCAGCTAATATTAAAATTACAGCTCCATGAGTTGGTTGAGAGCGTGCTCTCCAGCTGAGCTTGTATTTCCAGTTAACTTCTTTTAAATCAAGATGCCTGCAAAAAGCTGCCTTATGTTTGCCCTCGATGGCTAATGCTAAAAGACTGAGGCTGAAGCTGCATTTCCAGGCAAAGTGTCAGCATCCTCGTGAGCTGCTGAGCCATGTCGAAGACTTATAAAACAGGAAACAGCATTGGTCTTGTATTTCAGTATAGAGCTAGTTAGTGCTAGTAATGATATGTATGATAATCCATTCCTTCCCCTTTTTCCCTTGTAATTTTGGTTTTGTTAAGACTAAAAATACAGACACCACCCTCTAAACCCTCAATATATACTAAGTTTTATTTTTGCTGTTTTACTACAGCCCCACACTTCTCCACAGCATGTGGAGAAATTCAAAGCTTGGCAGTCTTGAAATTGTCATGCTGCTTCCCAGCTACAACACACAGTATAACAGGATATAAAACACACAAATATATAACCTGACAATTTGAGGGGAACTGATTAGCAACGCTCATCTCTAAAAGACATTTTCCTAAACACCGCAGAGTGTTTTTTTTTTTTTTTTTTTTTAGGGCAAAGCACTTTCTTTCCAGTTGGATGTAATCATAAAAATTTAGTGGTTTTCCTTGATAAATTTCGTCTTGGACTAAATCAAATAAAGGTTCTTGTGGGAGGGGGATTTTTGAGCCACATTTCTGGCAACACTACCAAGCTTGTCCAACCACAGACCAGTGAATAATCAAGCACTAATAACATGTTATTTCTATAAGATGTATGATTCTTCAGACCCTTTTAGATGTGGAGCAGGATGCATTTGATATTTTTAAAGTCTAATTTCCGCCTGTAGATATGTTTTAACTTTGAAGAGGCTCTCCAAGTCATACAAAAAGTAAGAGATGTTCGAAATAATCTGGAATGCTGCTCGTCTGAGAAATCTGTGTCTCCTTGGCTACCGCCTCCCCATAACACAAACAGGCCTCAATTCCCTCGCCAGGCAAATAAAAGGCAAATGCAGAGAAAATGTTTTCCCAAGTGATAGGCTCTGGAGGGTCTATGTGGTGGGCTTTCACTATGTGGGAAAACTCTGTGACCGCTGAAGAAGTCTGTGAAATAATATCAGAGCAACAGCTGGGGTCTTTGCAGGACAAGTGTGCAGGACTGAGATGCCGTCCATGTCCACTTTTTTGGAGATTTGCTCTGGTTTATGTTCCATCGAGTGTCTTGTATTGCATTTAGCCTGGCGCAGGATGCAGATGTGGAAAAAGAAAATAAAAGCAAAACAGTAACTTTTAAAGTTAAATGGAAATCAGAATTTTCCACAGTTTTGTGCAAGGAAATAGAATCCAAAACTATACTTCTATTGCATAATTGTCCTTTTTTTTTTTTTTTTTTAATATAAAACAGCTGACACACTTAGGTTTCAATCCTCTGGTTGGGAATTTCCCATAGCGAGCTATAGTCACAAGTCTCTGTTCCACCAACTTCTCTCAGTCAATACAATCTTTCATTCAGCATTTCTTGTTCCTGGAGTTTACTTTTCCATATTGTTAGACGAATGGGCATCCACCACAGCTGTTGCTGTTAGGAATTCAAACTTCCCTCGTGACAAACTGTGCCAGTACGGGATTTAATCAGTGTCATTGATCAGCCACACAGGATCATGAAAAGTGCATGCAGTGTAGTGTAGTGTTTTTGTCCTCTGGAAAATTATAAGCATAAAATCCGGAGGTCTGACCAGATCACCGGAGCTAACAGCTGATTCTTCTTTCAGCTTTCCAGCATTGCCCATAGATTTTACATTAGGATGACACTATAGTCTTTAATTTTTTTTTCCTTGGCTCTGTGAGTATTCATATTACAAAAAGTCATAATACAGCTTAAGGGGGCTTGCAGCAGTAATATGAGTGGCCACTGGAAGATTGAGTGCCGGTGCTGTATCAAGCTTTCGTTATAAATCCAAAAAACAAGACTGAAAACTCACAGCAATGAGTAATCCTATAACCCACCATCCACTCTGGAGTAACTTCAGAAGATCAAAGATAACGGCAAAAAGTAATTGTTACAAAGTTTGTCTACTGGATCAAACAAACCACAGAACCAGCTATGTCAGTCAAAGCCAAAAATTTCCAGGAACCAGAGAACACGAATGTAAGGGCTGCAATCATGGCAGAAAAATGTTTCAAAACAATACCACTCCTGTGTCAAGAGATGTGAGCCGAGGTCGTGTGTTTGTCAACCCTTGTAAGGTTTTTTTTTTTCTTGTCCTGTGTCATTATTGTCTCTGTACCTATCATCTCCTCTCTTTGACATTCCAGTCATCGCTCATCCTCCTCCACAAGTGACTACAAACCCCTCGCAGCGCTTTAGCTCGGTGCCCCTCCTCGCTTGTTTTCCATCTCAGCCTGGCAGCGTGCACACTAGGTCCTTTGTAAACAGAGGCTTTACCGGATACTCGACAATGAGGAAAGCTGCTGTGACCTCAGCGGGTGCGCCTTGATGCAGACAAACGCCCTCACTGACTGACATGCAGGCGTTGTACTGTATGAATGACGGATCACGTAAACTGAGATTTTGAAATACACAGAAAGTCAAGGAGCTACCAGACAAAGTAGAAGTGAATTTAACACATTAACAGCTAAATGTTTGTCTTCTTGTCCCTCTGGTGCAGCTGATAACCATTTTCTGAGCATGTTTGTGTGCACAGTGGTTTCAGGCTTGGCATTAGGTCATTGTTTTAAAATCTGAGCTCAATTAAAGATAAGAATTAGATGGAGTTACTCATAGCTGCTGTTACATTCACAGACATTCAATCATGCATACTTCAGGATTACTCAATGGACGTCCTTCTCACTGAATGGACAGTTTTCTGTCAGTTTTTAAAGGTTAAAAGTCATCTTCTGGTATTCTTGTGGATCAGGGTTCAAACTGTTTATTGCAATTGCATCATATTCAGTAATTTTTTTCACATGTGCAAGTGTGTCAGTAAACTGTTGCCATGGAGCAACATTAGAGTTAATATGGAGTTCTGTTCGTGTCCCCTTAATGAATGTCAGTCCAATATTCACTCTGGGTTTTGGTTTCCATCAACTCCAAAGGGAGATGTGAGGCTTTTCAGCTGCTGGTGCACAATTGCTGAGCCGGTAGGATTTTTAGAGCTTGCAGTTGTCTTGATGAAAGCAGTGACATTAAACAAAAACATTAAAGTCAGAGGTAATTCTTCCCTATTGCTCAGCCCCCGCTCTTTTCAATGAACAATTCATAAAAAGATGACGCACTAACGGATCTGTGTGCAGCGGCCCACCTACAACCCCTGGATTGGATCCCACCCGAACTTTCTGTCCTGTCTCTCCTTTGCTTCAGCACTGTCTCAGCTTTCCAACTGGCTTCACGGAATTAGAAAAAAAAAAAAAACCCACCAAAAGCTGAATGGACTGCCAGTTTTCCTTTTTAAAAACATGGCAACAGAGGCCACTAAATTTTCCATATTAATTCTGAGTTCTTTTATTCTTACCACCATTCATCTATGATCCTGACGTTCAATAACCCTCCTATATATCCTGTAGATATGCAATCTGATTTTAAGTATGCTCAGGGGAGAGACTTGCAGGAAAGATCAGAAAAACAGGAAAGGGTGACAAGATTTGGAACAGTCATGATAATGAGGAACCTACTGTTCCATGTGATCAGTTTAACAGCTGCTTCCTGGCCTTCTGAAGGGTGTGGCTGAGCATTATGTAACAGATCTGACATCAGTAAATGCACAAAATCACATTTTCAAAAGTGAGAATAGGCTGTTCACATGTGCTTCTCTTTGCTTTAGATATTGCAGAAAGGGCAGACAGGAAGGTCAAATAGAGGAGTGCAACATGAACTTCTGGCAAGAATGGCATGTAACTTCAGGCAGAGCTTCAAAAGCATCCTTTTTCTAATGTTTTTACAATGTCACTTTTACTTTTATCTCCCCCTTTTTTTCCCTGTTTCAAGTGACCAGATAAATTCCTCCAGGAAGGCCTGCAGATTTGCAAACAAAGAGGCTGTCTTTGTTAATGTATCTATATGTTTTGGCCACATCAACCACAGCTGGGCCAAAAAACAAAGCTTTAACTCTAATTCACTTTAATTTTGCTGCTAACCTCAAATTATCCCACCATGCTGTATCACAGATACTGTCGTTGTGAGATAACCTGGAATGGCAGCTGGTCTCTTTGAATTACCAATATCTCTGCGAAGTAGAACTCCCTTTACCGAAAGCATGATAAAAATCCCTCCGCTGTGGGCTGGGCAGGCCCCGAGGGACCTGTGGGAGAGATGAATACAGAGGGTTCAGAGCGTAGGAGACGAGAGGGAAGGGTGGAAGGTCTTGGCTTCAGGCCCGGACGGTGGCAGCTTGCCATGATGTTCATGTCGCTCCACTGCTGCTCTTGTCTATGTGGAACAGCAGACGGCCCACCTGTGCTGAGTGATTGTTCATGTGGGGTAGCTAGAGAAAAGAGTTTGGGCCGTCAGGGTAGCAAGGAGGTTCTGGGGTTCAACTTTTCTTTTTTTCTGAGATGGCTGCAACCTTATATCCTCATCACATTTTAAATGCAGGACTATCTGGCTGTGTTGAGGCGAGCCCGAGCTGTTGTAGCCGCAGGGAGGATGTTATGAGCAGAAGGAGGGAGAGGCTGACTGGCTGTGATTAAACTCTCACATCTGCTTCTCTCTGATAATATCACAGACTCTCTATGCAGATAATTGCCACATAAGACAAGTAAAAAATTTACATTTTTGCTGTGAAACAACATCTGTGGGTTTGGAAATCCATCAGGAGCAGTGGAAGGATGTGGATGCAGATGGCATTGTCACTGTGACGAGGAGGACAATGCTTGTAAAGCCCCTGACGCCTTTTATTAATGTGCAGGATCTGATGTAACCGTACTGTTAAACCTGACTGAGTCCTTATGCGATAACCAGGCACATGTGTGACTTGAGTTATTAAGTTGGCACCTCCCATCAGATATTGTTGCTGAATTAGACTCTTGGCTGGATTGCAGGCTATTGGAAAAAACATAACCATAACTCCCATGCAAATTTCCTATGATTACCTAGTCGAATATAATCACTGCAGATGAAGTCTAATTACCAAAAGGCGCCTCAGTAATTTATTCAGCCTGCTGAACTAACTGGGAAACAAAGCAGTGATTCCCAGGCAATCTGTCACCCACCTGACTGGGGCTGAAGTTAATCTAACATGGGTGAGATCCAGAGGACAGAGATCTGAACAGCTGCTTTATAGTGTCATGATCAGACTGACACCTGAGGAATTAAGTGTTATACAAATGTTTTCATGTGTCACACCCCATGTCTTGAAGCATAGTTGGACAGTTAATAGATTGCTGATAGAGAAAACATCAGCTCCTTACTGTAAGAGATGGGATCTTACATGAACACAATATTTTTCTCTAAGATTTGAACAGTTTTGATGATTTCTATTGAGAGATCTGTTTTTGCTTTGCCATTTCAAAGTTATATTAATTATGAATTTCAAACTTGTAAATAATGTTCACCTCAATATCCACGTACAGGATCTGCAATGGTATATGCTGGCACTCAAAAGTCCTTTTATATGTTACCAAACTAACTGCCAGCCATATAAATGGAAGCATTACATTAAATATTGTTTGCTTTTAAGTCTTTGCCTCAGCTTGCTGTGGCTGTATGTGCTCGTTGCTTAGAACATTCAGTACTACAAATGCATTCAAACCCCTATAAACCTATATACTTGATTTGACTTGACTGATGCCAGCCCCTGCTTGGGTGCTTCGGGACTTGCCAGATATGTTTATGTACCACAGTGAGACAGTAGACTCAGTGCTTGTTAGCCTGTTAGCCTGTGGATATTACTCCTGATTCCCACCGCCTGCGGTCCTCCTAGTGCTTTTCATTTTGATTTAAATACTTTTGTTGTCCCCAGGTTATTTATTTCTGCTCCAGTGATGAAACAACATAGTTAAGTTGGATTTTTTTTTTTTATTAACTTTAAAAGTACAAACACAAACCAATACTATATCAAGTCAAGTAAAATATTTCTTGAATTCAAAATTGATTTATGCTGTAGGCTTTATGTAGCCTGCAGCTTCTTGTCTTGGGATTATAAAGATGCGTACTGTACTTCCACTGTATACCAGCATATCACGTTAGTATGTCTTGGACCATTTGGGCTCACTGGGCCAATACTTGAAAACTGCATTTTGAGGTCCAGATTTGAGACCGATGTAACATAAAACTTGAACCTGACTGAACCTGAAAGCTTGAAACTTGAAGTTCTAATAATGAGATGCCTGAAAACAAATATACAAACCTCACATCAGCCAAAGACTGTTTTTCACTGCAATCAAACCAAAATGTAATGTATATGGCCTTATATTGTCACTGTATTTCAATCTTCACACAACCGACTTATCATCCAACCATCTTCATCACTTGCAGTTCTCATTTGTGCATCCACCCTATATGATGTAAACTTTGAGTAAATAATACCTGGGGAGGTTTTTTCCCTCCAAACTCTAATTGTTGTAATTTTAGTCATCAATATTTAAGAATATCTAGATATCTAAACATTTCAGGGCTTTAAGGTAGCACCTCAACCCCGGCAAAGGAGCCCATAAATGTTCATCGGTAGTTTCCACTGTATCTTAGCATTTTATATATTCACAAAAAAACCCAAATATGAATGCAAACCACTTTTGGTCATGGGAAGTTGCCGCTTTGTGTTTGGAGGGTCAGACTGCCAGGGAAAGTGACAAAGACATCCCAAGAGACTTGCCCTGGTTCCATTAAAATGAGCCCTACACCCCCTCTCTTCCAACACTGCTGCTTTGGTCACTTTACTGAAGCAGCCGGACATCTGTTAGATGGGTTGAGTCCATGGAACGTTCACAGCGTCAGTATGTAAGATCTATTTAGGGAATAACTGTAGATGGTGGAAATATTGTTTTATGATGTGAGACAAAGTCTCTCTCCCCTGAATGAAGAGGGAATGGTCAAAGGGAAAGAGAGAGCCAGGGAGGAATTAACATCCCCTCACTGGAAATGCAGTTATGAAAAACATTACATAAAGAGCAGATATTCCCATACCTGACACCGCTGATGTAGAATCACTTTATTCGATCATTGTCAGAGGACTGAATCTCGAGCTAGACCTGTTCTGCTAGGGTTAGCTTCAACATTGGTTTTTCTGAGAAGCTCTTTGCTCCAGGCGCTTTATAACATTTTTTTTTTTTTTTTATCTGTTATCTAGTGGGCACAGGCTGCTTTTAAAGAAAAATGCAAACTTCTTAAAATGTGACAAAATGCTAATATTTAGCAGTCGTTTACCGTAGCCACCATCTTGGCTTAGCTTGTAAGTATGCTAACATTTGCTTCGCATATGCTAATATTAGCACTAATCAAAGTAAACCTGAGGCTGGTGGGAATGTAATTGGTTTAGAGCCAAATGACAAATGAAGTATTAGTCCTACTGGAAATTTGATCTGATGATGGCGCCACTCAAAAGGTCAGGGTATTACCGAAGTTATTACAACTTATCCTGTCGGAAACATAAATGTCTGTGCAAATTTTCATGGGAATTCATCCAGTATTTAGTAAAATATTTCGGTCTGTTTCAAAGGAGCCACATCATGTAGCGTGGGTAGGTCAGAAATTATTAAAATGATGTGTAACATAAGTTTTTATATTTTTTGGAGCACTTGTGGGGTCTCAACTTCCAGCTTTCTGTCCTGAAGTTTTATGTCCACAACAACATGGCTTAACATCACTGCCATGAAGAAAGATGGCTCAAATCCCACTTATCTCATTGCTTGAAGCTTGTAGCCTAGTTTTTTTTTTTTTTTCTTTTTATCCATATCATAACCTAAATGTCTACTTACCCCTGAACAGCATTATAACATTTTAACATCTTGTCCTCTTAACCAAGGAAAAAAAACAGGTTTTCTGTTAGCATTCTTTAGCCACTGGCAAGCTAATTATGTGGAATGCTAACAAAGCTGTGTGTAAATACTATTTTGTTGAGTAATTGACTACTCAGTCAGTAGGAAATTAATCTACAACAATTCTGATAATCAATTAAAGAAATTACTAAAACTAATTTTTTTTTTTTTTTTTTTTTTTTAAATGTCAACGTTCTTTGGCCCCAGCTCTCCAAATGTAAATATTTGCTGGTTTCCTCAGCATTTTACAACTGCAAATGGTAGAAATGATTCAATGTACAATATAGAAATCTTTCCACATTCAGTATATAAACTGGAGACTGATAGGACCTGGCTGAAGCTGTGAACTCTTTAATCCTGGGACCAACACATCCTACAGGTGGTGACAAACTGTATTCTCTGTTAAGTCCTGTGTGTCTAATTTTATCTGAAACAGATGGCTTCACTTGGCAGGCTCCATCACAAGGCCACAGTCAGTCCAAGGTGTGTGTGGGTCTGTCGTCACTGATCTGAAAACAATAAAGACTTCACATGTAGGCGGCCCAGTGGCTCCATATATGATGACATCTGTTTGGTATCCAGGCAAAACACATACAGTACAGTTTCCCGGGCGCGGTCCAGTACAACGGTACAATGATGTTTCCATAGTGTTACTGGATGTGACCAAATTTGGGAAATGTGGTGGCTCGTTTTTTGATTATGTGAATAAAATGATGACATAGTGTGCAACACATGTATGCGTGCACGCTGCAGCAATGCTACCATACCTGTACTGGAGTGAAACTTTTTTTAAAAAAGTGATGTAAGACTGAAACGGAGCAGCAGGGTGAAGCTATTCTTCCTGCTGTCAGTCATCGTGTTTGGGTAGGAGTGTGAAGTGAGAAACCAAGCCAAGTGTTGCCTCACTGTCAGCGTGGAGCTGCAGCTTCCAGTCATTTCAAACTTCTTTCTATAGGTTTCTACATACTGACAGAGTATCGCTTTCAAAATCAATCAAAGCAAATTCATCTAATTCTTTACTGCTACTAGTTGCTGCTACTCTGCTTTGCTTACAGGCTGTGGACAAAATAACATGGATATCTAACAACCATATAATCCAGTACTATAGAAACATCTACATATTTCCTGTGTTCAGATATCTTAAAAAACCTTAAAAGCTTATAAGTGATTTCTACTATTTACAAGGAACATAGACACTGTTTAATTTATATACTTCAAGTAACTTTAGTTCCATTAACTGCGAGTCTTTTTAGTAAGTGCACAGCTACACCACAGTGTATCATGTTTGTAAATCACGTGTAAGTACTGAATAGGGGTAAACCCACCTTTTTTTATCTCCATTATAAACTACAGTGTTACAGTTCTGGCAGTTAAGGCTGACCTGAGATGAATGAGTTTACTTAACCCAGTGAGTCATTCAGGGAAAGTTTGCTGAGTGCACTTGCTCTGCTTTTGTAATGATGTTTAACGGTCACTGCTTCATATATTCACTGGTGTGCAGTTGTAGCTTGATGGTATAATTTGTGCAAGAGTGACACCATCATTTCCCCTGTTTTTTTGCCGATGGGCCTCCCATTTACAAGGCTGTAACTGCTTTTAACAAGTGTCATTATTGACGTAGTGTGTGTGTGTGTGTGTGTGGGTCAGACTGAATGAATACAGGACTGTTGCTCAATGAAAGAGATACTTCATTGTAGCTCGGTTGGTGCTTATTAGGAATTTCTACTTTCAATCCAGTCGAACCGAAGCAGATAAATGATAATTAGACAAGCAAACCACAAACTCACACCACATGTAATGTTTGTTTATTGCAATTCATAAACAGAAAGAGGAGTTCATAATCTGTCAAACAACAATCGTAGTGTAACAGAAGGAAAGTTTCTGAAATATTTATTCGCAGGAGTAAAATGACAAATACAGCAGGGCTGAAGTGCAGCATTTCAGTTCTACAAACAGTGAGCCCTGCGGTGTCTACAAAGCCCTACGATGTATGCCAGGTAATGAACAAACACAGTAACAGTCATACAATAATACTAGAATGCACATTCTCACAGAATGACTTGTCTGCAGTGTCTCATCGCTGCTTCTACAAGCTAAGCTACTGTTTCTGCTAATGGCAAAAAAATATAATACTTCAAATAGCGTGTCATCTCTTGGAAAATAACAGCAGGGTTATTTATTAGAAAATAACAATAAAAAATCTTGATCGTAGAGAATTATACAGCTTACATCACCTCATTTGACATCCTTCATAATCAGTCCCGTAAAGGGTAGTAGTACAATGGCTAATGAAATTTAAAGGACTTGAATTAACGCAATAAATACACGATTCTCCCCTGGCAAATCACAGCCCAACCCTCCCAAAACTTCCCCCGCATTCTGCCACGCTTTAAAAATCGTACTGTACTGTATAAAACAACTGGGACAAAACATTTGTGTTATTTATTAGTTCAACACATTTTATGATCCAGATCCTGCCATAAAACTGGTTATCAATATGTGCTCAAAAGTACAAAGTCTCAAGCAGATGTTGAAAATTATGCAACAGTCGCCTCAGAGATTCACTTTCCCACCTTTTTATACAATATGTTCGGACAGTTTTTAAAAAAAATGTTTTTCAAACAAAATCTCATTTTTTTTCACTTAAGGAATGTTGTCAAGCAGCCAAACTGTAAATACGGCATCTGTAAAATAGACATTTCTTCTTTTTTTTAAAATAATTGGCAACATGGTCCTCCTGAGCACCACCTGTGCGTGCAGCCTCTGAGGTGAAATTCCTCTGGCTTTCAGCACAGTGTACCTTTCCAAACCTGAGATTCACTTCCATCTGCTGTTGTTTTTTTTTTTAACATGCATAATGTCAAAAACATCCTCACACTGTTCTCTCGGTGCAAAAATCAAAATTATAAGACTTTAATGTGTTACTATAGTAACATGTAAAATGTTGACAAACAAAAAATTTGTTGAATATTGAGTCAGTCATGTGGTAATGCTGGATGTGGCTGTGCTGAGGGACGTCCTGGAGCAAATATATACCGTATGTATCACATGTCTAGGCAGCATTTGTAATCAATGAACCATCGGATCCGGGGATGCGTGCGGGTCAGCATAGAGTGGAGGGGGCGGGGGGTCTGGAGCAGAAGGCTGGTCGTCTCAGGTATGAACACACAGGTGAAGAAAAGGGGGGGGGGAAAGCTACAAATAATAATACTGTGGTTGATGGTCAGTGTTGTGTAGAGAAGAGGGATGAGGCTGAGGGGACAAAGGTTCAAGGCTGGGTCACTGCACTGGGCTCCTTGTCATAGATGTAGCTGCCCACACCACCAGTGTTCACGCCTGGAAAAACCACAGGGACAGCAGTGGGTAGTCATGGGTTTAGAGAGAGGGCAAGAGGAGGTACAACATGAGCAGGAGAGGCTGTAAAACATGTCCTGTAATGGTTACCCCTCAGGCCCAAGAAGCTGCAGACAAATGTTATGATGAAATGACTGTTGAGTAACACTTATTTTGTGCAACGTGTGCAGCTTGGATCAAGTGCTCAGACATAATGACATTCTGTTTCAAGTGTAGCTGATAAGTGGTGGGTTGACAGCACCCCCTAGCGGTTACCTTTGGGCCCGAAGAGAACGGCATAGCAGGGTTTGTGGCAGTATGGCTTGCCGTCATGCTGGAATAAAGAAAAGATCATACACATTAACACAATGCCAGTATTATTTTTCCTTTAATAAAGTGTCTGCGGGATGATCACTAAAGTAATCTGTAGACCTGTAAAGGGGTGAAAATCACATCTCAGTGGCAAAGTTTCTGGACTTGTAACTGAAATGCAGCTGTATATTTTGGATTTTTCACCTTTTTTTTAATAAAATGAATTAGTTGTTGATTTCCTCATACATGCCCCTTTTTTGGTCTTTTCTTTCTGTTGTTTGTAGTTTTCATTCATTTTTTTTTTTTCATTTGTCAATGATGAGTTTTTCGTTTGTATGTGCATATTTTGTATATATTTTGTATGATTTGGTTTTGAGATCATTTACTTATAGATATCATTTTTCACCAACTATGCTAAAATGTATCATTTAAAAGCAACTTTATGATAGAACTTAAGATACCTAATAAAGTGGCCACTGGGTGTACTTCTGCCACCACTTCTTTTGTCTTTTGTGACTCTTTTCTTCACTGCACATTTTTTGTCCTTTTTTTCTTCTCAGTATTTCCGACTTTTCACCTTTTGTTGTTTTTTTTTCCTCCTCCTCATAAATGCCTGTCTTTCTCACCTCTGCGTGGCTGCCAGCAGCTAGAGTCTTGCTGCACCTCTCACAGCGCAGACAGGGTCGATGCCAGTCCTTGCCCAGTGATGTCACCTTCTCAGCTATTGTGGCAAACGCACACACACACACACACACACACACACACACACACACACACACACACACAGAAAAACATAAACACACCTGTGAGACACCATGGCAACCACTTCGCAGGTCCACACCTATTACTGCAACCTCTTTCCTCACCCACCCTGGAGGTGTGGAACTACTTACCAAAATACACCTTCTTGTTGCATCGGGGACACAGGTTGGCCTCTCCAGAAAAAGTGGTGATGCCGCCAGCTGCCAACACATTACACACACATTAAAAAACTGGAAAAGCTGGAGGAAGCAAAGGAAAATCATTCCACTGATCTCTCCAGTTAGGAAGGAAGTGTATTAATAATGTGGAGGAATAAAAGTGAAATTAAGCGAGGTACCAAACAGCTTTTATGTTTCAAGAGGGAATTATTGAGTAAAAAAAAAAAAAAGCAAATGTCAATTTAGAAATTCTGGTTGCCAAGTTAAAACACTTCTCTCACTCCCTCTTACAGGAGCCAATAATAGCAGCCGATGGATGTTTAATTACATGTAGTGCTGTACTGGGAACTGCAGATGGTGCCAAAAGGTGAGGACTGGTTTCGTTTGGTTTTTATTCTGGCATAAAAACACCCTATACATGAACACTTTTTTACATATTCACCAACAACAAATAAACAAGGGCACAGACACTCAAACCAAACAGAAAGCATGGACATGCAGACACACAAAATAAAAGTAAAACAAACTATAAACGGCACATAAAACA
Organism: Trachinotus anak; assembly: GCF_046630095.1. NCBI lineage: Eukaryota > Metazoa > Chordata > Actinopteri > Carangiformes > Carangidae > Trachinotus > Trachinotus anak. The sequence continues at coordinate 10,366,460 of NW_027273866.1, read as the reverse complement.
AATACAGCCTTATGCATAAAACTGAAGATCATGACAACGCAGACTGCTGTTCCCCTGCTCCCTGCAGAGTTAATCACTGTAAATACTGAGTTTCACTTTATACAACTTATACTAAATTACTAAAGACACAAAATCACCCATTTTTCTGCTTATTATTTAAATGAATACAATGTTTGTAATAGATTCCAAAGACCTTTCATCTGGTAAGCTGTTCCAAATTTTAGCAAAGCTCTGGGAAGTTTAAATTAAATTGGGTTTTCTGGCTTTAACAACCAAGTGGGTGGAGAACAGCCACTAACTGAAAACTGCACAGTAGAGATTAATTCACCAAGAAAAAGGTTGAAATGATTTTGCTGCTGTTGATGGGGGGTGTGACCTGATCTAACACGTATGAGAAAATCCCCCTCACGTCCCAGGAGACTTTGCGTATCGATGGTCTTATCACAGCAGCAGCTTTCCTTCTGACCAACAGCAGCTTGTTGAAAACACCCAAATCTTACTGGAAAAAACGCCCCTATCCAGCAGCTTTTTCAAATCAACACGTGTCGGTAGAGGCACAGTGTACAGTAACAAAAGTATGAAAACGTCCACGTTTCTTACTTACCTTTCGACGGCGCCTTCGGTGCGTACACTCGCTTCTCCTCAGCTTTGGGGGCTGAATCCACACCAGTAGGGTTGCTGTTGGCTGGAGTATCATACACATAGGAGCCTGCTCCGCCAATGTTCACACCTAAAACACAGAAGAGAGGATGAAGGAAAAAATGTAAGTATTGAGGCTCATAAATCTGCACTTCACCTGACTCAGATGGTGTCTGAAAAGTCTTAAAACTCCAAGTTTATGGAAGAAAAAATAAACTTAATTGACAAAATTGATGAAAACACCAATAAATGCTGAAATAAATACAAAAATAAGTAAATATTTCAATTAATCCATAAAAAGTATTTAAATAAATATTAAAAACATAATTAAATATATATATATATATATAACATATATTGCAAATTGTATTACAAATAGACAAATATTTGTAATTAATCTCTTAGCAGCTGATGTTGCAGCTAGCTCACATCAGCAGAAGGTTTACCAGTCAATTAATATACAGACAAATAACAAACAAATGAAGAATTGTAGAAATGGATGAATAAATAAATAAATGTAGATTTAAAAAATTCATAAATTTGTCCTATTTAATTAACATTTATTTAGCAATGTGTTTCTCTTTACATTAATCTCAGCTTTTATTTGTTTTATTCTTTAGGTTTAAATTCAATTGCAATTTCTTTTTATGCTTATCTCAGCATTCGTTTGTATTCATGTAATGTTCTTGTGGTCTGTGACCTGTGTTGGTTGATTAGGATGGAACTTTTAAACTATTAAACCTTTATTTATTTGTTGGTGCACAACTCATTATTAATCCTTAGCATGATACACTGTATTCTGTGTTGAACAATGACAAGTGTGAAGCAGTATTTGCTGAATAGAATGACATGTACTTCACCTTTTGGCCCAAAGAGGGCAGCATAGCACGGTTTGTGGCAGTAAGGCCTTCCATCGTGCTGTTGGAGACACAGAAAAACACCATGACATTCAGATAAAACAAACTCAAAATGCCTGGAAGGATAAAAACAAAACCTGATGACGCAGATAAGAAAATAGAACCATGAAAATTAGGAGCGGTCATTTTTCATACATTTTTCTGACATCACATAATTTGGTTTTGATCCTTTTTTTCTGTGGAAAGAGGAAGAGAAGGAGAAAAATGTGTCCAAAAACGGAAACGAGTGATTTTTTCCCAGCTCCCGGCTGCCTGATGATGATGTCACTTTCACAGGTTGTTTCAACACATAATAATGACGCCGCCTGTATCCAAGAAACAGGTCTGTGTTGATGAATTCATCGCCACACTTCAGTGCAACCTACATGACCGTCTGCCACTTGAAGTGGGGACAAAAACAAAAGTCTAAGACATAGATGGCCTGTCGCTGATGCATGCTGGGAATGTGGCTGTCATTGCAGGAGCATGTGACCAGTCTGGGTAGGGGATCAGGGCTGAGGGCCAGGCTGGCCGCTGGTCCAGAGCCCGATGCCCATACATGAGAGGAACCAAGCAGTTGCATTGGGAGAGATGCCAGGCCCTGGGTGGTCAGGGACACTTCTGCTTGGGCGACATGAGCTCCTTCTTCTCAGAGGACGGTGCAGCCGTAAAAAGGATTGTTCTCTCACCTTTAATAATGCATTAACTGCGATGGGATCGGCTACCGTTAAAGCAGCCACGCACTCCTCTCACACGTCCTGTTTGACATTTATGAGATCCGTGAAGGTTTGGAGGCAGACGCCAAAGCGCTGATGACTTTCTCAGGACAGGACACACAGGGCTTCATTGTCAAGTGAACTGAGTGATCTGTTCACAGTATCACTATGGCTCCGGCTGTGAAACACGAAGAGGCAGAGGAACCCTAAAAATGGATTATCCATTGCTGCTGCACAGCCCACTCTCTTCCCAGCAGTTAACCTCCCACATCCTGACAGTGAATATGTCTTCTCCATCTATTCCTAACCTGCTCTTCCTCTTTAAGCTCCATGCCCCATTGATTCAGCCTTTACTTTAATTTTGTTAGAGTTCAAACCAGAATGAAGGTGGATTAACGTTGAACCCTTGGCTGTTTTTGTTCTGCTTTTCACTTCCTTTATTTACAGACCTATAGCAAAATCCCTACATGTCTTGGCTCTTAGCGTGGAAGTGAGGAGGTTAACCAGAACTACATTTGCAAAACCAGTCAATTGTTCCTCCTTACGAAAGTCCTTTCTGGCGTGAAACTGAAAACTATGGTTTGAAAACACTTCTGATAAAGTATAAATCCCACCTTTCTAGTGTGGTGTCTTTCTCTCATTGTGGGCTCATTACCGCCCCGAGAACCAGGGGCCTGCTGAAACAATGAGCCTGTTCCACACTCTATCTATCTTGCAAATGTTTGAGAAGCTGGGAAAATAACAGAAATATATTTTTATTAACGAGGAACTTACTTTGATTTTACACATCATAGTCTGTTTACAGGTGTTGGGACTCATGCCATGTGGCTTGAGATCAAAGACTACAAGAAAAAATCTGGGGGTGTGGCGTCAGAAAGAAGTGATCTCTGTAGCCCGCTCCTCATCTCTGCTCAAGGCTGTCCCAATCTCTGACTGAATTATCAGTGGTTAAGTTGTATTGTGGGTAATTTAGGCACCTGGATTTGACATGGAAATAACAGAAAAGACAGTAGTTTTCTAACTGTCCATTGTGAGTCATTGTGATATAGGAGGGCAGAACTAAATTGAAATTGTCTGGGTTTTTGGAGTGTCTGTTTTGTTTTAGCATTGAATGGTAAAGACAGAGAGTGTGATACTGTCACAGGGATAGTTAGCTGTAGGTTTAACCTGTGTCTCTTTTTGAGTGTTTTTATTTTTATGCATTAAATAGATTACTGCACCATGAAAAGTCTTGCTATATTAGCCAGGAGCAGTTCTTGTTTCCACTGTTGACCATGGAAGTGCGTAAAGTGGATAACCTCTGAAAACAGCCTAAATGTAGTGCTCATGAGCCAAGAAAACTTATCAGGAGCACATTTCTATTATTTCTCAGCAAATGTATGGGTTAAGCTTCAGACTTCATGCTTGACCCTAGAAACAGCAGCAGATGAGCAGCAGACGTCATATCACATTTCCTTGAGGAGCAGATGAATTTGACCCTCTTGTCCTGGCCCTTGTTGTTTTTATTCTGCTTTTCACTTCCTTGATTTACAGACAAAGTCCACATGTCTTAGCTGTTAGTTATTTTAGGAATAGGTTGAGCTTTTTTCGCAGATGCCATCAATCACCTTTTAGTTTTTACTCAGAAACGAAGCCATTTTTGATGCAAACTGTTAATGCAGCCATGATCATTCAGGGTCAACAGTGGAGACTTGTCACCTTGTCTTTTCCAGCCTGGCTCTCTGCCACCAGCCGCAGGAAGCTGTTGCTCTGTCTTAGCCCACAGACGACAGGCCAGACTGGGCCTCGTCCTGCCCCCCGCCCCCTCCCTCCAGCAGCCGTTACTGCTCCAAGGTTCCTAACCTTCTGCATACCAGGCCTGAGATGACATCAAACACCCTCCCAGACAATACCACAGTTACTTTCTTTTTTTTTTTTTTTTAACATTTAATATCGCTCTCCCTCTGTTTCCATGACGATGATTGAGCAGCGAGTATTTCCTACTAAAGTCAGGCTCGTGGCACGGCACCGCAGCCCAGGGCGGGATTTGGATGCTGTCCACCGAGAGAAAAGAGGTGGAAGAGGATGGTGGCGTGGAGAGAGTGCAGGCCTCAGAGAGATTGTGCGACTACATTACTGTAATCATGCAGAGATTAAACGGCAGGAGCAGCATCCTTTGAGGTCTGTGGAGACATTGCTTTTGTGTACAAAGAGGCTGAGATCACATCCTCCTTGCACAGAGCAAAAAAAAAAGAGGCGGGAGACTCAGAAAAGTGCACGAGGGATATTCACCCACGAGAGAGAGGGGGGGTGAGAATTGAATCATTGGCTGGGTCACAGAACGCAAAATAAAAGAAGCATGATAAGAAAATCCCCAGGGTGACAGCACCAGATAGTGAGCAGAGCTTGTTCGAGGGTCACAGTCGGGGGGGAATCTGTGTTGAGACGTGATACTGCAGTCTGATTATGTAACAGACGGAGGAAAAGGGATCTGAAAGCAACACAGCCTGTTGCGCTTAGGGGGTTAAAATTCCCACAGGGACAAACCATATTGACAGATGCTACCAGGCAGGAAGAAGGACATTCACTCAGCAATTTCCTGTGGAAATGCACATGGCCAGTGAAATGAAATAACTGATGCAAAATGCTTGAATATGAAAAGATGCTCTCTCACTGTAATACTGCGTTTCCTCCCTGACACGTCATTACATGTTTTTTTTTTTTTTTTTACACACTATCATTGTGTAATAAACAGATTTTCTGTATGTTAAAACACTGGATAGTAATGTCGCATAGTAATGTTTCTGTGAAGCCAGAACATGGTTGATAAAGTCCATCAATCAGTCAATACATAACCAGGCATCACTGACCTCCCCTTGTTAGATTTCAGAAGAAGTCAATGAACTATGGCACACAGTTTGTTGGCCTTTGTCCCTGTGGGCTCAACACTACTGTACTTATATTTATGAAGAAAAAAAACAAACAAAATAACTACTAAAAAAAGCTACAAAGGACACACAAAAGACTATGAAGTCAGTTCAGAGGAGCTTGACAGAAGCCGTTTGGTGGACATTTTTAGCACCGTCGAGTGGAAGCATGAATGGCCTCGGTGGCAAGTGAACTCCTACCTCAGGCAATGTCTGTGAATGCATTAGTCTCAATGCACACAGCTGTACAGGCTGGAGAGAGTCCATAACACTGCCCCAGTTGCAGAGTTACAGGCCACATTTTGTAGTTTTTCCCTTTTTTATTTCACTATCTAATTACACTGGGAATGAAAAGAAAAATGAAAGTGTGTGTTTAAATCCAAGTTGGAGTGTTTTTAAGCAAGAGGCTGGATTTCCAGTTTCTTTGATCAGTAGGTCATGACGCATAGAGCTAAAGCGATAAATCCATTAGTTAAAAAACGAATTGACAATTTAATGAATTGTTTTCGTCAGATGTTTCCACCACTTTTTGGCATGTGACACTTTAAAACAAAGCTTTGTCTTGTACCATCGCAGATAGGTTCGGCTGTGTTTGAGTGTCACTGTGGTTGACATTGCAACCAAAGATCTGAATTGTATTTGAAGACTATGAGGGAACACAAAGCTGTAAAATGATCTTGTAAAAAGTCAGAAAAATACACATAATGTGATTTTTTTTTTCTGCTTTCCTCTCTGCTTTGTTCGGTTTCCTCAGATGAGGATGTCTTCTTCCTACCCACTCTCCCATTTAGCATTTTACTCCTATAACTTTGCCAGAGAGTTTACAATAAAGAGGATCAGGAGCAGAGATATTGTCTTTTTTATTCCACATTTCCATTAATCCCCATTTTCTAACACTTCATAGAATGAAGCATGCATCCATTAATTGAAAACATAATGGAGAGATTTCTCGATGAAGAAAAAATACTTGCTTGGATACTTGCAGAACTAATTAAGGGAAATAAAGTAGTATTACACACATGTAATGTCTGTGTTGAAAGGACAGTACTGTGCTGTTTCTAGTGGTGGTGCACTGACCTCAGCGTGGCCTCCAGCATTAAGAAGCTTGTTGCAGCGGTCGCACTTGAGACACAACTTGTGCCAGTCTTTCCCCAGTGATGACACCTTTTCAGCTGCACATGAAAGACAAAAGACAAGAGACAGGGGAACGGGGAGGGGGACGGGGGTGAGTGCAAACGTTCACATAAAGCCGTATTTATATACATTACTCCGAACAACAGTAGTTATGTTCTCCCATCAGTTGTGTCGCGCTTTGTATGTGTTATAATGTGTTGTTCAATCGCTCATCGCAGAGCGGCATGACGTCCCCTCATTGCTTCACTCTCCACAATAATGATTAGCTTGTGCGCTGCATCTCTGAGCTGCTGAGCCTCGATGGAAATCCTGTCATCGTGTCAACCCAGCGATTGTTTTCTGGATGGGCGGGGATGGGGCATACTGGGAAAGCCTGTGTACCACACAGGATGCTGTCATGATGTCACTGCGGCATAGACAGACAGTGGCGTGAGTCCCAGTCCAGCTGGAGCGGGGGGCGGGGGGGGTGGGGGTGCCCACATCTAACCCAGATCCTTTGTATTACCTCTCCAAACATACACACACCCATCCCCCAGTTTACAGTATACCCCTCCTTCTGCAGACGGCCCCTTCAACCCCATTTCCGTCGCCTTTTTTCTCCGGACCGCCGACCGCCCCCTCCAGACAAGCAAAGGGCGCTAATTATACCCTTTCAAATAATAAATCTCTCCTGTTTCCACACAATGGGCCCTAAGGAGTCGTGCAGGCAGCAGAGGAAACACCTTCTCTTATCAGGGGAGGGCACAAATAGCCGGATGCTGGGGTCAGTTTCCTACATACCTTCGGTCAAAAACACACACAAACATATGCGCACACGTACAGCATGTATGCAGACATGCAGACGATTGCTTCCTCCTGTTCTTCCTGTCCTTAGCCGCTTTCCTGCATGTACCATAACCTGTTAAAGTAATGTCAAATTCCTGCGTCAGCTTCATGTCAGGAGGCAAATTAAATCAGACATCAGAGATTTTCTGAGCAGCATGGAGGGCAAAGAACAATTTGTCCAAAAACACAGGAAAAAAATAAGAAAAACAAGACTCAGCGTGCACGTCACAAAAAGGATAACATGAGTTTGAAAGTTTCTTGCATTAAAAAATATTTAGAAAAGACTGTCAAGTAGGGACAAAAATGCACTAACTAACATATTCAAACAGACTGAAAATGCACTGGACAATGGAGTTTTTTATTTTAAAAGACCTTAAAGCCTTTGACCAAATGCACTTTCTTCTATAAATAATACAATTTAATGTGATGTGAAAGACAAAAGTTATGTTCTGTGTATCACATGGAAAAGGCTCATCAGCAATGCTGCAGGAAATCTGACAACTCCCTGCAGAGATTTGTCTCTCCAATCAGTTTCACTGTCAGTTCTCCGTGTCATTTACACCACCGAGACAAATGGCCAACAACAAGACCCTGGAGAATAGCTGAGGATGGGGTGCAGGGTGAGGGGTGAAGGGTGGGGGCTGCCAATCAAGACTAAAGAGCAGTGGAATGCTGACATGGCCAGAAGACGCTGCCGGAAATGTGATATCACCCTTAAAGATGCTGTCAGTCAGAGTAAAAAGCCTGTAATAAATCAGTCTGCAAATCAATCTGCTGTTAAATCAAGGGATGGCTGCAAAACCTCCTCACACCAGTAGAGTAACAAGGGAATGACAACACTCTCCTGAAACAGCAGGGAGCCATCGCTGTTGGATGTGGGCGAAAGCTGTACTAATCCTGTGGTTGTGTTCAAAGACCGTTCTCCACTGGTGGAGTGTACAATCACAACGTCCTGGTCACATCATCAGCCAAGGGAATACACACCTGTTGGCATCAGCAACCAACAAACAGGACGCCCCACTGGATTTCTCATCATCGCTGGTGACGTCAATCACAAAGAAACTTTACAGACTTTTGCTGAAATTCAAGAGGAAAAACACAGCGGGCCTTATTTACATCCCGGTCGTTGCTGGAGTGCTCGCTGTGACCCTTCAGTCTGTGTGGTGTTAGTATGTCTGTTCAATGTTGTACTGTGAGGATTTGTCATTTTGTCAAGCATATGTGGAAATTACAATAAACCTGACTGAGTGTGAGGCCTTGATTGCTGCCAAAATGTGGATGACCTGCACTCAGTACTGACCCTGAACGTATCCTGTGTAGACAGGCTGAGGACTAAAGCTGCAGATGCTGCTGCTCATGCTGCAACAACTGGCTGATACACTTCGACAGACACCTCAAACCCTTTCAGTGCGTCAACGTCAGCTGCTGCTGTCATACAATATTTCACCATGCCAAGATTTAATACTTTGTGTTTGTGCGTGCAGTCTTCAGTGTCAATGTTCCTGTGTAAAAGTAGCTTCTTAAGTTTCTCTTAAATTAGAGAATCGTCACAAACATTTTAACACCTTCAGATGATGTTTAAAGACAGAGTGGAAGCAGCAGGGGCTTAACCTGTCTGCTCTGAGAGCGAGTGTGTGCAATTTATTTCCTCCTAAATCTGAGGATAACCATAAACCTCCTGACACCTCTACACTGTTAAAAACAGGCTGCAGAGGAGTCCTGCCAGTGTGTCCTCAATGTCATGGAGTGACTCATGAATGTAGACACACCTCCAGACGGACCTGAGAAGTCAGTGTATGAATGGAGGCAGACGTCACAGCCTCACCAGTGCGTCCTCATTCCTCTGTATACGACTGTGTGGTAACAAAGTGCTCTGTTTAACAGCTCCCTGTTTTAAAGGGCAGTTGTTATTGTAAGAGGGGTGAGCCTGTCTGTCTGTATTGTGTGTTGTGGGAGTTATAGAGTGGGGGAGGTGGAGGGGATCTGCATCTGGCCCAGATGTTTATACCCCCAGCTCTCAGGCAGCCTGTGTGCTTATTATCCTTCATATAGCCCCCACTGCTGAAATAAATCCAGAAAAAAACATGCATATGAGTTGACATTTTACATGGATGCAAACAGAGAAGAAAATCTAAATTAAAAAAATAAAAATAACATAATGAATGTCGGTTCTCGGTATCCCAAAATAGTACACGTAGGCCCAGATGAAGCAACTGGAATGCCACCACATCCTCCTCTACCTCGTTACAGCAACAACGTGAGGGTAAATGTGTCCACTTGTGTAAACAAACAAGCCCCTGCTCACAGGGAAGTCTCTCCGGAAACTTACGTTTACATGGTCAACACCGATGAGGATGTGCCAAATCCTTTTAGCCAGGCTGTTTTCCCCCATGACGGTCTGCAATTCACCCCCCTCAAAAGCTCACGACAAAGGATTCCCCTCTGATAATGTGGACCTGCTTTGAAAAGTCACTGTTGAATAGTTTTACTAGATCTCACCTGAAATTCATGTTTGTTTTGCTATAAACCTGCATTTACAGTGCATTCAGACAGTCTGCAGACCCCGTGAGGTTTTTCACATTTGTTATATTGTTTATATTAAAACCCTCATCAATCTATACTTTTTACCCCATAATGACAAAGTGAAAACTGTTTTTTACAAATTTTTTTAAAGGGAAAAACTAAAATTTCACATTGACAATGTTCATCAGAGCAAAAACTAAGCCATGAGGAGGAGGCAACTGCCCACAGAGCCCAGAGACAGGATTGTGTCGAGGCACAGGTCTTGGGAAGGTGACAAAAACATTGCTGTTGCATTGGTGGTTTCCAAGTGCACAGTCACCTCCATAATTCTCATTCAGAAATTAATATTCAATGTTACACTTAGAAATACTTCATCTTAAAATATTCAACCATCCAATTTGTTTGCTGCAGGTGTTAAGAAAAGCTCTGGATTCTTGCATTTCAAAAATAATATAATGCCACATTCTTGTGAAGTACTGACTGACAGACAGATGATGCTGCTGCAGGAACACTGAGCTAGAGGCGATAGAACAAGAAAAATTGAAACAGAGTGCCGGTCAGAGGTCATCACCATAACCATATGATACCTGCACCACTGTAAGCTGCTTAACTTCATTTGGAAATTCCTGGTCTAAGCTCTTCGGCCTGCGGCCGACTCCTCTGACTGCACTGTCAGTGTGGTTTAAATCAGCGAGACAGCCCGCTGCTGACTCCCCTTCTCACTCATCAGGCTTCAGTGTTTACAATCGCTTGGTCTCTCTGATGTTAGTGGCCATTAATCAAAGTAAAGGAGACAAAACTGAGCACAGTGCACAGTGCTTTGTGAGCGAGAGGAATCTCTGTGTGGATGCCAATCAACTTAAGCCACATAAATTTATGTATGACTTTGTAATAAGATGTGATCTGAGCGAGCAGCAAAAGAAGTGCAGTATCGTGCAGAAATGTGTGGCAGAACTGTGCACTCCCATTGTCCACCAACACAGCCTCAGCCACCGCCCTCCACCCACCTCAACATCAGCTAAGTTGATTTGGAGCCAGGAAATTACCAAACAGGCTCAAGTGCAAAAAAAAAAAAAACTGACTTCATGCCCAATAGAAATTAGGTTAGCAGCTCTACTGCTAGCTTAGCACAGGCATGAAATTAACAGGCAACATCTCTGACAAACACTGTACTTTGTGTCATTCAAAACCCAAAGCACGAGGAAGTGATACAGCAGCTTTTATGTCACTAACTGTTAAGAACGTGGAAATTGTGATTGGCTGATGTTTCAGATTTCATGTGGCAAGACATATTTACACTTGATGAGAAGGCTCTTCAGCTTTAGCTAAATTTAGCTTCTCCTACTTTTCCAGTAACATATTGTCCACGATAGTCCATAATGTTTTTCAGGAGCCAAACCATCAGCTTTCAGTAGGGAAGGCATGGTCTCTGATGATAAGTCGGTAATAGAGTCTAATTTTTTTCCCTGGGAAACTGGAGTCATAAGGCCTGTAATGCAAAGGGCAAAGACAACAAATTCAACATCAAACAGATTCAGCATCCTTAAAAAACTAATTACTCATGTGATATTGCAGCGGGTAAGAGAATCCAATCCTACGACAGAGGGACATCTGAGAACTTCAAGCGGGCTGTGATTCGATTTATTTTGTTTGCTCTGTTACATGATGCACTTAAACTTCAAATCGCGTTAAGAGCGAAACCAATTACGGCTCAGACAGAGTCGCTCGGCCTGTAAAGGGAGCAGGCCTGCAGCAAACGCTCCACAAACACACTGTAATTGGACGGAACATTAAGCAACAGAACTTTAACAAGGGGTCTTCAGAGGGAAAACATTATGGGCCCATTTCTCCAAATGAGTTGGCTGCCTAATTGCGAACAGTGACAGGGCAGGGGAATCCAAACACCAGGGCAGACCGTGCACTGAGATTCACCTCCAGGTCAGGAGGAAATCTGTCCTCTGTCTTACTCGAAGTCGTAACAGATAAACACGCACCAGTACAAGTTTCTGAATATCTACCAAAATGCAACATGGCAGTGGGTTGGGCTCTGAAATCTCATGCGGGTGCTCTCTTATCACTCAATAATTTGATCAGGCTGCAACGAGGAGGGGGGGGGGGTGTCTAATGTGTTTGACAAAGGGGATGACAACAGTGCCACTGCTTGGTGTGCTGCCGGGGCTCCAGTCTCCAACCAGATAGAATCAGCAGCAGCTGTAAAGGCTCCTGTTTGTGGATGTTTAACAGCTTTAGGAGAAGCATAACTAGATGTATCGCACCTTAAATGAGCATGAGGGAAAATATAATCATCAAAAGACTCACTGATGCATCAAATCACTGGCTTAGGAGTCAGGTTCATGATGTAACCAGTGTTATTGTAAATATTTCTAAATCTCGCTTGGCTGGATTCTGTTCTGTTGCACCCTCTGGTAATGTGGACCCATCTGTTCAGCTTCCCCTACACTAAACCCACCCAAAACACACACACACACACACACACACACACACACACACACACACACACACACACACACACACACACACACACACACACACACACACACACACACTTCTCACCACCCTCTTCCTCATTCCCTTCATCCATCAGTGACAGCTGAGGCCACACGGGTGTTTTGCTGTTTGGGTTTTTGTCACAGCAGTGTGAAAACTGCACGTCCTAATAAACACCGTACGCCTGTCTCACTGACGGACTGACTGACTGACTGACTGGAGGCCCCCCAAAGGCAAAGCAGGAGTCGAGCTTGAGGAGGTGCATTGAGTGAAAAGCCTTGTTCATATCTCAAGAGAAATGTAAGAAAGGAAAAAACAAGCAGCCTGTGTTTCCTTCTCCGCATCCTCTCACTATTCTGCTCTCTGGAGCACAAACACCCTCAAGGATTTGTGACCTTTTGCTTTAACTTAAAGACAATGGCCATTCAGTCGGGCACACAGAGGAATTCAGCTTCACCAAGGGAAGGGAGCTTAAATGAATTTTCAGCTGAGGTACAAACTGTGCGTTCATTCATCACATACTACAACCTACAGCAGTTTATTGAGCGTTATTGTGGCGTCAATCCCTGCTCAGTTCACACGATCATGACATGTAACAGCTTTACATAATCACACCTAGAGTGATAATCCCAATTATTTCACTAGCTGCTGTGACTAACATTATTAGCAGTGATGGTCTGGGGAGTACATTTATTTATTTATTTGTCCCTTTCATGTCCATATCTTGACCATTTTTGAATTTCAAGTCTAAGAAATGAAACATTCAGAGGCCAACATGTCAAAAATGAAAGGCTGAACTAGACTAATATATAACTATAACTATAAACGTATGTTGATTAGGTTAATGATTATTTCTTTGATTAATCTGAATCTCTCTAAAACAGCTAATTTCTCAAACTGGAGGCTCTGAAAGCAACAGTAAAAACATTTTTATTCCTTAGCTGCAACTATCTAGGTAGGAAATTGATGAACTGATTAATCTTTTTTTTAATAAAATGTCAGAAATCAGTGAAAAGTACCCATTATAACTTCCGAACTTCTTGAAATGTCTTGTTTTGCCCGATCCACAGTCCAAAACTCCAAAGATACTGTATTTAAAATGATATAAATCAGAGAAAAAGGACTGAAGCCTCCCATTGGAAAAGCTAGAAACCGATTCAGTTTGATCTCATTTTTGTGGACTGATCATTTCAGCACCTCTGCACAGTAAATGTATGAAGTGCAAGCTTTAACACACTTGCACATGATTAATAATCCACCCCCTACTTATAGACTGTTGAAAATGTTTTTTACAAAAACTTATGGAATTTGAGAAAAGGAGTTTTAAAAGATCATCCTCTGCTAGCTCTGTGTAAAGTAAAAGTAGGTTGACCCCAGCAGTGGTGTGCTGTTGAACATTAGAATTGATTTGTTCTGGGTCAATGTGCTCATGCAGCTCCCTGTGGAGCTCACACTGATTGTGCAGGGTGGAGACCGATGCTAAAGAGCCTCCCGGAAACATGTATTTGGATCCGTCTCTCCCTGTGGCTGATGCAACCCTGTGGCAAAACTTAGCTCTGTAGGTCGTCTGTCGCCTCAGCCAAGGCGAGGTTTCCTCCCCAGGCTTTCTCCCTTTCTCTCTTCCCCCCTCCCTCTGCGACTAAAAGAGGCCGACCTTGTGAATCCTGCTGGCTGACGTAAATGGGCTGCAGCTAACTCGCATCCTGTCTGCGCTGGTCAGAGGAGCCGCAGGCAAAGCTCTTCTCCACAGTCCCTGCCTGGGTGACTTGCTCACCCTCCCCTGAACCCCTGAGCCTGCTTACACCACATCTCTTCTCTGACCAGTGAGGACACTGTGTCCCAGCTACAGGGACTTCAAAAACATCTAGTGTGCATGACTTGCTTACAGAGTAGTGGACCATGTCTGGACAAGAGGAAGCGGGCCTGTATCAGTAGAACTGCACCTTCAGATCTGGCCTGTGGTAATTGAATAACCAGCCCTTGAAGAAGGGCAGACATCATATGACAGAGGAATAAAACATAGCAGTGCTTAAATTCCTTTGAGTGAAATCATCTGAGTCTTGTAAAGGAGCCTAATAAAATTGACTTTGTCTACATGAGAGCATGGTGCAGTGGGGTAGTTCCTTTAGAAAACATTGAAGACGAGTTTAAGTTGTGATTCTTAAGATTTCAGTCCTGTGGATTTGGCAACACCTGTGGTGGTATTGATATGTGCTTTTTAGCAACACCATACATCTAAATCACACCGGTATTAACCACTCTGGCCAGTGAATTCGCCCTGAGCGGCTACTGTTGGAAGCACAACAAAAGAGGACAGACTTGTGAATCTGTTTACAGCGCACCCAAACAAACCATGTGAAGTCACATTGTTTTAATAAAGAGGAAGACGACTAAAGAAGACACAGTCTGATGGTCAGACTGGACACTAATACCGAGCTAATGAACTCTAATGTTGTCTGCATCACATGAAATGCATCCATGTGCTGGCTTTGGTTTTCTGCATCGCGTCCGGTGCGAGCATGCATTGTTTTCTCTGAATCCCTTGTGCGAGGGTGAGGCCTGCCACTTTTTCTTCAAAATCTGAGCAACTTTTCAAAAAGTAAATACTCAATCTATAATAAATCTGTTTCAATTCACACATTTTCCTCCACACTTTCTTCGCCCTTCGCCCTTCGCCCCCCCCGCCCCACCCCCCTAATATTAGCACAAAGCTAGCCCCCGCCCCTCTTGTCACTTTCTGATAGCGACCCACTGTAGCCTCCAGTCTGCCCTGGAGATGTAGTGCTGCTCAGACCTCTTGTCTTGTCTTGAAACCCAGTGATGGCTGAAGCTCTTGTCAAACTACAATCACCATCACCATCACCATCACCAAGGCTGATCTTCAGCCTTTATCGGAAGCGTGTCTTGCTTGCTGCGTAGTTGTACTGTATACCTACAGAAAACTGTGTTATAGAGAGGAAACAACTGTTATTGCTGTAAGAATGGCAGCCAGAAATAATGTCAAATATATGGTTTTATTGTGAAAATGTTGAGGGTTTACACATTAAAGTGTAAGTGATTTGGATGAGCTGTACACAGCCACCTTTGTTCCTCTGTGCTGTTACCTAACAGGTCATACTGTTGGAAGGTGGAATGGTTTCACCTGGGTTGGGAAGGGAGGGGGGGGCAGTCTGACTTTCAGCACCAAGCTTAATGCCATCTCCATTAGAGGATCATATTTGTGCCTCAAAAAGGCAGAGAAAAAGTACCCTCATTGACTGGTGCGCAGTATCTGGCAGGTTATGCAATGGCACCAAACAGGAGGCAACGACTCAAGAAATGATGTTACATAACTGACAAGGCACATTCACACAGCCTACTGGGCAGCCAAGTGGAAAACAGGGTACTCTAGTGTTGACAGAAAAAAGGGGAAAAGAAAAAAGGGGTATTGTGTGGATGTTTGGGGTAAAAGCAGCACAAAAAAAAGAGGTGTGTGGGAATCAGTGCACCGCTCCGTATCGTCAGGCTGAGAGGACGAAGGTATTCTGCCTCGCTGGGACGACAAACGTGCACAGAGACAGAAAGAGCCTTGTGTGAATAGAGATGTCGTTTCTCATTATAATGCATGAGGCGCTTTGAGAGTCTCCGTTTAAATAAAGGCGAGCCATCTCACCCCATTTCCCCCCAGTCCTTGCAGTTAAAAAAAAAAAAAAAAAAAAAATCAGGGGAAGAGGAATTCAGGGCCTGAGGCAACACCGAGTGATTGAAGAAGAGGAAAGAGAACCTGAGTGAGAGGAATCAGTAAATGAAAGAGAAACTCACAGCAGAGCACCATTAGTTCCCATTAAGTTCTTGTTCACTCACTTAGCTGCACAAAGATGCATTGCTCCAATTTGTCATGAACCAGAGTTGGATCGCTCAGCTGAATTTGGGTCTGGAGTCGGGAGGTTTAGTGAGCCATGCTGTGTTGTGTTCTGCACCGACTCCCTCACACGCTAACAGTGCATTTCCACTGGGCCTGGTCACATGTCTGCCAATGGTCCCTGGTGCATTATAAGCACAGGAACCAACAGATGCGAGGCCGCAATGTGGACGCAGGGAATTTGAATTCAACCCCACAATTAAGATGTTCACCAGCACCGACACCAGCAACAAGCTAAGGTTTCTTTTTTTTGCTGCCGTTATATGGGTTTCTGAAAATAACATTACAACACTTTAGACACTTCGAAGTCAGAGGGAATGGCAGCAACAATCAACATTTGCCTTTAGCGGCGATGAAGTTGAACCGTCACCACGATAAAACAGCCGCCTGTTAAAGTAACAGACGGAAAAATAATGAAAGCAAAAGATTTTCCATCCCAGCCTGTGGCTCACCGCTGTCATTTCATGACGTCGGTTTTGCAGAAGTAAAGAACAGGATAAGTGTTGAACGCCTTGCCTGCAAAATCCAATATTGGGCAACAGCAGCTGGAGGACCAGGTGTGTAACTGCAGGGTGGGCCAATCACGGCTGTATATAGCACAGAACCCACTAGCACCACAAGAAGGAAAAACGGGAGCGAAACGGGACGGGAAGCAGACAATTTTCTCCATCAACAACACATGTCCTGGTGTAGATCAGAAGCGGTGTTCATGCCTGTTTTCTCACTTCTGACTGTTCCGCAGAGTTGAATTTCACCTCAACAACTGGATGTCTTGTGTCTCTGGAGAGTGGAGTGGCTGAGAGGAGGATGTATGTAGGTGGAGCAGCTGAGCTCATTCTACATTACCCGGGATTCATAACCGACGTCATGTTGATGCTTCAGGCTGTGGGCGGCAGAGCAGGCTGAACTTTTCTCCCTCCCTGACCTCTCCCATGTCTTGTCATAGGTTTCCCTGCCTCCCTTGCAATGGCTTCAATACTGTCATTAACACCTCCCTTCACTTTCTACATCCTCCCTGGTTTGACATGTGCAGCCAGCTCCACCCGTGCTGCCTTCCAGTAGCAGTTCATCATCATCCTCCTCATCTTTATAGTAGCGCTCTCCACCCAACAAGACACACCCCGACCAAAAATAACTCCACGAGGCTGGATCATAGTATGTTACATAAAATTTTTTTTAAAAAAAACATACATCATCTGTGGAGCTGTGACTCACTCGCTGCAGCGAATTAAGGCTGCAGCGCAAACGAATACTGAGACATTCATACAGTCTGTATGGGAGACAAATAAATCTTATTTGTGCAGATATTATTCCGTGCCAGTGGCTCTCGGGACCCATAGGATGAGCAGCAGCTGTGATGTTCGCTGCCACTCCCGTTACGTAACAGGACTTCCATCCACTCACATAATTG
This sequence comes from Trachinotus anak, assembly GCF_046630095.1. Classification (NCBI taxonomy): domain Eukaryota; kingdom Metazoa; phylum Chordata; class Actinopteri; order Carangiformes; family Carangidae; genus Trachinotus; species Trachinotus anak. The sequence continues at coordinate 10,349,001 of NW_027273866.1, read as the reverse complement.
ATTTTGACCCCCGTGACAGCTCTGATTGTGTGCTGCGAAGTGTAGAAAAGATCAGCACAGAGGAATGAATTTTTTTCTGTTCCCAGCACGTGGCCAAACATAACCACAGAATTATTCGAGGTTCAACAGGGACAGCAGCATGTTCCCTAAAAAATAAGCCACACAGGGTGCACATCGCAGGCAGCAACTCGGATTTAAAAGAAGCAATGTCAATTTTTGCTTATTTTCACAATCTAAGCTCCTCTAATCTGCTGCTTTTCTCTCGTCTGTGTGCATTTCTTTCACTGCGAACATCTGTCACAGGAGATGTGAGATGCCGTCTTCCTCACTCTGACTGAGTGTGAGTCAAAGCTCTCTGCCCGAGTGGGCGTTTTGTTTTCCCACCTTTGTGCACAAGGATGCGATATATACATGTTCACAGGTTTTCATCCCACTGACGCGGCATGATGTTGCAGTGCTCCTCTGTGAGTGAGCAATCTCAGCATATGGCGTTTCTGCACTCTTGGCAACGGCCTTCATCAGCAGCCCTCCAAAGCCAACTGCCAGGCTTGGCTGTTTACCAAAGACGACAAATTAAAAATGGCACAGATCAGTGTCAAAATAAGATAAATCATTCAAACAGTTTTGTGAAGACAGTGCCGAAAGGGCAGGTTTTCCTCTCACATTAGACAGAAGCATTTCGTAGGTTTTTAAAAAGTGTTAATTTGCTTAAACATTTGATCACATGGGTTCTGTTTACACTGACTCCTTAGCCCCTCCAGCTTTTGGTTCTCCCAAAGTTTGTCTCTGTGAATCATTTACACTTCCAGCAGCAAGTCTTTGCCTAAAATAGTGGCCTAATCTACGAAATGCTGCGCTTTATTTATGTTAGGAACTCATTTGGAAAATGTAAGAAGGGTTTGGATTTTTCCCACTGGACCAAAAGTAGTATTGAGCTTTATGGATCCGATTTAAAGCTACTGTCAAACATATTCAACAAAAAAATACTTTTAATATCCCACTGCACTCTGGTGAGATATTCAAAGTAGATTTGAAAAGTAGGCAATTTTTAGTCGATGTAAAGTCTATAAGTCAGCATAGCTTAATCCTAGTTGTGTGAAACATATTTTTTTTCAATGAATGGGCATTAACTGAATCAGAAGCACTAATCATGCCATTTGTGAATTAAAGAACTACAGCATTACAAAAAAAAAAAAAAGGTAAAACAAGTTGCCCCTAAATGATCGCTCCCCTGTGAAGAGTATCCTTTGGCAAACGAGCGGGATCCCCATCCTGAGCCAAAAGTAATTTCAACAACCAGGACCACATAAAGCGGGCGCCACTCACCGAAATACACCGTCTTATCGCACTTGGGGCACTTTGAAGCCATGCTGGGATGTTGCGGGTCGAGTGGATGTGATCTGTTCCGTTTGTTTGGAGCGGCGTCCACTCTCTCTCTCTCTCTTCGTCCTCCGGTTCCTCTCTCTCCCACAGCAAGTGTCCTGCTCCTCTCTCGGAAGCTGGGAGCATCTATTCAGGCAGCGGCTGCTCATTAACATAGCCCCGCCCTCGCCACGCCCCCGTGTTTACTTCAGGTGTTGTGGGAAATGTCGTAGCTTTTAACAGCTACTGACCCGACAACAAACTGGAAAAGAAACAGTTTGTTTCTTTTTGATTTGATTGTGTTTTGCTCTATTTATGTTTTGAAATCAATTAAGCACGTTTTCTTTTCTTGCTGCCTCCGTGGCACATTTTATTATTAAGCTATTTCTCAAACTACTTGCAAACAAACTATTTGAGATACATTAGCTCTTCAGCAGGGTATGTAGATAGCTTGAAATATTTACCTAGCTTCCTGTGTTATCTGATGATGATTCAAATGCTCACAAATTAAATGTGTTTTTTCTGAAGCTTTGGGGAAGTTTTTTAATTCCAAGTTCCCTGAAAAAACAGCCACATGGTCCATTCTGTTTTCACTTCAACAAGTCACATCCATGGCTAAAGAACTTTTGAAACACAACTTCATTCATCACTGTGCTTCAAGCTCCTTGTCAAATCATCATTATTAACACCATTATTTTTCACTTTTCTTGTGTGCATCCAAGCCGGTGTCATGAAAGCTTTTGCGATGATAATGTGCACAACCCTTTTGTAATTTAATCATGTTCTGCTTATGACCACAGGATTCTCCCTTCAAGTGTCTTATAAACACTCTAACTTTTACACTTGGTTGCATTACCTGTTGTGTGAGCAAATTTGTGTCAAGCGTGCTGTGGCCTTTAGAATCCTCATAGCTGTACTCTTAAGTTGTAAGTCTTACGAGCAGCACTTGAAGGCAGCATTCCTTTTTTCTATGGCCAGACTGTGGATTTCACTGTCAACCACGGGCAGGCGGGAAAGCTTGTGGGCAAGTGGTAGAGCAGTCCACAGGGACACATGCACTCCCATTTCCCTTTTCCCTGTTTCCAAAAGAGGAGTAGGCAGTGTTTGGTTGAGTCACAATGCACCCTTTCAGAGTGAGTGACTCGTAGGAATTTGTTAGGCAAAGGAAGACGCTGAAACGTGGCTCGGGTGGATCAGCTTTCCCTGAAGAAGGGTTGCTGGCTTCATGACAAAGTGGACCTAACTGAGGAAAACAGACAGAGCAAAAAAAAAAAACAGCTTCTGAATTTCTCACAGTCTAGGATGACATGCAGTTGTTAGATGAACTTATGATGACTAAATTAAAAGACTCATTGAGTGGACATTATCAGTTCTTCTAGAAGTCTCTGTCTCTTTCCACTCGGGCCTCTTGAGAGCGACTGAGTTCATCTCTTTCACACATCAGTGCTGTCTGGTCTGTCTGCCCGGTGACACACTGCAGGTCCTGCTCCAGGAACAGACACTCTGATATTTCCCACATCTGTCTCCCGCCTGATTAGCACCCGTCAGCATGCCTGTAACCGGTTCCTCCTTATCTCTGAGTTCACTGTTTTAAAAAGAACGGTCAGCTGGAGACCCAACGGCCTCTTGAGGGTAGATGAACTGTACACTCTGCAGATTCTGGGGCATTCCTGATCAGTTACAGTCATGGCCAGATTTACCTCCCAAGGGATCCTCGGGCAAAGTATTGTTGTTGGGCCCCTATTAACAACAGTATTGATAACTGATTAACTGTTTTAAGTAGTTTTTGTTACCATTTCACTGGTACTAGCTTCTCAAATGGGAATGTTTGCTAATTTCATAGTTTTCAATGATGATAAACTCAACATTATGATGAGCCAGCCAGTCTTATGATGTAATAATACTACCTTGCCCAAGGTTTTCCGGAGTTAATTACTTGACAAACAGAAAAAAATGGAAGCAATTTGAGAAATTACAACTTTCAACTAAAGGAACTCAATATAGAATCAAACAATTTAGGTCGTAAATCTAGACTTTGATGCATGGCTTCTCTACAAGGCCATGGTCACAAGACTGAGAATGAAGAACTATGAAATTATGAAAACCCAGATAACATTGAGAGAACCTCAGGCTTTTTGGGCCTCTTTGGGCAGTTGGCCGCTTTGTGCATTTGGCAATCCAGCTTTGGTTAAAGTACCCAAAGAAATGTTATAGTAGAGAGTCTTCATGCTGCAGAGCTCATGGTGTGTTTCACAGAGGACACGAGTTCATTACCGTTCACCTCCAGTTGTTTGCTGTGGTTGCAGGTTTGCTGCCAGTTCAGTTGCAGTGCACAGTCAGCCTCAAACCTGCTGAGAGGAGAGGAGGTCAAATAAAATGGAGACAAAGAGGAGGTAGGAGACTGAAACTGAAGAGCCAGTGCTGTCCGAATTCCTCAGTTCACTGAATACGTGATAGATGAAAGGAACAGTATAGTATTCGCACTTTCTGTAGTGTAAAGTATTTACTGTGTGTGAGGATGAAAAATAGCCTCAGCAAATCTCCCCTTGAAGAATAGAGTTTAAAAACGGTTTCAGTCACTTAAGGTTGCAAATACTCTATGGAGCAAACTGAACAATAAGTGGAGGAAGAGATGCCCCTGACAGGCTTGTTCTCTGAGGCATTATGAGTTTACGTTTCTGAGGAGTGGGTAATCCCGGGGAGCCTGAAGTGGACATATCCAGGTCACTAGTTTACTTTTAACTTGTTTCGGATGTGGTGCTTGGTTCAGACCTACACTGTTTGTGCAGAGCAGATCAAGCATCCAGCCCCACGGGGAAAGACAGGAATAGACAGAAAAGGGTTGGAGGGAGGAGGGTGAGGTGGTCCTCAGGGCCTCAAAGCATGTTAGTACTTTGCTTTTATAGACTTAGGATGAAACAAACAAGGCCGGAAGTACATGACAATGTGACACATCCTAATCTTTTTTTTTTTTTTTTTTTTTTTTTTAGCAAAAAGCATTCTTAAAGGGACACTTCACCAATTTTATAAATGAAGACCAGGTTACATGGTCCTCTTAGAGATGCTCTTTGAAAATATTCTATAATACCACCTTAAACAGTGCAGATCAAAACCGTGAAAAGATTATTTGAAATCATTATATTATTAAGGTAAAGGATAAGAAATAATGAACCCTAGGTATTGTTTATCAAGTCTCACATTCAAACACTCGAATAATCAGTTTCATCAAAAATGATGGGAGGGATTTCATTCATTTTGATTAACAGTGCTAGCAACATAAGCAAACAGCTCTACAGTATATTGATTCAAACGTAGTGATGTTCTCATTGGTGAAAAGAAATATTCCCTCTATAAATCAGAGAAAAAATGCAAATACAGTACAAATAAATCAAAAGTATTGTACACAAGGCAGAAAATAGTGTGTTTATATCTGGACCATCGCTCATGGTAAGAAAATATGTTTTTAGGGCCTTTAATAATTCTTTGCATCAGTTGCATAGTTCCAGTGGGAATTAAACTTACACCAGTGTTAGTGCTCAGTGCTTCATCCTACGCAGGTTCACCAGGGCCGAGCTGTGACCCAGCCAGCAGCAGAGGGGTGTTTATGGATTCTAGCTGCACACCTGTCCCTAAACACTATTCACCCCGACACACATTACATAAGCCCTGTGTCCCAAGGCCAAACAGGTGCCAGAGCCGCCTTTGGCCCCAGACAGTGACAATCCAGTGTCTCCGCCTTCAGTTCCTTCCTCGTTCCTTCCTGTCCGCCCCCTCCCCAACCCCCACCGCACCCCCACACACAAACTCACACATTCTGGCTTCCCAGATGTAAACGCAGCATAATCAACACAAGCCACGTGACACTGTCGTTTGCTCTGAGGAGCCCACATAACGGCCAGCCTGAGCGCAGCCCAAGACCACGGCGGGTTGCTTCTGTCAGCAAACGGGCACGAGTGCAAGGGAGAGGCAACCAGATGATTTAGGTCAGATTGAGGGGTTCTGAGGCCTCTATTTGAGGCGCACAAGCACATCATTTAAAAGTCCTCAGGCAGCTGTGGAATTTCTGAAAACGTAAGAAGGACACAGTGTTTGTATGGACAACACGTGATCCGTTGGCGGAGCATGTGCATGTCTTTGAGTAAAAGAGAGAAAAAAGAGGCAGAATTAATTATTGAAATGTTCCCATAGCACACGCTCCAGAGTGGCGATTATTTTAGAAACAGCAGCCTATGTTTAGCTCTGCTAGGAGACAGGGCTACGATTAAACGTTCTCGGCAGATGATAAGCTATAAGTTGGGTGACAGACAGACTAGGAGACTGAGTGGTTGGTGAGATTGTAATGGACAGATACTGTATCTTGTGGATAAGACTGAGGGGCAGTTTTATCTGCACATTTTCTCTGTGTCTAATAATGTGATGGACCTTGTCCCTTGAAAGATTCCTCCTCTTGTATGGCTCTGTGTAACATGTTTATATAAAGTCTATGCAGCACAAGAGGATTATTGACATGTAAAGCATACATATGAAAAAAAAACAATTCTGATTTTAATCATTAATCATATATGAACCAGCAACCCGCATAATGTTGATTATTTGTAACCAGTTTATTTAGTCACAATGTTTCAGTCTAGACTTAGGCTGGATTACCAATCAGGAACGGTGGGCAAATTCCCAAGGAACCAAACTTTCATGGGCCACAAAACCCCAAGTTTAAAGGCTCCATGAGCTCAAAATATACATGTGGCAAAAATATACACTAAGCCTTGAATGAAAAATATATACACATGTATTTACACATTGAGTTAAGAATGGTTTGGCTGTGAAGTGGAGATATGTACAAGTGTTTTTTTTATCATGATAATGGAAGTTGGTATGAATTTAATTTTTTTGATAACATTTGTCCTGGCCAGAGGGTTTTTATCATGATGGTGTGAATGGTCCTGAGTGATGTGGGATCTTCCATTTCTTCTGTTCAAGTAATAAATACACAGAAAACCTTGGCAAGGTGGTATTATTCTATCATAGGAGAAGTATAAGACTGCAACCAACAAGTATTTTATCATTAATAGGTCTGAAATGCCCATCATTATTCCCTGAAGCCCAGGTCAACATATTCAGATTTCTTGTTTATGAATACTACTATATGCTGAATACAACTTTACTTGTGCTTGGTGTTAATATGAATACAGAAGAATTTCTGTGGGTTCTTAAGGTCATCTGGCAGCCGCATCAGCTGGAGACTGTTCATTACTGATAACGATTAGGAAGTTTATGATTCATCCTGATACTCATCAGCTATTTGACTAAATGGGGGCTCTTGTTTGTTAAAGTCCCCCTTCAGGTCTGCACATCACATTCAGCCTCAGTGATCTCTTCAACCCTGACCTAACACATACGTATGCAGTGGGCCTTTTGACCCAGCCCTGGCTTCTACAGACAAAACAAGAGTCTGTTTGTGGCTCCATTACAGTATTTCTCGGAGCAGATGGGTGAGTACTTCTGTGTTTTCTTTAGCCGAGGGCAGTCAATTTTGAAGTATTTTAGCCCCACTGGGACTGTGAAGAGTTTAGATTCCACTGAATGCCATTTTTAGTGATGTGGGTGTATTGTTTTACTTGGCAAATGACTTGGTCATACTGGTCACTGGTTCCACTACATGCACTTTCACTGCTTCCTTGTCTAATCTAAACAGCCTATTTTTAGCTGGTGCATACTGCATATATTCAATAAATCTGTCATTTCATCTTTCATTTTCTGCCATGTGTTTGTTTACTGCGTGAAAGGGGGTGGGGGTGGGGGTGCACATGTGCTGCGCTGTTCCTAAGGGGTGTGATAGAGGCGAGGCACCCATGTTGAATCCCAGCGATGGGCCCCTGTGGAGGGAGGGTGTGGTAGAGGCAGCTGGCATGAGTTTTGATCTCGCTATCTTCATGTCCTGTGATCCTCCCTCTCACAGAGCTCCCTGTCACTTCTGAGGGAATCTCTCTATTGATGCACACAAGAGTCAAACTGTAAATACAAAGAACCTTCATGTCCTCATTTTTGCATTTGCTTTTAATTATACTATTATAATTAAGAGGATACTTAGGATAAAATACCTGCTTGAAGGTGACTGAACCACTGCCACTAAGCTATTTAAACCTATAATAGTGTTAGATTTTAGCTTTCTACATCTGACCTTTGTTAAATCACACTAAAGACCCGGGTGTGGTCAGTTTATGTCTGACTAATTAAGACATTTCTGTTTCTGCGGCACCATGTCACTGATGTGTAACCGATTAACGATTAATACATCAGTGGTGATTGTGCTGTGTGAGCTTCATTCACTGAGCATTAATCAGCAGTGGAGTCATTCAGTACAGCTCCAGACTGACAGCTGACATCCCCTCTCTTTCCCCAGAGATGCACATAATGCGTTCAATTTCCAAATGAACTGCAGTATAGCATTTGGCAAAGTAACAACACCTATTCATTCAAAAATAATTGTTCTGGCACCAGTTTCAGATAATATTCTTGGTATTAATGACAAGTATTTCATGGTATTTTTTTTTTCACGGACACTTGAGGTCATTAGAGATGATGCTTGCCGGAAAACCCCTAGAGGAACTTCACGTCTTTTATCTGTCAGGCGCTTCCAGCCAAGTCTGGCTGCGAACAATATCAGCCTCTGTGACAGGGTCTTGCCTGCTCGGCCTCTCTCGAGCCCAAAGTTCATAATAAAAAGCTCCAGCACTGGAAAATTTTTCTTTAGCTCAGCGTTAAACAAAGCCTGTCTGTTTGGTCCACACAGCCAGGGACATTTTAGATGTAACTGCCCAACGCAGCTTTCGTCCAAGTCAAACTGACTATAAAACATTTTGTTCCACTTGATGTAAAGAAACCTGCTGCGTGCTCTGAGTCGAGCTCTTGTGGTGTATAATTAGACCCCTCTCAACATAGGTGGTGCCGTGGTGGAAAATAAAGCAGGCTCTACCGGGTCCCATCATCCTGTTTCAGGTGTTTGTAAGGGTCTTTAAGAGACAAGCCTTCATTCTTTCCCTCTCCCTGTTCCCTGCAGGATAAAAGAGGTGGGCAATGCCTCTCTCTTCTCATTGATATCACTCAGTGTGAAGCCAGAAGCACAGTTGTGTAATGAAAGGAAAGCATATCCAATGTGTGTAATAGATTTTTACATCAATCAAAGGTGGGAGTACAGCATGTGTCAATCCCCATGGCATATGCACTCACCTCATAAAGTGCTAATACATTATAGGGGTTGATTGATCCCTCTGAAGAGGCTTTCCAGGTATGACATAAATCTTGTAGTGACCTCTGATGCCATCATGGGGAAGAAATGCCAGTGTACAGAGAGGACTAATATTATCAGGCAAGTCAGACAAAGGCAAAACAACCTTCATATTCAAATGTTTTGGTAGGTTGGTTTTTTTTTTAATATTTACATATAATTTTAAAACCACAAGTCCCCCTGGAAGACTGGCCTACACACAAAAACAATATATGGCAGAAAGACACAGTGTCTGATATTTATCTTATAATCTGTTCCAATAGCAACAAAGTAAAAGTATGGCTGCAAGTGATCACTATTTTCATTACAGATTAACCTGCCAATTATTTTCTCAATTAATCGTTTTGTCAATAACATGTTAGAAAATAGTGAAAATGTCCATTGCAGTTTCCCAGAATCAAAGGCAATGTCTGCAGATACCTTCTTTTGTCTGACCAGCAGTCTGAAACTGAAAGATCTTCAGTTTACAATTATAACAGACTAAGGAAACCAACAAATAATGAAACAGAAGAAGCTGGAACCAGAGAATTTTGGCATTGTTTCTTTAGAAAAATTAAAAAAATTATCAGTTTTCAAAATAGATGCCGATTAATTTTCTGTCTGTTGACAAAAAGACTAATTGTTGCAGCACTAAGTAAAAGGGAAAATAAAATGTACCAATAAATTGTGGTTATCAGTTAAGGTAGATTTCTTTTGTATAGATATTTTCATTACAGAGGTATAAGTTTTTATTGAACTGATGAACCATAAATCTAATTAGAAAAACATCAGTGCTGATTAGATACTAATAATCTATTTGTTGTGAAATCAGAAAGACAAAACACTTATAGTAAACAGCCCCTCTGGTTAAAATTACCCAGCAATTATCTCTACTGTGCACATCTATCCAGCACAGCTCAAATTGACTGCTTGACAGTGTCTCACATTATAGGAGCTAATCAGTGTTCCCACCGGGAAAGGGGTCTCAGACGTTTGGACCCCACTGTATGTCACAAATTGCTGAATCTCTGGTCTCGACATCAGCTGGTGCAGCTCTGCCTTGATGGTGTCGACTTATAGAATGACAAGCATTCGTGCTGGATAGAGATTGAAATTTAGTACATGACTTCTAGAAGCCATTTGCCATTCCAGAGATTCCTTTTTTATGTGTGATGGTTGTGGGTTTTCCCCACGCGACACCATCCTCTCACCAACTGCCAGTGCCTCTCTCTGAAGATGGAGACACATTTGGAGGATCACCAGCTGTTTCACAAAAAAAAAAAAAAAAAAAAGTGTTGCTCCCGTCTGGCGGCGCCTGGCATTTTGGCACATGATCTTGCGGTGGAGGGTGGACACTCAACAGCAGGATTCCCTTGCAAGGTGGGGCCAGAGACCTACCCAGGGCGTCTTTTCCAGTGCCACATTTCCTTCTGTCTGCATCCATATCTGACAGAGTCATTCCTTTTTTATTCTGTGAAGGTCACGGTATCAATAACTCACATGTGCAATATGGTTAATCCCTTTGGATTAGGGCCAAGATGCTGAGTGTTTCCATCTGAGCCATTTCTGCAGTAACAGATGACAGACAGAAGCAACACACACAGCTTTCTAGCACTCCACCAGAGAGACAGTAATGAGGACACAATGACAAAGTTTGATTTATGTAATGCTTGAGGTCTACAGCCAGCCCCGATGCAAGTAACTGAGTGTCATTTCCACTGTTAGGGATGGCTGCATCCCTGGCCTTTTTTTCCTCCCGCTGCAAGATGCTTGTCAGGGAGCAACTGAGGACAAAAGAAAAGGCTGTGAGAGTGATGACCCCCTCTGGTGGACTGAGGTAACTGCATCTTAGACCACCATGTTTTCAATTGGCATGAGGCTTTCCTGATGTTTTGTCAGTGATTTTGGAGCTTAAATGTACATTTCACACAAACTAAAGATTATGGATAAGAGTATATCCAACTGTGCATTGTCTCAAAGCATCTGACCCTTTGTAACAACTGCCCGTTTTGTCAAAAGCAGTACAGTAGCTCCCCCTGTCGTTAGATGTATATAATTACAAGCCGTATGTCCTCGGCAAGATTCCCTGGGAGGGAGTGTGTCCCTTCACACATTTTTAGCTGTGAAATCTGCCTGACAGATCCCCTACAGCAGAGATTCCCAATTAAAAGAGTGTTTCAAAGACTTCAGAGCAGTGACAAAATGGCCAGTCAGTACAGAAGTCTGCAGCAGAGGGCTGTCACATTCAGGACTTGTATTCAGTCAGGTCAGACAATGAAAAATTATACTTGTGTGACACCATTCTTAAACTGCAATGGCAGTGATGCCTTTTCAGGTGGAAGCAGGGATGAGCGGTTTTGTGCATGCATTAACAAAGTCTCTGGGGTCCCATTGGCTTGCTGTTGGTTTGCTGCATGTCAGTACTTATGTACTGTATGTAACAGTATGTGTATGAGTACTATATACCATGCTTTATACCTACAGTATGAGTCAAAGCAAGAGGTGTATGGCTTGTTGTTACCAGACAAAGACTGAACCTGGCTCCAACATCAGCCTGAAAACACTGTCAGGTGTTGTTTTTTTTTTCAGTAAAGATAATTGGGTAAAACCTGTGTGTTTTCCAGTGTTGATACAGAAATACACCCATGCACAGTTTGACTGTTAGGTGCAGAGGAAATTGCGCTGTAACAGTAGTCCCTTTATTGCTATACCTCCCATAGCGTCTCTGGATCCAAGCTCAACCCCCAGTGAGAGAACAAATGAGGAACCACAATCAAAGATATGGAATGGTTTGTGCCAAGAAACAGGGCTAATTGATTTCCTCTGAGTCTTTGTCTCTCCTGTGCATTTATCTGCTTCATAGAGGAGTGGAGGGAAGAAAGTGGATAAGGGAGGAAGAAAAAGTAGGAGACGGAAAGAGAGGCCGTCAGAGGTCATCCTGCAGGACTGCAGCCACTCTAACTGTGGGGAGTTTCTGCAGACACTGTGTATGTTCACATCCATCTCCGCAGACTGAGATTCATCAGGGAGAACACCTGCACTGTGCTGTGCCTGCATGCTCGCCTGCCTGTCTTCCTGACTGCAGCAACATCTGGCAGAGGAGCAAGTGGATTCAAAAAGAACATCTGCACAGCACCAAGCAGCCAAGTAAACAAACAGTTCTAATGAAAGTAGTCGCAGTTCCCAAATACAAGGCTACATTGTTGACCACCTATTTTCCTTTAATTAAGACCACATTATGTATTGGCACAGTTTTCCTCCCAGCGTATTGGGGAACATTACAACAGCTTAACTTGTGTCAGCTGTTCTATGATAAAACACACAAATTGTGCTGGGATTTTATGTGATAAACTGTACATTTTTACTGTACAGTATTGCAGGAAAAGGGAAATCAATTAGCAAGGTAAGCATTTTAAATAATATGCACTACAGTGAGCAATGTTCTCAACAAAAAGCAACACTTTTGAGATGGGTAATGGCTGTATTTTATACAGAAATGCCCTCTATGTTGCACATAGCAGCATGCTGTATATTAGGCCATAAACATACAATATGAAAGAATTTCCATTGGGTAATAATGCTCTTTTGTTTCTTTAAAACAAAATTACAGCCCATGTCAAAACACTTTTTAGTTTTGTTCCCACTATGCACATTATCATTGAAAAACATTCTCAAATCCACTATATTTTAGTCTAAATTACATAAATGGTTGTGCACAACCTTATACACTCTCTCTCTCACACATACATACGCACAATCTGCTCCTCATTCTTTCCCATAAAAGAGCCTTGAGACACAATACAGGATCCCTCTAATGCAGCACAGCTCCAACACTGAGACTGCACACTTGAGCAGGAGTGCATACCGTAAGTACACACGATTGGCTTATAATGGTCATGTGACTGCAGACTAAAGTCCCCTGTGTTAGGCCACAGTAATTGAGGCTTCCATATGGTATAGATCAGATATAGCCTTCACCACAGCATTCCTTCAGCATGGAGGCTCTACAGTACTCCTTTTTCCACAATGAAAACTGAGCTAATCAAACAGCTATCACTCGCAGACTGTACCATTTGTGCCCTCTCTAGTCATACTACATGAATACCCTTTTTACTCAGATCAAAAGCTGTACTTTTATGTTTGTTTGTTTGTTTGTTTGTTGGTTTTTTATTTCTAGAAGCCATCATATTTTCATTTTGATGTACTGGAAATATAACCCAAGGAGAATAGCAGTATTTGTGGAAGGTGTCACAGAAGAAAATTGCACTTCTGGTCTTTGTTGCACAACAAAAATATCCAATTTGTCGACTACAATATCCTGCCCACTTTCTATTTGCTCACATGCATGCAGGTTCATATGAATGAACTAAGTAGGCTGTTGTCATGTTGTAATAAGCTTGGCTGTCCTTAGCCTTCCTGACATGCTGCCAAAATCCTGTGAATCCCATAACATCGTACCATCAGTCACTGTGCATTTCTGCCCTCACTGCACACGGTGAAGATAATGTTGGTGCATTCAGTGTTGTATACTGAGTCCAGATGTAAATATGAGCAATATAAAACAATAAACTAATGAATTAATCTGCAGTGTGCATCCCTGACTTGTTCCCACAATAATTACACTACGCTTTAATAACTTTGTATTTTTATAACTTGGTATCTTTTTGTGAGGAAAATGCATTTAACATGTATAAAGTCATGCTGCACCTATAGAACAAAAATATCCAACATTTAGCCTAAAAGCAAAAACTAGGAAGTAGCCTACATAAGTCAGCATACATAAATTCAGTACAAACTACATACTACATAAACAAACCTGACAATTAGACAAGGTGTCCTAACATGACATTATCTTTAACATCTATCTGCATTCTTGCACACTTTAATTAAATTTAACTGAGCCTATTCCTCTCTGCAGCAAACCCCACGGGGCTCTGCCCGTAGAGCTAATCCACAGACCTTAACTGACACCACTGAGTAAAGGGATTTAGGATCACGGTCTTGGCTTTAGAGATGAAACAGGAACGCTAAATTTTCTGGTGCATAAATCCCCAGGTAAATATATTAACTTTGGGGCCCGTCCACATTTAACAAGGGCATGTCTCCGTTATTGTGGGAGATGCAGTGGTTGAGGAAGTCCCACATAGATTCTGCTAGTTTTAAATCTAAGCGTTTCATTAGCCAACTCTTAAAAGGCGCACAACTAGGGTTTAACTTGAAAATACCACTATATTTTAATTTTTCAAACCAGGTGATGAAACTTCACTAGATGATAATTACTGTAGCTTTTAGTTTCTGACAGTGCTGGGAGAAGTACCCACATCCTTTTCTCCAGTAAAACTAGAAATACCACGATGTAAAAAAAAAAAAACAAAAAAAAAAAACGAACTCTTTTACAAATACAAATCATACATTGATAATTTTACTTGAGTAAAAGTACAGTGGTATTATCAGCAAAATGTTATAACAGTTTCTAAAATAAAAGTACTCATTATGGCCCCTTGGAGCTGCCAAGGTCTTGAAAGTGGATGTCTTTTTCACTGTTATGTTCACAAGTGAATTTATCTTGTGCAACAAGGTTTAGGACTTCAGGCTCTCTCCTGATAGTTTTGTTGTGGACAAGTAACAACTTTATCACTCCTACTGGTGAGCGCTCATAAATCCCAGCATGCAACGGGTCACACAACTGACAACACCTGAGTGGGTATACAGGGCCTGTGTCTATAATAATGAATCATATTTAGAAGATTATCATATGTTTTGCATGTGAAATAGAAGTAACTATTGCTCTTAAAGAAATGTAGTGAAGTACAATATCTGAATATGAATTGCAGTGGAGTAGAAATATAAAATAGTATAAATTGGAACCATTCATGTAAAGTACAACTACCTAAAAATTGTACTTTAAGTACAGTCCTGCAGTAAATTTACCTCCATTAACCTCCTAGGGGGCCACTATTTACCTGCACAATACATGTGAGTTTCATTATTTCTCCTGGCACCTGGAGGCCCCCCAGTACTCTGAAAAGAGCTGAAATGATTTGTTGATTCTTTAAGCAAAAATGCCAAAAATTGTCTGGTACCAGCTCCCAATATTCTCTAGCTTCCTTTCTAGTTTATCTAAATATTTTGGGGCTTTGGACTACTGGTCAGGCAAATGAAAGACCTTTCCCAGCTATATTTAAACATTTTTACAGAGTAAACGATCAATCACTTCTTAAAGACATGAATTAATCTAACTATCTGTGCTTCTGTGATGGAATATTAATATTTTAATCAATATTAAAGAATAAAATAATAAAGAAAACAACACATGAACTTAATATAAAGTTAAATAGTTAAGGTTTAAGGTTTAAACTAATAACTTTCAAACACGTTTGCAATCAATAACACTATAACTGTCTGACAGTGGCCCTGTTGGTAATCCTGCCTTCATTTTCCACCTCAGGCTTCTGAGCTACTCCAGGTCAGTTTTAGTAGGATCAGGCATTCTTCCAAGAAATTAGTTTTTTCTTAATTTATCATCTAAACTAGAAGAAAACTAGAAGAAAAATAACTAACTTACCAACTGACGAGGTCATGTTAACTAAGAAAAGTAACGGTTGCTGTTTTGTTTTTTTTTGAGGAACCGTTAGAAGGAAAAAAAAATGGCGTCGTTAGATTCAGAAAATTAGCAGCAGTTAGTGGATAACTCTAACAAAACAGCGGAATTTAAGTAGTAATTTGTTCTACGACTTTAGTTTTTAAATACTGCCGCCAAATTTCGGGTGTAGACATGAAGTGCACTGTCTCTTTAAGGTCTCTCGGCTGGTCTGTTTCGTATTGATCAATCCACCATTTTCCAACACACAGCGGCGGCAGTGCTAACACAGCTCCGGCAGCGAGAGAGAGAGAAGAGAGCCTCCCCTCTACCTGGAGAGGAAGCCAGGGACCGGGGGCAGTCATGGCAGCGAACATGTACCGGGTTGGAGGTAAGGTGGCGGTGGGGACAACATTTTAGGAGCTTCCCGTAATTTTTTATTTTTTATTTTTTATGGCGGACTCGCCATGATTCGCCGCGGGTCTTTTATGTATTTACAGAGCGTGGTCCGTCTTTTCCTTCCCTTCTTTTATTTCCCTAAAGCTAAACAGCCTTGTGCTTCACAGATGATGATGGTGACTGAGTGAAGAGGAGGATGGTGATGAAGAGTAGTGCTTCGCTTACCGAACTGTCCACGGTTTTCGCTCGTTTTTCTTATAACTTAGCATAAACCCAAACAACTACTTCAATGTAAAGATGCATCTAAAGTGCCGTGCATTGTGTTTATGTATATTGAAGGTAACAAGGCGAACATATTCAAAAAAAGTTTTGCGTAACATTCAACTATAGCCCGGCCGTCTCTTTCATAATAACAAGTAACATTATTAGTATTTCACTTAACCTGCAGAAACCCTTTAAGACTTACAGTTTAAGCAGTAAGGACGGGATGCTTTCGCAGAGAAAGTCCAAGGATAAAAAAAAAAAAAAAAAAGTTCAAGGATTCTTACCTACAAGAGCTGTTAGGGATGTCATAGGAATACAGGTCTAAGCAAATTTTTTATTTTTCACACCTTTAACAAAATGTATTTTCCCTTTTTGTGCAGGCAACTCCAGTTAATACCTAATTAAGATTCCTGTTTCTCCTCCCACTCTTATTCTGTTTATATTACTCTGATTGACATCCTGAAGGTACTGTGTAAAAGTAATCATGAGAAATTTAATGTACAAAACGGTTTAAATAAAGTAGTTGCTACCTTTTTGAAAGGGGCTTGTTCCCCTGGATCACTGGATCTATAAATTTAAAAAAAAAGACTCAGATGCCCAATGCACAAAAATATCAGTACTGCAGAATTTTCACTTAATGTGGTGTTACTGCTGAAATGTTCACCACAGATTTCACTGTCAAAAAGTGTCAGGAACATCACATTATGGTGTGGACAGACAGGTATACTGTAGATGACAGGTGTAGCTATTCATAGGATGGTGTCTTTTTCTCCTGTGAGCTGGTCAGTCTGGTTTTCCATCAACCAGAGTTTTTCATTAATGTTCGTTTTTACGTGATTGGAGTCTGCCATTCTCCCTGAAATGGCTGTGTTGCCTAATTTTTACTTTTTTTAAAACTGTACTCAAGCTTATTTTTGTGAAAGAGAGAGGGGAGGGAAAGTGAAAGTGATTGATGGCTCAGTACCTGCATCAAAAATAGCCTGTTGTGAACGTCACAGCCCTCTTATTTGGTCAAATGAAACAAGGCCTACCTGAGTGAGAACAGGATTATGTCCAGAGCACAGCAGAGAGTTAACACTTCACCGGCTAAATGTTGCTGAATTTGCTATGTCTCTTCATTCTGTCACACTCTTACACCGAGATACCAACTAACTAAGCTTGTTTGTCTTGTCTCTAGAAAACGTATTTGCTTGTAGAACAATGACAAGAAGTGATTTTTGCTGTTTTCTTGCATTGTAGTTTTAGGATGGTGTATTTTTTACCCCCATACTGTAGCACTCTGCAGTTTAAAATGAGATTTAATTGATCAAAAATGAATAAAACTATTCAGATGAATACCATAAGTGTTCTTTTTGATCACTATCACCATACAAGTAATTGTTTGCCTTTTGGAAGGCAAAACTGAAACATTACAAATAAGCCTAATCGTGTAATAACCTAAATCAATATGAAAACACAAAGCATAAAAATCATATTACTGAATAAACAGACTATTGTTTTTCGGCAGTCACAAAAATAATTTAGATTGAAAACAAGCACAATTTAGGCCAGAAATAAGCATCATAATTCACTGAGTGTTCTCCTGAGACCAACCCTTGGAAAGATGGCCGCTACTTTGCAAGACAATGCAGGATCATCTTAGAAAAGCAATGACTTCCCTTGTGAATGAACCCTGGACAAAAGCCGGCTTTGTAGGCCTTGATGTCTTTGTTTTTACCGTGCAGGCCACAAGTCACTCTTCCGGTGCCTGCAGCGCTTCTTCCTTGTACCTTATCCCAATCACAGGAAAGTGTTTGTGACTAAGTATAGGCTAAACCATACATCTTATCATCTTAATGGTGGGAAGGGAGGAGTAGCCTGCCCAAAGTTTTATGTGAGCAGGCCACAGAAGTTAAAAAGTCTGAAGCTGCAAAGAGTCACTAAGACCTGCTGCAGATTTACTGACCTGATAAAAATGACTCTCTCATCAGACAGTGAGAAAAGAAAAAGTTTTGTTAAGATCTGGATTTCAACACTTTAGAGGATAGATTCACAATATTTCAAGTCTGTCTTAAAACAATAGTCTAGTGCCCCTATGAACACTGAAACAGTTATTGCTTGCTGGAATCATTCACAGTCCACAGTCATTGTTTGTGCAAAAATGTAGCCCTAAGTTTATCTGAAGCTAAATCAGGCTTTATGAGGCATTCAGACTTAAGTCAGGCTTCTCTGATGCCAAACCACCTCACAAGGGTTTATGGTACTGTAAGACAGGATTTAATGAACTGGATGATCCTGAGGTAAATGGAGAGTTCGCATAATCTAACAGGAATGTAAAATTGCGTGTATATGTTATACAATGCCTTGTGTTGCGTTGCAGCAAAAGTTAAGCTAGGTTTAACTTTTTTGCTGGATGACCCTGTATGTTGTTGTTTTTTTTTTGTGTAATCGCCAGAGCTCCCTACATTGGCACCTCAGCAGCACCAGTGGACTGCCCCATTCAAAGGAATCCCCTTAGTTTTGGTGTGGCTTTGCTGAGCTGCAGTGGAGGGATTTTTATATTAAAAAGGCTGTAACTTTGGAAGAGCTACTTTTGAGACACTGGTGAAGCCTTTTACTAGCTTCAGATAAACTTTCTAATGTGGTTGTAAGCAGAACGAGCACTGTGGATTTTGTTCCCCATCACTTACATTGAAAGCTCGTTGGGAAAGGATCTCTCAATAGCCAGTAGGGATGTCACCAGAACTGAGACTTGGGTTCCAGGTTGATGCCAAAATCCTGACGGTACTTGTTTTTGTAGGTACCGTTGATGTTGGCACTGAAGGTGTGATTCTTCCAGGACTGATGAGGGCAGTATAATAAAGCCCCTTTTACACTGGTCAAACACTGAAGAGAGGAAGAAGGCAGGCAGAGTAAACAAATGTTCATGTCCTGAAATGTTACCGTTATTGTTTCGAATTGCTGGCATTTGTTGTAGCAACGCTCCACACACAATGTCCACAAAGGTTAACGTTATCTTGTTTCGGATAACATAGTGGCAGCTCTTAAAGTGAGCTGGGTGCCCACAACATCAGTAGGCTACCGACGTCACTGTTCAGGCTGTCAGAATATAACGCTGATTTTTTAAATGAATATTTTCACACCACTGGTCTGCCACTTAGTCAATTTAAAGTGCTGCTTGCTCACTGACTATATAGAGGTGTTTGCATGTGCGTGTGTTTGCACTCGGTGTGCAGCAGCCTCCTTTTTTTCTGTTTTCTGCTTTGGTATTGGGAGTGGTGGAATTTCATAGGTATTGGTGCTGACTACCAAATCTCTGGTATCATGTCATCCATCATAGCTAGTATAGATAGGAGCATCTATTACAGCAAGTGTGTTATAAGACTGACTTGAGACTTTGTGGACATACCCTTTTAAATTAATACTTGTACTGAGGCTGTTGGAGTGTGAAAACTCTTGTGCTGAATCTGCTAAATGTGCTGTAGTGTTTACTAACTTAAAAAGTGACAAACTTTGGTGTCAGGACCCATATTTCTCTTGGCTGGTGACTGGTGAGGATTTTCCCCATGCTGCCAGTTATGATTCAGAACCTGCCTAAAGGTGTTGTTGTGTTTACTACTCTACAAACTGACTAACTTACAAACTTTGACAGTGCCCACACATTGCTTGGCTGGTTGCTGGTGTTAATTGCCCACGCTGGCAGTTGCCTCTCTCACAGATCGAGTGGGTGTACTCGCAGAGTGAAGATCTGAGGCTTGTTTCGCTGCCATCCTGCCAAATACAGGATGGTCAGTCGAGCAGATATGCGACAGCCATTAGATTAATTCAACAGAGTGTCTCTATCATCATATTTGTTTAGAGGCCAAACTGCACAGTGCACATACATCTATACACAATGAACAGGATTTGCTATGGGCTAGCTGCCCTGTGACATCTTTGTAGGACCACAGTTAATTGGAATTCAAAATGTGGTCATCTAAACTGCTCTAAAATCATTTCAAATAAAACCTGCACACGTCTTCTGATTAATCACATTTAAATAAGAACAAACTGCAGTAATTGCTGCAGTGAAAGTTGCAGGATAGATGTGAGATGGGGGTTAAAATGCTAATACTTTCTGTTAGATCAAATCCCTCTCTACTTAAACATTAAACATACAAACTCTCATTTATTTTGATATTGAATGTGGATTTTCCCTCAGGTCAGAGGAGAATTGCAGAGCACTAAGTGTCTGAAAAGTAGATGTTCACTCTCCTCACAATAACGAGGAATTGGATGGGTGGATGGATGGGTGGCTGGATAGATGGATAGATAGAAATCTCACCCTCTACAGATGTGAGCAGCTGTGCCCAGGTGTAATTAGTGAAAGTAAGTTATATCAGAGTCTGAAAAAGAGGTGCAGATTGATTCAAAAGATTGAATTACCTTCCTTTACTATAGAAACCTCCACCTGAGCCATAACCTATTCCATGGTTGCTGCTCAGGATGACAGACACACCTCTCACTGTGGGTATATATGAGTATGCATGAGTAAGCATTAGTGAAGACGCACATGGTTAATGTGGGCGGATGTTCACATTCTCCTTATCCTGCCTCTCCGTCCCCCTCAATGCTCTAGCCCAGCCCTGTTCATTACTATATATATATATCGTATACTGTTTATAGACACCACCTCTGTACTTACTATGGCTGCGTTAGGAGCCTCAGGAGTTTTTGAATCCCAAATGAACAGTGTCTGTGTATTGAAAATTAAGTGCATAAAATTCGGACTGAAAATTCTGATTAGAATTTAAATTCTGTAGTGTAAAACTGTATTTTATTTAGATGAAAGTCTTGTACAACAGTTTGTATAAGGATGTCTTTGAATAATGGAAGTTTGTGTTTAATTTGTTGAGGTTTTTGTTACAAAAAGCGCTTTTATCATGAAAATGAGGCATCCTGAAAATGTTTCTGTACTAGTAACACAATCTGGGTAATATATTGGCAGCTTTATGAAAACACCCCAGACCGCAACCCTTTCTTGGTTTGATTCTGCTAGGTCGTCTGCTACCTGTCTTTAGCACTGGGTGTACTCCCATTAGGTTTTATTACTGCCATACTGCATATTGCATGGCAGCAAGGCCAAGGAAAACTGCTTTACTGAAGCCAGCAGCAGACACTGTTGATTCTCTATCAGGTGATCACCAAATGTTGGTAGAGAGTCTGACCGACTGCTGTAGCAGAGGATACACTGACGTGCTGCAAATAACAATTATTTTCATTATCAAGGTTTTCTGTGTAAGATGAAGTACACTAATACACAGGTTCACAAACTTTTTATTTGTGACAGTGCATGCTCCAAACCCATCATCACAGGTTGCAAACATCTGAACTGTCAACAGTTCGAACCAAAAAATGATGCTCACTCCTCAAATTCTTTTATTTGAATGGTTTTGAGAGTCATGAAGAGGTAGCTTTGAGAAGAGTCAGAAAAAAATTAATTATTTTGTGTATCTTGTGACTGCTTATGGGGGCCCTGTCTGATAGGTTAGTTTAGTCCAGACTCTAAATTCATCTTCAGACAGCTTGCAAGTTTTGACAGAGGCAATACATTTTCCGAGCTGAGACATATAAAAATGTGTGTTTTAACAGCCCCCGCTGTTTTTCAGGTAGGCAGAGGTGGCAAGTATTGTTTTCTGTACTGAATATGAAGACTGTGGCAAAACACTGGTCTGGTTTTTCAAAGTTGTCTCTGTAATGTTGATCTTTTTAAACATTTTATGAAATGTTGACACTTGGATTATCCTAAATTGAGAAGTCAACACACATAACACGGCAAACTAACCAATGCATGTACCAGGGCTGTTTCACTGACAAGCTAAGTGGCTAAGCTGGGAATCTATGACTATGACAACCACCAGTTATCTTCTTGATTCATCATTTTGCCTATAAAATGGTGAAAAGTGCCTGCTATTTCCCAAAACCCAAGATGATTTGGTCAGATTGCTACTTTCAGTTGACCAACGCTCCAAAACCCCAAAATACTCGGTTCACAATCATCCATGACAAAGAAAAGCAGCAAATTGTCACATTTTGTCACATTTTCAAAATCTTTGATGAGCAAATATTTGGAGCTCTTTCTTGAAAAATGATTAAAAAGACTAATCAATTATCAAATTAGTTGCAGATTAATTTTCTGGTTGGTATGATTTTCCAATTAGTCCTCCACTTTGATGTTGATTAGTCTACCTTTTTTATGGTTTCATTTCAGATTTTTGCCTTCATTTGAAGTGTCCTACTCATTCGCCTACATAAATCTCTATCAGGCTGTGCACTTATCTGTGTGTCTGATAGCCTCCAGTCTCCCCCTCTCCGTCCATACTCAGACTCCATCAGTTAACTCATGTTTTCCCTCTCTCATCACTGCGTCTCCCTGACTGTCTGTCTCTCTCTGGCCTGGTTTGAGTCAGCCCAGCAGACTCTCTCTTTTGGGGCTCAGTAACATGCCTTGATTGGCTCGCACTAAATTCGTCTGCACTGTGACATCATAGGCGTCGGAGCCAACCGATTGGCTGACGCCGGGAGAGCGGGGGATGGAGAGTGTGAGGGTGGGTGGGTGGATGGAGGGGGGGGGGGTTATACGCGAGTTGAGGCGGCGGGAGGGCTGATGGGAAATGGAGAGACTGAGTGACGCTGCTCAGTGCCTACAGGCCCTCTCTTCTCTCTCTGTTGCTCTCATTTTGAGTTCCTCTCCAGCTTGCTCTCCACCAGGCTTCGGCTCCTCACATGGTGGAAACTCCAACACTCAAACATCCCACTTTTGACTGTCACTTAACCGTTTTCTTCCCACTTTTTCTTCCCGGAGGGGACATGGGTTTAACGTTAGTGATTCCATTTTTGGTAACTTCAGTTCCCAATGCCAGGAAAAAGGAAGACGGTGATCTGTGCCCAATATCTCACCTTCACAGTGATTCTAAATGTACTGGGAGACGTGCCGTCACCAGCGCCCAGAAAAAAGTGTCTTAATGAGTGGCGGCAATTCACACCCGACACCACACCAAAACTGAATGTTCGACATGTGGTTCAGCTTCGGTTTGAAATGGTCATGACGCATTTTGGCTCCCGATTAATGGGTCCCTCAGAAACTGGCAACCGTTGAAGGCCCCAGTTAAGCGTCAACATGTCTCTTCGTGGTTTGTCATGAGACCTGTCCCTGTTTTTGAGCTTTTTGATCCGGGCTTCTTCTGAACGTTGACAGTTTTAATTTATGTCTCCAGGGAGTGTTTTCTTTTCTAGCAGCCATCCCAGGTACAGTACATGCAATCCTGTTAATGCTGAATTAAAGCTCAGGCTATTTTTATAATCAATTAATCATTTAAGCCATTTATCATGCAAATATTGTGCTGGTTTCAGCTTCAGCTTCACCTGACATCCTTCCCTTGTGTCTGTTTTAAGACAAAATAAGGGAAAAAAAGTTGCAGATTAATTATCTGGTGATTGACTAATCAATTGATCGAGTAACTGTTTAGCTGTAATCAAGTTTGTTGCTTGTGGATGCCACAACCATGCTCACTAAGATGATGGAGTCTGTCTCATTTTCCCAGTCCACCCTTTACAGCCAGTCTGGCGATCACTAGTCACAGGCCCATTTCTCTGACCTCTGACCTCCAGGCTGCTGCCTCCTCCTTTGCGTGTTAGAAAACGAGCAAGTCAAGTGTCTTGTCTTCATTTTCTGTCTCAGCGCAGCTCAATTTCAAGTTGGCCTATTTGATATTCAGCAGCAGGACGAAGATGTCACAGTTGCAGTGGAGTCTAGTAACAAGCTGTTACAGGGTGACGAGTGGATAGGCACGATGTGACGATCTCTCCTCGTCTTGTAGTGATGTTGAGTACTGAATGTGTTACTGCGTTTGCCAGAGGAAGCTGTCACAGAAATTACACTGTTACATGCTTTCTGAACTGCTGCCGCTGCTTTGGTTAACCCACAAAAGGAAGTGTGAAGTTCTTACATCTTTATACACATGATCGTTCAGTGAATACAAAATATTTAGGAATTATTTCATTGAATTTTCTTTATACTACGTCTACTTAGCTAATTCAATCCTTGGAACATCAGCAGGTCTTGCAGTATTTAAAAGCATTGAATTCAGGGCCTTAGAAGGTCTTAAAAAGTATTGAATCTAATTTAATAGACACGCACATTAGTTAAAACATTTTCTATTTGTGTTTAGGCATGAAAAAAGTGAACTGGATTGTGTCTGTGGCAGGCAGATGAGTTATAATTTGTTTTGTCATGTCATATATTATTATGAGTTATTATTTGTAGTATTATTATTACAGCTAGTCACATTAAGTAAGGAGGTCGTCAACTTATAAATGGCAACTGTCCCCACTGGGACACAGCTTTTAAATGTCAGTCTATCTGGTATTGAGAAAGTCTTAAAAAGTCTTGAATTGAACTATGTGAACACTGCAGAAATCCTGAATCTAGATATTTTACATGTTCAGTATCATTTAGAAAGCTGTAGAGAAGGGGTGTGGACCTGTTCTTCAGTAGAAGTCAAAGCTGTGCCCCTCACTCACCGCCTCATCTTGGTGGCTGCTTTGCATTATGATCTGTTGCACATCACTGTGGATGGAGAATAGTTTATCTGCCTCTTCTGTCTCTGAGATACTGGAATTCTCATTGTTTGACTTCTGTGCAGAATGTTTATGTCAGCAGACGTAATGCTTACTTCTAATTGCTCAGATGTGAAAGTAATTCAACTAGAAAACTGTAGCGTATTTGTTAAAACTTATTAGCATTTTTGTTTTAAAAGAACTTGACTATTAATTTCTGTTAATTGAACAAACAATTAATTGAATAATCATTTCAGCTCTATTTTTGTCTTACTGTTTTTATATTCCACTGGACTTTTTTAACTAGTCAAGACTGGTGACATGTAGACGTAGAAACGTCTGTCTGGAGACTAGAGATGAAATGATTTGTTGATAAATGAATTTGCTGACCAACACAAAATGTATACTTTATTAATCAGTGAAGAGTTACAGTCAGTTTTCAAGGATTATGCTAAACTCTCTCTGGGTCTAATTTCTCCAATCTTATATATTATTCCAGTATGTAACAGTGTCTATATTCTGGAGCTATCTGTGCCAAAACCACTCCAAAAATACATACATGACAGATAGATGTTTTAGTGATGTTTGACAAAGTGTTTGTTGGTGGATTTTTCCTTTAACTCTGGCAGTAATAGAAGTGCAGGATAGATTTGCAGATCCGGGCTGTGCTAACATGATGGGTGCATGCCTAAACCAGTTAGTGTTGGACACAGGAGGTTCAGGAAATAAACATGAGTCAGTTGTGTATCATGGTTATGCTGGTGGAATTTCGGCCGATCTTTGGCTTAGTCGGTCAAGAAGATGGGGGGCCTGCAGGAGTGTGGGGGATGGGAGGGGGAAAGGTTCAGGGTGAAGGGAGGATAGCTCCGGCTCCAGGCAGCCTACCAAGTGTGGGGTATAATCTGACAGCACTCAGCCAAGACACATGCAGGGCTAAGACCAGGCACCCTACCAAGACTGGGGCCTGTGGGGATATCCTGGTGAGAGCTAAGCCTCCAATGGGCCTGGAGCAGTGCCAGGAGCCACACACACACACACACACACACACACACACACACACACACACACACACACACACACACACAAAAGCATAGTAAAACCACACATGCGTGGTAGAGCTAGTGCAGTCTCTCATACACACCCGTACAAATGCAAACACACCGTGCACGCAAACAACACAACGCGGGTGGGGTCGGGGGGGCTGGGGGGTAATGAACAGAGAAATAAAATAAGACAAAGAAAGCATGAGGGCTAGGGAAATACAAGGCAGCACTCTGAATGGCAGTGTGTGTGCGTGCGTGCGTGCGTGCATATTGGTCAGACCTCTCAACTACAGCTGGATCTCCTGTGTAAGAAATTAGCCTCATCGAGTTAATTCAACATTTTGTGTATGTCTGCGTTGCACTTTTCCTGTTGACTGATTAAGTTGTCATAGTGTGGTCCAACTGGAAATCACCCTAAACATTTGGATGACCTTGCAATGCTTGACTGACAATTGTTTTCCTTTCTCTTTCCATTCTCCCCTCGCTCTTTCTCTTCCTCCTCCTCCTCCTCCTTCGTGCTGTTCCTCTGCAGATTATGTTTATTTTGAGAACTCGTCCAGTAACCCATTGCTGATCAGGAGGATAGAGGAGTTGAACAAGGTGAGTGTGTGTGAGTGTGTGTGAGTGTGTGTGAGTGTGTGTGTGTGTGTGTGTGTGTGTGTGTGTGTGTGTGTGTGTGTGTGTGTGTGTGTGTCTGAGGTTGAGTTTGTATCCCTGAATGCAGCCCAGGTCCTGACTGCTGTACATCACATTTCATGTCTCTTTTTATTTGATCATTTCAGTAATTTCTAAGCAAAAATGCCAAACAGTTGCAACGTCCTGCTTCTCTAAAGTGAGGATGTAATGCTTTTCTTTGTCATATATGCCATTAAGCTCAGTCTGTTGGGGTTTTACTATTTGTCTGACAAAACAAGACATTTGAAGATGTCGGTTTGGGCTGTGGGAAATTATAACAGGGAATTTTTCAGTATTTCTTGACATTGACAAAACAAAGTGATCTATCAAGGAAATAAATGGCAAAAATGAAAGTCATTATTTGCAGCTTTGGAAACTATAAATTTACTTTTGTGTCTCATTGTTGCCAAGACTGTATCCAACTTTTGTGAGGATTTGTTGTTTTCCTGTGTTTTAAATCACTGTATATTGAATATCTTTGGATTTTGAGCTGTTGTTTGAACAAAACAGACATTAGAAGATGTCACCAGGAAACAATTAGAGTTGCAATGAACTGAGCCTGCAACTATTTTGTTCATCAATTAATTTTTCAAGTCATTTTTCAAGCAAAAATACTAAAACAGCCTGTGTTTCATCTTTTCTTTGAGTAAATTCTTTCAGTAAATGGGACATCATTTGGTTTTAGACAGATGGTCTGGATTAAAAAAAAAACAAAAACAAATTCAAGATGTCACCTAACAAAATTATTAAACTTTATGGATAAAGTCATCATAAAGCCAGCACTGAATTGTTGCTATACCAATATAATGATAATAGTTGTGGATAATGATGTTGTAACATGCCATTTTAAATGTATGAAATGTGTGGCTCAAATGAAATATCTTTATTGCTGCAGTAAATATCATATTGTATTATCATGGCACAGGTATGATGAAAATGTTGCTGTGGAAGGTGATTGGGTAAATCCCAGCCTGCCTCCTCGTACATTGTTCAGTCAAAGAAGCAGAAAAAGAGTCCTGTCCCTGTAGACTAGTTACAGGTGCCTGCTGTCTGTCGTCTGTCCCAGGCCTGTGCTGGATAATATGGAGGCTGTTTAATGTGATTGACACAAAGCTCAGAGTTAGCCCTCTGTTCTGCCTGTCACTGTCACTCTCTCGGCTCCTCTGGGATTTTTGAATTTCTCTTCCATAAGGTTTGAGATACATTTCTAGAAAGTATAGAATAGTGTGGGGAAAATCTTTGACAACCACCAGCTGCTCAAAACTATTCAGAAACAGAAAATTAAGAGTTTGGCTGAATTGACTTTGCAAAACAGCCTGTGTGTGTAATGCTAAGCAGTCTAAATTATATAACAGTGACTTGGAAATAAGTGTCGCTCATAGAAAATTTATCAACAGCCACATGCTTACAGTACACTGGACCTTGTTAAATTCCTATGATCATACCTTTACCTTCTCATTGTTTTCGTTAAACCATGCTCACCTCATCTTCCTGCCTGTATGTTTCTTGGCCCTTTCTAGCTTCTCTCATCATCTTCTGTCACACTTTGCTTCATTTGGGCTGCAGTTATGTTTGCAGTTTTAATTTGGATACATATATCAATATTTTTGAATTTGTAATGCTCTTGCTGGCAGCTGCAGCTAGTGGCGGCTGTGTAACATTATCTTAGATGCAACTGACATTATACATTAATAAGATATTTATAATTAGTCTAATTGGCTGGTATTTCTGGTGCAGAGTAGTGAGGGTAGCAACATTTAATCAGTTAGTCCACTAATCGAGGACATCCCTAATGCCGACCCAGGAGTACTCAGTAGTTATTACTACATTATAACATAAGTACTCAGAGGTCATTGCTACAGTATTACGTGAATGCTCAGTACTCATTACTCAGACCACACCTATCTTAGGGCCTTCATCTTGATCTCAACTGTACACCTGTAAAGTTTTGTGACTGCACCTTGTTTGGTTGTCATTAAGAAAAATTCATAGTCCACAGACACACATACGCCTGCTGAAGTACTCAGAACCACCTCTGTGGTAGTTCCTGCTACAGTAGGTGTCTCCAGAACCACATTTAGCTATGATCACACACACACACGCACACACACAGACTTACAAGGTGGGAACAATACCAGCCATGCTGTTGCAGCTGGTAACCTATGAAGGTCTCAAATATTTTTTTCCGAGCCTGCCATATGCAGTAGTTTTAGTGATACAAATGTTTGTGTATAGGATTTTAGCAAAAAACTGAAAACTAGAAAATCTCCTGTACTATTATTCCAGACCCCTGGCCTTATGTTAAATTCATATGTGGACCTTTTAAATAGTAAGTTATTTTTAATTGGTTAATCCATCTATCAATCCATCCTTTTTCTGCATTTCCAGGTCTAGGTCGTGCTTAATTAATGATATTATTAGAAATTACTGTTACACACTGCTGGGACGTGCTGTCAAAAATGTGATATAAATGTCAGTGTTAACTCTAGGCCTTATCATCCCTCTTACTCTTCAATGATATCCTTCAGGCTTTGGCTGCTATGACCATGAAACAGGTATTAAGTTGCATTTAACTTTGTAGACGCAGCAGAAACCTGGTAGTGCTTCTTCATTCTGCTACATTTAAGATATACTTTCATGCATTTCGATGACAGTAGATATGTTTGCCTTTTCTTTGTTTTTCTTCCACCCACAATTCATGGTGCTGCCTGTTTACCCTTGTCACTTTCTTTCTTATTATCCTCTGTTATGATCTGCTTCACTTGGCCTGTAGAGCAAGTAAGGTTTAAAGTTTTAACAAGCACGCACAAGGAAATTCTTAAGAATCTTAGCTTTGGTTGCATCTGTACTTGTCTAAATATGTCAGTGTGTGTTGTCCCACAAACCAGCAAAATCTAAACAAAAAAAAATGTGAATAAAGGTCATTGTGTAGGTCCACATTTCATTAAAAACAAGCTTCATTTGTAAAGAAAAGTTTTATAGTTTGCTCTCTAAAACAATCATAAATGAGCAAATTAACTTTTTCCAAATATGGAACTGTGGGAAATTGGATTTTAATTATTTGATGACTGGTGCAGTAGCAAGCCTCAAATAAACATCTGCAGAATGTGAAGAAATATGATGTGTTCACTCTGTTTGCCTCTCCATCATCTCTCCATCCATCTTCTTCTCACGTTATACCTCACTGGATGGATTCATGACAGAGTTCCTAATCGAATATGCTCGGCCTGTAATAGGGTACAAATGTGATTGTCAATGATATTTAACCCTTTAAAGAATCCCAGTTTATCAATATTGTCATTTGTGTTATCCCATTTTCTTTCATGTGTATAATATTACAAAGCGGTACAAGCTACAAATCAATTTCTAAATGAGCCTTATTGCTTTTGAAGTTGAAGTGATTCTACCTAGAGTGGTCCTTTCTTCTTTTTCAGGTGGTATTCAATAAAACATTGTCACGCAGCTCCTAATTTAAAAACACTGTTGTATCAACATGCAAGTGTAGTATTACTAGGAAGAAACAAATCTTGGGATTGCACAGACAACCCCCAACACGCCTTTCCTGTCCTGATAACTGCGACACTTAGTGATTTTGTTGAAGTGCTGTAGTCTCACACTGCCTTTTCAGCCAAAGTTAAAAAACTAGCCTCATCTATGGGTTTTTTTGTGTGTGTGTATGTGTGTGTGGGTGCTCTGTGTGCGGCACCACTTGTTGCCGTGGTAACGCCGATTGTCTCTGGTTTGCAGACAGCCAATGGAAACGTGGAGGCCAAAGTGGTGTGTTTTTACCGACGTAGGGACATCTCCAGCACACTCATCGCCCTGGCAGACAAACATGCAAGTGAGTGACCGACCATAAACCACCCAGCAAACATCAGGCATGAAAAACACACTAGAAAACAACCCTCTGCATTTATTTTCCACTGCAAAGTTGTAGTGCCTTCACATCCAATTGAAGAAGATTCCCCAGAACTGAAAAAATACAACTCTATTTGTTACGAGGTTTGATTGTGTGGCTTGTTTGCGCAGCAGATTTTATCAAGGGGTGATACAAAATTGAATTGAGTTCGTGAGCTGTTGCTGAGCTGAGAGAAACAGTCCAGACTGCAGCCCCTCCTCTGATTTCAGACAGCGTTCGATCTGCTGGATGAATCCATATGATAGAACCTGCGTGTGCCTGTGCACGTGTGCTCTTCCTGTTTAAGCGTGGGCGTGGAGCATGTACTTGAATGTGGTGCTGTTCTCAAGAGCTTGGAGCAAGCTATCTGGAACAGCTGGCAGACTTTGGATGGGCTCGAGCAGCATTGTGTGGCCTTGTATAATGTTCCGGGTACCAGGATGTTTTTCAGGGAGAAAGACAGTGAAACAATTGTTTAAAACGTGGTGATAGGAAAGAAAGAAAGAAAGAAACACAGAGGCCAAGACGGTCTGTGATGGTTAGCAGTGAAAGAAGAAGGGCGGAAGAAGACTGACTTGCAGGTAACCAAAGCGTGTCACTTGAAGGCCAGAGCCACTCTTCTCTGTCCGGATGGCGCCCCAGTGGTCAGTTGGAAATTATGCCTTCAGGGCACTGATCCAGAGTGCCTGAATTCAAAGAGCAAAGAAGCAGGGAGGGATGTTGTGATTTATTCCCACTGTAGGGAATTATCTTTTTCTTGAACATGACAAGAAGTCGCGTCTTTGACCGTTTAAAAAGTGTCTGACACTGACTTCTGCCTGACACTTCTTCTCATCTGAAATTTGTTCAGGTGGATGGATTGTAAACCTTGTCTGCTAACAAGACATGCAGTAGATGTTGATATAGATTCTGAAATGAATGTATGTCAGTTGAGGATTTATATAAACTGCATTTTTTATTTGAAATACGACCTGGCTGTAGGCGGAATTCGTTCTTGTGGTTTAACTGCTGATTGTCTACACCCTGCTCCGTCCTTAGAATAATATTAGTGGGAAAATACCACCGCCCACTACACACATGCTGGCAGATTAATTTAGTCATCCTCACCAGTCATTTTTAATTTTTTTTTTTTTTTTTTTTTAAATCTTGAAATGCAAAGAAGGAAGAGGAGAGAAAAGATAACAACCTTTGAGTGAATCCTGTCTTTGATAATGCTCCATCCTTTCCACTTTTCAAAGTCTCTTGTGTGCACGTGTAGGACTGAAAAGAATAAATATTGGGTGTATTTAAATGTGTTGGGCGACCTCTTACGTGTGTTAGGCATAGAATGTTTTCAGATCATTTGCAGACATTTTCGCTCACGAAGGAAAAACGTGAGTCAGTTCAAAACTAAAGGATTGTATAGGTGGATATTTTTGCTGGAGGCTATGATGAGGCATTATTCAGTTTGAGATTCATTCAAACATCACTTTTAAACTTAAAAGCTAACACAGTTGTCTGAAATACTTTATGTAGTGGGATTAAAGGTCTGGGTATTGTTTAAAAGGAAGCAGCTTGAATGAAGTGTCTTGTGACCACGTCTAAAGTATTTCATAGCTGCTCTGAAAGGCCACATGAGGTGGTTTGAAAATAAGTGTCATCATGGAGAAGGGCAAGACGCAGTGAATAGTATGTGAGAATAATGCTGCTCACTTTCAAGCAGTCTCTTCTGAAAGGCATTTATGGTTTTGCACTGAGTGGTACACACAAAAAGTAGCCGCGCTCAAGAGAGCAGTTTAAACCCGGCACTCCTTTTTCACTGCACACCTAGCGTTGCTGTGTGAATTTCGGTTTTAGAAAGTTACAAATATTGTCGAATGTAAACACCTCATTTGAAGCGTACCAATGTCTTTTTAACACTGAACACGTCAAGTTCTGTGACTTTTGTACTTTGTTACATGGTGAGTGTCAAAAGACCACACATGCAAGAGAAAAAAGGCCAAGGTCTGTGTGCAAAAACACTAATTTGAGTACACAGTGACATGATGGAGTGGCCTGTGTGTGTTCCACATCTGGTCTGAGATGACCTGTATGTCTCTTTGTGGTGCAGCATGAGTAATGTCAACAGCAGTGGCAGTCACAGTTTGTTTTTTTTTTGTTTTTTGTTTTTTTTTTTTAAGTGTAGGTTAATCCTGCTCTCCTACCTGTGCACATGCTGTCAGGAGTTGACCCACAACTTGGCACTTGTACATGAAATGTATTTTAACCATATAGAAAAACCAGAAAGCAAACAAAAAGTGATCCGCATAATAAAATCAAATAAATTGGTGTAAAAAAAAATAGAGATTTTAGCACATTCTGGTGTAAGTCACACCAGCAGTCATACCCGTGTTAGTGTTGTCAGACTCAAAGGAAACGCTGCCATCATATAGTTCAAGCTAGCAGCCACTAAACTTTGACTGGGTGTGGTAGGCTAAATGTTGGCTCTCAGGGTGTGAAAGTGTGTGTGTGTGTGTTTTTGACTCTTAACAGCAGAGTCCACAGAGGTGGCCTGAAGGGGGGTGGGGGGTGTTATCCGTGGCAGCAGAGAATTGTTTGTTCTGTTGGACCACACAGCATCAGTTTCCCAGTGTGTGTGTCCCTTTAAGAAAGTCTGTGATTATTTTTCAGCAGTGTTTGTCTGCGTTCATACACATGCTGCTTCATCCGCACAGGACTTTTTTTTTCTTTGGTTTGTTTGGTGAAAGCATGATGAAGCATTGTGACTTTTTCAACCATCAACAAAAATTTAAAGACAAAACACCTTTGAATGTTTCTTTTTTGGTGTGTGTCCATTTTCCAGCTGCATGTTAAGTGTTAATTAAACATGAATATTTCAGTTGTAACCAAGGATGCATAAAGCGCAGATGTAACAAACGCAGTGTCATCATAACAGTATTGGCACAACGACAGATGTAGCAGGGCATTGTGTCTGAACCTGGAGTTATGTTTGTTTGGCTGTTCCTTTGCAGGCCTCTCAGCTTTGGCTGGGCTCTACCAGCTGCAGTTTGGTAAGGGGCTTCCAGACATTTGCAATATGTAAAAAATGCATGGCAGGAATGGCTGCACACCGCATGGGTGTGGGCTGTATCCTGTCTGCGTCTCTGTAGCTGCAGCCTCACTGTATGTGCCTTTTTTTGTGTGTGTGTGCGTGTAGATGAGTTCCTATATGCATGATGGACTTGAGTTCTTAGCTCTGGGCCCTGTCACAGCAATTGCTGGAGGGGTACGTTTAATTCAGTTTCGTTATGGATCAGTGGAGAATGGCAGTCGTGTGTGTGTGTGTGTGTGTGTGTGTGTGTATGAGACTGTGTGTCTTAATGTGTCTCTGCTGTGAGTCATTGATCAAATATTTTGCTTGCAGAGATTCTGAGCACTCCCTCAATGGGGCCTCCAACTTGAGCATTAGCCCCTCCCCTGTGAGTGAAGCGGCCTCCTGAGTGGTCAGCTTCTGTTGCGGACTTGGCATTTTACCTCCCAGGCCCCTCCCTTCAGACATTTGAATTTGCCATGACTCAAACCTTTTTCTATTTTTGAAATGTGGCTCCTAGCTCCCAGAAACAATGGACAACAACGGTCGTCAGTGAACTGATGCACAGACGTAGAACCAGTTCAACTGAAGTCAAGCTGATTGTGGGTTAAGTCCTCTGTATTACAGCCTGGGCCCAAAATTGGACCATAAACCTCTCTCACATCCCTTTTTTCGGATTGTCGCTCTAGATTTGAATTCATTCGCAGCACAGGAGTCCCTACATGGAAACAACCCCTCATCCTGCCAGTAGAAGCCATGTTGTACCACTCGAGTTACACACCCGCTCTCTATTTGACAGGAGTCATGACATTATTTGATAAAGATAAAAGTAAATAGGTCTTACAGTGAGAGAATACATTTCTAATTTACATCCCAGGCTGCAGAGCTTTATGAAATGCAGCCTTGTTAGCTGCAGTGTGACAACAGCATCCTCACCTCATGACTCCTCATGTCACCTCATGTGTCATTGTCTCTGTTGTGGAGCATATGGAGATGTCATGTTGTTGTTAATACATGTGAAGCAGCTAATTGATTACTTTTTAGCTTTAGGAAAATTGAGCTATTATGTTTGTCAGGGAGGAAGGGGGGGGGGGGGGGGGAATTATTCCCAAAAAAAACCTTTTATGTGCTGCATTTGTTGTTTGCAAACAATATGAAAAATATGCTAAAATAATATCCTTAAGTGTACAAACAGTGTGTTCAGCAATGAAGCAGTTTTTTGCCTTTCAGCTCTTAAACTAAACTGCTGTTGCTTTTAGTGACTAGCCAACTTTCTCACAGTTTTAACTAAGATCACATGCACTTAAGAAACCAGGTTACTTGGAGGAATCAATAAATCTGACACTGAACTCTAACACTGGATAATGTGGCATTTAAGCACTTACAATGTAGCACTGAACATGCTTTTAGTTATTTGTTTAAAAGGCACACATTCCCACTTTTGAATGACATCTACCTCTTTCTGCTTGGTGGTTTGAATACAGTTAAAGTAAAATGGGAAAAGGTGTCTGCCAAGTGAATGTAATGTAATGTCCTTGGTCTTTGTCCGCCTCATACACCATTTTAGAATGCTTCTTAGAAACCAAGTTAGGTGTCCTTACCCCACATCAGGGGCACTTGGATTCTTGTTTACATTTAGGGTAGGGTAGTATTCAGTGAGTTCAGGAGGAGGCTTTTTTATGTGTGGGGAAAATATCCCTTGTGATGTCAAGAAAGTTGTCTCAGCTTGGGACTGTAGTCCACAAATTTTTAATGGAAAGGTTTGGAATTTGAAAGACTTTTGCCAGACAGGAAGCGTCTGATAAAGACAATATTTAATTGTGTCATAGGATATATAGGATCCAGCATTTTGCTGCTTGACTCATGATTTTGATCATAAAAAAAAAAGAAAAAGAAAATCTGTCTTTTGTGAGTTCCTGCATTTTATGAAAGCACAGTACTGAATCACTGGAGTGCTCTAGTAGGTGCATGTAAACTGACATACAGAGCTGTGCAAAGGTTGTGCAAAGTGAGGAAGCTTTTAGAAATAATGCCTGAATAGGTTTTAAAGTACAGTTGGAAAGAAAAACAAAACAAAGCTGAATCAAATCAGTGTTCATTGTGACCACCTTTGACTTGAATACAGCACCAGTTCTCCTCAGAATACCTGCACAGAGTTTCTCAGTGTACTTTCAGCGGGTAGACTGTCTTTAGCATCTTTGAGAACTTGCCTCAGTTCTCTAAGTTCCTCTGTGTTTTCTGTCTCCTCATGTGATCCCAGACTGACTCCATGATGTTGAGATTAAGGCTCTGTGGGGGTCAGACCATCTGTTGCAAGACTCCTTGTTCCTCTTGTCTTTGTAGATGACTCTTTAACTCCGGTAGTATGTTTGGACTTGTTGTCATGCTGCAGAATGAATTTGGGACTGATCAGATGCTTCCCCGATGGTACTGATGATGGATTAGAGTCTAGACATCTAAAGTGCCTAAAATGTTTGCACAGTGCTGTATATTTGAGTGTAATAATCCATCTGTCTGGAGGAAAGCTCATTCCCTGAGAAACACGGTGCACCTTATTCAAACAGTACGTGTAACTCAAAAAAAGATGTGTAGGTTGTTCATAAAGTTCATAATTTTTGTATCAAGGGAAGAGTATGCAATATCAGCCACGGCTTCAGTCTACAGTTTTAATCAGTGCTTGAATCTGTTTTTGACAGTGACTCATTTTGTGAGTGGGGAGGGACTTTACTGTTTATTTATCTTAACTTAAAGAGCCAAAAAAAAGATCAGTCAAGCCACATTAACCCAAACAATGTGATACTGTTAATGCAGAAATACTTAATGAATTTGCTTATGGTGCCTTTGATTGCGCAACTACTAATATACTGTAGGTGTTTATATTCCCAGATCCCCAGACGGGCTGCACTACTGACCGCTGAAATTTCAAATTACTAAACTTTACTCTACTTAAACTTTATACTGTTTTACCTTTAGGTATAATTTTTTACCACCACTTTGATAACTGAACAACATGCTGAGTAGCTCTGCAGTTCCAGCCCCAGGACAAAACCCTGATGCAGCCTTCAGTGAATGCAGACTAGACTTGAGGTCCCATTGTAGCCATAGTAAAACAGACACAGAAAATGATCAGCACCACAACACTACATTGTCCCGATGAACTGTTGTTGTTTTCTCCTGACTATGCCGGCCTTGTTCTGTCTCTTGTTTGGAATGTGCTGAGAATGAAGAACAATGTTCACGATGCACTTATGTGAGGTGGAATGACATTAAAATTTAAATCCTTTTTTTTTTCTTTTTTTTTTTTTCTCAAACTAATCCTTGACTTTGCAAACATGTAGTCTAGCCTGCAGATCTGAAGACCCAATCACCTTATTTTATTTAATATGGGAGCTGGAGCTCAGCAGTATTGACAAAAGTGTATCCCAGTATTGGTTATGTAGTGATGACTGTAGATGATTTCATATATTGGTGGATAATTTAGTCACTGACAAGAAGTGTTGCTCATCACTTCACCATAATGCAGCCTTTAAGACCACGTTAAGACTCTTTAAGTTATGTCAAAGTGTTACCAAACTCACACCACAGAATTGATTTTACATTGATTGATCTTCAGTGAATAAAAACAGTTTAGACCAGGGATTTTTAAGAAGAAGCTACATGTCTGTATCCGTCTGTTCCTGCCTCCTGCCCCTCCACCACCACATAAACACACACTGTATCATAGAGGTGCAGTCAGTTTGTTACGGCAATAACGCTCTGCTGCGCTCTCCTCACCTCCTCGTGTCACCCTCAGGCCCGTTCTCTCCACTGCTGTCCTCTCAGCCCAGTAAGGCGACCTATTCATCAATAATTGATAATTGGCAGGGACAGGTGAGATGGAGAGGCAATTTGTAGAGAGTATGGTGTGGGTGCACTGCCAGGAGATTGGCTCAGAGGAGGAAAGGAGAAGGACTGAGGTTGGGGAGTTGACTTGCTACTCAGGGACACAGCCAGAGGCCAGCTGGAAGGGCCAGCCTGCTGACGGACCACTACATAATCCTGCTTGTGTGCATGTGTGTCACCAGTATAAACGCACATGCAATAGATGTCACATATTTAGAATAGACATTATTTAAGTTTTTAAGCCCTCAACAGAACATGTGCCTTGTTTTTTTTAGTTTTTTTTTATTTTTATGAAAGAACACCTCACTCATATGGTCATTCAGAGGCTCAGTGTAATAAAGAGGAAGCACCTGTCACTGCCTGAAAAAAAAGTGTGCCTCATTACATTTTTATGAAATCTAAAATTAGGCTTCAGGTACAATGAGCAGAGGTGATACATCACACGCAGAAGGCCACATATTTAATGAGTGAGCCAATTATTTGAATTTTCATCTAGTCTTTGTTGTCATTTCCTGTCAAATCTTTACTATTGGCTCTTCGATAAAGACATTAATGCCCTAGTCTTGTAACTATATAAAAAATGAGATGAGATGTGTCAGTATCTGTCGGATTTAGCTCAACAGATGAGTGACTGACTGATCACATTAGCACTGACGCAATTAGTCAATCAATTAGCGGATGGAAAGAAAATGAATCTGCAGCTATTTTGATAATCGATTTATTGTTTCAGCCACTTTATAAGCGAACATGTCAAACATTTGCTGGTTGCAGCTTCTCAAATGTGAGAATTTTCTTTGACACATGGTGGTTTATGGAATATCTTTGAATCTTTGACTAATAGACAAACAAATCAATCACCTTGGCCTGTGGGAAGTTTCAGTGGGTGTTTTTACCCACTTGTTGACATTTCATAGACTGAGTGAAAGACTAAATGGAGTAAAAGACTAAACTAAACTTGATTAATTGAGATAATTGGCAGATTAATCAATAAAGAAAATAGGAGTTGATTAGTTGGCAGCCCAAGGAGACATTGTACATTTACTGATTAATCAGAGCGGTGTGTTGCAATGACGGGGGGTAAAAAACCTTCAGAGTTTGTACAAGCAGGGACACGTAGAAACAAACGGCTTAATCAGGCCCAATCAGGTGCTGATATGTGAGAAAAAGTTGGCAGCACTTCCACTCTCCACTAACCAGTTTCCTGGGTCAAACCCTGAATTACTTTGTGATGTATGACTTTCAATTTGAAAGTTTTACCCTACAGTAGTATACATGGCCATCCAGTTTGCTTGGGAGCCATTGCGGAGCTCTGAAAAAGGTCCTGCCTGTGTGTGTAAAGAATCTGTATCAAGCTGATTATGTGTTTATTGGTTTATTCTTTATTAAAAATGTGTACAGTTTAGTGCCTCCACACTCCAGTATCGGTCCGATTGTTGCCCATAAAAACCTTTTTATACCAATGTTCTTCTAAAGTGATTCCTCATCTGCATAACTTACATGTTGCTGTCATTCATTTCTGTTGAAGTTCATTTTCTGCCTTTTATCATTTCAACCTAGCTGCTATGAGGAAAATCATAAAAATACAGTTTCACATCTTGGTTTTAAATGGAGATTTGTTCTACAGTGAGTCTTGTGTACAGCACAAGCAAGTCTTGCCAGTAATTAATGCACTCCATGTGCAATGTCAGTTTGATTCAGTATAGCTTTGTTATACATGTTCATGCTAATGCGGCTCCTTGTAGGGGAAACACTACCAGAACCACTATGAGCTCATTATGAGCTGCCTGGCCGGATAACTACTGGAACATCAGTAAATGTAAATGTAAAACATATGTACATGCACATGACGTAAGAATGAGGCACCTACAAAACATATGTTTCAAATATGTTACACATGCATAGTATATTTGATGCCACTCTGAGACACACACAGTTGACTTTCACACACACTTTGTCTCCTCACTTACCCTCCTACAACTTCCCACCATGGTTTTTTATTCCCTTTAAATTTGTTATTCTTTTATTAATAATCTCAGTCTATGTTTTGTTGCTTTTACATGGCAGAAGATGGAGTGAGGCCCCTGCTGTGTTTGTGTGTGTTGTGTGTGTGTGTGTGTGTGTGTGTGTGTGTGTGTGTGTGTGTGTGTGTGTGTGTGTGTGTGTGTGTGTGTGTGTGTGTGTGTGTGTGTGTGTGTGTGTGTGCGCGCGCGCGCTCTGGGCACTGATGGTGTGTCTGCTGGGTGCTGAGTGCTGGGCAGAGTGAGGGAGTGAAGGAGCACTTATTGATTTTGGCCACACATCTCTTCTCCTGAAAATCCCTTGATTGCTTTTGTTCTGCTCCCCGTCTCCCTCTTTCTGTCTCGCTTCCTCTAATGAAACTCCAAATGAATTGGAGCACGTACTGACTGCTCGCTCTCTCTCTCTCTGCCCGTTTAACTTCTGTTCTCTCATTGTCGTCTTTACTCTCTCTACCACCCCCCCACCCCCCCCCCTCTCTCTCTCTCTCTCTGCCTGTCTTTGTCTCTTTCTGCTGCTCTCCCTGCTGATTTCTCTATTGCTCCCCCTCCTCCTCTCCCTCTCTCATCCTCGCTGTCTTTACGTCTCTGTCTTCATCTCATGCTCCCTTGCTCTTTATCACTTTGGTCACACTTTCCCCTCTCTGTGCTCTTCTTACCTATTTTATCTGTCTCTCTGTTTATCTGTTTTCCTGTCCATCTCACCTTCTCCTCCCATGGTTCTCCCACCTCAATTTCTTTCCTTATCCACAGATGAGGAAGAGTGTGTGGAGTGGAGATGTTGCCTACCAGCAGCAGCTTTATATCTATTCTTATAGAGTGACTCAGGCACATGACCCACTCCGATGGGCTGGTAGCCCTTCAACAGTTGTTCTGTCCATTCATTCTTGGATTGTTTTTCACCCTGTGTGTGTGTGTGTGTGTGTGTGTGTGTGTGTGTGTGTGTGTGTGTGTGTGTGTGTGTGTGTTTGTGTGTGTTTGTGTGTGTGTGTGTGTGTGTTTGTGTGTTTGTGTGTGTTTGTGAGTGAGTGATACAGGGCACCAGGAGCCCACGAGGTTAAGCGTTGGATTAAAAGAAAGGAAAATGTAGAAGAATCTGTGTCACAGCTGCAACTAAAGATGATTTTCATTATTGGTTAATCTGCATCTTATTTTCACCATTAGTCATTTAGTTGTTTTGTCCATAAAATGTCATCATGGACATTTGTTGTTTCTAGAGCCCAAGTTAACGACTTCAAATGTCTGCACATTTAAGAAGGATCCAGCAAGTGTTTTGCATTTTTACTTGGGGGGTAAAAAAGACCAAAAATTATTAATCATCTATGAAAATAGTTGATAATAAATTTTCTGGTCATTGACTAATTGGTTAATCAACTAATTATTTCAGGTCTAAGCTACATTCTGGTTCTTTTTGTAGGTTTTCTGTTGAAAATACAGGAGATTTATTGAAAAAAATAATAGACTAATAATATATAAAGAGGAGTGTGGACCTGAGTGATACTTATGTAATAGGGGTTGAAATACAGAACTTGGAGAGGAGAATTGTGTATGTATAATATAATCAATGAGATTTTATGTAAAATACTGTGTGTGTTTGTGTGTGTGTGTCCACAAGACTCCTTCTCCCTGGAGACGTCATTGTTCTGGCTCATCAAGTGTCCGTCCTTATGCTTTATGGCCGCTTGTTGTGCACCTGAGAGTGTGTATGTGTGTGGCTGCAGCCAGTGCGTTGGCTAGTTTTCCCTGTGGACGCCATTGTTCCACCTCATCTGATGTGCATATGTTTGACCTTCGACCCCCTTTTCCCCCACCCAGGGGAGCTGGAGGAGGAGATGGAGAATCCAGAGATGGCGGACCTCCCTGAGAAACAGAAACACCAGCTCAGACACAGAGAGCTCTTCTTGTCCCGCCAGCTGGAGTCTTTACCAGCCACACACATCAGGTACCCTGCCGTACACCTCACTGGTGTTATACCACCAAATGATGTGTTGTAGTTCTTTTTATTTAAGCTTTCGCATGGGTTTCTAATTGACATTTTCAAGTGCAGTTATCTATTTCATTTAGATTTTAGTGATCAAATCAGTTTCTTAGAAAACGGGTGATTGATGACAATGTGGTCATTAATAATGGCTGAAAGACGGTTTGAAGCAGCCATCTTCATCAGCTTTTAATTGGTGGTAACAAACTCCAACACACAACAATCCACCTATACTCTGTGTGCACTTTGAGCACTGAATGTCAACAGAAATCTGCTCCTACATATAGAACAACCTTTGCTCACCATTAAGCTCCAAACCCACCTAATCATTACCACATTATTACTTGACATTTCTGAAGAGTCGCGGGAAGAGGAAACTAACATCTGCTCGAATAAAAACACTCTGAGCCGTTCGTTTAGTGCGAAATCAAGCTCAGTGAAGTTTTAACTCGACACCAGTCTGCAGTGAGGTCACATGAGGTGTTTCTCATGCTGCCAAGTTGTATTTGCTTCATACCAGAGACGTGAGTAATTAGCCGGTAAATAATTTGAATTCGGTTAAGGGATGGAGAGGAGTGCTGGATCATGATTTGTCAAATAACATGCTGTGCCAACTGGATCAGTATCATCATTGCAGATTTTTAAGATACAGTCACATCAAAGTATCGTCTTAGATAGTTCCTCTTGCAGACGGGTGTTTGGTCAAGGCTTTCATCTTGCACTTATGTAACTAGTTTTACCATGGACTTTAATCTGTGTCTCTTGTTAAATATTCGCTCTCTCTTGCCTCCTCTATGTCCTTTCCCACATGTCTTTCCTTCCTTATCTTCTTCTTATCAATCATTTGTCCTTCTGTCCTTTTCTTGTCTCTTCACACTTTGCTCTTTCCTTTCTTTCCGTCCTTTACTCTTTTTTTTTTTTCACCTGGACTTCTTCAGAGGGAAGTGCTGTGTGACACTGCTGAATGAGACAGAAGCCCTGAAGTCCTACCTGGACAGAGAGGTATGATGATATCCAGCAGCATGATGTTGTCTCCTAAATGGCGATTAGGTGCATTAGACTACAGGACGTATCTAAGACGCGTATCAATGTGTAAGAGACTTACAGGTTTAGAGATCCTTGTTTCCAGATGAATTATTCAGCGTGTAGACCCAGAATGTTCTTTTCACATACAGTAATGAGGAGACGAGAGACTAGCGGAGGGAAAATACACACATACACACACACATACACACACACACACACACACACACACACACACACACACACACATGCAGAGACAGATACACTCCTCTTTCGCCTCTCCATTTGCCCCTCTCACTTCCTGTTCCTTTCATTGCATCCTCATGCCCTCCTGCCATCTGTATTTCCCAGGATGCCTTCTTCTACTCACTGGTGTATGACCCTCAGCAAAAGACTCTGCTGGCTGATAAGGGGGAGATCCGCGTTGGGAACAAGTACCAGGCCGACATCACCGACCTCCTGAACGAAGGTACATTGTACTTCAATCTTGCTTTAATTGACACAGTTGTCAAGAGAAGTTTATTCTCACACTAGCACATTAATGTTTTCCTGCAGGGGACTTTTTACCCTGCTGTGTACTGTGATTACTTTTTTCTTTAAAGCAGCTTCTCAGCATTAATAGGGCAGACTGAGCCATAATAAACTACTCAACTTTTCATGCTTTTGTAACTGCTCAATTCTCAGGAACACTTTGTGAACTTTAAGCAAGCTTTTTCTGCCCCAAGCCAGTGGTTACCTCTTTTTTTTTTATCAGTAAAGTAAAAAAAAAAAAAAAAAAAACTAACCCAAATTTTCATGGCAATCACAGTGTGGCAGCATGATTATACACAATCAAAGCATTTAAAATAACAAATTACTGGCTGTGTCCTGCACAAGTGATGATTTCACAGTCACTCAGACTTTGGAAAGGAATGGTTACACATTACTTGACAAGAAGATGGTTTTAAAGTTACTACATGAATGCTTTATTGGCGACGACCATGTTCACAGCACAGCATGACAACAAAGCTTTCCGTTTCATCTCAAAACATAAAGTCACACACAGGCAGTAATTTGAGCAACTGAATATAAATGTGACCTGTACAGAAATGTTGTTAACGTGTATGTATGAATATCTGGAACTTAACACATGACGGTTGTTTAGTTGCAGCCCAAACTGTAAATATGCAACTACTCACACTGTGTTTCACATACAAAGTTGATAAGAAATGTGGCCCTTTTTTTGATGGATGAGGCCAGAATTATTATTTATTTTTCTCATTGTCGACAAATCCAATAAAAATAAACCAGATCCAACAATGTGATGGTTCAGTCCTCAACACTTTCAGACTTTCCTACCATGTCTGGCACTCGGCACCAAGCCCATTTTTCCTAGTGAAGACATAAATCTTTAAAAATGGGTCACAGATATATAGTTTCACTTTTTAAAGAAGACTAAATAATTTCCTAAAACAGCTGGGCACTGTAGTTTTTAGCAAACATGACTTAAACAGGAGTAAAAAGAGCATTTGTTGGGAATTATTTGCAGTTGTGCTTTTATACATATTTGGTGCTCTAGTGTGTATTTATGTCAGTGGGAATGAGTCAAAGTGAACTATAGTGCCCAGGTTCTTCATAATGTAAAAACATGTCACCCAGTGCAACCATGTGGCGGCTTGACTTGTTTTAATGGTTTTTGGATGTCACTGGAGGTCTGTGGCCCAGAGGATTACGTTACATCTGACTTCATAGACAAAACTTGTAAGTGGGATCAATTGTTTGTTGGTTTTGGTCTTTTCATGGGATTTGTTTACAACAAGACAAATGTGAAATATCACCAGACCTGTCCTTCAAACTCTTTGCAAAACAATTTTTTTAGTTAATCTGTAATATTGAAAATCCATAATTATTTTCATTCAAGCACTCTGAACGATATTTCCCAGACATTTTGGGACAATATTTTGTGCCAATATTCAGAACAAACGTGACTACTCTTCTGCCAGATTTAGGGCTCAGTGTTTTGCCAGAATTTTATTCTTAGCAGGTGGGAAAACCTCTGAAATTCCAATTAGGGCACTGTGGGACGCTAAGCTCTCTAATTAAACCCATGTTAATGAAATTCTTTTACATGTGTTAGAAGCTCAGGCAGGTTGGCTGCAGGCAACGGGCAGACCACACCTTTTCATCTCTGGGATTCATTAACGCTTCAGACAAGGGAGTAATTTTTTTTAAAAAGGGGACAAAAAAATCAAATTTGATTGTGGATTTTTGTAACTCTTATTGTACTTATGTGTGTCATTGGGAACACCATTTAGTACTTAAGAAAGTAAGTTGTATATGTGTTTCTTCTGGGTCCCTGTAGGTGAGGATGATGGTAGAGAGTTGGAGAAACTAGAGGAGAAGATCTGGGACCCCAACAGCTCACTGACGGAGAAACAGATTGACCAGTTCTTAGTAGTAGCTCGGTAAGTCAACACACAAGAACAAGAACATACAAATAAATATTTTAAAGGAACAGTTCGGCAATTCT
Organism: Trachinotus anak; assembly: GCF_046630095.1. Taxonomy (NCBI): domain Eukaryota; kingdom Metazoa; phylum Chordata; class Actinopteri; order Carangiformes; family Carangidae; genus Trachinotus; species Trachinotus anak. Next base: position 10,304,483 of record NW_027273866.1, on the reverse strand, counting down.
GGAGATTTGCTTTCATGCAAATAGTTAAAGACTGAAACCACTGTCATGTCATGAAGCTTCACCCACCAGATGGTTAGCTTAGCTTAGCAACACTGGAAACAGAGGGAGACACCTAGCCTGGCTCTGCAAAGGCAACAAAATATTTGCCCTCCAGTACCTCTAAAGCTTTGCATCTTGAAAGTTTGATCTGTACAGTCCGATAGTGGTGAAGTCCTAGAGTTTCCACTGGCAACTTTCTGGTGATGACAAGACCCCAGGATGCTACTGTGCCCAGCCAGGAAACAGTCCTGTCCGGTGAAACTTTTCTGTACAGATCAAACTCACAAGATTTGTTTATTTGTTTGCGCTTTAAAACATATGCTTATTATATAACAGACAATATGTACACAAAGACACTGACATATACAAACACAGCCAGATATACATGAATCCAAAGTAAACAGGAACTTGTGCAGGAGAAGTAGGAAGCTAAAAGTTAATACACACCTTTAAACACCTCTCCTACAGAGTCAAAGCCAAGATAAACAGAATTAACTCTGAATTAAGACAATGCTAATTAGCATTAGATAATGTTAATGATGTCAATAATGTTAATGAGCATTAGAGGTGTTGTTGCTTTTGGACAGAGCCAGGCTAGCTCTTTCCCCTTGTTTCCAGTCTTTATGTTAAGCTAAGCTAACCAATACCGTGCTCCTGCTTCTTATTTAATGGACAGTGACAAGAGAGGTATCACTCTAAAACCAAAATCTCGACAAGAGAGTGAATAAGAGTAAAAATGTCTTTAAAGTACCTCAACCTTTTCATAAAGTTTGGTAATCATAGTTTTTTTTTAAGAGCTAAATATGGTTGCTTAGCAGTTCTGTGCTAGTGCTAACTGCTAACTGTATCATGGGACTGCTAAATTACTGAATATTTTATCAGGAAGCACCAGATTTAGGACTTTTGCCAATTTGTCTTTCAACACTTTTGTGCATAAATAGTTCAGAAAAAGACCACATGGAGCTGTATGAAACGATGGTGAAAGTAAACCCAAAGATCGTTTCCTGTCTCTTCATCTTGTACGTCATCTTTGTGTCCCATAGGTCAGTAGGTACATTTGCCAGAGCCTTGGACTGCAGTAGTTCTGTCCGGCAGCCCAGCCTTCACATGAGTGCTGCTGCAGCCTCCAGAGACATCACCTTGGTGAGATACACACACACACACGCACATGAAAGCAGCCTTTGGTTAAATCAGCATCACACCATAGGTGAAGAGTGTAGGAGAGAAACAGCGCTGTTAATCAAAGAAAATGCCTGTAGTGTTCATCTGTGTTTGTGTGTATGTGTGTCTGTTAGTGATTGTTAAGGCCTGTGTCTGGTTATCCTTAACAAGCACTTGGCCCCAGAAGCCTGGTGCTGGTCTATTCTGCCCTAGATCTTATCCTCATGTAAAAAACATAGATGAGAGGCCTTTTGGCAACACACACACACACACACACAGCCCAGAGCATAAGGGGCTGCACATAAACACCGTGGATTGAAAATAAAAATAAAAGTATGCCCTTCCAAGAAGTCAGTAGAATATTGCAGAATTTCATTGCATAAATGTTCAAAACAATATGACCAAGACCTGAGACTAACATGTTTTTCTATTTTGTCTTTAGTTTCACGCCATGGACACCCTCCACGCCACGGGCTACGACATGACTCGAGCCATCGCAGCACTGGTGCCTCAGGGTGGGCCCGTCCTCTGCAGGGATGAGATGGAGGAGTGGAGCGCCTCAGAGGCCAACCTGTTCGAGGAGGCACTAGAGAAATACGGCAAAGATTTCACTGATATCCAGCAGGACTTTGTGAGTAACAAACCTGTAAAAAAAAAAAAAAGATTATTTTAACATTTCACATTTTTGGGAAATATGTGTATTTTATTTTCTTTGCTGTGAGTTACCTGAGAAGATCAATGCCACTCGCATTTCTGTCTGTTAGCCTGGGGACAGTTATCTTAGCATAAAGACTAGACTTGGTGGTAACTGCATGGTGATAAAAAGAGTCCAGACTTTCACAATGAGTCATTTTTACACTCTGGAGTTAGTTGGTGTGTAGTTGGAGTTTTATTTTATTTATTTTACGGTTTTTGACTTCAACAGACATCTTAGTTAAATTAATGAAATATTTTATAAGTATATTACTATTTGAAGAAAACTAACAGACATAAGAGTGGTATTGATTTCAAGAAAGTGAATTGCATTAGATTATTTTTACAAATGTGGAGAGATGTCTCACCTATTTTGATATATCATCTGATATATCATGTGGTGGGGGTCTTTTTAAAGACTTTTTCAATAAGGTATAGTATAGCGTAGTCAAATATAGTATAGCATAGATAAACATGGAAGACATACTGAGCTCTTCGTATGCTCCTTATCAGCCAGCCCAAATCTAATGTAGAGATGTGTACAGTAAATATTCAGTGCATCAATAATTGCTGCTTATGAGTGCAGAAACCACAGAATTAGAGCTGAACTTCTGCAGCAGATATTTATACTTGATATAGGCATTAAGCTGATCTAGCTTTTACACAGCGTTCAAGCAAAATAGTAGTCTTGGAAGTGAATGCGGCAGCCAGCTCTTACTAAAGAGTGAAAATGCTAAAGCTGAGAACGGTGAGCATCCAGCCCTAAAAGCATGCCAAAGAAATATTTCTGAGGAGACTTAGCGTGAGTGTTAGTTAAAAGCCAGGAGGAAGCTGTAGCTCCTCGCCGTCCCCTGTGCCTCCAGCTTGAAGGATGGTGCTGCCGTTTGTGGACCTTTCTCCTCCACATTGTGCTCAGCTCTCACTGTGTGCATCACTCCACCACCTGGTGGCTGGCTGCTGTCGGTGCCGCTCGCTCTCGTTTCCACCCAGGCCCTCTCTCAAACAACAGGGACTACACCACCATTATGGGTGGGGCCACTACTTTGACAGCTCATTTTCCTTTCAAACTTCTTAGAGGGAAGTTTACAGAGCAACTTCAGTGGCCTCAAACCGATTTTGTGGCCAGTTTGTTGTTTTTGTCATTTATGCAAAGAATCTTTTTCGTGCCTGTAATTTCTAGCGATGTTTAAAGCACTAACAGATGGGAACGATTTGCCTAACACGCTTACCTCTATTACTTCTTTTCAAGACTTCTTTGCTTATTTACCTCAAACATACCGCTTGTTTTTGACCGTATTCACCTTCATCTTTAGTTTATAGGTCGGCTCAGAGCTGCTGACATCATGTTATTTAGTCTGGTGGTACTAATTGGTTTTATTTCTTGTTAGTCTTGTGCAGATAATGCTTGTAACAGAGATGTAGTGTTGTGTTGTGGTGTTGTGGGAGAGCTTTTATGTGTGTGTTCTTGATGTTATTACATTGATTGTTTTGTGTTTGATTATTTCATTTTATTGTCATTCTTTTTATTATTTATTGACTTATTCATTTGATTCATTGACTGTTAATGTCCACCAATGTGTATTTTTGTCGCAGATGATTAGTGAGCACGTTCACAAAAAGTTTGGTAATAAAAGAGACTTTTTGAAGGTTTTAAGGTGATCACAGTACTGTTGACTTTTTACAAGCTCATCCTGGGTTTTGTTTTTTTTGTTGTTTTTTTAAACCAGTCACCTGTCAGTGATGTCTGCTGCCACCACGGTAATAACCATTAGACTGAAATATTGATAATTTTTCCTTTCTCTCCTTCTGTAGTTGCCCTGGAAGTCCCTGACAAGTATTATTGAGTATTACTACATGTGGAAGACCACAGACAGATATGTACAGCAGGTAAAGACATCCATTATACGAAGTTATTTATAACTGTCTATATTGTTTCATGATGATTTCACTTTCCTCATAACTGTTACACATTGATCTTTTTCTGAAAGCCTGATCTGATTTACTGTACGTCCTGAGTAAAAAAAAAAAAAAAAAAAAAAAGAAATATTGTTGATCTTTATTGATTCGTTTACATTTTATATACACCTTTAAGCATACATTTCATTCATTTCATTCATTTCAAAAACATGACTTGTTTAAAATAAAAAATCATAATCAAAATGATCATAAACTTATTAACCTTTATTCTTATTAATAATGGGTCAATTGTCAATATGTCGGTCTTGGTCCAGGACCCTTTTTTAAATGAAGTAGTTTAATGGTGTCCTAAACTCAATGTTGATAACTTTTCCCTTCTTCCTCCTCCTCTACCTCTGATGTCTCTGCTCCAGAAACGATTAAAGGCAGCTGAGGCAGAGAGCAAGTTGAAGCAGGTCTACATCCCCAACTAGTGAGTACAACTAGTTTCTGTGTTTAATTATATTCATCAGAGGTGATTTGTGCTGCACTCTGTCATCTGACTACACTGAGATATAAAGAAAAGTTTCCAGTTGTTCTGACCTTCGTAGCAACATTTGTGGTGTTGCAAAGCTGGACATGTGCTGCTGTTGTCAGAGCACAGACCCTTCTTTCTCTCTATTAGTATTCATGACAGCTCTCAGTACAGGATCAGTGTCTGTGGCAGCAGCCTGATGAATGTTATCTATTCTCTTAGTGACTGTACACTGAGTAGGCCTGTCTTATCTTTGCTGCTCTGACCCTGTCTCTGTTTCTGTGCCCTGACAGTAACAAGCCAAACCCTAACCAGCTGAGTAACAATGTAAAGCCGGCTCTGATGAATGGAGCAGCGGGTGCAGGGGTCCCGGGACCTCCAGGCTCAGGACAGACCCCCACCCTGGGCAGAGCCTGTGAAAGCTGCTATAGTAAGTCATGAACATGTGTAATACAGCTGTCATGCTGTTTCTTTGCTTCCTGAAGCAAGAGTCGTCTAGTATTGGTCTGATGTAGATTCCAGTACACGATGAACTTAGAGGAATTGCTTTGGCTTTCAAGGGGACTGTTTCATTTTTATTATGTTTTTGATTTGAATGAAAAACAAAATCTTAGTTTATTAATTCTCAAGCCTCGTCTTTACTCCGAGACACAATGTAAGATCTAAACATGTTTTCAAACACAAAACACAGGGACTTTTTGTGCATCACATACCACATAACTACATCGTCCATGGTTCAACCCCCAGCCAGGGGATCTTTCCGGCATCTCTAATGCCTCTCCAGACTGTCAACTGCAAAAAAAAAAGAATCATCTTAAGGAAAAAAAAAAGGGAATTTGCCTTGTGTCATTTGTGCGTATTCGACCACTGAACAGTGTTTACCCAGTGTACTGCATTAACTGTACAACTATTAGCTGTAAGAAGGCTAACAATGGACACACTGACTGTGTGTTATTCTACAGTTTCTCTTTTTTTGCTCTTATCTCTTTATGTCAATGAAACAGATTGATGAATTCCCAGGATTAGTGTGAATCTTTTTGATCACGTAGAAATGTTCACCCCATGCAGGCCTGTCTTGGCATCAATTTGGAACACCCAAGATTAATTCAAGCCTAACTCCTGACAGTCTATGCAGTCATTATGCCTCTGAAATTCACTTTGCGCTCTGTATGAACACAAAGTACGACAAGACCTTTTAAAAACATTTGACAGAGCATAAAAACCAGTTAATGAGAGGAGGGTGCTGAGTGATTGGCTGTTTATTGACGTTTAAAATGAGCGATCACAGAGAGCATTAGAGGCAAAATGGGGTTGTGCCCTTAAATTTACACACAGTCCCCAACTGTGACTGGGCAGGCTTATTTCATAGTTTGGCAATAGTTCAGTTTCCCATGTAGACACCAAAACACAAAACCACTAAGCCATATTTATCCCCTCTGGAAACCAGTTTTGAAAAAGCGTAGTATTTGGATGAGAAAATCATCAGTTTAGTGCATATGAAGGGTTGAAACAGAGAGAAACGTGGACGTATTCAAATTGAATTACTAATGTGATGATCTGCTGCTGTTAAAGGCTCGTTTACATCAGTTATTGTAAAAACAAGAATAACACAGGCTGAGATCTGCAGTGATTTATGTATGTGACCAAGTATACATTATTACAGCATCCGTTTGTACTGTTATTTTAAGATCTCAGCTAATAACAGTATATTTCAACAACTAAACACTGAAGTGTACATCCAACTTGTGTTCCTCAGTAAATCTTAAATCTTGTGTTTTCATCAACACTTCTCCGCAGTAGACCACTAACTTATTTAAAGAGCTCAAATCATCATCACTGCTGTCTGCTTGTGGCACACGTGATATTGGATTTACAAAATGGAGAGGAGAGGGAACAGTGCTTCGTGCCCTGCAGCAGCGTATTGTTGGAGTTATTTTAGTGGTTGTAGTTAATTCAGTGATGAATGATTAAAGCTTTTGCTCTCGCTTGCACGAACATGAGAATGCATTCATGATTATATGTGGATTGTGAATCATCATGTGCACGTTCTCTAACGTGGGTGTGTGTTGCTCGCAGATACTCTGCACTCACTTTCTCTGTGATTGTGTGTGTGTGTGTGTGTGTGTGTAGCCAGCAACTCCTACCAGTGGTACTCGTGGGGACCTCCCAACATGCAGTGTCGCCTGTGCGCCTCATGCTGGACATACTGGAAGAAGTATGGGGGGCTGAAGATGCCCACGAGGCTGGATGGAGAGAGGCCTGGACCTAACCGCAACATGGTACACACTAACGCACAGAAACACACACCACTGCGAATGCATCACTGGACACTGAGTTCACTTATTCTGCAAATCACAGACAACAGCCTTACTGTTTTCCTTTAAGGCTTATCTTGCCCTTAAAGGAATAGTTCATCCTACACTGGTAATGCAAGTAATTCCTTTGGCTTAAAAATATCAAATGATGGAGCAAATGACTCTTCATAGTCAGAGCCCAAGGCGACTTCTTGAAACTGTCAAAAACCCAAATATTTTCAGTTTACTATCATACGTGACAAAGAAAAGCATCAAATCCTCAAAACAATATGACAATTTTTATTTTTTCTGCTAAAGTTAAAAGAATAAAATGAAGTTTACACCACTGATTCATACACCTTAAACAGGAAAATCCAAACCTTCCTTCAGACACTCAGTCTTTAGCTCCAGAAATACAGTATTTTAAGGAGGTCAACACTGAAATCACACCATACTCCCTGACTGTAACTTAAGTTTTATTTCTACATTTTGCACTCAATACAGACTCTCAGGTTACAACTTTGTCAAACTGTCCCCACAAGTAAGTGTATGCTAATGTCCAAATGCAGTAAATGTGCGTGTATATCTGTGTGTTATGTCAGTAGATGGGACTAAGTACCACAGACACAGGAGGGTGAAGGGTGTATATTCCACAGCGAACTCAAGTTAATTATTAGCTATTAAATGACTGCGGTTGTCTGCATTAGTCAGTGCGTTAAATGAATGGTACATTTTGGGAAGCGTTCTAATCAGTATCAGTAAATCCAACTGATCAATCCATTTCAAGTAGCGATTTAGTCCACAATGTCTTTTCCATCAGTCAGTCGATAACTTGTCCCTTCCGTTGTCCACCAGCATTCATCAGACTAAGTGTAAGATGTTAATGCTCCGCCTGCACACACAGAGATATGGCGTCTAACAGAGATATTGTTGTTGCTGCTGTCGTACCTCCAGAGCCCCCACGGCCTGCCCGTCCGGCACAGCGGCAGCCCCAAGTTTGCAGTGAAGACGCGACAGGCCTTTTACCTGCAGACCACGGGCCTGACACGGCTGACTCGCCGCCTCTGCCAGGACATCATCAGACCACGATATCTGGCCAGGCACCCCTACCTCCCCGTCAACACAGCAGCCATCAAGGCAGAATGTAAGGAGCTGTTTCTCCTCTGAGCTCTCTGTATGACGATATCACCTGTCCTGATCGTTCCGCATCTGTTTGAACACTGCGTTGAAGTTACGTGAAAGGAAAGCAGTGACCATCTTTTGTGACATGACACAGATTGTGTTATTGTTGTGCACAGTTTTTTCTGTTTCCTCACATCTCAACTGTGTCATCCATTAAGCTTTTACTGAATCTCTACAGGTGCCCTGCGGTTGCCAGAGAAGCCGAAAAAGCCTTTGCCACTGAAACCTGTGGAACGTAAACCTCTGGAGTCGGTGGTTCGGTATTTAGGTGAGAAGAAGCTGCTCCCCTACTGCATCTGGAGCCGAGTTCACATTTGAGTTTCTTTTTTTTTTTTCCAGTCAGTTTTAACTGCGTTTGGAGTACATGGATGATTTTGGTTGCTTTGCTTTGTTCTTAAAATGAGCATATTCGTTTTCTAAAAAAAAGTTTCTCTCTTAAAAGAAGTAAAGCTTAAAGTTAACTTAAAATATTTTAGCACCTTCAGAAACACATACGCAAGTGTACAAATCTTGCCTGCTTTACGAAGGCGATTTGCAGGCACTGCTTACACAGGTTGCGGATGCGTTTTGAAATTATCTGTCACTCACGACTTTCAGATAAATTTCTCTTGCATGGTCGCAAATATAGCATTTGTTTTAATTGGTAAAACAATCATCACAATTTCATGTCATTAATTGCAGCTGGCCTGTTATGAATTTTCTGAAACAGGCCTCTATGGCTACAGCATTTTCACCTCTTGTTCCAGTTCAGCCGTTTAAAATAATGTGTCACTTGCACTGACTTGTTGTCCTCTCGTCTTAACAACCTGTTTCTGCCTCTTGTCTTCTTCCCTTTCTCCCTCCATTTCTCCCCGTGTTTCAGAAGCACATCCCTGTCCAGTCAAGCCCGACCCACCAACTCGTGGAGCGTCCATCTCTACAGGCAGCCTGACGCCCATCAAAGCCTCACCCATCCTCAACAATGGCTCACCCACCATCCTTGGCAAACGCACCTATGAACAGCACAATGGAATGGATGGTGAGTGAGCTCGAGTAGACAGCAGTAGACATACAGTTCAGTGTTTGTGTCTGGATTTGTATCTGTGTCAGTGTTTGTGTTTACTTTCTCGGCTTCAAGCAGTGCCGTTGAACTTCCGCTCCACCAGATTTACACATAAGGTTCAATGTACTCCTCCTGAGAAGAACTAGTCAGTGTGAGAACACAGTTGTCCTCTGTGTCTCTGGAGGATGTTTCCGAAGTGAACTCTGATGATGCCGTCATGGTTACGTTGCCTTGGGACTTAAATATTTTTAACAGAAAAAACATGATGTTTGGACTTTGACAGAAGTAAACATTTAGGAGACAGATGTTCTCTGAAAGGTGTTATCCAGCTGCAGTATAAGAAATGTAGGAACCAGTGTTTTTTTTACCCATTGCTTGATTGAAGAGCAGTCCTAAATTGTGGTGTGGTTGTATTTTGATATTGGAGCTCTTTCCCCAGTAATCATTTGTAAATCATTTCAAATATCAGCACACTGTAAAACATTCAACTTGATTAAATATGTGATGTAGTTGACGATGAGGACGATATGAGATCATTTCCCAGGTTTTCCTCCTCTAATCTGAAAATCATGATCAGTCAATTAAATGTACTAATTACCTGGAAGATTTAATATGAGACTTTTAATGAGATGTGAGATTGAAGGGAATAACTTGAATTAGTCCCAGTTGCAGTTTTTTTTTTTTTTTTGGTGTTAGTTTATGTGCAAATGTGGCTCTAATGTAGCACAAACTAAAATGTAATACATTACATTTAAATGTTTAATATCTCTGCCAAACACGGGTGATTTGAATATTTAAGGAAAGTGGAAAAGCACATCTGAGCTCCATGGCTACAACACACAGTTAAGATCCACTGCCGAAGGGTTAAGAGTTTGTGTGGGGCTCTTATTTTGTTTTTTGGGTTATGTCCCACTTTCCCTCTCCCCTGTGAAACGAGAGGGGAAGAGACAGACTGAGAGATCGAGACAGTGAGAGTATGCCAGAGAAAGATGGAGAGAAGAGAGAGGGAGAGAGCGGATCGGCCTTGCTGCTTTAGCTGGAGGCTACAGTCTATGTTGTCATGGTAACAGTGAAGAGGAGGAGGAGGAGGGCTCGGTAAGTGTATCCTGAGGGAAAGCATCTCCACTGGTCTGTGAGCCCACCTCAGGCTCGGGCTTGGGTAACGCACCAGGAGGAGATTTGGGTTGGAAATGAGCCAGGCTCCAGGATTAGGGATAAGTTTTTATTTTTTATTTTAACACAGACCTGTCGACTCAGTCATTCATATTATGGTAATTTGACAGAGGCTGAAAAGGTTGGTGTAGAATTTTTTTATTTTTTTATCCTCAATCTCTTAATCATAACAATTTTTTTGAATTTTATCCTTTGTTTTAGTTGTTAAATCAGGAGATGATACATTTTGGTTTCATTGAGCTGTGCTGGGCTGCAACTGACGATTAATTATTTATTATTTTCTCAATTAATCAACTAATTATTTGGTCTATAAATCAGGAGACACAAACAAATACCCCTGAGTGCAAGTGAAACATTTCCAGAGCTCAGCATGATGTTATCAGAAGTCTCGTTTTTGTCTGATCAACAGTCCAAAAACCCCAAAATATTCAATTTACCAGGCAGCTCTCCCATCTGAGAGCCTGGAGCATCACATGCTTTTGGCATTATTGCTTGAAAAATTACTGAAACCATTGTCAAAATAGTTGTGGATTCATTTTATGTTATTTAAGTATAAGAGTATGTTCAGAGGTTGTCTTTTTCAATGTCAGAGTTTGATGTTTTTATACAAACTCTGCTGGACAAAGGCTGAAAGTTAAAAGAATCATTTCACATTTTGGGAAATTTCTTTGTGAATTACATAAAGAATGATGTCACTCAAGTATAAGTGTGGAGCTAGATGCAATTAGCTTAGTTTAGCATAAATACTGGGGACAGGAAAGAGCCAACATGACTGTGTATCTCTGGAAATTACTCATTCATATGTTGTATCTTGTATTTTAGTTTTCAGGTGAATTATGGGCTCTAACTATTCCTTCTTTGTAAATAGTGAACTTTACCTTTAAATTGAAGATTTGGCTCTAGTGTGGCTGTGGAGCGTTCAGTCACTTTTTTTCTGCAATTGTTCAAATGAATCAACAGACCATCTGCTTTCTCTGTGTTTGGATCATTTGTTTGATCATGTGTTTGAGTCATTTATTTATGAATCTTTGTTATTTGTCATGTCAAACTCATTGGAGTAGCAAAGCAGTGGTTTACACAAAAATGTATAATGTCCCTTTGAAGGACGTGTGGGAAGTTACAAGACAAATTTTGCATCACTTAAAGTTGTACTTATTTCTGTTAACCACACACTGGTTAATAAACAAAGAAGTAAGTGGTGCTGTCAATTTGCTGAGACACGTGAAATGTGGAAAAGTGATGGGAGACGTGGGAATGTTTAAGAAGAGTTTATGTTTTGGGGTTTTTTTTTTGGTAATAAAATATGGTTAGACCAAGTGTAGAACAAGTCAGATGTATTGGTGCTATAAGAGTATTTAATAGAGCCACTAGAGGGCAGAAGATTTTAACCTTAATATATTAGGTAGTAGTGGTGGACTGAGGCTGAGTGTGTTTTTCACAAACCAGCATATCCTGTTCTCTTCCTCCTCTGTAGGCTCTAAATCCAAAGTCCTGGCTCCACAGTGGGACATCATGGCCAAACGGATGAGCGAGGCGGGGCGGCCCTCGGCCTCCCTGCAGGACGAAGTACATGAACTGGACTGAAAGCTCTTTGGGAACAGCCTCTACTGCGAACCCCAGTCAGGTGAGACTTTCTCTTTGTCATAAATGTAAGTATATTTTACAAAGGAAGATATGTTTGATTTATTATTTACTGACTTATTATTATTTACTGACTGCTTTGTTTGACCAACAATTCAAATCTCCTAAAGAAATGTAATATACTATGATTTAAAACAAAGAATCTCAGTGAAGGAGGAGGAAGTAATGAATGCTGATTCATTTTCTGAATCATTTCAGCTCTATTACTGTCAAAATCCTGTGGTTCTTCAGTTTGGCTTTAGTTTTATATAAATGGTGAAATACAGTAGATATCTCTTGTAATGTAACTGTGAGTTGTATATTATTAAGGTTAATAGAAGATCAACCTGTTCGTTACCACTTTCTTTTGTGTCTTTTCAACAGCAGAGGGGGATGAAATGGAAAAGGCCTTTTCCAATAAACCATAGCCGAGGGCAGCTGAGGGAGGTTGAAGCTGAGAGGAGACGACGACATTGGCCATCTTTCTTCAGTCAGTACGGGTCTGTCAGACTGCTGAAGACCAATCCATAATCGATCAGTTTGGCTGTGGTCAATCACACGACTGACTGTACAGGACTGTGTTTATTACTTACATTTCTTGTTATTACTGTCATTGTAATTATTGTTATTGTTATTATAATTTTTTTTTTTACCAACTATAACTCAGCTTATTGTTTGTCGATCAAACGATGGAACTTGTTAAGTTTCATAAAAAATGCTTGCAAAACCCTGTGGAAAAGGGTGGAAGGACTGTAACATAAGCCACTTGCATCTTCTTTGTTTGTTTTTGTTGGTTTTTTTTGTTTTGTTTTTTTTAACAAGTTAAATTCAACAAGGAGACGCACTTTTATTTCAGCGACATGAGTTAACTCCTTGTCTTTGTTTCAATGAATTTGAATGCTTTATGGGAAATCTTCTGTTTTGTGAGCCGGCCCTGCTCTTCGGCCAGAGAGGTTTAACTTATTGAGAAGGACTTGCTGTTTTTTCTACCTTTTTCACAAGTAATGCATCTATGCTTCGATAATGTAATTAAAAAAGACAATTGATTTTCCCTCTTCTTTTGGTGTGTGTGCATGGAGGTCAGTGGTGCCAAAACTTGCACTCAGTGTTCTTTCTCAATCTGGTATTCACTCGTTTTTCTGCCTCACACAGGTATGCAAACAGGGTTTATGCAAAACAACTGAAGATTTCAATTCCTTAATGATTTCTATACTTTGTGCCTAAAAAGAAATATCAGTATTAGAAAAGATTGAATGCACAAACAGTCGTGTTTTGTAAGCAAAAGTCTACAAACAGCTAAAGAGCAGGAATGTAATCTGCTGTCGTGTCCAGTTATTTTGTCAATGTGTCTATTTTATGTTCGCCAGTAGCAACCTTGCTTTCCCAGCACACAACTCTTCAGCTGCATGACTGATAAAAACAGTCACAGTGGATCCATCAGCTTTTATGAGAAAATATATGAATATCCAACACACCTGCTGCTGACATTTATTTTTGTTGTATCCATCTCTATCTAGATGTTGAGTTTGTTCTTGACCTCGGAAACAGAAGTTGTTATAATAATAATAAGAATAACATATAAAGCACTTTTCAAAACGGTTACAAAGTGCTTCACATGAGAAAATAAAGTTGAATAATTTCAGCACACTATATTCAACACAATCAGACAATAAAAGTACAGGGAATGAAACATTAAAATATGAAAGATTAAAAAAAAAAAAGACATACAAAAAACAAAACAGAAACGTGGCTTTTGGTTGGGAGGCAGCTGTTCTAACATCTGCATCAGCCAGAGGTACAGTTTCCTGAGAATTTCAAGATCAACTGTCACACTGTCGCTTTGGTGGAGGTAGAGGAAGAGCGTGACGACTGAACCAGTTACCTTTACGTTTTCTGTGTACAGTAGCTTGTCCTGTGGAGGAAGGACGGTCAGCACTCAGACTGAGGAATCATCCCAAACCTATAATTTCACTCTAGATAGATTGGGCTTCAGAAAGTATTCAGACCCCTTCACTTTTTTCCCCATCTATATAAACTCAATAACCCATGATGGCAGTGACATGTTTTTAGAATTTTTTTGCAAATTTATTAAAAATCAAAAACTGAAATCTCCTAGTATTAGATCAGATTTTTTAATTCAGTACTTTGTAGAAGCCTCTGATTGTCCTTAAGTGGCCCAGCTAAAGCCCAGATTTAGGTCTCCTAGAACATCTATGGAGAGACCTGAGGATGGCAGTTTACAGATGCTCCACATCCAATCTGCTGACGCGTGAGAAGATCTGCCGGGAAGAATGGGATAAAATGCCCAAATCCAGGTTTGCAAAGCTTGTAGCAACTTACTCAAGAAGACATGTTTTTACTTTGTCATTATGGTTTATTGTTGTAGATTGATGGGAAAAATGCAGTTTTATCTATTTACAATGAAATCTCCAACACAAAGTGTGAAAAAGCTAAAGAGGTCTGAATACTTTCTGGAGACACCATACATACAGTTTCCCTTAGGGAAGATACAGCAAGTGAAGATGATCATGTGTAAAAAGCCACATTGAGATTTGGGAATGTTTTAGTCAGTGCTTAAGGATCATAACACCTCTGTGATCTGTGGGGATGAAAGCACTGCAGAACTTTTTTTCCCCCTTGTTTTAAAAGCCACTGGGAGGTCTGGAAATACTTAAAAAGAAAAAGCATAAAACTTAGATTACAGTTTGTGAAATACTACACTAGAAGAGATTAAGTGTAATCATAATCAGTTGTGAAAGGCTGTGTCCAGTCCAGCTTTTCGCCAAGACAAGAAATTTGTCCAAGGCCTATATGGTGCTAAAGAGTCAGAAACTTAACAAGTCATAGAAGTAATCAATGAGGTCGTACCATCGATCCTCAAGGTTGCTGGTACACCTCTTAGTTCTGATGAGAAAACTGACAGCTGTTTCTAAATCATCAGCATCAGTCATCTGAAAAACGATTTGTATACAATGAAGCACATGGGAGCTGCCCCCTAGTGGATCATTAGTGCGATGCAGAAAAGCTCATTTTGCTGATTTTGGGAAACTTATGGTAAAAACTTTTTTATAACTAACTTTTTCATAAATAACTTTTGATAACTAATTGAAACACCATGTAATTACTGAAGCTTCTGTGCTTTATTCTGTTGTAATATCATATTGAACATGTATGTATCAAATACGAAAGCGCAGATATGTCTGTAAATCCTGAATTAATCATTGTTGTGCATTTTAAAGTTTTTACATTTTTTTAAACTCATATTGTTTACATTAACTAATTGAACAAATCGAAGGTTGATTTTCATTTCTATAAGACATCTACAGTCGAATTCTGAGTGTATATACATGTGTAGTTTTAAAACATCGCCACAGCAGGTCCAAACCCCAGATTCTCTGCAGCAGTCAGCAGATGGCAACGTGAAAAGTGACAAGTAAAGGGTCAATAGAACTGAGTTGCTTTTTTCCCTGCTGTAAAAACTGGACACCGCTGGAATCCAGGACGACCACAGCTGCTGTTTTCAGAGCGTTTTCTCAAGTCCAAAGCAATCATATGAAAATCAACAGTAGTTACCAGGTTTTGGGGCAAATTCACTCAGCGTTAGAAGCAAAAATCCTCAAACACACACCCAAAACAAACCTATTCAAATTATATGATTAACATGGTTCAATATTTAAGGACGTGATCTCCAAGGAAATGTATGTAAAAATGGTAGGAACCTGTTAAAGCAGACTGGGTGTTGGAAACACCTCACGTATCCTGACACCTGTGAGCTCACAGTGTGCGCTCACACCTACACTTTGATCTACCAGGGAAATAACTGTTAACACAGTGATCGCTGAGTGACTCTAGTTGTTCACCTGCGTTTATTCAGATTTGTTAATTTCTGCATGTGCAGTCACCATTAGAAGTGATCAAACACACATCAACCTGATGTAAGTTTTACACCTTTAATATTTGAAATAGATTCCAGATCTAAAGGCCCAGCTGACTGAGAAGAAGAGTGCATTTGGGTCAGAGATCAAGGAGGAGCTGCAGAGGGAGAAGACTGAGCTGAGGAGAATCGTACCCACAGCTACTTGGATCAGAATAACTACCAGCTCCTGTCTCTCTAAAACTCTTTCACTCTTACGTCTGGTCATTTCCACTGAGTCGTATTGATGTAAAACTCAGTGTCGTTCACAGACTGATAAAACAATCTGCTGCCACTGCATTTCCATTTGGAGCCCCACAGAGTGTAGAGACATGTAAATGTACGTGAAAGGACTGAGGGCCCTGTTTGCTTGTTGTATTTGTTTATTATTGTCACTGTAAAACAGATGAAGTCTTTGGAGATGAATTAATGATTTTCATTTTAACATGGTCATAGAACATCTACGTGAATATGTGAAAATGGAAACTGGATCATCGCGTTTTATTTTAATTTTTACTTAAATAACACATTACTGTGGGAAGTGGGGTCACATGACTGCTGACCTGAAGAGCACAGGTGTTGCTGACTGGGCAGCTCACACAGGTGCTTTGAGTTTTCTTTGTTCTGTGTCCTGAGCTCATTCTCTGTTTGTCCTTCAGCTGAGCTGCTTCCCTCCATCATTTCACCTTTGTTTGTTGAGTGAGTAGTTTATTTCATTATGTTTCCTCAAGTCATGTTTTTTCTGTTTTTAAGTGACTATATATTTAAAGTGAGGCTGTACTGATGTGGTGATTCTGATTTAGAATTGATAATATAATAGAATTTGACCTGTATGTTCACTTTCTTTCATTTGTAGAAATGTAACCACTCACACCTGACTGACTGACTGCAGGTAAAAGATTATACACTTCAAATGGACCCTGCTGATTGCTTCTCCTGCTTTGTTTTTATTCATGAAGTCATGTCCAGTGTAATCCAAGAACACGTGTGAAAAATTACATTTTGATTTTCAAGTTTACATGATCATTTGAATAAAGTCCCCCATTGGTTTCTATAATGACCTTCACATTTCTAATTTTAGTCTGTTATTTCTCTGCACCAGATGCTTTGAGGGTGGAAACACTATAATAGAATCATGGGTTGTGCTTCTAAAGGAGAACCCAACCCTTTTTAAGAATTCAGATTTCAGAATAGATTGGTCTATAATTGTGAGCAGGCAGCGCTCTCCTCTAAAGCTGGAGACCAGAGAGAGAACCTTAAAATGTGTGATGTTCTATAACAATGAATGGAGCTCTGATGCTGTGAGGCTGTGAAATAATTGTGTAATTTCTTTCACCAAAATGAGTGTTTCAAATCTTAAACTTCATGTCCACTATATAATCCTGATGAGACACAACACAGCTGCTGTAGTGAGGACAAAGCCTTTGTCTTTTTTAAAATGTGACATTTGCAAGCAACTCTACATTTGCAGAGTATGTTTTTCTGCTGTTGGTTCATCATTTACACTCAATAGCTCTTAATGTGGGAGGTTCAGTTAAAAAGAGTGATGCAATTCCTGAATTCCACCATTTTATTTGTCACTTAGGATGTTTATTATTATGGAATATACATCCACTGATACTTAGTCAGTGTCCCTTGTGTTGTCTGCAGAGTACTGATGTGAGGATTCTCTATGATTTCCGGCTTTAGGGCAGAGTGATGCATGTTTCTAAATACAGACTTAACTGTCCTTTGGCACAGGAATAACATTGGTGACATTTAAGCCTTTTATTTATAATTAATAATCTAATTAATTTAATCATTAACATTTAATAAAATACTGTGTCATAACTTGACAGAGGTGAGACGGTTTGACTAGGAGCTGGAAAGTGAGTCAACTTTATTTCTAGAGCTCATTGAAACACAGCCTGAGCTGAAACCAAAGTGCTGCACAAAGGACAATTAAAATACATAAAGCAGTAAAACAAATGTATAAAATTGGTAAAACACAAGGAAATCAAAGTAAATATACTGTTTACAGAAACATACACATATTAACAAGACCAAGAAAATAACAAGGAGCAAATACACAGTCATAGTTATGTAAATGAAAGGATGTGGAGCAGCTCTGCAGTCTCAGATCTTTGACTGCAGCGTTTGACATTTGAACCTGTACAACAGTGAATCAAACCACCTCAGATATTCAGCCATGTTTACTGTCTCCTTATTCAACAGCAACATTTACTTTGTACCGACATCAAGAGTCTGCTGCCCCAGTTCTGACACTCACTTGTATTCAAGTGTGTTTTCAGCGTGGAGAGATGGTGACGGAGGTGTGGGTGGAGGTCTACGGGTCAGTGGTTGGCTCCTGTGCAGAAGAGAGGAGAGAGGTTTAGATTCACTTGACTGGACGATTCAAACCAACAGGAAACTGACATCTTTGATTTCAAATGATAAAAAGAAGCGGGAAGACCAGTGGATGGAGAGAAAAAGAGGTGTAGTTTAATTTGAAATTAGAGGAAATACTAAGAGTGAATCATTTGTTTCTGAATCACTAAACTTCTGCTGTGATAAGTTCAACAAGCTTTTGGTTGAAGTTGACTGATTTTTAGGCAGACGGGAGTTTGTCCACTTCATCGACCACATCTGTCCAGGTTTTTACAGTATTTTACAATCACAGGGTCAAAGCCTCATTCAACATGGACACTTCACTGTGAGTCCATCACTTCAAAGTTGCAGAAAGTGGGTTTTTTTTTTTCACAAGGCAAAAATAAAATATCAGTTTCAATTTGCAAAACACAAACTGCTGTACTCTGAAATGAAACTAAAAACAAAGGATCTTTAAGGATCTTAATTTGACCTGACGCCATCAGCTTCGCTTTTATAAAATTAAATTATGAAACATTGAAACATGTAAGAAAACCCAGGGAAATAAATCTTAAACATAGGAGAAGATATGTTGAAAAACACAGTGGCTGCTGCTGAGCGGTCAGTTAGAGAGACAGTGGGCAAATTTAGGTCCAGAAAAATAAAAATACACAGGAAAATGATCCAGCAGTTAAGTGTTGGTTGGATTATTGTTATGAATGTGATAATACTGTTATTTTTCTCGCCCTGATGTTCACACAGTGAAAAGGGAGCAGGATCAGGAGGATTCCTCTTTACAGTGTGTGTCTGTGTGTAGGAGGGAGGGAAACATTTTAACAGTGACCATGCTGGACAGTTTCTTCCCGCCTTTTGTTTCCCCCCACTTCTTAAATATATTTTCTTCTTCTATGATGGAGGCTACAGTATCTGTCTTTTTCAGTTACAGAAAGTATATTTACTCATGTACTATACTTAGGTACAAATTTGAGGTACTTCACTGAGTATTTGCATTTCCTGCTTTTATATACTTCCATAGTAAGTGCTTACTTCAAAGATGAAGATGACCAGTATATACTGAAAACATATACATTATGATACATACAAAGATTAGACAAAAAACTAAAACTAGGGATTGGGCCCCTCCAAAGGGTCTGAGGGGTCGCGGGAAATATGAGGATATTGATCATTAAGGTAATTCACAGTATGTAGACAGTGTTAGACACACATTACTATCAGGACAAACTCCAAAAAGTAGTGTATAATGTAAGGCACTGCTCACTAACAAAAATGCAGAAACAACTGTGAAAAGGAATTAAAAGGAGTAAAAAAGGAGGAGGTAAACAATTTGTTCTCTCACCCATCGTAACCGTACTGTCGATTAAAAGTAAAAATCATTTCTTCTGGTGAAGCAGAGGAAAAAAAGGAAACTGAACAAATCAAAGGAGTAGGATTATAAAGTGGTGGATATTGCATTTTGTTTGGTGCAAATAAATAAAGTTTTAAAGAAGCTTGAATCTGCTGGATTGCAGCCTTTACAGTCTTTAGACTTTGTGCTGTCTCATTGAAGAACCTCCCTCTGAGCCATTATTTTCTCCCTGCATCCTGATGAAGGCATCAAAATTTACATCATGCAAAAAACCACAAACATGTGCATCAAAGTTTAAGACATATCACTGCCTCATCCTGAAAAGGCACCATTCATAAAGGGTTTAGTCCTTTGTTAATGTTTTATCAATCAGTTAATAGTTAATGTAGTTTATGAAGATTATAATTATAACTCGAGCTGTAAATGTGAAGTGTTGATGCTCAGAGTTGTTTACTACTTTATTACATGTTTAAGTTCCCATTCTGTTGTTTGCATGAAGACTCTCTTTCATCAGTGGACTCTGTTTAAATAAGATGTTTTGGCAATGACATGGCTGTGTTTCTATTCAGTGAGAATGCACTGAATGTTGGTGAACCATTCATCATCAGATTAGCAATTATAAATGTCAATTTCAAGCTAAAACACAACATACTGTACAACACACTACATGCTGACATAAACAAGAGCATCTGTCTGCTGTGTGATGACCTGCTGTGCAGATTTTAATTTCAAAGATCAGCATGGCGGCGACCAGGACAACGACTGCTTGTGAATGATTGCTGTGACGGGCTTCAGGGGCTCCCAGAAGGTGATGACCTTCAGCAGTAGTCGGGGAAGTATTCAGATTTCTTGTAACAGTACAGTGCGTTCAAAACCTCGTCCTTCTCACAGAAACGACCTGCTTCATGGAACCACATCACCTGAGATACGCATGTACATATGTATGGTTGGACAATGCACTGACTGAGGCGCCGGCTGTCACCTGCAACCTGTGAGAAAAGGACACCAAAGGGGTTAGCTAGCAGTATTAGCATTAGCATAGCATTAGCATTAGCCAGCCCGACCCCCAGGGGGCCCTGCGCCCAGCCATCGGGCTGACATTGAAGTTACAAGAAGAAGCTTAACCCCGTTTTCACACCTGAATCTGATTGGTCAATGACAGTCCAATCACAAAACAGGGTCTAATCTGTTGCCCTTATCTCCACTGCAAAATCCTGAGAGGTGTAGCAAATGATCGACCCCATGCCCTCATGCATCTTGAAAATCTACTACATCAGGCTCTGCGGTGGAGATGAAGGCACCAGAACCACCTGCCCTTCGACTGGACTCTCCTCGGCGAGGTGTCTGTCTCGATGGCTGGACGCAGGGCCCCCTGGAGTCAAGCCCGCCGCCACCTGGCGATGAAGCAGGTCGTTCCTGTGAGAAGGAAGAGCAGTGGGATCAGGACTCGACCATGTTCCACCTGGAGAGAGCAGCCATGATTTAGTCATGTAGCAGGTGTTGCCTTACGGTTCATACCACCTCCACTGTTGGGCCCTGGGGGTCGAGCTGTCCGCACCCTGAGGGGTCCAAGCTCGATGGCTGGGCGTGTGGCCCCCTGGGGGGTTAAGCTGTCAGTGAAATGGTTAAATAACAATAATGAAATATAGAATAGATTTTAAAAAATGAATAATTTGCATGTACAAATGTGTAAATTTGCATTTACATTGTAAATGGAATATAACTACATAAATATAGTATATGCACATATATAATAGGTGTTAGAAAAAGACATTCAAATTAAAATATATAAATGCATGCAAAATATGTGTATGTTTATTTTATTATTTATTTTATTTTTGTGTATTCTTGTCACACTAATAAAGAGACACATAGAAGATGATACACATTCATTTTACACACTTGTAAACATGAATGAATGAATGAATGGAACTGCACCCTGCATTTTCAATGGGGTTCCAGTCCAGGCTTGAATTTCAGTTTGAGCCACCTCAGTGTTATCTTACCGGGAGCTTTAGGGTCACTGTGCTCTTCACCTCTGTCTCAGGTTATTTGTGCATTGGAGAAACTCAATATTTATCGTATCTGCAAGTTCAGCTCCTACTTATTATAGAAGAATGGTGCGTTCCAGCCCACTTATCTGTGGGATGATGGGCTTGATGCTGATAGGCTGCTTTATGATTTTGAGTGAGCACCCTTCTCGTCTTTATGAGGCCTTGTGGAAAGTGGCGTCTGTATGGTGTTTTAGTATCTGACATTAATGTCCAATTGAAATCATATCTGGTTTGTGATATGGCTTGAGCAAACAGATAACATTATTAAACTGCTCTTCAAATCATTGAGTGACCATTTGGAAGACCATTTAAAACTAGAAAGAATGGATGCAGTTACTAGAGTCTATTCCAGTTACATCCAGGGTTACATTAACATATATCATCCAGTTTGATGGTTTTACACAGTATGGCTTTTATTGTATACTTTATTCGAATGGGCAGTGCTATTGTTACTGGAAGTCCATCATGAAGCAACCATGGACTAATTCTGCACCAGTGAAGTATCTCTTCCTGCACAGACACCATTACAGCTCCATTATCAAACTGTAATATTGTGATGTCCTTTATTTTGACTAAATCTTGTACAGTTGATGGTCCTTGGACAGTGAACTCCCTCACTGTCTTACCCTTAAGTCTTTAAGTCTTTTCCCCCTGGAGCAGTGTTTCCCAGATTCTCAAGTGAGTGTAGAGGTTACTTTGCTAACTGCCAGGAGGTACATGGAAAGATTGTTAGCACAGCTATTATGAAAAAATGGAAATTATTATTTGTCATGAAAAAAAACAAGCATTACAAAGGCTAATCTAAAGTAAATTTATTGTCACAATGACCAATAAAGTGAGGAATCTTAGGTTGAAATAAATAAACCTTATTTGGAAAAAGCATCAGCCTCTTTTCTAATGAAATGTAAACCAAACAATATTCAGATAATCAATGCTACATGTCCGAGTAAAGTTTAGTGTCCTCTGGAAAGTCTGGAAAATTGACTAACCACAGGGCTTTTTAATTTGTTTAAAAAAAAGATGATGTGATTAAAATTTGATCACACAATATAAATGGTAAGGTTACACAGACACTATGACAAAGTATTGCTTTTGTCCAGAGATCTGATCGCTCAAAGCTCCCACACAGGGTGGGTGACTGAGGTCACAAGTACAAAATTTGACCCCTGGTTTTACACCTGAATCTGATTGGGGGAAAGAGACGGTCCAATCACAAAGCAGGGTGGAGGCCTCAGAGGGCAGGTGGTTGTGTTGCCTTCATTTTCCAGCAGATTCTGAAAGGTGTAGTAAATTTTCAACCCCTCCCCATCCTTCATCTTGAAGTTGGGGGATAGCAAAGCTCCTTAATGTGATGTAGAATTAAATGCACAAATCAAACTTTTGTTTTGTGATTTAATTGATTTGAACTGACATAAATTTCCACACAAGGGTCATGTGATAGTTATTTTGAGTCAAGTGTTACCTGTAACTTTCATATTACTGTGCTGCACTAAACTTGGAGTTTTTTGTTTGTTTTTTCTTGTTTGCTTCCTGCAGATCCACACAGGCTGACTGAGGGGACGTCCTCTCCGGTCACTGGCAGCCTGGAGGTCTGGGCTCCTGCGCTGCGGGGAAGAAATGGTTAACTAAAACTGCAAGTGCTGCCCGAGTCAGTCTGAGCATGTGCTGCCGCTGCAGTGAAGTAAAATGGTCAATTTCCATCAGAGAGCAGAGACACCGAGGAGGAGACGCCGGGGACAACGGACGAGCAGCTGACGGCCACCGACGCAGCCTGGACACTTGGACCCGGGGTTGAGTTCGATCGGCCGGCCTGTGTTGCTGCAGGAGACACCGCAGAGCCCGGGCTGAAGGTAAGGAGAGAAAAAAACTGCACTGAGGGTGATTCATGTCCGTCTGCAGGAGCCGACGCTCGGCGACATGTATTCAACATGTCAGGCTGAAGGAAGCGGGATGGCTCCTGATCACAACCCGATGCGTCCGCGGAGCGTCCGAGTGATCTGAACGCGTAGGGTTTTCATGCACCCAGCCTTGCGGTCGGCTACCCTTAATGAGTGTGTGCTTGCAAGTTGGCAGCTGTGCACGCGTGTTTTTTTTTATTTATTATTTTTTTTAAAGCGTGTCCTCCGTGTAATGTATTGTAACTTCTTCAAAGGAAACAGCTGGGCATTGTGATTCAAAGCGGGGTGAGTCCCTCTGTGCTCGGCGTGTTTTCTGTTGCACCTGTTAAAATATGGATAACTTGCGATGTAAGCTTGGATGAGGACACTAGCAGCACTAGCCTGTGTATCAAATGGAGCCATGTGGATTTCACTGATGCTTTATGAGGTATTTAACATTGTTTTGAAGTCCCCTACGTTAAATTTTATTAATTTTTTTTAAATAATTATTTGATTTGTAGAGGATCCACGTACCGCACTGCTCAGCGGGAGGGAGGCGTGATGCTGCAGCGGGGTCCCAGCAGCCGGGCCTGCGCACTGGCCCGTAGCTTCCACGGGCAAAATAAGATGACTCTGGCCATCGAGCTTAATTACATCCCACAGAAAGTATCAAAAGAACCAGTTCATTGCTGGCATGATTGCACTTCTTCAGCATGTTCACATGTATGGGGGGCTGGGTGTTGGGTTTCCAAAATCCCTCATTGATTTATTCCATATAAGGCCTGCAGTTCACTACCATTTGGGGTGAGATAATCCCTGCTGCTGCCTCCATAGCCTATATCCCCCCCTCAGCCTTACACTGACTGTATTGACAGTGTGGACCTATTTATAACCCACGCACCAGCCTTCACAGCAAGGAATCCCGAAATGAGCTGTGACAGAAACACTGGTTAAAATAACATTTCAGCCCACCTCAGACGTGTGGACGAGTTATTGTAGTGTTGTGTACAAATGGGCCCTGCTGTCTGTCATGATGCACTTATGCAGGTTCTTCAGCTCCTGCTTCATGACATACAGCACGGTGCCTATAAAAAGCATTCACTCCCCTTGGAAGTCTCCAACTTTTACTCTTACAACAACAGCTTTTTTTGAAAATCGGCAGCTCAAAGACAGTTGCAGTTATATTCACTTAGAGCTGAGGCATTTGCAGTTGAGTAAGAGAAGAGTGTCCTTGCCAGACCAAAATGATCCTTTGTGTTTTAAGATACAGATTGTAGTAACAGTTGTGACAAAACTTTATTTCTGTACAGTAGCACTGTTCCTTTGTATGTGCACAATGCTCCACAATAGAATAACAACAAATATGTACATGCAGACACATTCAAGACATACATTGGGAAAACTACAAGATACACTAAACATAGCTTAATTGCTTCAAATCTCAGTAAAATAACTAAGAAAAAGTGAACCGGAGCTCGGACACTATTACCTTATCACAGATAGAATACATCTGTATTGACATGTGTTGGCTGATAATTACCAAGAATTGGCAGAACAGAAATGGCAAGAAGTTTGAGGTAATTTGGAGACAGTGCTGCCATGAAGTTGTCCTATTGGGAACATATTGTTGTCACAGGTCTTTACGAACCAAATGTTTGGGGCTGCCTATTGAAAATGTTTGTTTGCAGTTATGTTTGAACAATATTTGCCATTATATCATCCATTTTAACTCTCAAACATCCATATCTGTCGGCTGCAAAAATCATGTATCAGACAGGCTATTAGTTAGATGCAAGTGTGTATAAGTGACTTTTGTGTTTAGACACTTAACTGCACCTTTTTAGAAAAAAAAAAAAATCATATGAACTAATTTGACTTTGGGTTAACACACAAACACTAAATAGCATGCTAACTGTTTGCCAAAATCAGGTCCAAACCTCTTTTGTTTTTCAAAGAACTTTGGCCCTAAAACCTTTGCACAGCAGCCAGCATCAATTATGCATTGTCAACGATTGATTATAAAGCTTCTTTGTCCGAACAGATTAACATGAGCATGCATCCCGCCATTAGAGGCATTACTCTCCACGGCACCATGATGACCAGAAAATCTCCTGCTTTCTCTGTAGCTGCTCCAAGATTTCTAATCTACAGGGCATGAGCCACATGCTATTCAGGGCAGAGGGCTTAGCTCCCATGTCTTAGGGTCTCTCATTAAACTGCAAAGAGCTCAAGTGCTGTAATGAGAATGTGGGGGAGAAGGGAATGAAAGATCAGATACTTTCAGGGAAGTTTGAACTGTAAAGGTCAGTGTGTTTAAAGGTAGTTTCATCAATGTCTATTGGGGGATTCAGACACAGGGAGTTTAGATAACTCGGAAGAACAGATTAGACCCCACACTATACTATAACATCAGTATGTGTTATGTGACGGTTGAAATGACCAAGAGATGTTTGGCTCCAACATCTGATAACCACCATCAGCAGAAAGTAACACCTTATGCTTGCAAAAGAGTTCAAGATGCGCCAATCACATTTCTTCCTCTCCGTACCATGTAGTCACGATACTGGCAAGTAGCACCAATCCAGTGCCAAACACCTTTTTTCTTCGTGTGCTGTACTTTGTGGAACTGACCAATCATCAGGTTTTATTTCCTCTTTATCTTGCCATCATATACCAGCCAACTGATACACTTTTTATGTGTTTGCTGGTTTTTATACCTCCTTAGAGAGTGAGAAACAATATTAAAATTCAGCAATATTATTACAGTTTAAATGACAAATTAAAACCTGAAACCCGTAACAGCGTTTTTACTCAGTGTGATGTACTGTAATTTTAAATTATATGGTTCTTAAATGTTTATAAAATCTATGGATAAAATCTTCTATCATGGTATATTTGATTGTACATTAGGATAGCAGTATATCTCAGTGAAGAACATTGTCTGAAAATTCAAATTAGAAAAGCATTTATTGATTAAAATAACCAGATGATGATTAACACTGGGCAAGACTGAGAGCTCAAATATTGTGATATTTACAAAAACCTCTGTTAATAAGCAAGGGAGAACATTTAGATAAGGGAACATATTCACAGTAACACAGCTGCCCTGGCAAAGACCTGGGAAAGACAAAATGTAACATACATCTTGGTATTTGAACTAAATCTCAGGAGATTTAAAGAATCTTTTATCCTCATATTAACGTTAAATTGATTCATTCCCCAGCATTATTTTCAGTTTTCTAACAACAGTGACTGAACAAGGTGTCAAGCTGATACCTGATCTGTTCAATAAAGTTATTATACCGATGTTGATCCAGTATGGGATGGTGCATCTCTAAAAGGTGAAATGAGAGCTCTTGTGAAAAGTAATCAGGTAATGTAAAAACCTTTACTTGTGCATCTTCTTTACTGTCTTAGAGACAAAGAGTTATGCACCTCAGGTAACGTCAGATTTCATTTCTTCCCGGTCAATAGTGGTAGGAGCTGCACCCCTCAGAGTGCAGCCCCTACCACACTGTTTACAGAGAGCCCTCCTCCCCCACCACTCTGCCTCTTATGTTCAGGCTTTCACCTTGC
Organism: Trachinotus anak; assembly: GCF_046630095.1. NCBI lineage: Eukaryota > Metazoa > Chordata > Actinopteri > Carangiformes > Carangidae > Trachinotus > Trachinotus anak. Next base: position 10,277,716 of record NW_027273866.1, on the reverse strand, counting down.
GGATATAGAAAGGATGTCTACTATAAAGTTATATGAGCCTCTGTTGGCTGTGCTGCATCAAGGCTTTTAGTCTCAGCCCTCATGGCGTCTCTCCAACTCTATCAGAGGCCAAACTTGTTTGTGATACTTAGATACTTTATATAGATCTCTGGGGAGGAGCTCTGGAGTAAGGGTGGGGTTGTGCTGGTTTGAGCCCCTGGTCTGGCTGAGAATGCTGTTATAAAAATGAAATTAGTCAAATATGCGAATAGTTTCCTAGAACACAGAGAATAATTATAGTCATGGGTCACCTTATATTCTTGGTTTAAGTTTTTTTTTTTTTTATCTTTTCCCTCCAATTTTTATTCCCATGGCTGCCAATCTTTTCACTACCACTTTATGCATCTTTTCCAATCAAGCCTTAGACGTTGTGTTGAATCTTGTCCTCCACCCTTACCAAAAGGAGCACCTGAACCTCCTCGCCGGGCCAGTTGACCTGTGTATCCATCCTCCTCTAAAATATATCTAGAATGATTAATCACTTTACCAGTTAGTCAAAACAGTCATCAAAAAAATAACTGGAACTATTAAGATAATCGATTAACTGCTGATGTCCTGTTTAAAGCAAAATTACCAAACAATGCTCTGTTGCAGCTTCTAAATTTTGAGGTCATAAGAGATCATAAAATCTTATTTGCTGGACAATATATAGATTAATCAAAAATAATTGTTTGTTGTTGCCTTATTCTAAAGCCAAATCTATGATCCTTATTAAGATTATCTCATCACTTTTATGACACATTTTCATTCCAGTCTGTGGGACACAATGTGTGGTAGACCACCAAGGTTTGGCCCCACTTCCAATAAGGTAACATAATACAATGGGATGCTGTGCTGCAAGGCTGCACTATAAATACATGCACAGTACCTAATCCAACATGTCATAGTGATGTTAATGCATGCTATACTGGGTCATTGGCATACTTTATGTGGCTCATTAAAATATTGGAATCATTCTCTGTCAATTGATTGATCAATTGATTGTTGCAGCTTAAGCGCAACTACAGACATGGAAAGTGTGGGAAAAAATGTTCTGCAAGCTTAACTGTAAAACAATAGTAAATGAAACACATGATGACACAAGAAAAGTTTGAGTTTGACCTTTTTAAAAAAAAGTCATTGATGTTGTGTTGCCTAGAAGCACAAAATTGTCTAAGTATGAGTCGTAATAAATCGTTTAATAGAAGTTGAACTTGATGAAGCAAACAACACACCCAAAAATAGTGCAGCTAATACATGTGTTAAAGTTGTGCGCTTCAAACGAAGTGCATGTTGGTGCGCCAAGCTGCGTCTAAAAGTCCTCATACCCACATCTTGAAATTCACACCGGAAGATTTAGTACCTTCTCTGAAACTGACAATGCACCAAGTACCAGTTGTGCAGAGGAGAGAGGGTAGGCAGGGCCTTAACCTCTCTCAAGTTCTCTATTTTCATTATTCATATTTACACATCCACTTCTATTTAATTTCCTATAATATAAATCCTCATTTGAGAAGCCAGAGTCAGAGAAAGTCTGGTATATTCTCACTAGTTTTACTTAAAAAATGACTGAAGCAATTAATTGATTATCAAAATAGTTCCTAATCATTTTTTTGATGATAAATCTTTTCAACTCTAGTCTGCACTTTGTACTAAGTGGTTTATTTCCCTAGCCTTAAAGAGTATTACAACCCCTGTTTGCCTAAGACTTGCTCTGGGTGGACGAGGAAGGCACGCGATGCTCTTTAGAGTGAGAGCCAGCTTGCTGTTTCAGGGCTAATTGACCAGCCTTTGCAATTGATCGGGATCCGTTTATTTTGTGCTGCCTCGGTAGGTTCTCCCACACCCCCAACCCTTGTCCTGTCCATCTTTCTTTACTCTCCTCCTTTCTTGACCTCTCGTCACTCACTCAATCAATTGCTCATCATGCGCACAAAAGAAGCAAATTGGATAAGGATATATTAGTGGTGACTCAAGAAGCCGTAGACCTGTCTTAATGTATGTGCAGCAGTCAGCTTTCAGCTTAGTAGAACAACAAGTAGGGTTGCAGCTCACAATTATTTTCTCCATTAATCAATTAATTATTTAGTCCATGAAGTGTTATGTGAAGACATGACCACGGTGATATTTTCACTTTACCTCTTGTCTACCAGTCCAAAAACATAAGATATACAATTTACTGTCATAAATGACAAAGATACTGACTGTAACAATTAACCCATTATCAAAATTGTAAGCAAATTTCTGTCGATCAACTAATTAATTAATTGACCAACCAGCGCAGTTTGAACTGCACACATACAATATTGTTTGAATTATTGATCATTTGTAGATTTTTTTTTTTTTTTTTTTTTTAAGAATAATGAGATTGTGATGTCTTCATATTGTTTGTTTCGTCATATGAACTGCCCAAACCCAAAGGTATTGAACTTATAATGTTATAAGACAGAGAAAAGCAGCAATTGGTCATTTTCATAAATAGCAAAAATGCAAAATATTTGTTGGATTCTGCAAATAATTACCAGTTATTCTTGATAGCTTTAAACCTGCTGTATTTTCATGAGGATGGATGCAACTACAGGCGCATGTTGCTCACAGCTGTTTCCATCAGCAGCAATGAAGCAGTGGCTAGGTCACCTTGGTCAGTGGCACTTAGCTGCATTGGATACTGCTGTTTTCTATAAGCTACACTGCAGTCTCCCAAAGTGACCTTCCCTAAGTCTGCATAGGCCTGGGATCTGTGCCACAGCCAAAGCCAGTGCTACAGTACATGAACAGGGATTATATTGTGATGTGAGGTCAGCGATGTGTTAGGTTTCTGATTAAATTTCGGTGTCAGAGTTCACAGCTGTCGGCGTGCTGTCGGCACAGTCATAGTGTCCTCTTGTTTTTTTGTGTGTGTGTGTGTGTGTGTGTGTGTGTGTGTGTGTGTGTGTGTGTGTGTGTGTGTGTGTGTGTGTGTGTTTTTTTTTTTTTTTCAACCTTGGCTGACTCCCACATCAGTGTGTTTTCTTCATGCTTGTCTTTGTTTACCTGCTGTCAGAGGAGCGTCTTACTGACAGACCTGTCAGCCTTGTTTTTAGCCAGAACCTTCAGTTGAAAGCCTGCGCTCACACATTCCCATTCTCTTTTCCCTTTTGTTTCATTTATAAGCACACACACTCAGTTGGTGTTCTCCCTCTGTGTCCTCAGACAAACCCCTGGCACTGCATTGTTAGACTCTCCTCCCTTTCAGTTCAGACAGCACCCCACCTGCGTTGTGTCTCCCACTGGTCATCATGAGGTTTACAAAGCAGGCAGCTCTATCACATCTGCCATTCTGATCACCATCACACTGTGATGTCCCGTAGCGGTGTTCAATAGAGTGCAATGGCGAAGCGGGTTTGCCGCAGCAAGCTGTGGCAGGAACTTTGCAGATCAATATGTTGGGCCAATGAGAGAGCTGGTGGGGCGGTGGGTAGGTGGGCGACATCCTACAACAGCTGCAACAACAACAACAGCAGTGGAATCAAATAGTACCCAGTGTGTGGACTGTGTTGTGCTGAGGCAACAAGTCAATAGATATGTCTAAATACACACAGAAAGGGTAAGCGGGGTGTCCTAGAAGCCTAAGGTTTTAAGACGCTGACCGTGGAATCACAACAGCCGCAGTTTGAGTCCAGCCAGGGACCTTTGTTACATGCCATCCCCAATCTGTCTGCTCTAATTTCCTGTTGGCTCCCTACTGTCAATAAAAAGGGCAAAAATGTCCATAAATACTTAAAAAGAGAGTAAGTAGCACAAAAGTGTAAGTAATAATTAATCGAAGAGTGTCCACTGTTAACGATCAACTCAATGACTTTTATCGTCAAACCAGGGCTAAAACTTAGGCTGTGTTTAGGTCAAATTATAGAGAAAAACAAACCAACAGAAATGTCGTCAAACTAGTTGCAAAATGGCTACACCCTTACAGCCATTATTCTTGGCAGTTATTCAAAGGAAATTTCTGTTACCACTGATACAATAGATTGAGCTAATTTAAAAAGCACTGTACTGTCTGTATGCAGTTTTACTTGTCGATGGAATAGCACAATCTTAATAGCTGATCTTGGCTTAAAATTACCTTGTCGCCAAGTTATGTTAGCTATGTTAGCTACACAATAACCATTCTGTCAAAAACAGTTAGCAACCATGCTAGCCAGCCAAGTAGCAACCTTAACCATAGTTACAGCAGGGCCTACCCTTTTAATTCTGCCTTAACTGTCAACTCGCAAAACTGATAATGCTGTGTGAATTATCATTTGAAAAGATGATGTAAGGTTTTACTTTGAAGTAAATTCCACCAGTTACACAGAATAATTAAACACCAGACTTAAGCAAGAATATGTCAAAACAAAAATCAGAAATCAAAACTAAATCAGATCGCGTCAATTTGAACACAACTACAACTCATTGTATTATTAATTCTGATGACAGTGTATAAGTACCATAAATGAGATTGACATTGAGATTATTAATAGGTTCTGTATTAACCTAGTTTACTTCGTTGTTCCTGTGCTTTAAGATCAGTTTCATTCGCTTCTATAGCAGAGGATGAATTTCACCGTATCAAAGAATAAATGTGGTAAAAGTGACCACTCATTCACTCTTATCATCTGCCTTAGGAACAATCTCGGAAACCTTTGTTTGCTCTGTTACAAAACTGCTCCCTGTTTTGTGACATAAACAAATCAGCCTTTGCACAACAACAAACAATCTGAGAGATTTCCAGTGACCCGTGTGTGCACAAAATGCAGCGCAAAGACCAACTTCTTAAGAAGTCATTATGATAATCCTGATATCTCTGGTATGCAGTACAGACAAGAAGCACTAAGGACACGAGACACTGATTCATGGATATTTGAACATTTAAAGCCTTTACACACAATACAGTGTGTAGGAGATAAAAAATCTCCCACACTTTGGCAATACTTGCAGTGAGAAATAATTTCTTGCTATTTAAAGCATCTAAAAGTTCAAGTTGACCTGGCTTTATGTACCCTGAGATCTTTTCACCATGCAAGATTTGATGAAATGTAGATTTTTAAGTGCAGTGAATGAGTCGGTACCTTGCCAGCATTCTTCTCAAATCTTTTCTCCCACCTTTATGAGTGTATAGGCCGCTTGGCAGGAGGTTGAGTGTTACACGGATGATTATTGCATTCCAAATTTTTCATCATTAGCGGCTTAGTGGGCATGTGAGTGCTGAACAAATGGTGTCTGTGCAGGCGGTGGAGAAAGAGAGGCGAGTGGAAAGAGAGCAGGGGGAACCGAATTGTCAAAGCGGGAGAGAAAAGTGGGGGGAGAATGAAGGCATGTGATCCTCGGGTGAGAGATGAGAAGAAACAAAAAAACACAAGGTGGCAAACAGAGAGAGCACTTGGATCTCTGACAACAGTGCTTTGACAGAGAATAAATAATATTTAGCTGTTAGGTTAAAGGTGTAGTTTGACGTTTGGGAAATATGCTTTTTGTTTGATGAGAAGATTGATATCAATCTAATGTCTGTGCGGTAAATTTAAGGCTCGAAGTAGCAGCCAGTTAGCTTAATTTAGCATAAAGACTGGAAATGGGTATAAACAGCTGGCCTGGCTCTGTCTAATGGTATTTAACTCTGCCTATCAGTACCTTGAAAGGTCACAGATGAACACATTACATCTCATTTGTTTAAAAAAATTGGAAGTTGCATGTTTACAGGGAGTTATATGACTATTTTTGGCATTTGACATCTGAGAGGCATCAATCTTCTCACCTATAGCTTGGCAAAAACTCTCCCATCCTCTTAAGTAAAGCTGTACTGGCCTTTCTGCACGGCCAGAACGTGCAATTTCTTCTCTATTCTCAGGCAGTACGAAGCATTTGACCACTCACGAAGCAGGCGCTCACACTGAGCCTAAGCATAGAACCCCCATTTCCTTTTGTCCATTGACAATTCCAAGAAAGTTTCTTCAAATAAGACGTTGACATCAAACAACAACGTTGACAAAAAGAGAGAAAGGCAGCAAGACTTTGTGCAATTCTTTTATGAATGGAAGGTAAGAATCAAAACAGCTAGTGGGGTCTGTCTGGTCTGCAGCCCAGTTTTTAATAAATCACAACACAGTTTGATTCAAGACCACAGTTTTTGCCACAATGTGTATAATAATACTAAATAATAATAATAATAATAAACAACAAGCTATAAGTAATCTTCCATCCATGTGGGAAAAAGTTTTTTGGAACTGCCTAAACCCAGAAACCAGCTGCTCATTAAACAGCCAGTTCACCGATCGCTCAGGCAACTAATCTGACTTAGTGACCACTTCAAACTGCACGTCAAATGGCAACTGCTCAGCCAGAAAATTGGTGTTACTTTCAAATAACTCAGGGGCGACCAGTTCAGAGTTGAAATACTGATCAATCAATATCTGTCTGTCTGACTCTCAGGAAAAAAAAAGTGCTACTATTCCCTTAAGATTTTCTGTGTTGATGCTTACATGATTGAGGTTTTTCAACATAAATGTCACAGAGGGAAAGCTAGTTTACTATGCCTCACTGTAACAGGCTACTTAGAACTCATTTATAGCATCTAGGTCTTTTGAACAAGGTGTTATCAGGTCTTTTGTGGAATACTGTTAGACCCAGGTTTGCTTGGATAAATGAGAAGAGAAATGGAGAGTTTCCCAGGCAGGCAGTGAAAAGATGGTATAAGGGTGTAGGGAGGTCAGTTGGCCCATCGCTGTGGCCCAGTTCCTCACATGAAACCCTTGTTCCTTGTTTGGAAATGTGCTAATCCCCATGGGCCCACTCTGGGCCCCAGCCAGCCTTTGAAGACAAAAAAGAACCTAAAAAATTGGCTTTTGTTCTTCAGACAAGCTTTTGTACTCCTAACCTCTCTGAGCTTGTATTTTTCAAAGCGGTTATGATCCATTGTGTGTGTTGCTGTTATGACACCGTTTCCTCTAGAGGCATTGAATAGTAGATGATATACACTCAGCGGCCTTCTCAGCTATGTGGTTGTTGAACTCCTTGGATGCTGTTTGCCTTCAGTGTTTTTTATTGGACTTGCGCTGTGCTAAAGAGAGTAGAGGAAGGATCCAACCCTGCGTGGGCCTCCTGACACCTGATATAAAGACTGTGTGCGTCAAGCTGCGGGATTTGGAAAAAGAGCACATGATGTAGGCAGTCAGATGATAAAGCTATATCTTACATAAGAAGCCCCCTCAGTCAGTCAGTAAATAGCATCAACTGAGGGAAGGCCGGAGAGTTTAAGTGCTCTGCTGCCCTGCAGTCTCTAATTTAATCTTTATGATGTCAATCAAGTGTTTCATTGCCTTGTCCTTAATTGAACTTTGGCTCGACACCGTTTGGAATTTAAGTTGTAATCTTTAAGATTTCAGTCCTAGTTGGCAACACAGTGGGTACTGGACATAACAGCAAGTTTAGTTTTAATGCTTTTAAGTCCCTAACGGATACAATATATCTAGTTACAGAGCAGCTAAATGGACAAAAATTCTGACGACTTCATGCTGTGCACAGCATAAGTCATCTATACAACAGCAGTGCACAGTAAAAGGAGCTGGTTGCCTTCTGAAGAGTTGGTGGTGTGAGGCCTGTCACCAGCTCACTGTAGCTGCTCTTTTAGTCAATTATTCCCTGCAATATTTAAAACTGATCTGATGTAAAATTACTGTTTCTTCTTTGGCAGATGCACTTTTGATGACAGCTCTGACATGATGTATAGGGAGAAACTCAACTACATGCATGTATAGTTTCTAGTGAAAAATGTGGACTCTGTCACTAACCTGAAAACCCTAATATAGAAATAATCACTGAATGTAAATACATTGAATGGCTATTGCAGAAAAATGTCAATAAACATGATGATATATTATCGTGTCTTTCCTTACACCTTTCTTTCTCTTCCTTCCCCTTAGACCTGCATCTCATTCGCATAGACAGAACATTTGAGTAAACAAGAGAAGAGGAAAGATGGTGACGTTGGAAACCCCAGAGGCTCCTGTGCCTCTGACGGCGCTGTCTCGCTGGTACCTCTACGCTATCCATGGCTACTTCTGTGAGGTCATGTTCACCGCTGCCTGGGAGTTTGTGGTGAACTGCAATTGGAAATTTCCAGGCGTGACCAGCGTGTGGGCGCTTTTCATCTACGGCACCTGCATCCTCATCGTGGAGCGGATGTACCTGAAGCTGCGTGGCTGCTGCCCCGTGCTGCTGCGCTGCATCATCTACACTTTATGGACGTATCTGTGGGAGTTCGGCACGGGGCTGCTGCTACGCCAGTTCAACGCCTGCCCCTGGGACTACTCCGAGTTCCGCTACAACTTCATGGGATTGATCACGGCTGAGTACGCTGTGCCCTGGTTCTGCGCCTCCTTCATCGTAGAGCGCTTGGTCATCAGCAAAACGCTGCGGCTGCGCTTCCACGAGGGGCCTGAGGATGGTTGGTCGAACCATCGGTCGGATGCTGGGGGTGGAGGAGGGGCAGGAGGAACTTCAGGGGGTGGGAGGAGGAGAGAGAGGAGCAGAGGCATGGGAAATGATGCTAACGGCTATCTTAAAGGCGAATGAACCAGGTCAAGAAGACAGGACACAGTTTGAAACCAGCCCAATCGCTCTGCTACACCTCTTCGGCCCTCCTCAGTCACTTTCATAAGCAGTCCGCCCCATTAACTGTAGGGGGTCAAGTCAAACAGACAGCTACATAGACTGGGTTGGTGTGCAGAGGTGTACAGAGTATCAGAACAGTCAGAAAACAAACCTAACTAGGGCTTAAAACGCCCATATCACTCACTGTGTCCTCTACCGTCAACAGAGGCACAATATCTCCATGCTGCTGTGTTTGCTGAATCTCATAACGCACCCGTTTCCATGTGGGGTTGACCTTAAGGAGATCAGGGTCTTGAATGACCAGGACTAAACTCTCAGCCTCAACTGTCCCATACACTGCAAAGAACTCGGGATAAAAACAAAAAGCTGTCGCAAAGATTCGCGTTATCATCATGAGGCGGAACAAAAAGGAACAAGAACAACATATTTGTGTTTCAAGGGCACATTAGTCTATCTGAAAGCAGACTGCTTGCTGCATAGAAAACATCATAAAAAGTAGCTGCATTTGTAACATGTCCTTTTTAAAATGTACATACTGTCCTTTAGTATTATTCCAAGTACTGTAGTAACTGTAGCTACGAAAGGCTCTTTAAGAACATAATGTCCACCCCGAAGCAATTTGTCAGCTTACGTCATGATGAATGTTTTCCGCAGTTAGTGAATACCCACAATGCCTGGGAAAAAAAATGCATGTAAAAAAAGTTGTCTTCCAATATAATATACATCTTTTACAGAGCTCATTCATCATTCACACTGTACGTCTCTTGAAGTATTCTGCTGCTTGTGTGTGGGGGATGACAGGAGCTCAGGAGGTAGAGCCGGTCGACTAGTTATCATGGTTGGTTCTCGGTTTTCTCCTCCTGATACCGTGTCAAAGTGTCCTTGAGCAAGACGCTGAACCCCAAAACCGCTCCCGGTGAGCAGGTAATGGCCATGCACTGCTGCCTCTCTGCTATCGGTGTATGAATGGGTGTGTGTGCAGGCTATTATCAGGCACTGTAAGGTGCTAAATAAATGCAGTCCATTCATCATAGTAGCAGCGGCGCCTTTCTGTTGATGGTAATAATTATGAGTCATGACCATCGGCATGAAGCACCAAAGCTCTTGCTAAGTTCCTTTTTTAAAAAAAAACTGTTTTTCAGAAATGTTTTTCATGACTGACTGTCTGCATCCATTTTATGTGCTTTAGTGTTGTCGTATTTCATATTTCTCTTTCAGTGGAGTCATCCCTGTCAAATCACACAAATGACCTATGACATTTAAAAAAAAAAAAAATTGGCTGTGAAAGGAAAATCTCCCGATCAAAAAAGTGTTTGTTCATTGATGAAATACTGTTGAATTTCCTCTTACACTGTAAGTTTGACAGCAGTAGTTAAATTTGAGTAACAACTGAATGACAAGGACTGGAAATTGTGTACATGTGATGTCAGGTTTGCAGATTCGGCCATTTTTTTGACCTGAAAACACATGTCAAGACCAAGCTTGACATTCACAAGGCACATTTTGTCCATCAGAGCGTATGATCAAGAGGTTTTTGGTCGTAAGGTTTTCATTTACAGTATTTTTGACAACAGCAAGAAATATGCAGCAACTTTTAGTGATTATTTAATCACATATCACCTGATCTAACGAGGAACAGAATTTGCTGCTCTGTTGTTTTGCACATGCATGATTTGGTTTCCTTGGTGAATAATGACCTTTCAGGTATTTTACTGGACTTTGAAGCAGTGTTTCTCTGAGAGGCTGCAGAAGTGGAATTGCACACTTGGCAGATTTCAGGATCTATACAGTCCATAGGAGCAATGGTTTACTATGATATTAACTGAACTGCACTCATGTCTGAGATGGTAACATTCAGAATAACCCTTCATTCCTCTGGTGTCGTTACTATCCATGTGGATCCTGAGACTCCTTCTACTCTGGAAGTAGAAGGATCAAGGATTGTACACTCACCTTCATGCATTAGGAGCTGACAGTAATGTTTTTAGCCTCAGTCAGTGGATCTGGTGCTACTGGTTCAAGTATAAAACAGGTTGGACATTTCTCTCTTTACAGTGATTCCAAGGTACCAGGGGGATTAGCAGCATACATGAGATATTCCTCAGGAGGACCATTTATGTTGTAGACTCAATCACAACATGTTGTGCTGACACTAGATGAACTCAGCTTTTCACCATATAAGCGTTCATGGGAAAAATGCAGAAACAAAAAAAAAAAAAGTCAGATCCAAATCCATGTTTCTACAACACTACTTGACTAAGTGAAGGTGTGACCTTCATCAGTGTGGCTGAAATGCCATGCAGTGTTTTCCCCTGACTGTCTCCCTGGGAGCCCAGCAGGTGGATGGCAGGACTTTTTAGCCATCAAAGATGAAGTGCTGCCACCCAGTGGACAATTGGTAAACTGAAACTGGAAACCTATTATGCATGGACTTGGAAGAAATAAGGGCACACAAACATGAAGAAGATCAAGAATCCTTATTAGGATCAAGAAAAAAGAATGTTGTGTCGCTTATCACATTCTTATTTGAGTTAAATGTTTAGTTTGCATATTTTTCATTCATGGACAAATCTGCTTAAAAGCAATAGTGGCTTCTAACCCAACAATGATAATTCAGCTCAAGGCCGTTACCTTATTCTCTTAAAATCTACTAAACTACATTATGAGAACTGATATGCAGCTAATATCTTAATCCAATTCTACTGCTTTGATGAGACAAATCACAGGAACATGCAAAATGAAAGTGTATTTGTTCTCTGCAATATGTGAGTGGAGGAGTATTAAATGAGTGTGTATAGTGTGTTGTACAGAGACATGGTCTCTGTATGTGTATGTGCATGTACAGTATGCTAAAACTGAACTGAATCTCTGGTATTTTTACTTTGAGCTGCATGTCCAAAAGTTTTCAATTCCTCCTCCAAACTCTGATTTTATCCAAGTAGTTATTATTCCCATGTACTGTAATGGTTGCTTATTTTTTAAATAAAAATGTACAGGTTTTTAGTGACATGACTGTACTGTATATCACTCACTTTGATTATGTTTATGTATGATTTATCAAACTTTGGGATTAAATGTATTTATTTGATCATTAAATTTGTGTGTTTTGGAAACATTTTCATTTCTGTGTGTTGACAACACATATTCTTATGCGTAGATTGATAGACAAACAGTAGAATATATATGCTCAATAAATGAAATAAAAAAAATAAACATAACTGAATAAAAACTCGAATACAGACGAAAGAATAACTGGACTATAATATGTGCTGAATATATACTGCACACTGACCCTGTATATTTTAGGGATAATAGGAATCAGTTCCCTACATTGTTTTTAACAAGACAATTTACTGTCCAAAAATATCAAGGGGCATCTGCCATCCTAGCCCGTTTGTTTTCTTTGAATATTACTTCCACTTTTACAATTACCTCCACGATTATTAATAATAGTAATAGAACTCAATCCACTTCCCGGGCTGCTCGTCTGTTAACGAGTCAAGACAAAGATGGCGGCCGGCAGTTACCTGAGCAGAAAATTGCAACTTGGGATAACAGTTAAGTCTTTTGTTTTTTGTTTTTTTTCGTGCGGCTGACAAAAATGTGTTTTATCCACACGATAGAAGAGCCTCAGGGGATATTAATGATACCTTCAGAGCAGCGGTGAGTACTTTAAAAGGAACAGCTGTGTTGTTCAGACTGCCAACTGTAAAGAGGGGGCTAGCTAGCTAGCTAGCTAGCTAGCTGTGGACGAACTGTTAGCTTAACTTAAACATTTGCAAATTTAATACTTGAGGTACTGGTGGTCTGACGTTGAAATTGGTATTTATTTTAGCTTAATGAAACGAGACTGAGCGTTTACAGCCACATTTTTTTACAGAGTCCCAAGACATTTAAGTTAACCTTGAACATGAACCTGCCAATGTCAGCAGAGGAAGCAGTAAGATTCATCCTGCGGGGACCATGAATGTCAGCACGAAATTTCACGTCAGTTCACCCATTAGTTGAGATATTTCCATCCAGACCAAACTGGTGGACCAACCAACATTTCCCTCGAAATTCCCCCTGATTCTAATAAAAGTTGTAGGCTGTTAAAATGTTGTTGTGCCATAGACACATTGTTTTATTGTGCTTGAATTACTCAGAAACTTTATCAGATACTCACCTGACTGACACCCATGAACGTAGTGCTTGCATGGGGCTTTCCTCTTTCCCATCTATTGCCTGCAAAAGGAAAGGACAGAAATCTGCTGCAGAACATTCATTTGGCCACATGATGGCTCTTTTTCACCAAAAAAAAGAAAAATCCCAGCTGTGTTCACACAGCTTGAGGACACAGGTTGATCCTGAGTCATCAGTCTGCATTTAAAGATTAGTTTGTTGAGGAAGTTTTTACGACTGGACTTTCCAATGTGTGGGACAAAAATTGGCTTAAAATATAACCTGGTATTCTGGACAATTATAAGGTTTTATATGAACCAGAATGCCACCTCATTTTAGTCAATATGATGAGTTCGCTCTTTAATCTGTCATGTATTTATGACAGGCTTTAATTTCTTTATTTACAAAATGCTGTGGTGACAGATTTTGTTTTGATTTCATTGGCAGCCTCAAGCAAAATTTTTCATCTCCTCCCTCTGTTACTGCCACACCTTGGGCCAGGTAGTGGGAATATGGGTCATTAACATGTCTTGGCAGATCCCTTAATTGGCTGTGAGTCCCCTGCGGCCGGTGGGGCCCTTGGCTGAAGCAATACCTACCTGCCAATATGAGGGTGTGTCCACTTCACACACTCTGTGGCTCAAACCTGATGTGGCAGTGCCTGATTTGACGCTGTCAATGTGTGGCTTCATCGCTTCTCCTCCAATCAGTCACTCACAGTCCAAATATGGAGATTCACACCCTGTAATCAGTGCACTGCAGATGACAAGTGTCCTCCCTGAGGCAAATTTCAGGGCCTGTTATGTGAGTGTGTTTTGCATTCTCATGTGCCCTTACTGTAATGTGTGTTAAGCTTAAGTTTCACATGGCTTTTCTTGTGTGACTTCATTGTTCTCAGTGTCAGGTTTCCAGTCTGCTTTGCAGGAAATATGAATTGATAGTAGTCCTGGAATTGATATTCTTAATAGCATAAGATAGCATAAGAATCATGTCATGAACTTCAAGTAATATAATAAAGGTATGAGAGTAATAGGCTATGGGCATGAGGCCTGTGGCCATATTATATTTTCTTGGTAAAGAACAAGGAAACAATGAGATGGACCAACAGTCTTTATTTATAAATACATAAAGCATTACCAGGTCACACATTCACAAAAGTAGCATTATCCAATTTCTGTAATCCATCCAATTTACAAGTGAAAAGAAAATATTCTAATATTTTTCTCCTAATCTCATCGGTCGGTATTTTACAGCTTTTATAACTGCACTGCTAGTTGCAATACCATGCAGGCTGGCTAACAGGACAGTCATCCAAGATTTAGCATAATGCTAATGAATACAATGGAAAACCCCTTAAGTACACCAAAAAAGCTGACATAAATTCTGGGTGTGCACACCTAAAAGCATCTCAGAACATTAACTTAACCAAAATGCTTTTAAGGTAACAATACAGGTTAAACAGGTTGAACAGAACAAAATATTCATACAATCACAAGAGACGTGCAGGCAGAGCCAAAAAGCCAGAAGATTTATGATGTGAAAAGTATCAAATTTCATTATCACAACATCATGTTTTAGGATCAAAATGTCTACAATGAACACTCATGTGCTCATGTGTGTACATACAGTATGTGTGATTTTACCAACTACTGACTTGTAAATGAGACAGTCAACAGATACTGTGCTTCCTTAGATCAGTGCAGACCACACCAAGCTGTCTGACTGGGGACTCCCTCTTGTGGCGAAAATAATATAGCTGTAAACAATCAAACATTGCTGTGGGTCACATGAGTAAAGTACAGAAATAAATATGATACATAATCCACAGCAGTTTTTATAATTGGTTAATTGTTGAAGTCATATTTCAAGATGACACCTTGGACTATTTTTCTGTATTTTTTGACATTTTACAACGAAATAATTAATCAATGATAATGATAATAACAATAATGAGCAAAACTATTAGCAGATGACTACGATATAAAAAAACTGAGTGAAATTAGGTTATAACACAAAAGATCTTAGAGACGTAGAGTTATTTTACACATTTATATTGTGATATTTAGGTGACTATACTAACTGACTTACTGTGTGCAGGTGTGCAGAGACGATACTGTGTTTTTAAGTCTGTTGGACAGCTGAATGTCAGGTTGGCAATGGTGAGTGGTGGGGCGAGTGACAGCGTCATGGTGCATTGACAAAATGAATAGTTCCAACAAATCAGGGCAAGACATTAACATTTGCATTTCCACTGAATCAGTGTTGGTGAAGAAAGAGCCTTCCATTGAAGGGAAACTTGTTTGACGTGTGAATGAGCGAATGCGTCAGGCGTTTGCCGAAACACATTCATGCCTTCACAGCTTTGGACAGAGGCTGGGTCTTTTGCTTAGATCCTGCTGGAAAACTCAAACTCATTTTTTTAGTCACTTTTTCCCTCCATGTAGGCTGCTTGGCAGTCAGGCCCTCCCGCAGTTAGGGTTGGACAGGCAGCGGAGGGAGAACGGCTCGCTGATCATGCTCTCCTCTTCCTTTTGACCCTACTGTACTGTATTCACTGTCTTCATACTGATCTGGTTAGGTCAAACAAATCTCCTTAAATAGTTTGTTGATGTTTGTTCCCTTCACCTGACATAATTGTACATACAAACTAAGCAGCACCAAATCAATAAAATACATACATGTATAACATACTGTATATCCACATGGGCAAATGTACGGTCCCCCTCCATTCAAAAATGTGTTGTACTTAATGTTGCCTCACTGTACATGATGTACAGAGGTTTTATTTTTTGACTTCAATATCTCTTACAGTACATAACAATTTTAAAGCAGTTTTACATACTCTGTGTATGACATCACATTGAAACCTCTCATGCACTGAGAAAGACCTTTTCAGTGAGATAGGAGACATATTGTGTCCAGAAATTAAACTTTTGAAATGAGGAATAATTATATATTCATAGATTGAGGCTTTTTCAATGAGAGAGAGAAGGTGTAGATGTGATTTTACATTATTTTAAGATCATCTTAACTAGGTAAGTGCAGTTTTTTGTGGAAAACCATAGCAAACTTATGTTATTATTCCAAGCTGAGTATTCTATTTTTATGTCTTAAAACATGACTTGAGGGGTTCTTTATTATTATTTTGTAAGTATATTTGCCTTTTGGTGATTTGTATTTATTTGTTATTTCTTTTATTAATATTTTGGGATATTTTATTTGACAGGACAGCAGAGAGATGGGGACTAATGCTACAAATGTCCCTGGCCCCTCAGGATGCTCCATATGCTGGTAAGTCCTTTATGAGACACGCATATTGTACTTTGTTATAGCTTTTATAGTACAGTAATACATGCCAGTGATACAGTAGCTACAGGTTCTTCAACAGGGACAACAGGTAGCACAGTTTTAATACAATATAGAAGTCTTTAGTTAAAATATTCTCTGAAACATTTGCTACTATAAGGCCTTCTGCATTGCTTGACTAAGATAGAGAGCCTTCCTTCTCCTCTGGCGTGTTCCCAGAAATAACTTTTAAAACACAGTTACTCACTATCCATTTCCTGTCCTAAGGCATGTAAAATGAGACACTTTAAGTCCTGGAGATGGGCTTTAGAGTGCTATGAGATGACAGATCTTGAATGAAAACCAGGAGAGCCCCTCTCACTCTCATTTCTCAGCCCGCCAGTTATTAAAATTACGTATCATATCTGGCAGGGCTCCTGTGTAAAGTCACAACAGGCAGGCAGCAGGTTTGTGCATATTTGATGTTGACAGTTTGAACCTGCGGCCAGCTGTAGCGCTCTAGAAATCTGCCGTTTTGTTAACGGTCACGACTTATCTCCTGTGAGGCTTTGCATAAAGGGAAGAAATGGCACTTTCCCAGGCTGCTTTACATATATTTAATTTCAGCAGTAGTTATTTGAAATAGAAGTTTGTTGTGGAGGAGGTATCACTGCCACCTCTTAATGTGGTATAAATCTGTGGAGTTAACCACTGAAGGTAAAGTGTTTTTTAACAAACCTTTGACTGAGGTATTACTGAATAATAAGTTAAACTCTGAGTCTGAAGAGTTAAGCGGGATAGTGGAGGGAACTACAACATAACATCAGACCTACAACGCCTTCTGTTGAACTTCTTGCAGGCTATCCAATTTGCGCAATATATCAGTGGTGAAAAGTGCTTTCATAACTGGGCATCATTCAAGCAAAACAGATCTAGGGCTGAGGTCAATGGAGAATCTGCCAAGAAGAAGAAATGTTCCGCTGCCCTGCCCATTTTTGGGCCCGTTGTTTTCTATATTCAAACTCACATTGTGTGCACCGTAAATAACCAATTTGGAGCTTTTTCCACAATGTCTGATGTTTCAATGTGCTTCAATCAACCTGTTTTTATGCGTGTTTTCAATTTGCAAATAAAAAAAACCTGAGAGGTTTTACACATAGATAAGATAGAAAAATTGGATTCTTGATAAAAACATAATAAGCAAAGTGCGATGGAAAACAAAGTGAATAGATGTTGCATCACTCGACACTAGATATCAGTCAATGGGGACATTTTTCAGGTGAACTAGTACTTTAAGTTTAGATACTTTAGGTGCATTTTGATGATAATACTGGAATTTTACTTAAATTGGAGTTGCATGAAGACAACACAGGCCTTTTATTTGTAATAGAATATTTTATTTTACATTGCTGCATTGCCACTTTTACTTAAGCGAACGATCTGAGTACTTCTTCCACCACTGGTTATACTTCCTGTCCCCTCTCTTGTGTCTCTGTGTCCGAGGTGTCCTGGACTATTAACAGCAGCTCTGCTCTCCAGGTACGTGGCAGAGCATGAATTACATTAATAGCTGCTGGCAGGAGAGAAAATAAGAGCAGTTGTTAAAATTAATGTGCCGCTGCTCCTCCTGCGGTCCATGGGTAAGGCTGCAGAAGAAGCTTGACCTGGGTTTGGGCGCACTGGGCCCATTCAGCTTCTATCCTTCCTCTGCTTCAGAGGGCTTCAGTCTGTATATGTCTTTAATTTGCATGTGTCATCCCTGCTTAATCTCAAGTCCAGCTTCCTTTCCATTTGGCCTTTTCAGATGCAAGTTTTTGGGCACTGATCAGAGTGTCTTATTTGTCCAACATAGCCAATGCCAGCTTCCCTTCAGTCCAGAGGGCCCAAGGGCCCCAGTCTGCTTTGTGTCTTAACATGGTCCGCTAAGCTTCAAACAGACGCCACACTGTACTGGAGCCCAGGCCCGTTCTCGTTCCCTACTTTGAAGTGGGAATCCTTGCACTTAGCACATTCTAACGTCATCATACTTTGGTTTTGATGGGATCCAAATGCAGAGGCTGGCTCAGTTATGTTGGCTCCTTCTGAACTACACATTTTATTCCCACTGTTTCTCCCCATAAACATGACCTTAGACACTCATTTGGCCACCAAGGCTGCAGGAACTGGCTGGTGATGCTACCTACCAGTGTTTCTTTATGCCTGTAAATATTTATGAAGTAAGTGGTTCGTACCATTTAATCCTCTGCTGGACAGGGTAGGAAGTAAACCTTTAACTGTATAAAACCTACAGGCCAGCAGGTCTGGGGTGGTGGAAGTAACTGTTTTAAAAGAGTGTAGAGATTAAATAATTGGACAAAATGAACTTTATGATAAATGTTGATGTTTAGTTTTCTGTCTTTGTTTGTATATTGATGTAATAATGTGTTGTAAAGTATTGTACAAATACCACCATCCATGATTAGTCATTTTTTTAGTCATTTTTCAAGCAAAATGATCTAAAAATGCCAAATATTCTCAGATTCAGTGTTTCATACAATGTGAACATAGAATGAGTATATTATGGATGAAGTTATAAAACAAAGAATAGACTGAGTGGTGAGTTTGCATAGTTTTCCCGCTCTTTACCGCAACACTGTTTAACTGAGGTCCTTCAGGATCACTGGAAACAAATAAGCTTCAGGTACAACCAAACTGCCATCTCCCAGTTATGACTTAACTGTATTTAACGGCATTGCTGTCACGTCGCTTGTCTGTTTACACTAATGACAGATGCGGGTGTGCAAACACTCACGTGTGTGTCTGCACACACAATATTTCATAATTCAAATAAGCGAAGATAAGAATCTAACAGTATTGCTCAGCACCCCTGAGCTGAGCTGCAGGGGCTTCTTGTTGCATAAGCCTTCCTGTCATCATATGCCCGTCATGTTTTCCAACTGTGGGAGAATGACTTGCCTGTAGAGGGAAGTGTTTGTGTTTTCCATGTGGAGCTTCCAAGCCGCCAGCAGTGGCAGCGGCGGCTGAGTCTGACACAGGCCTCTTCAGGAACTCCAGGATGCCATTAGGTTGAGTGACTGGATGTGGTTGTGTGTGTGTGTGTGTGTGTGTGTTTGTGTGTGTGTGTGTGTGTGTGTGTGTGTGTCAGCTGCTGTGTTTGGTTCTATGTTTGCTCTTATTGGCTTCTTGCCTCTGTACCTACCACTCTGAGGAGCCATGGCCATTTTTTTTTTACCCAGGTGGGGCAACACCTGGTGGGACTCTTGAAACTTACAGCTGTGGTACATCAGCTGTAGAGACTGTATGCACAGTGGTGGAAGGCAACTAAGTGTAGTACATTTATCAAACAGTGTGGATGGAGTATTCACAAATTAATAGTCAATTGCAAGAAAAATACCTGCAAAATCTAAATGTTACTAAAAGTAAAATTACAGAAGTATTAATAGCCAATTATGCTCAAAGTATCAAAAGTAAAAGTGGGCTACTCATTATGCTGAATGGCCCTTTTTTTAGTCTTATATACATATATTACAGGATTATTATCACTAATATGTTACTGTGTGAGCAGCATTTTTGTTGTAGTTGTGAATGTAGTGGAGTGAAAAAAGTACAGTTTACAGGCAAGATTTATTTGCCACATACTCATATTTACAATGCGTGCAGTGAAATGTGGGGTTGGCCGGTCACAGGATTTGCTAATGTGCAATAACTATAATTAGAAAAACAGTTAAAATACAAGATTAGAAAAAATGAGATAAAATTCCAGAGATGAAAATTATAAATATATGTAATTAGGTATTAAAATGTTAAAGTGAAAGAGAATAAAACTAGCTAGAGTGCACCTCAACTACAACAGTAAAATCTTACCTTTACTTTTAGTGAAGTGTCTGAATATTTCTTCCACCACTGAGTAGGAACATGTGTGTATGTTTTCATTGAGACTTTACATCAACATCTTCAACCACACCACTCCTGCCATTTCAGCTAATACCTTTATCTAGGTGGGTGAGCGCTGCTGCTTTCAGCCAGGTCAACTGCTTCTATTAGTTTTCGCTCAGTGTGGAAACTGCAGTTTTATATGCAAACGTGTGTTAGTCCAGACTTGATGCGGCCTGCTATATGAACCGCCGAGGGGCTTATTGCTGTGTGCATGTGAGCCGCTCTTCAGGAGGCTTCTGTTTGTGCAGGTGTGCTGCAGTATGACGTCTGATTATGAAACATGCGGGACATTCATAGCCTTTGTTTTTTCAACCATTTGCTCTGTTAAAAAAAAGTCTCAATTTGAGAGTCAAGAAAAACAGTGTGATTTCCGGCCCAGGTCAGTTCTGTGGCGTAGCCCCCGACTACTCCTCCACTACCACGACTCACTTCACCCTCTCAAGCTGGTGAAGTTGAAAGCAGAGGGGCACAGTCAGCGTTTATTTATAGAGCTACTTTGGTGTGTGGACTGACAGCTGATATTTCCAATGTTCAACATACTCTGCTGCCTGGGCTTTCCTCCTCTCACTGCGATGGAGATGTGGAGAAGGATCTTGTACTATAGCTGGCATCAGGCCAGTACTGAGCTGTCAGTCCACATGTCTGTCACAGAGGGTGACATCTTTATTTGCCAGGCATCCTGTAACTCTCTGGGGTAGAAAGTGTTGTGTGATTACCTCCCTACAGGAACCAATCTAGCAATAGCAGCTGGACGTTCTGTCTGCTGTGTTCTTGACCTGTTTGTTTTAATCCCGCAAATTGTGTCCAACACTGAATGATGAAGCATCTAATTATGAAGTTATGAAGTTATGTAAAATATAACATAATGAACTGCAGTTGACAAAAAATAAACTGCAACTATTTTATAAAATAAATAAATAAATAAACAATAATAACAATAAAAGCTTTTATTTACACAGAACTTTAAAAACAAGTTCAGAGTGTGCTTTACAGATATATGGTAAGAAAACCAGAAAATGGGAACACTCATAGGAACACTGATTTTGCCTGTTTTACAAGAGAAAAACATGTCAATAAAAGAGAGTAAATAAATAAACTAAAACAACTTGCCAGTGTAAAGGTAATTAAGAGCCAATCTATAAAAAATTGTCTTTAATAGAGTTTTGTTTGTGGAGTTTTTGATGTTTCCAGCTTGTCACATATGAGAATTTGCAACATTTCTTTGTTTCAACATTATCACAAATTGAATTTCCTCAGATTTTGGACTATTGTAGTCTCATACTGTCTGACCAATAGTCCAAACTCTGCATATGTATGTTCAATCTTTATTATGTTATTTATATGTATTTACTTATACTTATTCACTCGTGACAACTAAGAAAACTCCACCTACTGATGAAGGCCATGAGATGCAGGTGAAAGCTTTTGAAGAAATGTGTAATCATTTATTATTAAATGTGATTACATAGTATAGTATAGAATAATAGTACATATATGTAAGAGAATAGAAAGTATTTTATAGAACTGAGCCTGTAAACAATACACGGTGGGGTTAAGGTAAAATGTTACCAACAGCAACAGCTTTGGGTTGAAAAATGTGTGGTTGGACAAGTTTACCCGTCTATGAAAAAAGGTCAAGGAGCAAAAAAGCATAATTTGGCAGCCACATAAACAGCATCTGTTTGGTTCGCTCGTGTTGATTTTGGCACAGTACTCAGCGTGGTTTGTGTAGTCTGACTGGTCCACAGCTCTCCTGGTCCCCTCATGGGAGCTTCTCCTTCCTCTCACCCAGACCTCCCCTGCCTCCCTCCTTCACTCTAGCGCTTTACGAAGCAGTTAAGTTATTTTACATCATGTCTACTCCCCACAACAAGCCTTCCCCTCCCTACAAATCTCTCTTGTCATTACAAAAATAGTGCTCTGCTGCAGCTTTGCACGCCAGTGTCTGGTGATAGAATAGCCCCTCTGTGGACGTGAGGTTGTGAGGAGTGTGCTTAAAAGTGTGTGTGTGTGTGTGTGTGTGTGTGTGTGTGTGTGTGTGTGTTTCATGGAATAGGAGAAGGGAGATGAGTGATTGCTTGCAGGTGACTGCAGCGTGAGTTGCTCGATAGGAGCTGAGTGTGACAGGAGAAGTTTCCAACGTCAGGTGTAATTAAGACAAATGGCCGGGGTCATAGCTCAGGTGTTCTTGTAAGAGCCCTGAAATGGGGAGTATTCAGCTTGAGGGACAGATCTTACAATGTATGCAGTTCTCTCATTCCCTGTACTGTATTTGAATTCACTGTATTTTAAGTAGGAAAACATCAGCAAACAAGACTGTAATGTTAGTGTGGAAATGCATGGCAGCTCAGCATGGTGGTTTTTATCAT
The DNA here is from genome assembly GCF_046630095.1 of Trachinotus anak. NCBI lineage: Eukaryota > Metazoa > Chordata > Actinopteri > Carangiformes > Carangidae > Trachinotus > Trachinotus anak. The sequence goes on along the minus strand of NW_027273866.1, from coordinate 10,255,322 downwards.
TGAATTGTGTTTGAAAACTTCTGTAACTTTCAGAAACCAACAATGTGACAATCTTACCCACTTCATGCAGTGATTGTACAGATGTGCAGAGGTGAGAGAGGAGTCAAGCTGTAAGCTATCTCTCTAGCTAGCTCTCTTTTCTCTTTCTTTAGACAACAACTCAGTGCAGCACTATGAATCCCTCCCATGAATGACCGTCTGAAAATGTGTGCTGTTATCCCAGTATTTATTAAACATTGCATCTTATGCCTCTCACTGACGACCTGCTTTTAACCCTGGTGTAGACATTCAGATATACAGTATACACAAACACTTTTGGGCACAATGTGGTTGTATGAAGTACTTCATTTCAAGCATATCCCAACCATTGCCCTGTCTAACTCTCCCCTCAACTAACATTACTGAAAACAAAACATAAGAAGCATGTTTCCAACACTAAACCAAATATTGTTGTTTCTGTAATACACTGTTAGTCTACTGCAATTGGTAAATTAACATGAACTACACTACAGAGTCTACATCTTAGCTAGCAGCTCTATGAAGCTGGGTTTAAGCACAGTGGCACTTTGAGCTATGATAATAGTATAGTAACATTCACAATGACAATGCTTACATGATGTTTAGCAGGTATATATTAATAAGCAATAATTATTATGATTAGCTATGCACTCAAAGTGCAGCTGACGCTGATGAGAATGTTTCTGACAAATTATTTCTGCCTCTGTCATGATAAAACATGCATATTGGTATAACAAATACATACACGTGTAGCATGAACACAGTTGTCACAAAAGACATATATTGATTAAATACATTATTTGCTTTATGTAGCTTATCATATCTTAATATTTTGGAAGAATAATAAAGCATAAATTATTTTACTTCTACTTGATACCAGTATATCGGCTGTCGTGACTAAATGATTAATAGAGGAAGTAATTGGAATCAGTCAATAATGTGAATCAATAATGTGAATAATTGTCGGTCACAGGTCTAATATTTAGCAGTATGGACCCAGGCATACCAAGGCAACCTAACACTCAAACTTCCCTGCAATGTTTTAATATTTTTACTACTTCTATAAGCAGAAAACAGAGGACAATGATGCTCTTTACTGCTGTGACTGCCAGTAAATCATAAAAATACAAAAACATGTTTGTTTTCAGATTATGGAAAGTTACTTGGTAATATTTGGTCAATTTCAGTACTTAGCCTACTGTGGCAAAATACACCTGGGAAATGCCACAAAATCTCAGAACTAACAGGAGACAAATAACTGAGGCATGATCTGGCCTGTTAGATGTGCATGTGATGTTTTTTTAAATTTTTTTTATCAATGCAGGTTTTTAATATTCTTTAATCCTCATCCATCATCTTGGCAGGCCCCTCCCTCCATTCAGCTCACTGATTGGCTGAGGGCCAGTGGCCAGACAGTACACTGAGTTCACAGCCATTGTGATGTAACAGTGGGAACTCTACCTGAGGGCCTCCCCTTTTGTTTCTGCTGAGCTGCTTTTGACCTTTGTTAGTCAGCATGCTTTACGTTAGTGATTGATATCGTCTGTAAACACACAAACACACACCCTTCAGCCTTTCATTAGCGCTCACAGGACTCCTTTAATGTTTGTTCTGGCTGTTCTGACATGTCAATCACACACATAGGCAGGCACGTACACACAGACCAACAGAACACACAAACACACACACACACACACACACACACACATAGACTTTGACAAGTGACAGAGATGGGAAATAGGTTGCACAAACTGGAATTGCAAGATTTGGGCTTTCAGCGGAGGCAGTGAGTTATTTGAATGGCTGTTCAAGGGCTGGATGAGTAAGCAGGTCTGTCTCATTGTCTGTGTGTTCATCACTGACCTCATTCTTTAATTTCCCTGGAAAACAACTTGGTCAGGCTCACATGGTGCCAAGATTACCAGGTCTAGACAATGACTAGGAAACCAGCAGAGCCAAATGGGAATGTTGATTGCAGGGAATCCTGTTTTCGTGTCAACCACAAATTTTGATTGAACATCATAAAAAAAAAAAAATCAATGGAAATCAAAATCCAAATGCCCTACACATAGCTGTAACCCTTTAATGCCACACTATAAGTTCAGCTTAACTCATATGAGCTTCAACTGAATTTTAAAATGATGTAAGACTTGCAATGTCAAGTAAGGCATATTAACTCATTTATGTCATGCTACAACTTTTGTATAATAATATAATATAATAAGGTATTCAAGTCATCTCCTGTTTTGTTAATATCATGATATAGTTCGCAGAAAAAAAATATTAGTGTCAGTTTTTTCCAATATTGTACAGCGCTAACAAGGATTGTGGATTTTGTCCCCCATCTCTTATATTGTTGTTGTGCTAGGAAGGAATCTCACAGCCAGTAATGATGGCATGAACAACAGCAACCAATAACAGTTTCAGTGTACAGTTAATGGACATTTAAATATTGTTTTAAGATAGACTTGAAAGAATATGAACTTATCATTTAAGTAGTTTTATTCATTTTACATTGACTTATTCCTTTATGCTATGTATGTACCTTGGAGGACAGCTTGGTTGGTCCTCTGCACCTGTTGAAAGACATGGCCAGATTGGTGCTTCAGAGGTCACAGGGTCACTGGATTAGGGGTGCATGCTCATTCCTAACTGCTGCTAACCCTTCCTCCCCGTCCAGTCCAGCAGGTGCCACAATGTGACCTTGACTGGGTGTCTGGGATGCTGGGAATGTGAGTGTACAAGTGCCGGTCCTCTGGGACGATGTGAGGCAGATCTGTGACAGATCGGCTGTGATCTTGGCGGGCCGGGTCTACTGAGGGTGACAGACTGAGCCAGACTGGACCACGGGTCACTTTCCACTGGACGCCTGACACCTTTGATGTTTGCTCATCGTGGTTCGCCGACAGTTGGTGCATCTCTGTAATCTCGCCTGTCCCACATTACACTGACAGACCACCCATATCTGAAAAAATGTCCCGCCAGGTTTAAGTTTTCTCAGGAATGCAGCCCATCTGAGCATCCCCCAGCCCATCTGGACCCCTCTTAACCTGGAAAACCCTGCAATGATTTCGGTCAGAATGTGTGTTTAGTATGTGGCATGCTCTGAGTGTGTGGCCTCGACATTGGGGACAATTGAGAGGCTCTGTAAGTTAATTCCAAAGTCTCAGTATCAGCTAAAGAAATTCACATGTGGTCACTTGTGCTGAGCTGTATGAAGTCGATAAATGCTTCAGAGATCAATTTACACTCGACCAGAATGACAAAGAATTCATGCAACTCAAGATACGTGCTTACTTCAATGGGAAGATCAAACATTTCCTTTTTCTCATTTCACATTTGGCACACACACACATCCACACTGAGTACTGGGTGAATAGACACCATAGATTAGTTTCCGTAGGTTTAAGGTACTTTCCTCAGCATTTTCCTAATTCTTAGTTTGGAAAACTTTAACCCCACTTCATCATTACTCATCTAGGCCAAAGTCTTCATGTGTTGTTGTTTATTCAGACCAACGGCAAGTGGTTGGCTTTGATATGGAAGGGATTTAATGATTATGGGAGTTTGTTGGAGCAGATGTGAAATGTTAAGGGCTGTTAAAGACAGATAAAAGGTGAAGTGCCTGTTTGAGAAGATAAGGTAGAGAGGGGGAGGACGGTTGTTTGACACAACTAACCTGACTGTTTGGGTCTTGAGATTTAAGCCACACCTGTCTGTGTAAGTGTGTGCTGTGTTTGTGTGTGTGTGTGTGGTGGTGGTGATGGTGGTGGTGGAGGGGGGTTGGGTGGGTGGGGGGGTGACATGACACTTTTGTGAGGTAGGTGACTGGAAGCAGGCCTTTGGTTGTGCATGGACGTGGCCTTTAGGGTCCACTACCAACCACACATGCTGCTGTCCGTTCATCTCTGTGTAAGATTTTAATCCAGGATCAGTAGGAAGCACTATATCAAAGGTTTCCTGGTATATGGAAATGATTAATTTGGAGGAGGCACAAAGTACATTGTTGTCAATTTTGGCATAGAGTAAATTGTTTGACAACAGACAGACACTGTAGAATAAATCTATGTTTGTTTATTTGTGGCTTAACTCATCTTTTATGGCAACTAAATTAAAAAATTTATGTCATTATTGACTAATGTGATTATTTCTACAGTCAATCAATTATTTGTGTCGTCCATAAAACAACAGCAAATTGTGAAAAAAGGTATTTTGTTTGTGTTCCCTCTGTTGTTTGTATTTAATGCTAATTATTAAATGTTAGCGTTCTAACACGCCAAACTAAGATGGTGATAGGTGAACAGGATAAACATTACACCTGCTAAACATTGTTAGCATTCCTATTGTGAATGTATTAGCATTTTGATGTTGGCATTTAGCTCAAAACACCTCTGTACTTAAGTAGTCACAGAGCTGCTAGCATAGCTGTAGACTCTTCATCTCATGAATTTTCTATCAGTCGGCTGATTGGTCACCAAATTGTTTCAGTGCTAAACCTACTGTTAGGTGAGTTTAACCTCACAACTCTCTTACAGCTTGTATTTAATGGCTTTAAAGATCAATTAATTATTTACTAATGCCATAGATTAAGATAAATCATTATTTTAGAGCAGCCTTGGGGTTACTGGTTTATGAAAAACCTCTCAGCCCTTTACCAGAAAGTCATAGGTCAGACTGTCCAATTGGACAATCTACCTGATGAATGAAACATTTAGAAACAACAGTGTCCTGTTGTGTTATGTATCAGTAAATGATTGATTTACTAATAAAGCATGAAATTACATCATATAAACTTTATGTGCTGTATAATGGGTGACCTACTTGAATTGGCAGTCACAGTGTATTTTCCTCAGCATAGTATCAACATCTCCTCACAGTTTAACTATCTGAAGCATCTCAAAGCTTTTTTGTTACCAGCCACGACTGTGTGGTTTGCATTGTTTTCACCTTGTGAGTCTGTCTGTGTGTGTGTGTGTGTTTGTTATGTATTTGTGCGTATGCGTTGTCATCATGGTAAAATGTGGTCCTGGAGACACCTACTGTAGCATGAACTACCACAGAGGTGGCATTGAATATTTTTGCAGAGGTGTATTTGTCCAATGATAGATTTTGTCATGATAATGTTGCAACTGTGAAACATACACTCAGGAAACTTTACACGTGAGTAGGTGTTTGAGTTTTGAAGATGTATGGCCCAACCCAGGAGTACTGAGTATTCATGTAATACTGACATAATGATTACTGAGTACTCATGGGTTGGAACATGAACGTGTTGACAGGCGTCGTGGCTGGTGTGATCTGATTGTAAGATGGTCTCTAGTTATGAGCTCTGTCTGATGTATATGCACGCCTATTTCTTGGAATACAATATACCTTTGTCATTCTGATGCTCCTTTTATTTCTTGATATGTAGTCAAAATACATATACACAAAATGTTGTCACAAAATACTCAGTACAGAGTCTACTGTCCAGATATATCCTCTTCTGCTTTTGCTCTTTATTCTTTGATCCTTGCTGGCTCATATTTGACAAACCCTCCTTGCAAACACTGCAGCTGTAGTTCTAGGAAGAACAATAAATGTATTATCTCACTCACATTAACTGCTAGACACACTCATAAGTTTATCAGTGTGTGAAGATATGAGTCAGAGATCATTTACCTAGAATGCTCAGGATAAGTCTGTGAGACTTTGAGCTTTGTGTCTCTCACTATTGTTTTGTTGTGGCTGTGTGTTTGAGTCATAATGTGTGTCGTCTGGCAAAGAGTGTCAGGTCATCTTACCAGTCTCCCTCAGAATGTGACACACACACACACACACACACACACACACACCACACACCATAGGCCATAACTCAAGAATTCCCTCAGGAATTCATTTGCTTTTCAATTTAACACAAATGTCTACAAGGATAAAATGATTAGGTGATGACATTTTATTTTCAAAAGGTCAAAGGTCAGCTTAATTTTGACATAATGTTCTGAAAAAACACATCTGGCCATTATTCATTGCTATAACTCAGGAACAGAGGGAGGGGAGATTGTGACCATACTTCCTGCAACTTAACTGGTTGACAGAGGCAAACAACCGTGAGATGGTAATTCTGGTTTTATCATTTGTTGCAGTGATTGCCAAGTAGTATGTTGCATTGCATTGCATTGCATTGCAGTAAAAGTTGAGCAAGGTAAAAAAGTTTTTCCCGGATGACCTTCTGCACTGACACCTTCTCTGTATGAACGATTAATACCAGTTGTCAGATGAATAATGGCACTTCATTTTTTCCCCCAATATGGTTCTATTGGTGGCTGCTCACATGATTGAGCAAATTGTTGGTGAGAAAGAGTTCAGACTGGCTATTTTGTTCTTGAACTAAACACGTATTACATCTACAGAGTTTCTAGATGAAAGCTGTCAAGGGAAGAGTGCTAATATACACCTGATTTCACTTGTGGATTAGGACTACTGACTGGTTATTTCCTCTCATGCAAGTGCAAACAAACACACATGTCAGGCTACAGCTGACAGTCAGGTTCAGTCTGTCTGCTGAGATCAACGGCCACCTTTTATAGAAAACATTTGAGGATGCAAGGCACTCAATCAGACCAGCTAGTTCTCTACTTTTGGCTTGAAGTGTCAGGTTCATGTGAGATGGGTGTGGTGCACCCTCATAACAATTCAGACAGCAGTTGAATTATAATTGAGAACACTTAATTGATCTGCCTTTCTACTTTAATTATCCAAACCACACCTATCAATTGTATGATTAAAAACACAAACTGGAATATAAATAAAAATGAAAAAAATAAATAAAACTTGCACAACAGGATCAATACATTGATCCACATCTCAGGGATTGTGTTTTTTGCTGACCCCTACATTTTTCTGTGGGTTACATCAGCAGCAAGGAAACAACCAAGCAGGCAACCACACAGGGAAAAGAGGCATGAAAACTGTGATTCATGATTCCTTTTTCCATTAAGCCTGTAAGCAAAATTTCTCCTTTGTCTTGGTTTTATACAAGTGAAATACTCCACACTATCTGAGATCCTTTCCAATTTTTTTTCCTTAGAAAAGGTGTAAAAACAACCTCCCTCCTGTACAAATCTCTCTCACACACACCTAATGTGGCTTAATAGTGGTTTTAAAAGGCTTCTACAATAATGCTCACTCCGCAGCTTGCTCACAAAGCTGGCAGGCTGGCAGTTCAGAGCTTATGATTGAGTCAATGAGACCATTATATTCCCCCTACTGCAGCCAGAGCCCATAACCTGCTCAACTGCAGACCAGGGGGAAAGAGCCCACAGTGCTTATAGGCCCATAGGAGAAACGGTGGAGACACACACACACACACACACACACACACACACACACACACACACATGCATACACTCATTTTAGCACATGGACACACTGTATATTTAGACATTTAAACACAAATGAGCAGGGACATGAACATTCACCAGGTTTCAGGGTTTTAGTGGTAATGTTAAAAAGTACATAGTAATGCTGGACGCCCTGTGAGGCCGCAGTGATCATTACAGACCATAAAAACCATTACATATTATATAGGATTGGATGGAAAATAGTGAGATAACTTCCAATTCCAAGTTAGATACTTAACACTAGTATGACAACAAATGTACAGTCTGGCCTGAGGGTGATGTCAGATGACAGCTGGTTATCCTTTGCACTGTGGCCATTTTAAAAGTTCTTAGACTCATCAGGTTTGGTGGCACCGGCAGTTTCTTTAAGTCCTCCTGAATCCATATGTTTTATATATGTTTACAATTTGTTTTGTCATTCTGATGTTCCACACAATGTTATTTTGTTCTGTACACTCTGTTGCATGACCTGGATTGGGATTGGGTTTGATAACATTTTATCGAATCAGTTCCAAATCTGGTTATTGAATCAGAATTCCTTTGAATCCCTCATGGGTGGTGGGGAATGAAGGCATCTGTTCAGCACAGTAACAAAACTAATTCCAAATGTTTTATGCGACAAAAGGTATAACTTGATACCCATCAGAATCTGATGGGTCACAGAATACTGTGTAACAGCAGCGGTAAGCAGAGGGTGAGCACTTGTCTTTCTCAAGTTATCAAAAATGCTACAAGTTTTTACCTTAATGTGCTAAAGGGCAGATATTTAAATTAAAGACTTATCATTCCCCCTTCAGTGTGAGTAGTCTCCCATAAATATTTCACTTTGCATTTTTTGTTGACTTTGGAACGTTTAAGTTGGTCTGTCATGTTTTTGTTAACTAAGCATCACTGTGGTATCGCTCACATGTATACATATATATATGTCATGAGTCTTTTTGTTTGTTTTTTTTGCCATTGCCTGTAGTGTTAGAGAGAGGGAGGCAAAAGAAACTTAACAAACATGAATGAAAGATTTTTAAAAGGGATTGTGGTCACTGAGCTTTTCCCAACTCGGGACTGGATCCAAAATAGAACTGGCTATCAAAACCCATTCCTAATCCTGGAGGAGGGATCCTTCTTCTATTGCTTCTCTTAAGGTTTCTTCATCTTTCAGGATTTTCCTTGTGTTGTATACTGTATGGGTTTTGCCACAGGTTAATCACAGGACACAAGTGGAATCTTGTAAAATCATAATTCTGTTGAGTTTTTCAGTAATATTTTTAAGGAATGTTTTAAAATAGATAACTTTAAAAAATTTTAGAAGGTTTTTCACATCTTTACACCCAACGCACACACTGAAATGACTGTACAATCCCCACACAAACACACACACACACACACACACACACACACACGCACACACAGCACAATGGTAGGCCCCAGGGTGGGGGAACAGTCTCAGGTAGATTGGGTGTCATTTTTCTTTGCCTCCACATTCACTGCATCTATAATCAGGTCGTAACCCACTTGGTGCCTTTATGAAATAATCTGCTGCACTGCAGGCGAGAACACGTGAAGAGTATAGAGTGGCGGGGTGTGGAAATGCGTCGTCACACAGGAGCACTGCGGCTCCTCTGTCTCAAACCTGAGCGTGGGTGAGCTATGTGAAGTGTACACATTAGGGTCTATGTAATTACAGAATGAGCGTGGTGTATAATTTGAGTCATCACAGAGAGAGTGAATGAACTGTACAGGAGGGGACGGTGTTACTGTACTGTGGGAAAGAGGTGTGTGTAGCGTAGACTGTATGGGGGTCCATGTTTGGAGGATTGTATTGTAAACCACCAGGGGGCAGTAGAATAGTTCCCACAGGAAGCGGGGGGCTTCACTGTCACGATGCAGGTCACACTCTGCTTATCTCCCCTGCTTCCTTCACTTTTTTCATCTATTTTTCTGTCTATCTTTGCTTTTTCTTTCTCTCACCTTGTTTTCTTTCATCCCACTCACCCTCCACTCCCTGCTTTCCAAGATTTTCAGTCTCAAAGCAAGCACAGACAGTCAGCTCATACCGTTGAGTTATTTTCAGTACAAACACCTCTGAGTTCTGCTGCTAACCAATTTACTGTACACGCTTAAGGCCCACTCGTGAGGGGTGAGAGGTCGATGTGTTTCGGAGGCGGGGTGGAAGAAGTGAGTTTAGTACAGTATGTGGGAGGGAAAACTTGAAAACGAGGAGGTGAAGGATGCACCAGAAAGGATATGCAGCACATGGTGGGAGTGAGTGTGGGTTGTAGGTGGTCGAAGTGGTCTTCACATTGTGTTGACTTTGAAACACAAGATCACATGCTGAAGTGAGTGGCCAGAACAAATGTCTGGCCAAAGCTGTCTTTCTTCCATGAACGCTGCTGTGGTTTAGGGAAGCTGAAAAGTGTGATGGGGGAGGAATTTATCTCTGTTCAGCTGTGGTCATTTGTGAGGAGAGGGGTGTGAGTGTTTGTGGGTCCTAGTATGTGTGTGTGAGTCTGTTGATGTGTGCTATTAAACCCTGAGATCTGGTGTCAGCAGTAGTGGAAGTACTCAGATTCTTTATTTAAGTGAAAGTACCAGTACAACAATGTGAATACTCCATTACAAGTCCTGCTTTCAAAATCCTGTGCAGGTTAAAGAGTATTATCAGCAAAATTCACTTAAAATATGGCCAAAAAAGGTAACAATACTCATTCTGTAGCTGGTCAAGTTGCTTTGGCAAGTTACATACAGTTAAGCAGTTTAGTGCAGTGACTGCCTCCTGAGGGATCAGACCTCCTTCAGGGTCACAAGACAAATCTGACAGATCCTGAGATGATGAGTGGCGTAGGAAAACGAAAAAAAAAAAAAACTATGCAAAAAAGCATTAACAATATCCTGCTACACAAATGTGAGCTCCTTTTTTGAACTTTTATCCCTCATTTCTGTTTGCTCTGAAACGGTGCATGATTTCACCTCTTGAGTATAAAACATTTATTTAAATGAAACCATCTGAGAGGTTTAGAGAGGAAATCACTGCTAAGAATTCACAAGCCAAGTTTCCATTCAAATGTACCGCAAATTTGAACCGCAATTCCACAATATCAGTCAAAGAAAATACTAATTAATGTGTGGTTCCATCCATTAGTGTTATGCAAATATTAAGAGCTGGTTCATTATTAGATTGTTAATCGTGATGTAGCAATTGGTAAACAGTATTTTGCGGTCGTAGCTGAAGTGGAGCTAATTTTAGCTATTTTATTTACAGTTAGGTAGTTTAGTCCAGTTGGTCCCAGCCGTGGGGTCAGGCCCCCTTCAAAGGGTCACAAGATAAATCTTAGGGGTCATGAGACGATTGATGGACAGGAAGGAAGAAAAAAATTTTTTTTTAAGGCATCACAACCCAAAGAGTTTGTAAACCACAGGCTTAATCTTTATCAATATATTGTATTTGATATGATTGTAATATGTTTTAATGTAAAGTAACTAAAGGTGTCCAATAAATGTAGTGGAGTAAAAAGTACAATACCTCAAATAAGTATTAAGTGGCATAAAATAGTAATACTCAATTAAAGGAAAAACTAAATTGTATTTAAGTCCAGTGCTTGAGTAAATGTACGCAGTTACTTTCCACCACTGGGTGTCAGTCGGTTTGTGTGGGCACGTAACACAGGCCTGATGAGGTTTGGAGGGCAATCGCTCAAAAGCAAGCGGTGGTGTGTTTGTGTCTGTGGGTGGGTGGGTGCGGGTGGGGTTTTTTTGGGGGGTTGCATCCATTCCCGAGTGGATGGTGAAAAGTGCAGCACAGCAGAAATGCATTCCAAGGTGGGGGGAGAGCTGCATGGGTTCCACGACTATCAGGTTCTTTGGCTGGGCTGCGGGTTTGGCTCCATCGTAGCTTAATGGCAGGAAAAGAGGGGAGAGTGTATAGATGATTAGTAGTGAACGGGCCAAACCAGAGAAAAATGTTTTAGCCCCAACCTTTTATTGTTTATAGATAAAAAACGTTGCCAGAGCCATTAAAAGGCGAGAGAAGGGGAGAAAAATCACAGCCTTGGACCATTAAGAACAAATACTGATTCACTTAAGGAAGAAAAAGCTGCTTGTTATGTGATGTTCGGAGTGTCTGTGCATGCTGATACATGTATGTGTGTGTGTCGTGTAGCTTGGAGAAGCCTGCAGCAGGCCCTGTAGCCAGTCTGACTGTTAATGAACTTGGATCGGCGTCCGTGATCGTTGGAGCTGAAAGGGCTCTTTCTCCGGCTCAGCCACAGCAACTCAGCTGTCACTAGCTGACCTACAGCTCTCTGATTATGTCACTGTCGCTTAGAAGGCTCCGCATTCATCCATCATTAGGCTACAAGTCTGGACCCCCCAATCAAATGCCCTATTAAAACCTTTACTGGTCTCTTTCAGTTTGTTCCCTGATTGCAGCTGCTGCTCTGTACCAAGACAACCAGTGTGCCAAAATAGTCCAGTTTCATTTCTTTTCACTCTCTTTGGGACTTTGATCAAATAAAGGTGAAGTGTGGAAATCTCTACTACTGTTTTTCAAGTGATGAAACTACAAGTTGAGTGTCACCACATTTTGTTTTGTTCTACCAACTGGCCATTGGCACATCACTCAGTGACATCTATTCTGTCAGTGGTGAAAAGAAACTAAGTACATTTACCCCAGTACTATACCACAGTGTACATTTAATATTCTTTACAAGATTATTTCCATTTTACACCACTTTTTACTTCTACTCCATTTCAATTCAGCACGAACTGTTATTGTTACCGTTAATTATTATTCCACCACATTTATCTGACAGCTGTAGGTACTTTGTAGATAGTAATATTATTAAATACAACACATTGTTGAAGATTAAATCAGTGGTTCCCAACAATTTTGGCTTGTGGCCCCTTACAAAAATGTCTAGTTGGAGCTACTTGTTGAGTTTCAGATGTCTAGAAGTTGTAAGCAGTTCCATTAAAGAGACATTTCCACTGTAAACTTCCCAAATGGCTTCATTTGAATAACTTCCTCATTTACCCCTATAGTCAGAACGTCACGTGGCATTGTATGACCAGGAAAAAAAGGAAATTAAGTCACATTTTTTTACATAACTTAGTCAGTAAGGAAAAAAACAAGTAAAAACAAAATACATATTATTATTATGTTTGGTGATTTAACATTTTTATTATTCTGCTCCAATAAATGTTCCGGTATATGTAGACACACTCAAAAGTTGAGACGAAGAGTGAGTAAACTAATTAGTAAACTTGGCAACTCACTTACAGCCTTTACTAACGAGTAAAGTCTGTAAGTAGAGGAAAGAAAAATATTATTAAAGAATATTTAAAACACACATTACATTACTACTACTACTACTATTACTATTTGTAGTAGTATGATTTTTATTTGAATACTTATAGTGGAGTATTTTTACATTGTTGCATTGGTACTTTTCCTTAAGAAATGGATCTGAGTGCTTCTTCCACAACTGCAGTCTGTGTGTGTTCAGCCTTTTGGATCTGGAGGAATCCATTAAACGCTGGTCGCCAGGGGCAACCGGAGGAGGAGGTGGAGGGGGGATCTGGTGTCCACCCATCCACACCTCCCTCTCTCTTTCTCTCTCTCTCTGCCATCCTCCCCTCCCTCTCCTCACATGGGCTTTGCCTTTGGCTGAACGCTGGGATTCTTTCACAGAGGCTGCCGGTTGCCAAGAGAGAACGAGCCCCAGAAAAGCTGGGCAAATGTATGTGGGTCACTGCGAGTCAGAAGGGGGCTTTTCATTCTCCTCTTCCCTCCTTTTTTCTCCTCCTTTTTTGTTCCTTTGTTCTTTTTGGCTCTTTGGCTCGCTTCTTCCACCCTCATGAGTGAAAAGATAACATTGATTTGTGTCAGTCCCGTTTATTATTCTCCTGGACGAACCGCTAAGACAAGGCCCAGTAAGATATGGAGCCATGTCCTATTGACTTATTAACTTCTCCCTCTGTGTGCGCACATCTCTGAGCATCTCTTTGTGTGTGTGTGTGTGTGTGTGTGCGTGTGTGTGTTTGTGTGTTTGCCTTGTGCTCCTGAACCATGGACAAACAAAACGCTCTGCAAGAGGGGGACGGACTCCACTAAAAAGGATCTAGAGCAGATGTTTCGTTGGCCTCAGTCTCACTTCCTTTCACCAGTTCTCGACTTCTTCTTTCCCTTCCTCTTTTTTCTCTGATGGATGCTGAGTGGTTCGTGCTGTTTTTATGGAAGCCTGTTGGTCTGGCCGACTGCACGGACGCGGGAAAGTAATCCAGGCTGTTGACACTCCGGGACAGATCAGGGGACAGCTTGTGCTGTTGGCTTGGGCTTTACCTTATATGTTTGTCTCTGCCTGCCATATGTGCTGTTTGTCTCTCTCTCCTATCCTCTCACTGGCCGTTTACCTCTCTATTAGTTATCAACAGAAAACAAAAGTCAGAGCAAAACAAACAAACTTAATCAGGAAGACAACTCCTAGGCAGAGTGGCATTCAGGCCCGTAAGGTTCATCAATGCCACATCTAAATCAGACCTTTAAAATCTCTATCTGTGGTCACAGCTACAGAAGTTTCAGGTTCAGGGGGATTTTTGTTTTATTTGACATGTATCATGTCTTTTAGAAGCAGTGAAAGTGAGTGTGTGTACAAGAGTTCACCCTCTTTGTGGCTATATCCTTCCCAAGGTCGAGAAAGACTTTGACAATGGGGTATAAAGTCTAGATATCCCAGATACCCACATCAGAGCACTTGCTATTATTTCATTAGATTGATATCAGGTTGTCTGACACCACCCTCCTTCTCCCTCGTTCGCCCTTCTGCGGCAGAGTTTCTCATTTCAGCAAAGACAATGGCCTGTCTATCCTGCAGTACTAAGTAAATGTCAGGTACTGTCTACCCTCCTCCTCATCTATTCACTGAAATGCTCTAGGGGCTGAGGGGTAGATATCCATCTAGCAGGGTCTGTATACATGTATGCTACATGGTACAGCTCAAGTCAAGTCACTGGATCAAGTTTCCCTACATGTATATTGTTTACAAGGACAAGCTCAAGAACAGATTCCAGGTTCTCCATTATGAGAGCTTTTTCTCTGTCACAAACATATTATATTATTACATCTATTGGTTCATTATCAGACAAACCCTGATTGTTCCAGTTTGACTCAGATAACACAAAATCATTATATCATTTTTTGTAAAACTTTGACTTTTTCAAGTTTAAACCAAATCTTATATCACATTCAAAGCTGCGTTAATCAACACTATTATATTAGCAATGTGTCAAATAATGTATGCAATGTGAAAGCGATGAAACCACAAGAGTTATCACCAAACTGCAGTTTTACAGTGTTTTAGCATCTTTCAACTCATTCTTTTGGTCTTACAGCCCAAAATATTATGTTATCATCTACAACACTTGGCCACTTGCTAATCTCTGCCTCTCACAGGACTCTGCAAGTAACTTTTTTCCCTCAAACGGAGCAACACCCTTCTCTTACACCTACAATAAAAAGGCAGAGAGTGCAGTTGCTGTTAATACAGTTCTACATACATTATTGTCAGAGCCATCAATGTTTGTATGCCTGTACCATGTACTATGATTGGCTGAGAAATCTTGTGACAGTTAAACCTTCATACAACACACAACTTTAATACAGTCTTGACACTTATTTCTCATCTACCTCTCTGTAAACTTATTAATAAAAATGCTACTTTGTAAATGGAAATATATGATAAAGATAAGTCTTTTTTGTACATTCAGGTACAGACCGAAGGTGGATTAGTTGTAGCTGGAAAAAGGAAAACCCACATTGTCGTCTTCCTGCTGTTTTTCCAAAAGGTCAGCTAAATGAAAGGGACATGGCTCTAATATAGATTGGGGGTTGTTACTCCTGGAGGGACTGACGGCATGTGTTATGTTATATCGTTAGGATAATAATTCCTCCGATATAAGACACCTCTGGCAGTCTTCAGCCTTTTCATATCCCCCCTTTTTGCTTTGGACATCTGGCAGACATACGCTTCAGGCTCCTGGCGAAGAGAGGATGTGGGGGCAGGGATCGATTCCATAACTCTATGCACTGTTGACTGAGAACTTGAGTATTTTCAATGAGAGAAATATGGCTCTTTCAGGTGTGAGCGTGAGCATTTTTGTGCCATTTTGTTTGGCACTAATGAACTGTTTCTAAGCCAGAATCTGTTTCTATTGTAACTCTATGAGGAAAAAAACATTAAAACTCTATAGTCACCTGATTTCCTGTCTCTCATCCGAATGTTTTTCTTCTCACTTCCTGCACGGCTGGTTTCCACTAGATATTTCTAGAAGCCCTGTCTTAGTGATGATGACAACAACATGTGTGCCACAAACTTGTTTTAAGCTTCATTGTGATGTGAACAATAGGTCATATGTGTTGTGACTGACTTGTTTATAAAGTCCTCCGAAGCTTAATTGCTATCAGACACTAACCAGGACCTGCTTGCAAGGACTATAGAGATAAAGGCGGGAGGCTCATTATGGGATGTGGAATTCCTGCATGATTTATAAGATGAGATAAATCTTATTGAACCCACCAGGAGGAAGCTTGGAAGGCCACATCACACGCAAAATATGGAACAATGAAAGAAAAGATTCAGATATCAGAAGGATGATTATCTCTATAGCTATAGCAAATAACAGAAACAGCAACACATTAGCATTATCTTAACCTCCCTCTCAGCATCCCTCTGCGGCCCTCGCAGGAAGCTCGTCCACCTCCAGTCGAGCTCCATTCATCTCCTGGTTTATTTTCTTTCCACTGCGCGTGTCCAGTGAGAGTTTTGCCAATGACCTAGTTTTTGTCAGGACTCAATAGGGAGTGTTGTGCCAAGCGCTTCTAATGCCAGACAGGTCTTAGGACAGGCCACACCAGATAGCGTGAGAGTGGAGAATCCTTCAGTGATGGAGGAAGCGATGGAGCTCCTTTACTCAAGTAAAAGTAATAATGCCACACTGTGGAAATACTCCTTTACAAGTAAAAGTCCTACTTTGAAAATGTTAGTGAAGTAAAAATATGTTTACCAGGAATATGTACTTCTACTCAATGCAGAAAAATGGTCCCTGGGAATGTTACATTTCTACATGTAAAATTACTCAAACAATGAATCATTTAGGTTAAATCTTCTGTTGATTGAATAGTCGGCTAATTATTTCAACTCGAATTTTACACACTGTTGAGAATATTTAATGTGTAATGTAACAATGCATCACACTTTATAAACTCTTATTATTATACAAAATCTTAATTGGTAAACTAACTAGTAAAAAATAAATCTGGTGTAGTGTAGGAGTAAAAATTATTATATCTCCCTGTGAACTGTAATGGATTAGGAATAGAAATGAAAATATTCATGTCAAGTCAAATTTGTACTTAAGTACAGTACTTCAGTAAATGTACTTTTCACCACTGAAGTCCCAGCACTTGATTTGGAAGCGTGGGGGTGGCCAGAGATCAAGTGAGTGTCTGTGTTTGTGTCTGACTGCTGTAACCAGCGGCTCTGCTGAAAGCCAGTTCTGCAGAGTGCCTGCTCTGTTTCTTGTTCTTTGTTAGTTAAATAAAAAATTTATGATGCACAGAAATTGAGGGTGGGAAAACAGGATCTGTGGATCATAGCAGGGTCTATTTTTGTCGTTTGGTATTTTAATGTTGCCATTCTCATCAGTAATGTTCACTTGGCTGCTCTCGGCTTTAATGCTGGAGGTAAACAGCTAACTACCTCATGGAAAATGTGCATCATTACCACACTAGGCCTGGTGCACAACAAACATGTCGACACACAAGGAAACACATTCAAGCGTGTACGAGACCCAATGTCAGCAGGCCCAGATGTAACATAAAGTGACTCTGTCCGGTGCTAGCATACAATTTTTCAAATGTCTGATCCATCACTTCCTGTCCCAGGGATGGAGGTGATGGTGGGGGGTGGGGGGGTAGGTGGGCGTTTTTCTGGGCAGCTCAGTCTAATGAGCAACTCTTTCACTGAACCAGACAGTTTATGGGGTGGCTGCCAGCCTCATTAAGAGCAGCTCTTAATTGCCCTTTTCTAGCCAAAACCCCAAAGCTGAAACATCTGCTGGTCCATGAGCCCATGTTCCTCCTCCTCCTGTACCCTCTTACTCTGCTCTGGCACTTGTTGATCGCTCGCTGCCAACCTAACTGACTTCCATAACAACAAAATCCAAGCAGCTCGCCCTCTAGAGCTGCACAACACACTCACAGTGACATATTTTATGGTACATAAAATAAGCAGCAGGTTAGCACTATTACAAGAGTCATAAGAAGTCCAAGGCTACTTGATGCCAAATCAGAATTGTAATGAAATGAATGCAGAGGAGATTAGAGCCTAATTATAATAATACCATAGTTTTGATTATATTTATGTGATTATATCTTTTAGGTTACAGCAAGAATCACAGTAACATTATGAATAATCTAATGCAGCCTAGAACAACAGTTGAAGATGTTTGTTGTTCTGCTGTTCACTATATTCAGAGGCGAAAACCTTGACATGAGTGTCTAACCACTAAGAGCGACAAGTTTCACTCAGGAAAACAAAATAGATGTGAAAAGAGAATGAATATTCCTCTTAAATTCATCAGCAGGACACAAACCTGACTGTATAAATGATAATGTTGCTTCCTCTCCCCTGGGTGTCTAGATAGGAAACTTTTTAAGCTAATAACATGTCAGTGTTGAGTTCACAAGTTGCTGTGCTGCCCCTAAGTGGTCAAAAAATCAGTAAATGTGGGTTTAAATTCAACACTTTGCACATGAGTCCTGCACCTCTGTAATGTTTAGTTTGTAGAAAAGTACAGACTGTTCTCAGTGAGACCAAAACACCATCTGTATGTATGAAGAAAAAAAGCATGACTCAATTGCATACAGGTGTAGATTTAAGTAAGTTTTAAGTAAAAAAGTCTATTTCTATAATGTGGAAAATGGATGAAGATAAATGAAGTAACAAAAAAGTGATGAAGGTGAGGATTTGAGCTACTGTACCAAGTCATTTTTCTGACACCACGTTGCCTTGGTAACATCTTCTCTTGTCTCTGAGGGGAGTTGTAGGAGGCTGTGGGAGAGTTTTGCTTGAGAAGGCCTGTTGATAAGTGTCCCAGATACAGACTGGCTGCTTGAGGAGACTGATAAGAGCAGCAGTTTAGACAACTCCTCATTGTCCGGTGCCCAAGGTTACACTAATTCCCTGTGTGTGACAGAGACTTCGATAATGAGTCACTGTGCGGTCGGAGTGGCCTTCCTTTCCTTTGTGGAAGATACAGAGAAGAAAAAGAGTTTCTAGACTAGCTCATGATTTCCTACTAAACAGTTTCCTACTGCTCAGCCACAGGCTCTTTGCCACTAAATGACCTGTGAACTGGAGCTTCTAATAATATGAACTTGTAGGAATCTGTAATGTAGGTTCTGTGTATTACAAACCAGAGCACTTCAGATATAGGCGACCCTGTATGGCAACACTAGGACAGTGTTTTTATGTGCTGCTTCAGAGGATATTGAGGTCCAGTTGTGGGTAAATCGCTGTAATCTGCTGTGACTGCCAGTAACTTGTTACCTCCTGAGCAGTGCTGAACTTCAGGCACAAGAACTTGCCCTCCAAAATTGGGGGAGTACAGTGGAAACAAAGTTAGAACCCTTGGCAATGGCTGCACCTTATGTTACGAGTCATTAAGCTCCTGTAATGGGAAAGGCCCAAACGAAAGTAATGTTTCAAATTGTTTGACCTCTTATCTGTGTTTTCTAGCTATGGAGTGAGAACAAGCAAAGGAACATAAAACATACAACTGGGAACATTGTCACCCAGCCAAGCGACAGATTTGTTTGTAGGGCCTACATGTCGCAACAGCTCACCCTGATCCCTCTCACAGCCGTGTTGTGTTTGGGTGTGCGTTTCCCATTGATTACCTGGCTGGGAGAGATGAGACAGGAGGGGAAGGGTGGGAGAGTGGGTCTGGGAGAGCGTGTGCGGTGGAGGTTTTCTCAACTCTGGCAGGCTGTGGACAGCTGGACCGCAGTTTCGAGTTTCTCCTCACAGTGAGGCTGAAATTTCAGCCCCTGAAAATCGAGGGTAATAAACGATTGGGGCTCTCAAAACAAGCTCTTCGTGTGGTTCTATTTCCCGCCCTTTCCTTATTTTTCCTCTCCCAGTTCCTTCGCCCCGACTTTGGCTCGGCTCCGACAGGCGCTGGTATGATAGCAAATGTGATTATGTCAAAATATTTTACTCAAACATGGTCGAATGGTAAAAAAAATCCCTACACAGCGTTAGTATTCTGTTGAATCAGCAGGGCTCACAGCTGTTCTAGGCACAGCGTGGTTCACGTGGTTGGGATTATTCCTTGACCACAGTGTGTGTTCTCCCTGATCTGAAATCAGCCATCCAGCCATGTTTTTCAGCCGCAAAGGTTTTGAGGAAGTGAGAAGTGCTGATGAGACAGTTGTGTAGCAGCACTGGTGCAACTGGAGTGAGTAACAACAGGATGAAGCAAGGATCTGGCGTGGCCTCGGACATAACTGGGGAAGTGGGAGCAGAGGGGAGATGCATCTCAGTTTGAATCACGGTGACAGTAAAGATGTAGTCAGTTGAGGTTTAACATGGACACAGCACCATGGTTTAGTCATCCTTCACTTGTGTGAAATTTTTGTTATTTTGTATTTTTGTTTGCCCTTTTGCAACCTTGCATATTTGGACGGTTCTGCTTTCAACAGACCGTAACATACAATGACTACTTTGTGATGATAACCGCTGTAAGAAGAGACTGTAAAGAAGACTGCGTGTTCCCATAAGTACCCGGATGGTTCATGTATGTCTTCACACTAGTACGACTACATAAGCAGATGTTTCTCAGGCCTTAGAAGTGTCTGTGTCCTGTCAGTTCTGGTGCAAGCTGTCAAGAGAGGCTGAGAACATTTTCTTTTATGCTCAAGCCTTAGTTAGTGGTGAAAAGATTAGTCAATTAAACCATTTTCTGACTGATAGAAAATTAAACAATTTTAATGACTTAGTTATTTATCAAGCAAAAAAGCCAAATACTTGCAGGTTTCAGATTCTGCTAAAATTTAATGGGCATTTCTCACCATTTTCTGAAATTTTATAGATTAAACAGTCAGTGAATTAAATCTGTTTTTAATTACAACCAAGAGCTAAAAAAGGCTGTCTCAAAACAAGAACAACAATGAAGAATGTGCACGTTTGGAGTGACACAACACTGTTTTAATGCAAAACAGTTGTTGAACATTTTGGGAAATACTTTTTTTCCCTGCTATCTTTCCGAGAGTTACATGAGAAGATTGATACCACTCTTCTGTGTGGAGTGTTTGGCCTAACGGAGCCTCCTGTCTGTGGCTTCACACTGTTCCAAAGATCTACAGATGACGGTATCTCGTACAGATGTACCAACAAAGCGAGGGAACCAGGAGACTGCTAGCAATTATAAAAGAGAGATCTAAGATCTAAGCAATGCAGTTTACAATTTTTTCAAAAATTCAGCTTTGCATATGTGTAATGGAAATACATAAAGAAATGCATTCAAAACATTTGTTAGACCTCAAGGATGCACATAATGTGTTTGGTGAGTTACACCAAATGTATGCAGAGCTTTGTTTACAAGAAATATCCACAGGGCTCCTTGAAGTATGGAAATAGAGCTGAAGTTAATTACGAGAGCGGCTCCGGCTATGTACTGGTTTCCTGGCAACCTCTCTGTAAAGACAAAACTTCAGGAAGTCGCCGCACCCAAAATCATTCCAGCAAGTGCAGTAACTTCTCCTAAAACCGCAAAATTGTTGTTTTTGTGTTTTTTGTCTGTATATGCACTAACTGTGTATGATGTGTGATGTGATTATTAATGAGTTTTAAAGGTGTTGCTATACATTTTTTTAATATTCTGCTGAGTCAGGCTAGCTGTTTCTCAAAAAAAGAACTGAACTCTACAACCAAAATGACTTTAAACCAAATGGCTGCAAATCTATGGTACTTAACGGTCACATGAATGACGCATGAGCAGTCAATCACTGGAGCAGAGGTTTTGCAGCCCAGCTGTCAGAAAGCCAAGCTTACCTCTCTCCTTACTCAGCAGAGCAGAAAAAACACACACTCTTGTCTCCTCATTTCCTCGTTCGCTTCTTTACCCTCCTCCCTCCTCCTCCATCCCTTTCCTCTGTGATGAATGGAAGGTATGAATTCTCCACGGCCTCCCTGGGTTTCTCTCTGAGGCCCTCAGCAGCTGTACAAACAACACGCTCTCAACTTAAAGGCGCAATCAGGAATTTATTTGAACTACGTACGTTTTGGCTATATTTGTGTATGGCCCTGAAGAAGGAACATGGAAAATAGATTTTTGTAGAGTTGTTATAACTCAAAACCTTGACTTTTTTTTTTCTACAAACTTTGCAACTGTAAACAAACCTTTTATGAGCTCTGACTAAGCACACTCATTTATCAAAAGCTCAGGTAATGAATTTTAATGAATAAAACCTATCCGCACCCAAATAAATCATTATGTAAACAAAGACGGTAACGGTGAATTGCTCTCAGTTCTGTCTTTAAAACATGTGGACTCATAGAGGTGGTGGTGGTGGTGGTGGTGGGGAAGGAAAGGGAGTGTTGTTGGTCAGGTCTGGAGGGGTGGTCCTGGTCAGGAGTCAGACCCAGCTGTTGTGGCCTATTTATCCATGCCACAGCTCCAGAGGTTGTGGTGCTGGAGGGTTGGATGAGTTAGTGTGGCAGAGCATGAAACAGAGAGAGGGAGAAGGAGTCTGTATGACAGGGGTGGGGGGTGGTTGGAAGAGGAGATGGATGGGAATGATGAGAAGCAGATGGAGGGCGTGTTTTTTATTTTCTTTTTTTTTCAGAAACTATCTGCCTGTGACGCAGGTTGAGCTCTCCAGGTGCATTGTGGGTAGCCTGGAGGAGTATATTCCAAGCTTCTTGTGGCTCCAAATTGATCACGGAGGACTGGCTGCGGTGATGCAGCTGTCTGCAGCGGTGGAGGAAGTATTCATATTATTTACTTTAGTAAAAGTACCAAACCATCAATGCAAAGAGGAGTACAGATGTTTTATCAGCAAAATGTTCTTAAAGTATCAAGTACTCTTAGTAGCAAGTACTTGTTTTGCAGAAAAATGTCCTGCAGGAGTGATATAGTCTCATGTATCACACCTAGATATATAACAAGAGGCCCAAAACCAGGGGTCACAAGCCAAAAGTGGTTTAATCTTTAAAATTGTGTTGTGTTTGTTTTTAAAAATGTTTTCAATGTGAATTCTTAAGTCAATAGTAACAACACCTGTCAAATGGATGTAGTGGAGTAACAAGACTAAGAGTCTGCAGCCATGCTAGTGGCTCTTTGAGGCTAGACTTAAGGAAATCAATGCACTGAGCTAAACACCATAAGGTCAGCAAGTTTGCAGTGACAATGCTAATGTGCTGATGTTTAGAAAGTGTGATGTTTATCATTTTCCCCATAGCCTGTAAGCCTGTAAGCATGCTAACATTTGCTATTTAGCACTAAACATGAACCGCAGCTGACACTGATGTGAATGTTAATGGTTTTGGAAGTATTGTCATCATAAACCAAAGTATCAGACACATTAAAAATTTGACCTTATGGTGGCATTACGCAAAAGTGAGAGGCTCACCAAAATGATTACAATTCATCCTGAAGTATCATCAAATATCATGGCAGTGCATCAATTAGCATCAAGTGCATCAAGTTTCACTAAAAACTATAAATGTCAACCTGCTGGTGGCGCTAGAGAAGTCAGGAGATCACCAAAATAATTGAGCATTATCCTCCGGGAACCGTGAATGTGTGTGGTGACCCATCCAGTAGTTGTTGACATATTTCAGTCTGGACCAAAGTGGTGGGCTCACAGACAGACTGACATTGCCATACATAGAGTCATGCTGCTAATGTAGCTAAAAAGCACAATTAGTTTAAAATAGTATAAAATCAAAATACTTCAGTAAAGTAAAGGTACCTCGTAATTCCACATAAGTACAGTACCTGAGTGGATGTACTTACTTTCCTCTGCTGTCAGGCAGAAAGATGAGGCTGTGGCTGCTTGGTGAGATGATGTGAAATACACAGTAGAGTGCTGGAGGCTTGACAGCTCTTTAACGATCTGCAGGCTGTGTAATTCGACTGGTCTTCACTCCCCTCCACCCACCATCCATCCACCCACCTCTCTGCACGCTGCATCAGCCAGAACATTCCTCATACATCTGGCCCCCGAGTCTTTCCCAAACGCTCCCTCTCCCACCACTCTGTGCCGTAATTACCCACAAGCCCTGTGTTCTCCTTTTCTCTTTTCTTTTTATGATCCTCAGCCCCCTCCTCGGCCCAAATCATAAAAGCATGCAGCACACAAACGTCATTTATAGTCATGATTTAGAAGGAAACAGGCTTTCTGGTGTCTATAGAGATGTGCCATCCAGAAATATGCTTTTTCCTCAGCCGTGCATGTGTTGCCAGAACTTATAAAAAACAAACATAATGTATCAGTTAACCAGTATGAACTGTATTTTCTTCTGGAGATAGTTGTTTGCCTCTTGAGATATGTATGCTGTTTTGAATCAGCCAAGAAAGGAGTAGGAAAGAGGACAGTTTCTGATCATGTGCATATCTCACGGGACAGTATTACTTAAGTGTTATAAACTTATGGTTATATTATTTTTGGTTATATTTAGACAGTGGCAGCTGGTTATGGCTTAGGGAAAGAACGTGGTTGGGTTTAATACAGAAAAAAGTTAACAGAGATTCTCAATGTGTTTATTAACATTTAAACAAAACCACAATCCTTCCTTAACCTTAACCAAAATGATTTTGTGAAATCCAGACTCTGGTTTTTGGACAGCCACCATTTGCATAAATATAGCTTTTCATTTACTCCAAAACATAATTTTTAGGAGACGGGGTTGAGATAAAATATCAGCCACAGGGGGCATTCTTCTGCAGAACAAGTACTTTTACTTTTGGCACTTTAAAGGGGATATTTCCATGTTTGATTATTGCTACATAGCCAGGCCTACCATTAACAGCTGTTTACAAACCAGTCAAGAAGAAACCTTGCAAGTTTGGCATCAAATGTTCCTAAATTCCTTTACTTGCCAAGAGCTGTCTCTAGTGGTGGAAAGCAACGCCAATATTAACTCTTGTCTCTGTCACATCGTTTGTTCTGCTAAAGTTAGCATGCTAACCAGCTCCGTCTTGTCACTGTCCAATAGCTACTCACTGTAGCCTCCAATCTCCCCTGAAGAAGTAGCACTGCTTAGAGGGCGTATTACAACCTCTTGTCACGTAAACACAATGATAGTCAAAGCTCTTGTCAAGCGACAGTCACCACCACCTGGTCCCAGCAAGAAACGACATTTGGCGTCAGAGAATTTACAAGTAGCCCCTTTAAGTACTTTTTACTGATAATAGTTCTGTACTTTGACTGAATTTGAATGCTTCATATAACTTTATTTAACCAGGATAAGGATCTCACTGAGAGTAAAAGTCTGGAGTGAAAATCCATTGTAGTATAAGAAGCCTATATTAGTGGTTCCCAGCGTTATTAGGAACAGTGAAATTGGACAAATAAGGGGGCAAAATACCAATTACTGCTTTATAAATCAGAACGGACAGATGGATGAGTAGACAGTGAGTCCCAGGCCACCCCGTCATACAAAACACCACAATGAGCTTTTGCCTATAATGGAGTACATGACTGTATTGCAACTTTTACTTAAGTAAAGGATCTGAATACTTCCTCCACCTTCACTGTGTGTGACAGAGCAATGTCTGGGTCAGAGGTTGATAGTATGAGGGCTGGGTCAGTGCTGATGTGTATGCGGCGAGCCACATGTCTGAGTGTCCAGAGGAAGTGAGGGCGCATGCAAGGGGGCGCGCATACAGGAAGGCGCTTTGTTGTTGCTCCCTGCCAGGAAAGAACTATTGTTAAAAGTACCCGTCAGTGTTTTTTATCTGAAAGCACTGTTTACTCCTGCTTTGTCTGTAATCTCAGGCCCCTCGCTCCTGTACCTCCCACCACTGGCAAGCCGCCACACATTTGTCTTGCAGCTCTTGTGTTTTTCAGATAGTGGCTTACTTTCACACTGTGGGAACAATTGTTGCGACACTTGAGTGCCTGCTATCTGAATTGGATTAAAGGTTTGTATGGAGCTGGATAACCCCCATTAGAACTGATATGGTGGGAATACATATGAGTAAGAGCAGCCTGTGACAATACCTCGTAATACCTGCAAATTTAAAGGTGGGGGTGGGGTTGAAGAATGGAAAATAAAAGTTCTTTCTAGTATGAGTTCTCTGATCCTTAAAAGCTGTGTTTAGTGCGTTGAACTTCTACTTCTACCTTCACTTTGTTCCGATTAACCAAACCAGTTAGAAGAGGAACTTTTGTTTTTTAAGTGCTGAGGTTGTTGTGTCCAGTGGCGAAAGCAATTGAAACAACAAACTCAGCACTTAAAAAACAAGAAACAGATTTATGACCACTAACTGAAAGACTGCTTCAACACCTACATGGTTCATTTGGTTTATTTCAGGAACATTTCACTGTTCCATGTGGCTCCTGTTAGTTTGATCTTTGGTTTTTAGCTCCAAAAGACTTCTCACAGTTTGGTGTTAGTGTGATTCAAGTGTCTGAGAATGAAACAAGCCAGTCCATAAAACAAAACAATCCTTCCTGTGACGTCAAATTTCAATGCAAATTAATATGACATACATTTAGTAAAAAACTGTGCCGTCATACAATATAGCATTTCTTGCAAGCAGTGAGATCCTCTCCTAAAACATTCGTCTATTATGTTTAATTTATAACATTTGATGCCTTCACAGTTTGTTTGTAATTTAGAGTCATTTCAGTGCTTTTTAAGGCAAAAATAAAACTCAAAAAATGTTTCCAGCTTATTTCCTCAAGAACTTATTTGCTAGCAGTTTCCCCCTGAGATCATCTCTTGATACAGTCTTCTAATACATCGAATTTATATCATTTGATTTTCTCACAGTTTGTTTCTAATTTTTGATGATTTCAGTGTATTTCAGGCTAGAAAATAGATAAACTAGATAAATATGGCATTAGTTTTCTAAATAACAGTACTATTGTACAAAATTTCAAAGGACATTTGTTGCTAGAAGCGTTTTCCCACAAGATCCTCTTTTAAGATATTCTTCTATTAAAACTAATTCATAACATTTGATATATGTTTCAAAAACTGACTGATTATGGCATCAGTTTGCTAAAAAAAAACAATGTCATTGTAGAAGAAGAGAACATTTGTTGCTAGCAGTGTTTCTCCCCTATGCTCCTCTCCTGTGACATTCCTTCTCTTTACTATCTGACTGTACGCTCAGCGGCCCTGCAGCCCAGCTCTCCCTCTTCAAATCCCCTCAGTCTGTCTTCAATAGAGATGGAAATTTGAGGCCCTCCCCTCCCGCGGCTCCCTGTCTCCTTGCTCCACTCCCTCAGAATGAGCCAGGATGTTTTGAGAAGTGGGATATTGCTCCTAATGGATTCCAAACACCACAAAAGTTTATTAGGAAGCAAGGCATTGTAAAAGTAGGAGGTGGGGGGTGGAGGAAAAGTGCGGGGAAGGAAGGTGGTGGGGAGAGGTGGGAGTGTGGATGGTTTTGTCTTGTTTTGGCAGAATATTCATATTTAATCCTCTCTGCTGTAGGAAATTAACATTAACCTGCTTCATCTCTCTACTATAACTGGGGTTGTATTTTTAGCACAGCCAGATGCAAATCAAATGACAACATTTGCCTGGTTATACATAGATGTAACCTTTGGCAGCCTCAGACATTACTAACCGAAAGATGCTGCTTCACAGACCACATGCTGTTGCAATGCTCTTATTAAAAATAATACAATCAAAAAGTGGAATTTCCCTATTCTGAGAACTGGCTGTGTGTATCTATGTTTCAGTATTTCTGACCAAATTTGCTTCACTGTTTTGATTCTTGGAATAAAGGGAAGTACACAACAGTATGTGTCAGCGAGGTTGGCAAGATTCTGTTTTTTTTTTTTGTTTTTTTTTTTGCCAAAAAGAAAATGACCTGAAACAACCAAAATCAGCAATGAATTGATCCTACTAACAAGTATTGTCTGTGTAGCTGAATCCTGATATAGTGTATTTATCTGTGCCATAGGTCTCCATTGTTGTCCAAAAACTATTAAAAACAATCTATTCTGCTGCTGTAAAAACTGACTAGAGCATGAAATGTTTATTGATCCATTGCTGAAAATAGTCCCCAACAAATGCAGTGTTTCCCCCTGTTTTGAGAAGCGTTTGCTAAAAACCACTGCCCAGCTGTTTCAGGAAATTACTAAAACTTTTTGTGATCAGATGTTTAAGAATTGAGTCTTCAGTGAGAACAGTTGGGCCTATGGTAAAGGCCACAGGCTCGGTAGGGAGATCAGGAAAGCTTGAGAAAAGAACTAACACATTGTTCATGTTGTTCTTTTCATGAGATTTTTCTTTCTTTTTTTTTTTCTAACACAGGGCAGTGAGTACATATTGCTTCAGGGTCAAAAAGTTTGAGAACCACTGCTTTAAGTCATACTGTGACTTAATAAATTTGCCACTTACTTGTGTTTATAACTGTTTATAAATGTTAGAAAATCTGCTAAAACAATGTCCTGGAAACATGCTGAATTTGTTGAATTAAAAGATTTTTTCCAACTCGATATTCCAAGGTGGTCTTCATCACACCGCACACATGGCTGCCATGACCTTAAGTGACTCTCCGGGGAATAATACTCAGTCAGGACATTAGAAAGCAGAGACAGAGCTATGTGAAAGAAAAAGGCAAGGAGACAATAAAGGAGTAGTTTGACATTTTGGGAAATTTGCTTTAGATGAGATGAGTTAGATGAGAAGACTGACACACCTGTCATATTAGTCCGTTAACTATGAAGCCTCAGCCAAGAGATGGTGAGCTTAGCTTACTTTATGGCTGGAAACAGTTGCCTTGCTTTGTCCAAAAGTTACTGGACTGATTAAACGAACAAGATAAAATGTGTTAATGAGTAGGGTTTAGATGATGATTCAATCAACTTGCAGCTCCACACCAAGAAAATGTTTCAGCATATAACCTGCATGAGAGTGCTATCAGTCCCCTCGTCGAACTCTCAGCAAGAAAGCAAACAGGCCTGTCTCCCAAACGTCAAACAATTCCTTTAATAGAATGATTCATGCCTCTATTACCCGTCCTTTAGATAGCCAGCATCAAGACAGACTTGAATCTTGTGGAGTGGTTGTGTGTTTTTGAGTGTTGTTGAATGAGTGTGCACATATGCCTCCGCATAGCTGTGCGTGTAGACATCCGATGAAAGCGAACGGAAAATGTGGAATTAGATTGAATGCCTTTGCAGTGTGTTGGCTTGTGTGCTGAGGCAGTTTTCCTTGATGTGTGTGTGTGTGTGTGTGTGTGTGTATGCGTGTGTATTCATGGCCTCCTCTTGGCTGGGTCCATCTTTGCGTCAGAGGCCCTAATCTGGTCCTCTCCTCACAAAGCCTCCCTTTGATGTGTTTCTGCTGCTGCTGCTTCCTGCCATGTTCAAATAAAGCTTCACAATCAAATTGAGTCTGCCTCCACTGAATGCATTAGTGTTTAATAGCGTTATTGATCAGGCTAGAATAATTCTACATGCCCCTCTCTCAATTCTTTCCCTGCCTCGAGGCTAAATCCCCCGCCTTGGCCTTGCCAGCGCTGCTTCAGAAGTGAAGCAGTGAGTTGAGGAGTCCTGGAAGGAACAAATACCCTCCAATGACTTTCCCTCTCAATGGGTGATATGAAGCTCTTTAGAGAAAGGTGGGATTGCATTTGTGATTTCCTGCTTGATCCTTTAATCCTTTAGTCCCTTTTCTTAGACAACAAAACATAATTTCACTCCTCCAATCCTTATTTTGCCCTGCAAGTCCCGAAAAATCCACTTGTTGATCTGCAGAAGGCCTCCTACAGGGAGCTAGAGGAATAGTTTAACATTTTGGCAATTATGCTTATTCTGCTTTCTTGTTGAGTTAGATGACTGGAGACAGGAGCAGGTTTATCATAGCTTATAAAGACTGGAAACATAGGGAAATAGCTAATCTGGCTCTGTCTTAAGGTGTAAAAAGCTGTCTACCAGTTCAATCCATGCAAAACCTTAAGTGATAAATCAGTAAGTTGTGGTTCTTGGACTTTCTGTTTGCTGCCACTTGTTGCCTGCACACATAGTACTTTGACAGGATTGCAATAGCAATTGAAAACTGTTAAACAAAAGATATCATGAGAGTCACAAATGTTGGGAGCTGTGATAACACAGTTGTAAGTTTATAGGTCTGTCCTGGTGGACATGTTGCTCCTTTTCAGTACTAAATATCATGGCAGTGTCATGTTTGGTAACAGTTTTCAAAATAAAGCATACAATAAAGATGACAAAATTAATTATGACAATATGTCAATTCCTAAGCAGGTGACAGAATCTGATGGGTTGCAGAATATGGTTTAACACTGACACATAAGACCCTGCAAAAAAGGTGAATTTACATTTTTATGCTTTGGATTATGTACATTTTGGTAAATATCTTGGGCAGAATAAAGACGACCGTTCTTTTCTAACATCTGCTTTTCAGAAAAAGACTTTTAGGATAGGAAACACTTAAACACTAGTCTACACTGGAGATGCCAACAATCCAAGGTGGAGAGTCCTCGTACCAGTAAACATTTTTAGTTTTTTTAGCTCATCTGTGAGCTGTAATTCTTGGCTGTTTGACAGATTTTCTGCCTTGGGTCATTTATGCAGTAAAGACGTTGGGTGACACTCTGAACTCATATTCAGTTGTCACAGCAAAACGTGTTACACAAGTCTTCAGAAACTCCTGCAGGTTAAACTGGGCAAACAAAACACCTTTAAAGCTGACTGACGCTGAAAGACTGACAGTTCTGAAAGCACTCGCTAGCTTGGCAACATTAAAGCTACAAACAGCCCATACTTCAACTCTCTTTGTAGAACACTGGGTTAAACTGGTTCTCTCTGCTTTCAAAAACAATGACTGATGTTGTGAACATGTGAATACGTCTAGTTGTCAAATGTACAATGACAAGCCCTACTTTTTCTGACCTAATTTCCAGCAAAAATCATCATATATTCAGGCCAGTTCACTTATTCATTGAAAACTACGCTGATTATTACATAAGAAAATCTCTCTCTCACTCCCATGTTTTAGCAGAGCGTGGCATAAAGACTGGAAACAGGAGGAACAGCGCTGCACTTTCCAAAGTTTTTTGAACAGATTAAACAAACAAGATTTAACATGTTAACTGGTGAGCTGTAGAGGATTTTTATGATAATCTAAGCTAACTTTCTGCTATCTGTAGGTTCAAATTTACCAAACAAAGATGAGAGTGGTGTTAAACTTCTCAGACATTAGAGCATTAACAATTTGCTCAAGATCTTTTCGCTCAAATAAGCTTTTCTGAAAAATGTCAGACTGTTCTTTTAAGTTATTTTCCCCCTGCAGAGCATTTGCCATGTGTGTACAAGATTGTGCGTTGCAAGAGTTGGCATCGCTGTTGCTCATCTGTGGACTCCTAAGAGACGTGCTCTCCAGCCCCAATAATCAACCCAAAAAAACAAGGGGGTGTTTTCTATCTGCTGCTCAGTGGGAACTGAAAAGCGCAGTGGGGGGGGGGGGTTGTAGTCAGCTGAAGACAGGAATTCTCTGAGACGTGCTCGGCCCCCACCTCCACAGGCCTTCCCGGGCCAAGTTAGCCGTTAAATCCCCCTTTCTTCTTACTGATGACCCGTGAGTGATGTGGGGGAGGGGTCACAGGGTCAGTGTAGAGTGTGGGGAGGAAGGGGAGCAGAGTGATGGTGGTGATGTTGGTGATGGTGGTAGTAGAGGGAGGAGGTGGGGGGTGAAGTGAAGCCAGGCAAGGAGGCGCACTTGTCTTTCCACTCATGTAATCCCTCCAATTTGGATTATTAAATCTGAATCTGTGTTCCGGATTCATCAGAGCCCACATTGCTCACAAATGACTCCCAGGTGTGCTGAGGACATTGCTGCACTTGGAGATGAGAACACAACTCTGCTCATGGATGCAGTCGCGCCCTATTGTACAGCCTCAGAACTCTGAAGTAGTTAGTTATGAATGATGAGTTATATATTCTTGTTGTTCTGTGAAACTCACCCTTTAGTTTCTTATTTTGATTTCCAGTGACTGAAACTTCGGGGTTGGGCTAAGACTGTGAAACCTTTTAGAAGAACTGAAAAAACAAACACCTCTATAAACTGTGGCATTTGTCACTCAGTCATCAGGCAGCCAATGCCAAGTTTCTTTTTTTAAGGTGACAGCGTCAGAAGTCATCCCGATACTGCTGATGTTAACTGTGTTGGTTCTTCCCAGGCACAATATGTTCTAATGTGACATGTCTTTGGTGTAAAGGTGTCGTGTGAAAGTGAGAAATGAGAAAAGGACAAAGCTAAAGTGAAAACGAGTAGGAGTAATAGTGGTTTTCAGTACCCTTTCTAAATGCTGTAGGATTTAATATTTTATCATTTTTTCTTTTGATAAAACTGAACACAATATTAACATATTACCATGTGTTAACAAACTGTTGCCTGTTAACACAACACACAACACAACATTCATTTGGAGTTATGTTTCATGACACCTGATAAATGGAAGTCCAATATTCTTCTAGCTTGTAAATGCCAACAAGTTATTCTCTAACTTTGTCTTTCTGCTGCTTGGTGCTGGACAGGGAGTGAGCAGTAGAGTTGCTGACTGTGAAACCTAAACAACCAGCTAAAAAATGCTAAAACATTAGACATGTAGTGCTGTACTTTTAACACAGATGTCATTTGATTTGTTAATAATATAAAAATGTCGATTATAGCAGGTTAAACCTGTAGCAAATAATTTTTTGGCCACTTGGGTCAATAAACAAAATACTGCCATGTTGTTATGGCTCAACATTGTTATGGCTAAACCCAAAAACCAAGCAATGAGCTAAAGGATACCAAAACTGTCAAGTTAAATTATGAATTTTACCTAAATGTAAAATCATTAATATGAGTGGCCCCTTACACATTACACATAATGAGTTCATTCATTGTTGATATAAAAATATGAATTAGTGCTTTAAAGTGATTAAACATCACATTTCCACCTTTACCTTTATCCTTTGTAGCATACATTCCAATATAACATCAGCAAATACAATCTCTGCTCACACTCTGTTTACATGCACCACACTTCCATGATTACTTAATAACCATAGTCACACATTCTACAGGTGACGTATTATGTTCTGCCTTGTTCTGATCTGAACACTGAATCCACTCCTGTCGGGGCTCGTACGATGAGGGGCATGGCACACCTCAGCCAATAAAACCAATGCCAAGGTGAAATGTGGCACACCCAGATTCTCCTTTAGTATTTATTGAGATGGGTATCTATTCTTAGAGCTTGCTTAGCACCTCTGCTAACAGCTACCAGGAGTTCTTGTTATTTAGATGTTGTCTCCTTTTTTCTAAAAATGTCTTTGTTTCGTCATCTGGGTCACACAAGGATAGCAAGAAAAGATCCATTATTAATTTCCATTACGCTCAGCTTTTTCCTAAATAAAATGCATGTGGCTCTTTTGTGTCTTTGGAAGTGGACAGTTTGTCTTTTGGGCTGTAGTTACGAAGAAGAAATAAACAAAAGCTTTGTCTTATGTTACAAAGACTTTTGGTTTATCCAAGCGTTGGCAAACCCCACTTTGGTAAACTCTCCGCCGCACTTGATTTCTTTTATCATTAACGCTGTGATCAGTGTTATTGTGGTAAACAAATAAGGATTCCAACTGTTGAATCATAAGGCCATAACTATAAGGCAATGAAACAATGACAATGCAGCTGGTTTTATTGAAGACACCAGACTTCCATTTAATTTTGAAACATTTTTACCCTCCGTCATGTCCACTGCTGCGGTAAACTGCTCTAATGGAAATATACAAAGTAGATATTGTGAATTTGTTTTACACACAGATAAAAAAAATGGCAGTTGACAATATTTTTCCAGCTAATATTGACCACAACTGACTGACACATAATCTGTGCTAAATTAAAACTGCATCTAGTTTAATTTGCATAGAGCGTTTTGCCCAAAGCTCTCTGTAAAGTGAAATTGACACGGCGCCAAACAACACATTCCAGTGTCAGTAGCATGAGCAATGGCTGAGAGCTCAATACAGTGTAAAGACAGAGAGACAAGACAGAAAGAGAGCTAGGGGAAGAAAAAGATGAAGTAGACAGAGAAATCTTGTACACAGCGGGGTATTTCATATTTTAGGGCCCTGTTGAATTGAGCCCAGTGTCTTGAGTGCTAACGCAGCACTGCTGGGGTCAACACTTCTCCGCTGTGACCGAGGGAGCGTGAAATCTGGACGAGTGCACCCGTATTTCCCAAATCCTGTCATTGTCTAAACAGAGATGTGGTTGCGGGGGTGTTTGAATGTGTGTGTGTTGTGTTTCTCAGATTTTCAAAGGAGGGCAGAGGAGATTTTAAATGGTTTGGATATAGAAGTTGTTAGAGACCTTACTGTCATCAAGGTGGAAAGTTGGTTTCACCACATAGTATAAATTAAAAAGCCTCTTAATTCTTAGATCGCTTAAACAAAAAATAAAAAAACATGGCTTCAAAAAACACGCACACTGTAAATAAGCATTAAAAGACCAGCTACTTTGTGTCGTGTACATCTATCTGTATGTTTCCATTTATTGTGCAACTAATGAAACAAGAAAGTTGATGGTTGCTTTTGTGGCACGTGATTCCAGCCAGTTAACAGTTTGATCAGGGAGTATATTGCTCCATTGTTTACTGCCCTACATTAACTTTTTAGCAAGAGCTGCAAGTCATATTCCCTGACTCATTCTAAATCACAATTCACATCGTAGACTCTATATGTTCATATAAAGCATCTCACCTATGTCCAGCCACTGCAATGATCTCCCTCACCTCGAGTCAAAATTAATCAAATGATCACCTAAAATTTCTACTTAACACCAAATCTCCAGACCAAAACAGTTTAAAAGTTGAGGCATGGGTTTCAACAGCAAGATCTATCTGCAGCAAGATCTATCTGCTAAAAATGGCCATGGGTACGCTCAAAAAGCTTGAGCAAACACTAGAATGTGGGCACTAAATTTAGAATATTTTATGCAGATACAGTATGTGCTGCCCAAATCTACAATGACTCTCCATAGTGACATATAAAGGCTGTTATTCTGTTCATAATTGAAAATACTGCTCCATGTATGTGATTGCACAATCCTTATTTTTATGACACAGTCCTAGCTAGTGCACACTGCACCATGAAGCATGATATGTATTTGTCATGAATGATTTCAGCAGGAGGGATCCACTAGTTTCTAATTCAGCATGTTGATATGAAACTTGCCTCTTGGCTAATTTATGAATTTTATCTCACAATAAACAGTTATGTTGTGGTTTCGATTGAAGTGTCTCTCTCTTAGAAGTCACTCTGTCTCTTCTCTCTCTGCATTTATCTTCCTATCTGTATTTTATCTTGCGCACTTTTCTCTTTCCTGCCATGTGTCATGTTGTATATGTCTTTTTCCGACCACATCACTCCAGCTGACCACAGTGCACGGTACCAAGTGCATCATGGCGAGAAAGTTCTTTGAAGGTCCGGCTACGCAGTGGTGGGTTTGGAAACCTACAGTTTTGACCATGACCATCCGCCTCTCAGAGATGTTCTCCATTTGTGGTTTGACCTTTACAGGTGTGCTGACACATCTTCTTCACCCACAGACTACGAAAAAAGCTTGAGACAGATGATGTGGGAGGCTCATTGCACCAAGATAGTACATGTGTCATTGTCTTATATACCTTATGTACCCTATACTGTCAAACAATGTATCAAGTATTTCTTTTTTAAATAACTGTAAATTAGACAGTTTTATTCCTTTTTCTACAATTTCAAATTCACTTCTTGTCCTCTTTGAGCCACTTATGCTGCCTTGTAGACCACTGTATGCGAAGCTGTGGCCAGGAGATTCTTCTCAGGGCTTGTTGACCCAGAAAAATGGAGCACATTTTGATCAGAAAACCACTAAGCATGCAACTAAACCCAGTATAAAATGATGGCACTGCACAGACGGCAGTGGAACAAAATGGCAACCCACACCACAGAAACCACTGCATCAACAAAAACAAAACAAATAAAACCAATACTATCCAGCAGTAGTCAACACAAATAAATGTAGCATGCATGTAGTGCAGTAAACAAGCAAAATTATAATTTCATAGCCTGATTTTATTTTGTTTTTTCATTCAAAAAGCAACACAACTCCTTGATAAAGCTCACGTCTGTCATATTTTAGGTTAATATGTACAATTATATTATATTGACCTATAGAGAATACTATACTATACAATACTATATACTCATCAGGTTTGTCGGTCATTCATTACCACAATATATTCATGGCGCTCTACCTGGACTATCAATGACATTTACACAACAACAACAATACTGAAGCTATGCTGTAATTTTAGGTATTTCCTTAAACCTTTATTGACCTCTTTATTGCAAGGAAGTGCACTGAGAAATCATATCTCTTAAACATGTACAATGTAGTACAGTAAAGAGGGACTTGATTATTTAGAAAAGTAACATTTTTCATGAAACATATTGTGAATGTGAAATTTTTATCTTGTGAATTAACCCAAGCCCAGAATGTGTAGTAAAAAAAAGTTTTTACAAGTTTTGGGTAGAGTTTGAGTTTGAGGACTCTTGAGGGCATCGTTTGATATGACAGGAAATACACTTGTTCGCTTTAATGCTGAGTTACATAAAAGCTGTACCACTTTCATATTTTTTAGTCAGTATAAGACTGAAACCAACAGCCAGGAAAACCACATAATGTTATTTTTACATAGGGTTTTTTTACAGACTGAAAAAATGACATAGATGCTTTGGGCAGAGACAGGCTAGCTGTTTCCACCCCCTCTTTTCACTCTTAGCTCAGCTAAGCTAACCAGCTGCTGGATGTAGCTACATATTTGCAGTCCAGACACAGAGCAGTATCAATCTTCTCATCTCTTGGCAAGAAAGCAAATAGGTATATCCCCAAAATTGTGAAACTTTTCCTGGAAGATTATCAATCTAGTATGGTAGCTGTTCAAAACAGGATAAGGCATTATACAGAAGTAGACAAGAAGTTTCCCAAGAATGGCATTAGAGATGAAATGATACAGTACCTACGAATCTCCCAGTGTATTTTAATGACGTTCATGTTTTGTTTATGATCCAACATTCAAAATAAAATGAAGAGTCAGTACATAGTGTAGTACGCCATGAGCATGTTTACACACGCTGTCATAAACTTTCTGCAAAAATTTTGAATTTACAAACACAAACAAGGCAAGTGTCTGCTCTGCTGACGTGCCCTCGAGCAAGTGCAGATCGAGCACAGAGATACTGTTCTGTAGGTGAACTTGACCTTATACTTGAGTGTGGAAAAACAGGAGGGAAGTTTTGTACAAGGATTAATGAACAATAATATCACCATCATTCCATTGCCATATATTATATTTTTTTCTAGTTTGGTTTATGTGTATGTAACTACCACTCTATACCAAACATCCTGGTGGACACCTGGACATGAGAAGGGTGTCAGAGGAGGTGACGGCGGGGGAAGATGTGGGGGCAAGCAGTCTGGATGGGGTTCCAGTTGAAGGGTAATGTGAGTGGATGACAATGGTCCTGCTGTGTGAGTGGAGGAGAAAGGTGTGGGCGGAATGGGAGGGTGGCTGGTGGTTGGCGGAGAGGTTTTGGGGGATAAGGAAGGTAGGGAGGGGGAGGAGGAGGGGTGGTGCTGTGGTGGAGCGAGGTTAGGCGGGCAGGGTCAGGAGGAGCCTATGGAAATGCAGATTGCCTCTTTGAATTCTATTGCCAAGCTCAGCTTTGATGTAAAGTGAAAAAAAGAGGGATTTCATACAGACTAACTTTCACCATGCCTCCCTCCCCTCCTGCCTGCTCCCGCCTTTAGTCCCCCACTGCTTCTCTCTTCTCTGACCCTCACTCTGTCTCTCTTCAACTGACAAAACAGACCCTCGGGCACACTGAGCTGCCTCCTCCAACCTTTTCCACCTCTTATTGCTCTTCTCTTTTCTTTTCACCCTTTCCTCCATCACCTCTAATCTCAGCGCAATTTCATTGGCTGCTGTGAGCTATCCTGTTGGCAACACTGAGACCATACGAGTTAGCGTAGCATAAATTTTAGAATGTAATTTATTGCATATGCTGAAGATTTTCAAGACACTTTCCACACCACAAACACTGCATATCGTGAAAAAATCTTGACAAGCGCCCTCCTGTGGCAATGCAACTAAAAGAAATTCTACATCAGGAGTGTAACATGATGTTGTTTTAGCAGCGCAAAGTCTCTTACTGGGCATTTAGATTGAAAAATCCCATTGGCTTCATTGGTGTTGTTGTGTTGCTTCAAGTGCCAGTGAGACGATGAAACTCGACCAAGCCAAATTTTAGTGATAGATCCTTTAGTTCGAAGGCTGGATGTGAATAATAATGGATTTAAAATACTTTCAAGATCGACTTTGCAAATGTTGTATGTTCACGCATTAATCCATGGTGGTTAGCGCTAGTGCTAACCTGGTCGTCACACAAGTAGTAAATAGTTTAAATTCGCTACTACAATACAAACAAACAGTGCATGCTCCTTTACAGATAACCTGAATGGATTGTTTAGTGTTAATATTGGATTTTATTTATAGCCAGAGGTTTTACAGTTTGAATCAGCGTTCTTTGGTGATCAAAAACAGGAGCTTACTGAGGATGCAATTGCAAAAATTGATGCAGTTTCAAACATATGTGCATGAGTGGGGACACAAGCTACACACATAAATTTGCTTAGTTGTCTAACCACACATATGTAAGCTTCTCATGAGGTTCTTAATGCACTCAAGACTTGTTGATTGGGCGCTTAATCCCAGCTGAATATAAAACCTTGTATTGTTTTTGATGGACAATATACTGTAACACCCCTCACCCCCATTCCTGATTCCAAATGCTTTCCCTCCTTACTCATCTCACCCTTTAGCCCTTTCTTTCACCACAGAACTGCATTTCTGATTAGGGAAAAGAAAAGGAGACACACACACACACACACACACACACACACACACAACACGATGGAATTAAGGTTTTAAGGTGGTCTGGAAAATGCAGAGTGGGCATATTGAAATACAGATAAAAGAGGGTGAATAGTGGGCCATGCAGAAACGGTTCGCTAATTAAATCTTTATACCGTCCTTCTGAGGAGAAGCTAATCTGTTGGGTGGGAGCTGGCCTGTCCAGCTTTTAAAA
Source organism: Trachinotus anak (assembly GCF_046630095.1). Lineage (NCBI taxonomy): Eukaryota > Metazoa > Chordata > Actinopteri > Carangiformes > Carangidae > Trachinotus > Trachinotus anak. The sequence goes on along the minus strand of NW_027273866.1, from coordinate 10,216,487 downwards.
GAGTTTTCAAAAAACTTTTCTTTTCTCGTTTCATGCACTCTATTTCTCAGCCCACCCCGGCTTTACCCTCAGTGAAATATATTTTTTTTTCTCTGCGTTTGATGGAAGATTGAGAGCGAGGTGGACAATGCAGAGCCTCATTACTGGAACGAGGTCTGAGCAGAGATGTCGAGAGAGAAAGGGAAAGGAAAAAAGTAAATCACACAGCAAGGAGGAGGATTTAGAGCAGGGAGAAATGCGAGGAGTTTTATCTTACATTTGAATGTACGAATACAGTGGGTGGTAGGTGTGGGGGAGCTGGGTGTGGGGCAGAATAACAAAAAAAGGAGAGGAAGTTTGCTGTAAAAGAAGCAGTTAGTGGCCTGTCTCATGTAAGGAGGACACACTGAGACTACACTTTTGTCTTCATCCCAAAAAGACACAGGAGGAGGAGGGAGAGGAGGAGGAGGAGGAGGAGGGGAGCTGATGATCTGAGATCAGATGTTTCCTCTTGATAACAAGCAGCTGTGATGATCACTTCCAGACATACACCAGGTTTTTTTCAGCAGCGAGGCCAGAGGTTGACGTCCGCATGCCCTGACCTCGGCCTCCAGATCCTCCAGACAACCCCCACCCCCCCACCCCTTTCCACCTTTCCAACAGGCCTTTCTGGGTCGGCAAGTCAGTCAGGAGACTGTGAGGCTCAAATGTTATTTGCTAAATTAGATAATGGAGGCTGTCCACAATATTTAATGGCACTCTGGTTGGCAAACAATGCCGTGGCATTTTTGGGAGCAGCAGCAGAACTTGTTTTTCAGTCGATTTGACACTGAAGATGACCAGTTTATCTGTTTATCTGATTGGAATTTCTTTGACGTGAACTGGAAAAAATATGAACATGCATAGAAAATGTAATTTGTAATACATTGCTAGAAAGTGAAAGCGTGAATCTGTGAGATTGAATTACTTTAAAGCTGCACTAGCCTATATTTTGTATATAACATATGAAAGGGGTTGCTTGTCGAGACGAGACCGCATCAAAGTCATATCATCAAACCCTACAGCAAGTTTTAACATCTTTCTGCTCATTTACAGTTGACAACTTTAATATTTTGGTTCACTCCTGGCATTCATCAACAGATTTCAGTGAAAAAGCTTTGATACACCCACTGTACACTATCTGTCCAGCACCCAACAGCAGACAGACACAGTCAACGACCAGCTGCTGAACATAATGGAGCATTTAGCAGCTAAAAAAGCCAGCTAGCGTTTTCATTTTAAAAAAGGCGTTTAAAATGAAAACAATCTTTGTACAGACGACTGTTTTTAGCTCCATATCAGAAACGATTACCGTCTATCATAACAGACCGGAAAAAGCATACATACATGACCATTCACGTACACTGGGCATGTGAGAGCCAGTGTAAACTGGAAGCAGATTGTCTATGCTGCAGTTGATTAGTTGCACAAAATACTACAAATGAGGAACAACAAAGACAGTTATAGTATTAAAATGCAGAATTTAACTGCACAACAGCTCCTAGCAAAGACAACCAGGTGAGTAACACTTGTAATTTGGTATTAATGTTTCTTTCAACACTGGGGGTCGAGGCTGATAAGACCCAAGCAGGTAGCGACCGTGGGTGTCTACGTCATTGATTCCAAAGGTTTCCAGACTACAACACAATTCCAGAGTTTTCAAACTAAAATGGGTCCAGCAGTGTTTCCAAAGCTCCCCGGATTTGGAATCAAAAAAGAAATGAAAACAAAAACGCAGTAGTGTAGATGTAGCCTCAGGAGATGGTGGAGACCAAAACTGAGGTAAAAGGAGAGTGAATATTGGACTTAGATTAATCATCAGTCTCCACTGAAATGTAGAGTTACACAAGTTTTTTCAGTAATCTTTGGCTCTATTATATGAGTTCATAAAGATCGGCCCACAGGAAGGCCAGAGAGCACAAAATGAACTTTACTGTTCAAACTCACAAAAGGCACACATACTGTACAATTTAAGCTGACTAGGTACAGCTGAGCTCATTAAAACACTAAAAGAAACCCAGCGAGAAGGAAAACAGAGACAGGTAGAGAGTAAGGGAATGCAAGGAGAGGGAAGAGTTAAGTCCGTTTCCTGAGTATAAATTAAAAGCGTCTTGTAATCACATTGCAGGAATGCAGTCGGTGTACACTGTTAAACACTCCCTAAGCCCTGGCTCCACTTCACTCTCTCAGCACTGCACACAAAGGAGCCTTTGTTCTCCCTGGTCTTGAAAAGCAATGCTCAGTCACTCCCTCCTCCTCCTCTCTGCTCTCTCGCTCTCGTGCTGTTTCTGTCATTCTCTCCTCTCTCAGTCCTCGTCTCTTGCTATCTGTTTCTTTCATTCACAGACTCGTTTTTTGGGCCTTCCATCTCTCCTCCCACTCTATCTCTATCCCTCTTTCTTCTCTCTTCTGTCTCACACATGGAGGTTGACTTCTGGCTGCCGAGCTTGTGTATAGCCAGAGGTAACAGAGAGTCAACTTGCATGTTTTACCCACAACGCAAATGCACAAACTCAATCAGAATAATCATCACATCCGTGGGCAAGTCATGGGCCTGGCCTAAACAAATCCACAATGGCTTCAACATTACCAAAAAATTGAATTTCTCAAAGTGCACTTCCCTCAAGACTTGCTCTGCCCCCACCAACAGCTTTTTCTGGTTAACCACACATTTACGGTAAAGAACTGGAATGGGCTTCTCTTTCTCTTCTCAAAGCCCCTCCATCCTGAATAAAAATATTTAGACATCAGATAGACACACACACACACACACACACACATACACACACACACACACACACACACACACACACACACACACACACACACACAACCTGGCATAATGGGAGCCCTTGGGTGTGGAAACTGTTATTTTGTTTAGCAATCAGTTCATTTGTAACAAGCTTATAAAATCTCCCGGCTGGAACACGTTTGCCAGGAGAAACCCTCACAGGCTCCTCCTCCTCTAGATACCTGGCGGCCTTTACTTGTTGATTGATTTTTCTATTATGTCAAAATAAAGGAAGCAGACTCAGGCATGTTTCTGCACTGAAGCACCTTTGTAGTGGAATGGGTTATCTTGGAAAAGAGCAACACCCTCTCAGAGATAAAACAAAGATCACCGACTTAACTGTCTCGGGGCCACTGCTGATATACTGTAACACAGAAGAGTGAATCATTTCTGTGTAATTTTTTAGCAAGTAAATAAGTGAAAGTGGGAGCTGATGCTGGTGAGCTGATCAGCTGATGCTCAAATTGAGGAAATATTGACACAGTAAAACCGCAGAGGAAATGTGTGTATTTGTTGTGCATGGCTATAAATATCAAGATTGGGCTTATACTTTGAACCAGCAATAGTCTTATAATGTATTTTCCACACCTTATATCTAGGAATAAAAGTGTCATCAAAGAGTTTCATCAAAATAAAATCCAGTATTAACACTAATACAATATATTCAGCTAGATTTGAAGCAGCTGTATACTCTTTGTCTGGATCTGGTTTCACTTCATAAAGAACTGTTATAAATACGTTGCATAGTAACAGTAGCTAATTTAAGCTATTTATCTGGTGTGACTGCAAGGTTAGCAAGGTCCACCTTGGAATAATGCATGAACACTCCCAAGTCAAGAGCAAGAGGTGTTTTCTGATTCTGTTGACGTTGCGTGAATTAGTATTAGCAGCATTACACTCCAGCAACCCAAGGCCAAACTGGTTAACCAAGATAGCATTTGCTGAACAGTATAGTCCATATTCTGGTGCTGACTTTCTGATGTGCTCTTTTTTGATAGTCAGCTTTAGCCTCAGCCTCTTAACATGATATCATGTATGTAGCTGTGAAGTACACTTTATTTTAAAACCAGCCAGCTTGAAACATTAAATGGTCAGACTGCTAGAGACCGACTTTTCATGTAACCCGTCTATCTTAATTAGCTAGATATCTATAGCTAATAAAATCTGGCATTTATTTCAGCCAACAAAATAAATGGTTTCTGGCTAGAAATGGAAAACTGCTTTCGTCCACCAGTATCTGAAATGAAGAACCCCTTGTTTCAAAAACCAGAGAATTTCCAAAAACCATTGCCACCATTATCATTGTTAAACAAGAGCAACAACAAGACTTTTGACAGCTGCAGTGTGAGACAACCTGGTTTTCTGAGCCCTCTGAAATAAAGATATACATATATATATATATATATATGTATATCTTTTCAAAAATGACCAATAAAGTAATGACCGTGTTCTTGTTCATGAGTTCCAGTGTGTCTGGTCTTGCCTGAGTGTAGCCCCGCCACACTGAGAGGACCTGAGGCATGAAGTGCAATCACTTCCATCAACTGTTATCAAACCTGTCACAGGGTGTCTGATGCAAGGCTACCTTGCGTAATCACCTCCTGACAGACAAGTACAGGCTGTGGTAGAAAGCTTTCACCTTCACAGTATATTATTATTAGGTTATTCACTGAGATTCATATCTGTGACTCCTGAAATGTGTATTTATTGTTAATCAGGTAATTAGTCTGTGCCCCATGCATATGAAAAGTCACACACTAGACTGTGTTTGTAATCATTGTTAACTACTAAATAATGTTTATGTTGGATACTTGCATTAAGATAGAGTTAAGATAAGCACACATGGAGAAAATCAACACTGCCATCATACTGAGGTTTTATGAACTAGTTTATCTTTGTGGATAGAGAGCAGAGATTTAATGTAAAGGAGAAATACTGTCAGTCTGTTCATGGAATTATAGATGATCAAATTTCCATCTTTCTTTTCTATCTTGATCATATATGATAGAAAGCTCCAGCACAGCTACTAAATGAACCTTCTTCTGTTTACAAGCTCAACTTTTAATCTCAAATCTAAACCAAAATGGATGAGAAGTCCGTAAAGTACTCAGAAAAATGTAAATTTGAACATTCTGCTGAAGAAGATCATGTGAGTGCAACTGAAAGTTCCGGTACAGCCACTACAGAAAAATAGACCTTGTGGTGAGATTGTTTTGTTAGTGTTGTAAGGAGAGGTTACTCTGTGTTACACTGATGACTCATCCTGTGAAAGTTGCAAGGAATTTTAAAAATCATTTTACTGATAAGATGCATAGAACAAGAAAACACACCCATGTTTCTTTTGAGCCTTTCAACCCCATTTCTCCAGGGTGCTGACTGTAAATCATCTTGTCTTGACGGCTCTAATTTACTGTTTGAGGCAAGAAGAGCTTTCTAGATTTATCTCTCCTGAAGAAGAAACATGTAACATGACTTTTAACATCTTTACCCTGTCTACCTTTGTACTTTAGAATAGATTTTCAAATGTTTACTGTTAAAGCACACCTGGCTCTGATCCTTTAATATACAGTATTTCTGGCTATATCAACCCTTATGAGCTGAGGACCTGAAAGGCCTCGTCACACCATTGAAAACTGCATAATTTTGTGGCAAAATGAATGCAGCTAATCACCACACTTTGGTAAACTACTTAGGAAGCATTTGTAGCTTATTAGCTGCATTGCACCATCCATTTTTATTTAACCTCCTGTCTGTCTGTCTGAGGATGAACTGCTCGACAAAAGAGGAATGGTTAATGGAGAGTTATATGACACAAATCTATGGTACTGATATGTCTTTCAAACTAAACGGTCGGTTAGGTAGTTCCCAAGAGGAGGAGGGGACGGCCAAGTGCAGAGAGAAAATGAAAGACCCCCAGACATCTGTTGTGACTGAGCAGTGCTAGCTTGCCAGCTACAGTAGTTCACTAACAAGCCCTACAAGTATTCAGTACGTCACTGAGCTCCTAGCACCTTTGCATTCTTGGCTAAGATAGTTTGAAGTTTCTGCAGATGGTTTGTCAAAGTGTTTATGTTTGCTTTTAAGCTACAGTGTTTGCATTATTATAGTGTATGTACCACTATTCTATTATTTTTTTCCTTTTACTTCATTTATGTTGATGCATTGTTCTGTGTGGTGCTTTTCTAAATCAACAGGTGTTATATGAAGATTATTTTACAGTATTACACACAGAGCAGAGCACAGCAGCATGCAGCAACCCGTCTGCCCTTTCTACCAAATCTGTTTCACTCTATGCAAACTTACAATGACACACACACACACACACACACACACACACACACACACACACACACAGGAAAGCACACACGGGCAGGAGTCTCTCTATGTCTCCCCATCCTGATCCCAGATGCAGGCCTGTAGCAGCCTGTCTGAAACCAAACCACCTTTTTAGGGAGAGAAATAGCTAAGGGTGTATATGCACTGCAGGCAGGGCTGGGCCCATCTCAGCCTCAGCCAAACAGCTCTGGTGTCTTTGATGGCAGCTACAAAGATCAGAAGAGTGAAAGGAGACACTGATCAGAGGTGCTGTCGTGGAGAACACCCCACAGGCAGGTTCAGCCCCCAGCCACTTCCTTTTATACTATTTCAGAGCAGAGATCATCGAAATGTTGGTGTAAAAAACATGGTGTGAGGGAGTCAGGCTACAGCACACAGCAGCATCAGTAGTGTCAAGGTTTGAAACACAAGTTCCCACACTCACACACACTAGCCTTGACTCACTGTCTGCAAGTTGTGGACATAATGTTCTTACACACATTCAAATATACAGACATACACTCCTACGTCTTACATGGAAGGCGTTCACACCTTGTTCTAGCTCCCTCTGCAAGTCAATCCATCTTGACTTTGGGTTGTTTGTGTCTGCATGTTTACTCCTCCCACTACATAAGAAGTGATGTCAAGTTGAATTGCATTTGTTTATCTTTTCTGGCGTCTTCTTTTGACTTTACTCCTTACTCTTGTTTTGCTTACATTCTACTAAGAGGGTTTGTTTTGAGGGGGTGGGGGGTTAATGGTGAAGAAACAGATGAGCAAAACATCTGTGGCATTTACTGGAGGAGAACATTTTGAGAGGTGCATTTATACACTTATGATTAATTTAGAAATCTCGCAGCTATGGTGAGGAGTTGTTTTCAAATGTGTAGGTGTTAGCCTCTAACTTAGAAGAAATGGGTTGTTTGCATTAGGGCTGGGCGATATGGACCAAAATTCATATCTCGATATTTTTTAGCTGAATGGCGATATACGATATATATCTCGACATTTTTTTCCGTGTAATAACAAAGCAGACAGTCCTAGTTTGAAGCCACATGGGCCAGCCACTTTTAATAACATTCAGCAGCTGCACAGGATTAACATGCACATTAAATGGTGCAGAAAAAAAACAGCATATATTAAATTAAGAAACTTCTTGAATAAAAAAAAAAAAACGCATCTTTCTGTTCCACATCTGCCACTTTAAATCCAAACCACCTCCAAATTACCGAGCCAGTTGTTTTTCTTTTGCTAACCAGTTCTTCGTCGTCCCCTGCGTCCGTTTTGCTCTTCTCCGTCTCCATCTCGTTTACGCCGCCATCCGTCTACTCAGTGTGCGGGGGGTGGGGGTGGGGCCATGTAGGTAGTGAAGAGGTGAGGGGTCGTGGCATGTGTTGTGAGGGGTGGGGCGTCATGGCATGCGCGTAGAGAGAGGCCGGGAGAAGCTGAGTTTGACAGTGATGAACTTACGTCTTGCTTTATGGCATAATAAGCGCTGTATCGATATAAACGATATGACATAATTCTCTATCGCGCATGAAAAAATATCGATATAAATTAAAAACTCGACATATCGCCCAGCCCTAGTTTGCATCATGAAAGTCACTTACAACATAGAGTTAAGATGTACACTCAGTTGACAGTTAATTAGGCACGCCTCGCTAAAGTTTGTGAAAAAAAACAAAAAAACTGTCAGAAATATATTTTTTATTTTACCTTTAATCACAATGGGACCCCTCAGATTTGTCATGGGACCTTTTGCGGGGTCCCAACCGCCAGCTGGGGAACCAGTAACCTACATCCTACCTGCAGTATGCTGTACTTTTATAGGTTATAATATGAATTTATGTCAGATTAAAAAAACTTGATTAATTTTTTTAGATATCATTGCCCTGCCTCAGATTTCCCCCATTACTTCCATTAGTAGAGGTGTATAAATTCTGTCTCAAAATGCCACGTTTCCATAAACTGCTCCAGGCAAAATGTGACATTTGGTGTGGCTAATCTTAAATTGCCTCTCGACATCCAGTTACCGGTGCAATTCATTTATGCAGTGTCAGTTATCTTTGTTCCATTTATACCATGCCAGTTCAGTCCTGCCCTGCCCTCACCTACTCCACACCCAGTCTTCCCGTGCCATCCGGTCCACACATTACCTCTTACTGTTGCATCAACATAATCAAAAACATCCTCTAAACTGGAGTTTAAGTCCTTTTAAGCTGTTGCACTCATACTGCCGAGCAGGGATCTGTTTTGTAAAGGGATGCAGTGAAACGGAGAGTGACAAATCTTCAGCAGGGGCCTGCCCTGCGTTTTTATGTTCCCTTTATTGGCCAATCACTGCATGACCTCTGACCCTGTGTTCACACTGTGAGCCTCTTGGTTGATGGGTTGCTGTGTTGTGACCACATGTGGATGATGGGTGAGAGGCTCCAGTATTGCATGTGTAGAACTACGCGGTGTTGAATGGAAAACTGTGGTTACTTTTGCATAACATAACATAACAGTGGGTCCCCTGGTTCAGACAGTAAAAGACCACTCACTCGGCCCATACAGGACCCCATCATTTTGTTTCCCACTGTGGTCATTTTGTGTCATTCAACTGAGCTGTGTGATTTTCAAATTATAAATATTAACAGTCATTTCATACAGAGGCACAGGAACAGCCCCCCACCCTGACCACTCTGACCCCTGGTCCTTTGCCCAGTAGGCCTGTTTGGTAATCCATCTGTGACACGGAGAAACAGCTAGGCTGACTCTCTTCAAAGTACTTAAAAATAAAATCTGCCTAGCAGCACCTGGAAAGCTCACTAATTAACATGTTATATCCACACAAAACCCCAGGTGTATACCTGACAGTATTTTGTTTTATAGGCTATTATGTGCACACTGTTTATCTGTATACTTATTACAGAAACAATTTTACATTTCAAACATTTCCAAAATTGGAAAAATCCACCTGTCAGCGCCTCTAAAGCTCAGTAATAAACCTGCTGAATCTTATTCCTTTGATCCGAATGCAACCAGAAATGTTTTCCTGAGAGTTCAGTGCTGCAGCTAGTTATTTCTTGGAGAACAGCAGCCAGATAAAGTCTTGTTTTTGTTTGTCCTGTTGTCTCTATGAGTTTCCTAGGCAGATGGTGGCGACATTGCAAGTTTGTACACTATTACTATACCTAACTCCCAGGCTTACTCTCAGTGTTCCTGTTAAGCTAAGCTAAGCTAATAGCCTCCCAACTCTAGCTCCTATCATTCAGACATGAGAGTGGTATCAATGTCTCATCTAAATCTTAGCAGCAAGTAGTATTTCCCAAAATTTAAATATTCATTTAATAATAAGTAAATGTATTTTAGCTAACTAGCACATGCTAACTATTTATCAAAAATAAATACATAAACCTGTAAATTAATTAATAACCCGTGATCAATGATTGCATACTAAATGCATGTTTATTCCAAATTTTCATGGCCAATGAGCATCTGACCAACCACACATGCACTGTCTGGATTTCCATGTTTGCTTTGCTCTCTAGGTCTTAAAAAATCTTCCAGTGATTTGTTGATGAGGTTGCTCACACTGTAAACGTAACGTTACACCAAATGTGAGGATCACGGCGGCACTTGCGTATGTGTTTGTGTACATACAGACGTACTCACTGCGTGCCTGTAAGCATGTGTTCAAATCGGTTTGCATGTTGAAATGGGTACACATGCAGAATAGTGGAACTCAAGATGTGTTCCAGGAAGTCGGGGTGAAGGGGGGACATGAGCACAGACCATATAAAAGCTAATACTCCTGTGTACCCCTCTGGACATCATTGACTCTCAGCACGTCCACTGAACCCCCAGGGTAAGGGGTTAAAGGTCATGGGTTGCAGAGGTTATGACTGATCCTCCCAGTCTTCCCCTGGAGGGACAGGCGCAGCGTAACGCTTCTCTATTTATAACTATTTATAACTCTTTTTGCAAGAGTGTTGTGTATTACTGCACTTCTCTGGAACTTGCTGGCTAGTATGCTGACTGTGTTTGTTTATGGAGAATGTGGGGCTGCAAAATGTGTTTCTGACAGTGTGTGTGTGTGTGTGTGTGTGTGTGTGTGTGTGTGTGTGTCCCTAATGACAGATAATAGCAGTTTTGAGTTTGGCAGTGTGTTTGTGAGTGATTACACCTTTGTGTGTATGTTTGGGTGTGTGACTGTGTGTGTGTGTGTGTGTGTGTGTGTGAGCGTGTGTGTGTGTGTGTGTGTGTGTATGTGTGTGAAAGAGAGAGAAAGAGATTGAAAGAGAGAAGTTTGTAGTGTGATAAAGTGACGGTCTAATTGCAGAGAGCCTTGCTGTGTGGCATGTCAGATTGTTCTTCCCCTGTGGCCTGAGGTCTCCAGCAGTGAGAATGTGTACGTGTGTGTGTGTGTGTGTGTGTGTGTGTGTGTGTGTGAGTGATGGATTTCAACTGCCTGCTTCAAGTCTTGGCAGGCTGCCTGAACACAAGGGACCCAGTCAACCATATTTCATGCTCTTTCAAAAAAAAGCACCATACATTTTTTCCTTTATGTGGTTCACCTAACGCTAAAGTCCATTACAGCACTTTTGTGTGTGTGTGTGTGTGTGTGTATTGAACGAGAGCATTTGAGAGAGATGATGGAGAAAACTGCAGAGACTCTACACTCACTGTGCCACAATGGCTCGCATTGTTCTAGTGCTATAATCAGAGCGGACATGGAACTTGGCCTAGAGACCAAGAGGTCTCTGCAGCCCTGGACACAGCTGCTGAAACTCAGATTCACACCAAATCCTTTTCTGGAGAGTGAACACAGGGGGTGTAGGTGGTGCAGGGACACAGGCTGGACAAAGATTCATAAAGCCTAGGGCTGAGTTAACCCAAAACACACAAAAAAAAAAAACATGTTTCTTTATTGAGTGTTACACAGCCATGTACTTGGTTTTGAATACAATATTATTTTGGTGTTTATAGCATTGAAAAGTAGCATTTTAAAAATCCTATAGCAACATGTGTTTTCAGTAACAGTATAGCAGTCAGTCTAAATAATTTACAGGCCTCACTACAAATAGTCCCTATGTAAACTGTAACCCTTTAAGGCTGATATTCTGCTTGTTGTTCATTTCACATTTCTGTGGCTTAAATAGATTAATCAATTGTATTACAATGTGTTAATTAGTGAGTTTTGGAGGTGGTGGTAGTCTGGCAGTTTGCCCCTGCCTCTATTTTTATGCTAAGCTAGGCTAATTGTCCCCTGGCTATAGCTTTGTACTTAATACACAGATACGCTGCATGCTGCACTAGCCTTGTCAGCAAATAGTCCAAAATATCATATGATGTGAGGACAACACCATTAAATTTCCCTCTGTGCTATATATTTTTTCCGTTACATCATGATACTAACATCGACACTTTCAAACTGTTTGCTTGCTTTTGCTAGCAGATCTGAAACCTTTGAGGCAGACAAACAGTTAATTCTCATTTTTTCTGAGCTGCCTCTTTCACCACAGCTATTGCTGTTGTTGTTATTCTCTGACTTCCTTTATCACTGCTGTTTCCTGTTTCCCTCGGTAAGTCAAAAAAATGAGTTCAACAAAAATAATGACGCTTGAGTGATTCATTCCTCTTTTGTGGTTTAAGGTAAAATTACCTGGTTAAAATAAAAGCCTGCAGACTGTTGGCCCACCATGGAGCCAAACTGGAGACCTCTGACCTGAAACCACAGGATTTGCACACAAATTTGTACATTGCGATGTGTTAAAATCTATTTCTGCTTTGGGTAAGAATGACTTCACTTGAAGTGCTTGTGCCGTGTAGGCTGGGCCCTGTGCATCTAACTGAGTTCAAGGTTTGAGCAAGGTTGGGCTGATGAAAGATTCAGCTTTCAGCAATAGCAGAGAACAGTGTGAAAAAAACCTGTGTCACTCTAACGACACCTCAACACCTCTTTGCGCTGTGCTTTTGCACCATAACTCAGAAGGGGTGTCGTCAACGAGGCATTTTTTTAAGTTAGCCCTAAAGCATAACAAGTCCATTAACACAGTGAAGCACCAAAAACAGAGCTGCGACTAGTAAGTCAGTGGTAGAGCGTGAAGGGAGCGGGTGTACAGAGTTTTATAAGATTAGACCACAAGTTCTCCGAGGAGAGTCGTCTAATAAGAGGCTTATGATGAACCAGCAGTCTCCCAGGGGTCCAACCAAGTTAATGATACAGCTGTCTGTCTGTCTGTCTGTCTGTCTGTCTGTCTGTCTGTCGCTCCGTCTCTGTTTTATGGTGGATTAGGATCTGTGGTGCAGTGCTGCTAGATTTTTAATGGGAGTTTTTCTTTCTGGGGCTTGTTTGTGTGAGGTGTTAGATTTATTCCTCTGGACTGTGGTTAAGTTTTCTCACAAGTTTGTTTTAGCTGTGTTGTGTTTTGTGTGGTAATAATAAAGGTGTTTTAGAAATAAAAATCTTTTTTCCCTCCACCATCAGCCAGCTGTGAGGAGGCAGAGTTGAGTTAAGGCCCCTGGCTGGTGAGTCAGTGTTTCCACAGAGCTGCTGCTGGCCCTCCTGGTTCTGACTAGACCTGGCCACGAGCCGGTCAAATACACTAGCCAGGCTGAGCCAGCAGAAGAGCCACAGTTTGACATTTCGGGAAATACGCTTATTTGCTTATTTTGCAAAGTTTGATGAGAAAATCAATACCACTCATATCTGTATGCCATGTATCCGGCTACAGCCAGCAGCTGTTTAGCTTAGCTTAGCACAAAGTCTATAAACAGGAGAAAACAGCTCACCTGGCTCTGTCAAGTTCCAAAATTTCAGCACTTCTAATGCTCACATGGCTGTATAGTTCATGCAGAGACCAAAGTGTAGATGGAATGAAAATTGACAAATTGTGTGGTGTTGTTTTTTTTTGGGGGGGGGGGGGGGGGGGGGGGCTCCAGGAAGTCCCTACACCTGGCAGAAATTGTCAGGTCACAACCCCCCAAAAACCTTTAACTGTTATTTTTACACTAAGGATTTTGTTACCTTTGAACAGAGCAATGCTAGCTGTTTCCCTCTGTTTCCAGTCTTTATGCTAAGCTAACTGGCTGCTGCCTTCATATTTAGCATACACAGAGAGAGAATGGTTTTGATCTTCTCATCTAACTCTTGGCCTGAAAGTATATTTCCCAAACTACTCCTTTAAGCTTTTTACTCCTTGCTTGTTGTAATAATGCCAAACTTGAGCTCCGTCACCAAAAGGAAATGTTTGGAAAATTTGCTTTTTAAGCACTGGAAAACACAAGGAAAGACCCTGTAATGATTTGGTGTAAGAGATCTGTGTCACAGTATTCTTGATTCCACTGAGCAACTTCCAAGGAATAATCATCAGGATTACTAATGCATGTTATATAAAGGATGCATGAAGAAGGACTTTGTCACTGACAAGTGCTGTTATGTCTCTTGTGTGTCTAATCACTCATGTTACAGACCTAACGGCCTCCATTTTTTTGCACACTCATGAGGGGGGACCGTGTCATGCGGCTTGTCAGCAGCGTGTTAAGTTGTAATAGTTGCACCATAACTTCTGAAAATTGATTTGATTCTGGGCTGTGTTTGTCTTGGCTGGAGTCTGCCTTTGTGGTTGTGGTCTCAGAGTGGAAAGCAGAGGGCAAGAGGGGAGGAGGAGGAGGAGGAGGAGGAGGGGAGGCTGGAAAGACTGTGGTGAGAGAAGGAGAAGAAGGTGATATTCAGAGCATTATGTAAGACTTCAAACAGGTCTGGCGAGGAGTGTTGATGTGAGAGTTGTGGGCCCCTTGGGTTAGGTAGCCTCTCACATAGCCTCCCATATGGTCTGCATTTCCCCTCATTGCCTCCGCCCTTCGTCTAATTGGCAGGTAATGTATCGTTGCTCTGGCCTATCTTCCTCTCCGTCACTGTTGTTCTTCTCCTTTATTAATGGAAGGCACAGTGGTGTGTTGGTGATGATGGTGGAGGTGATAGTGGCTCTGGGTTTGGCACCGTGCCACAGAGAGGCCCAGCGCTGACACTTTATACAGTGGCAGGTTTTACCAAGGTGTTCATTTCAGGAGCATCTCCTCTGCTTCGGCTGCTTCTCTTTCTTCTCCCTTCAGCCGTGGAAGGTAAATCAAAGCTGGAGCTGATACTGGAGAACTTATTCAATCTGATTGTGGTTACAACCTACACCCATCCCACAGTTGTCCCATACATATGGACACACACACCCTCATGTACACATACACATGACTACATGGTTGTTTGCATCCATGCATAGACTGTATATGTGGGTGTTTTCTATCATTCAACGCTCCACCTCTCAGCATGTAATCCTACAGTACAGGTCTTTCTTCGCCTCTCCCACTCATAACCAGCCAGCCAACTCATTTTACAGCCTCTATTCTCAAGTCAGTGCTAAACATAACAATGCACTAGCCGACATATGTTTGTCATAAACTGCAAGGCTCAAAATTACATTACAATGGTTTACACTTTGAACAAAGTTCAAAAAGAATCATTGTACACCACATTTAATCATGCGCTGTACTTAATGTTCATAATTCTTCAGTGATTTTCCACTGCTGCCGGACAGTGGAAGCCTAACTGCGGCAAAACAACATGGGCCAATCAACCTAAGTAGGCCTTTTAGTAGCAGTAAATGCCAAACCCTGTTTGTTATGCCTCACAGGCCAAGTCTCTCACTGAAGTGATTCCATGTATGGGCCTGGGGCTCTAGTATATCCAGATTCTGTGTTAGCGAGCTGTTACAGACATGACAGTAGCAACATGAGCCCGTCTGAGTTCGCAGGCCTTTGTGAGGGACATAAACGTCCATAGGATTTTGCTAACATCCTGTGCCACGGATCAAGCCAACATTACCGTCTGGTGCACATGGAAGAGCTCAATTACATAACTTAAGACTTTCATTAGCCTCTCCGCTCCATTGAGTTCTCTGGGAAAGGTCCAGATGTGACTTCATGAAGGGCCCTCTCTATGCAGAGCCTGTTCGCTCTGTTCCGCTATGCCCCCCTTCTCCATCCCTGCAGCTGTAAGCACTCAGAGAAAGAGCAGGGAGAGAGCGGGGAGGGAGGCTGAGTGCTTTATTAAAAAAAATCAGACACCCACCTAGACCCCCCAATCTCCCTTCAAAACAGTCCCAGCCCCACCCAGAGCAGGCCTATAGTCCCCTTCTCTCCCATAGGTCTTCTAAAGTAGGCCAATAAGTCTTTTAGCATGTGGTCTCCCTGTCAGCCCTAGGTGGCTGACTAGACAGGCTGCTGCTCCAGGCGCGAGGGCAGGAAGTGGGAGCCGGCCAGGAAACACTTTCTGAGAGGCTGCCCGAGTAAATAACCCTCCCCCTTCAGCACCCATGCTCACACACACATATGTGTTTGTATGCTCATACACATTTGGATGTGTTTACATATGCAGCAGACATGTACACACACACACACACACACACACACACACACACACACACACACACACACACACACACACACACACACACACACACACTTGATGCGTCACATCCAGAAACAGTGACGACCTTTTACTGGGAAATACTATAAATCTGGATGGCACTGTCTTACTGTTAATATGATGATGGTTTTGGGATGACGATAATTTATTTCAGGCTTTTGGTTTGGCGGAGACCACAATACCCTTTTAAGATTGAAAACTGGAAATTGTTAAGAGCCTTCTAATCAAATTAATGGCTGTGTTGTTTGATCGCTTGTGTGCAAAGCATGAATTTCTACAGCTGCGTGTGCGCCACTGTGGAACGTCATACCAAAGTCCTATGCCAAAACAACAGTTTCTCTCTTAAAGGCGTAGTTTGCGCTACGTATTGCAGGCATTTGATATCCAAAACTCTTTGACTGTGTGACTTTGTGTCTGAGTATCATGGACATGATGGTTTTCCAGAGCAGGGCAGCTGTTTGTGTGACTCTGTGTTTCTGGGAAGACAGCGGACACAGGTGGGGAATCAGTTAAGGGCTGTGATTTATAGAGATCTCCTTTGCCTTGCATTGTGCTGTGGCCTTCCTCTGGGCCTCAGCCTGCCCTCACACATCATGTTCCCCCTCTCGCCTGTTATTTCGTGTCTCCGATAACAATGATGCCTGATCCTCTGTGTGGAAAAGCCAGATGAGTTTCCCTTTGAGAACAAATTTATTGTTTCCCAGCAGAGAGCTATTGTGCAGTTGGTTTAGACTGATTCTTGGGTAGAATCAGACGGAAGAAGAGTTGTTTTTAAAGCGTGCTGGGGCTAATCCAACTCAAGTCTTGTCAAAGCAGGTTTCAAATCCTTGAAGGCAAATCCAAATCACATCTCAATAAGCAAATTGCATGTCTTTCGGGAATAAATGCTGACAAATAAGATTACCATTGAAGTTGGATTTGCACATTTTCCTTTGAAAGACGGGTTAAAAGTGTTTCCTAAATAGCTGACACCAAGTTTTTTGGATGCATTGACCTAATTATTAAATACTTAAGGTGGCCATGCAAGGTCTGTCTACTGTGGTACACATTAATTTCCCAAGCTTCACTGGAGTCAGCTACTTGAAAGTCACATTGAAACAGCGGTTAGAAACAGAACATGTGGACAAGGATGATCCTAATACACACCTCTGACCCAGGATGCCGCTCTGCTACCTGCTACGATGCACAAGCCAACGACAACTTTACATGATATGCAGAGTTAGCTAGATACCCCAAATCACATTTGATTAAATGTATGCTCAACGTAGTTTAAGATTAATAATCAAACGTATTTTACCAGTAGACAGAAGACAGTTATATATGAAATGTCACACATGGTTTTTGAAGTGAAACAACTAGCACATGGATCCAGAATTACTTAAAATATTATTAATTATTAATATTATTAATATTAAATATTTTTTCTGTGTCTTTTGTGACAAAACACATTTAAATGTTTAGCTATGAGATGCTAAAACATAGTGTAACAGTAGTGCCAGCAAAGTTAGTACCAGTTACACTTATACAGTGTAGTCTAAAGTCCGCAGACATTAGCTGCCATAAGCTAGTTAGCGATTACACCAGAACAAGTAAGGCTGTAGCAACAAAACTCCTGAGTGTATGAAATTGAACTGGGGTGTGTTTTATTGCTTATAAATTCAGCTTCTCAACTGTAAAAGAAAGATTGTGTTATTGTGCTAGTTCTCGCTTTAAAGCCACCATTATTCAGCATGGCAAAGAATGAAGAAGAATATGGGATAGCATGCTGGAAGTATGGTGTGTTTACTTTTTATTTTACTGGGATGGTGACACATTAGAGGACAAAAAATGAGTGGAGATGAAAATGCCCCCATCTGTGATGCATAAGGGGTCACTTAATGGTGTGAATACGGTGTGAATCATATGCGGTGGCTTTCACAGTCACCAGATCTCAACATGGTTTAACACCGACATTTTAGACAGTGCTCTCCAACACTATCATCAGAACACCAAATGAAGGAATTGCTTTTGAGTTCAAGATTGTTAGTTTAGCTTTTAAAAGTTATCTAACATTAGTCTCAGTTTCAGTCTTGAGTTGTGTAAAGTCTCAAGTTGCTATTTTTGTGGTTTTTGTCTGATTCACACCTAACTTTAAACTCTCACATCTTCAACTGTGGACCCACTTAAAGCCCACTTCTAATAATAATCATCTTAATTTGAGTCAACTGTCAGTCTCTGATAAAGTTTACAGATCTCAGACTAAAACTGTACACTGAGTTTAAGATTGTTGATTTAGTAATATCCTGACACCACCATTACTCAAGGCCTTTGTGTAAAGTTGCGCTCTAATCCTATTTTCCTGCCTACCTGTGTGGTGCATGTTGCAGCAGGTTAGGCGGGCCTCGAGGGTGAGCGCAGGACAGGAGCGAGCTTGACATGTTTCAGGCCGAGGCCTTATCTCGATGGAAGACTTGCCTTAAGAAATCTAAGCTGCAAGTCAGACTCTTCCAAACAATCTGTGTTGTGTTTTTACAACTAAATTCCTCAAATATGAGGAGCCCCACGCACGTCCCCGAGGGAACCCAACTTCAACTGTTAAAATGTGCCTTTCCTTATGAGCCAAAGCATGCACGTACACGCATACGTGCATGTTCCTGTGTGTTCTTCCAGTGTGCACGACTGGGTGTTTCAGTGTGCTGTGTCCTAGTGTGTGGGTGTGAGATCTGCGGTTTCTCACAGTCAGTTCTTATCTTCGTCTCTCTGAGCCTCAGCCAGATCATTGTGAAATACAGAGAGAGAAAGATACAGAGTTCACTTTTAACTATTCCCTAACCTCCCAAGGCCAGATATCGAGGGCTTGTTTACAACTCAAACAACAAAATGATACAGCCATGGTTATATTAGTGGGAGGGTGACTTAAGTCCACTCTTCTCTGTGTCTCACTATCTCTTTGTTTTTCAAGCACTCAGTGCCACTTTACTATCAACTTTTATGGCCTTGAAGTAGCGTGCACCTTATCATGTTTTCACCATTTCATCATTTTAATGTCATTTTTTTCATCAACATCATGTGACTGAGCTGAGTATTAGATCACAGATAGAAGACGATCATCTGTGCACAGCGCAGACTTGGCCTTGATACTAGACGGAGCAAGGACTTCCTGTAAAACTATCACTGATGTCATCTTTGTCTGCTTATACCTCTGCAAGGCCTGAGTGACTCAGAGTGGCTGGTTAGTCAGTTATACAAGCTCATGGTCCAATGCATTTTTCTGTAGGAGGGCAACGGTGTAGAAGTGTGTTTATTAGTAGGAATATGTGTGTGTGTGTGTGTGTGTGTGTGTGTGTGTGTGTGTGTGTGTGTGTGTGTGTGTGTGTGTGTGTGTGTGTGTGTGTGTGTGTGTGAGGTCATAAAAATCAGTAGTGAACTGATGAGAAACTGAAAACTAAGTTTAAGAAGTGAGAAAGAGGTTGTTTTCCAGTGCCACTACCACCAGAGGAAACAGATGCTGCAAAACAAAACTGAGAATCATGTGTGAGGGAACGTGCTGTTTTTAGCTTTAGCATGCTTCAGTGGCTTTAAGCTAACCTCATTCACTATCAAGCATCACACACCGACGGAAATGTGCTGTGTAGTCTCTCCTCCAAATGTCATGTACTGTAATGCACTTTGTGGTCGTGGTGTGTTTGTGAAAGAAAAATGTCCACAACCTAAGTCATATTTTCATATTTTCACCACCATATCTACAAGTAATAATAACATTTTACTCATAAGATCAAGTGCTAAGATCTGGCAACATGGAAGCATTGCTAAAATGCAACACGAGAGATACGAGCATGTTTTAAATAAACTCCCAGGTTAGCCAGACTTATCTGGAGGGAAAACTTAAAGTGGATGGTAAAATAATTACCCAAACGTCCATAATACTTCAAATACCAACTTGTTCGTCATCTCTAATCCCGCCATTCTTGCTCTAGTTGTGCACACATAGTTTCTTTTGTGCGGTGTTGGATTATTACTGACATTTCAGGTCTGTTCACTTTTGGTTTTACCTCCAGATAAAGTGTTTTTAGTTTTGACCCAGGAGTCTGGACCCCAGCAAGCAGCTATGAGATGATTACTGGGGTAGGAAATGAGAAGAAGCAAAATTCTATTACACAAAATGATGTTTCATTTTGCCATGTTGTAGGCACATATGCTATGAGGGTTCACAAGTAGAGATAACTTTGTATTGAGGGATCACAAAAAAGCTCGGGAACTGGTGGTTTAGATGATCTGGCTTCTCTTTTGGCTTGACTGATGTTTCTTGCCTGTCAGATTCTATTTTAGTGATGTTGCCATGTTCCCAGAACTCAGCAGTGACTTTGGTGAGGATGGTTTTATCATAACTGATTAAAATGATGGCCAGAACTTCAAAAATAACCAAGTTATAATAAACCAGATTTATCCTGTAAATAAGTCAAATGCTGAACAGGTGATGCTCTGCTAATGGAGGCCACTTTCCTCCCATCAGGCCACGATGGTGGGAGTCATGAGACAGGAAGAGCTAAGTGACTCACTCGGCCCAGTGGACCAGAAAACCAAAGCACAACAGTGTCAGGTTCGAGACAGGCTCTCCCATTGGTCACTCCTCATCTCCTGTTTCCAGCGGGCCAGTCCATGTCATTAGGAAAAAGTCATCGCTTGTCCATTAGTGCGAGGCTCAACGAGAGTTTAGTAGCTCTGTGTTTGTTTTTCTGTCACACTAAGAAGTGGAAGGGTGTGTTTCCACAACCTGTCAGATGGCCATCACCAGTGCTCTCCTCTGAAGCCTCCTCACCTCTCTGCTCCTCTGCTCAACACATATGTGTTTTCTCTTCCTTTCTTTTAAAGGTCAAGGGTTGCCACTTAGCCCAAGGGAAGAAAAGCACATGTGACACTGGATCCTGGCAGAGCTAATGTCATTACTCAGTAAGCAGTGTGTCATAGCCTCAGTCGCCTAGATAATAGGGCAGCAGAGTGCCTGGGTTAAACCCACAGGATCAGGGAGTGGTTGAGACTGTTGTCTTTGTTGATCTGCAATCAGTCTCACTGTGACACATATGGCCATAGACCTACAAAGATAAAGCCAGCAGTTAAAATCACACGACTGCATGAAGTGGAGTGTTACGTATTCGGAGATTAGAGCAACGTGATTACTAAAATGCTAACTGCAAAGCTTGAAAGTTACTGCTAAAGCATGATCATCAGATGAGATATTGTATGAAATCTGTGATTTCCCAGAAGCATGTATGTATGGGAAATTAAGAGGCTGAGAATGAGACATTACCCATGTTGTTGCTAATGCGTAAGCTCCTGTATACCAGCTGCAATACAGTAGCTTTAGCTGGCATATTTAATTCTATTCTGTTCTAAAAGTAAAATTATCAATAAGCGAATGAAAGTGGCCACATTACTGTAATCTATATTGTTTTGTATTCAGAGGGTAAACTTCTCAAACAGTGAAATATGCAGTATACGCTACGGGCTGATAATAGTCAGGAAGGGATTACAGGTGGGATGAGGAGGCCCCTTGTTAACACAAATTATAAAACACATCCCCATAATTAAGTTAAGAATTTCAATATTTGTGAAAACAAGACTCTAAACTCCCCACAATTCCGATTGTGAAGTCTTGGGCACATCAGCCACAGAGCAGCAGAGTTAAAAGTTGAGTGCACACACAAGAGATGGAGGTGTACTTTCACTATGCAAAAGCGAGAAGTGACCTTTAGCAGCAGTGGCAGGGTTACGAGTGTCTCCTGAAACAGCAGGGTCAAAGGTTCGATCACTGTGACAGACACCTGTCTAGTCGAGGTCTGTGTTAGACAATGAACTCATACCTGTGGAGTCATTATAGGGTTTTTTTGGTAATTTAGAAAACCATGAATGATGGTAAATGTCAAGAATGTGACTTTCATTTGACTGTCACAGGCTGACATGTGACTCACTGTGCTACAAATGTCATTGCTGCTACACATAAATCTACTTGTTCAGTGTAGGAGAACAATCGGAGATTCTGCAAACTTTAATCTTTTTTGTTTTTTTACATTAAATATGTTATTAAGGTTAAAACAGACATAAACCAAAATATTGACCCAATACAATGTCCTGCAGTTTCCAAAAGAAAGGAAAAGATGTAGTCCAGCCTTTTGGGCAATGTCTTTATTCTCTTCCATCATTAGAGTTAGAAATGTAGTTTGATACCACTCTGTATAATTAATATGTAGTTGTAGACAGCAACCGGTTATCTTATCTTAGCATAAAGACTGGAAACAGGTGGAAAAAGCTAGCCTGGCTCTGTCCAAAGGTAACAAAATCCACTTTAATTCCACCAAAAACCAAAGTGCAAAAATGATAATTTGGGAGCAATTTCTTGACCAGGACCAGCTGCCAGGCAACCAGTAGAAACGGTGTGCGAAGAAATCGTCTAGCACATAAGCCCAGGTAGGATTGCAGTTTTTATTCTTTGGTTTTTATACAGGTTACACAAACCAAGAGTCAGGCTACCTATTTCCTCCTCTTTTCTGTGTTTATGCTAAACTAAGCTAAACAGGTGGTGTCTGTAGCTTCATAAGAGACATGAGAGCTGTTTATATCTTCACATGTAACTACCAGCAAGAAAGAAAATACTTCCAAAAATGTCAAACTATTCCTTTTAAGCTCAAGCAGTATGCACATTTCTTCCATGTGGGATTATGATCTCACAGTGGGTCAGTTTTTCACTCCTCAGATGGACATCTAATCTCTCCACTGACGTTAAAAGTGCAGTTTTTACTTGGGTGGATGTTTCAGATGCAGGTGTCTGAGCTGTGGTATGTGTGTTTGAAGGAGGTCAATCGTACCTCTCTGTTTCCCACAGACAAAGCAGCCTCTGAATACCCTCTCACCTAACCTCATCACTCATTGTTGACCTGAGCCCTTGTTTGGTGATTAATTCTCCCTCCCACATCACTTGTCACAGTGCAGATGATGCAGACCCATGCACACATGCATGCATGCAGCACTGCAGCTACCCTGCTCTCAGCTGTAAGTGTAGATAAGAAAATAGCACAGTTAGCACATCCAGCACTATTTGCTCACCTCTTTCTCAAACAAAGAGGTAAACCTACCTCTGATAACACACTTACAAAGTGTACATGCCGCCATATTCTCTTACTCAATCCTGCAGGTTAAAGGTGAATGAAGATTGGGCTCTGAGAGTAAAACTACACACCTGCTTTATCCTGTTGTGCAGGAAACAGTGAATGAACCGCAAGCCTGATCTGTGTCACTGCGCCGTTTCCATATGGGAAAGTAACCTGCTGCAAATTGTGATGAAGTAATGGAAGTTTTTTTTTTTTTCTTTTTTGCCACATATCAAAGAGCAGACAACTCCCCCCCCGCCCCACTACCCTCAGACCTGCTGCTGGAGGTTCAGAAACCCACTTCCTGGTACTTCTCATCTCAAGGTGCTTCTATTCACACACCGCACAAACAGGAAACAGTTCTCTCTCAGGTCCCTCACATTGCATGCAGTTTGAGCTCTTCTGAAAGGCAAGAAAGGAAGATGCGCACGAGCCGTAGTCACCTGATTTACTTTTTCTTTACATCTATATTAAAACCCCAAAGGCAGAAAAGTTTCAACGTGGCCTTCATCTAGACGTGCACTTTTGATGAAGTAGACAAAGTAGGAAAATGAGGAAATAGTTTTATATATTTTTGTTAGCCAAAGAGACATTCACTGACAAAGAAATATACACTGTTATCCTACATACTGGAGGTAGAGATATCCAAGTAGATTTATTTGGGATTTGTGAGGGGTAGTGCTGTGTAAAATGTACTGTCATCACCTATCACAGATATACAGAATATAACAACCCATTCTATTTAACAGTAATATATTACAGCTGGGGGCTCTGAGACCCCAGACAAAAACATTCTTACAAACAATTGTCAAAAAATGTTATGTAAAGCATTAAGCTGAAACAGCAGTGTTCATCCACCCCTGCTCTTTGCTCTGATTAAACATGAACTTTTTGTGCTCTTGCACATGCAGTGGCGCCCTAACTGTGTAACAACGTGACAAAGATACATATTCTATTATTAGTACGGAGTACATTAGTATAACCTTCTGTTGCATTTTGGCTTCTGCTGCCAAGTCTGTTGTTGATTTATGCTTTAAAATGAAATGATTTTATTTATAGTTCGTCCAGAACACATTGGTTTTGGTTTTGTTACCCATATGAGGGATTTTTAACTTGCTCCTTTTAAAGAATGTGACACAGAATGAAACAATATGATACAGTGACTAATCATCCAAAACTTAGTCATAACCACCTGTGAACATTAAAAAGCAATATTTTTAGGCTGCTTCCGCCAAACTTGTTGGTATGCAGAGGGGTACCTGAAGTTACTCTGGGCCCTGAAGTCAGATTCAGACTCTCAGCAGGAAGGTGACTTGTTCAAAGATGGGGCTGGAGGGTGGGTGGGTGGTTGGTGGGAGTAAAGGAAAAAGACAAGAATCTACCAGGGCCAGGTTCTCTGGAATAAAGCAACAAGGGGGCCTCCATGGGTCAGCTGTGACGGGTCAGCACCCACCATTGTATAGAGGGAAGGGAGTTCCTGTTCTGGCTCCTTTTTGCAATCTGAGAGAATATAAACATGGACAGACGGAAGTGTCCAGAAAGCAAGGAAAAGCAGAAGCAGTGTGGATGTTGAGGGTAGAGTATAAAAGGAAAGCTACAGTATGTTGTTACTGAAATCAAATACCGCTCTGCTTGTATTAATGGTTGAAAAGATTGTTATCTCCATTTATTTTCTATGTTAAAATACATAAAGTAGACCACATGGGGAAACTGTGCTAGATAGTTTGATAATTATAACAATCTGACAATCTAGGGCTCAATTGTTTACCCTTTTCTTACCAGGAATGTCCTCACACACTAATCGATCAGCTCACATGTAATCTCAGGATCACTGATCAGGTCATAACCTCACCATATCACACTTTTTATTCTTGGAATAAAAAAAGAAATATTGATTCCACCCAGATCAATATTTCTGTTGAAACCAGGAGCTCCGTGTCTTTGCGTAACCAAACCTGCTCAACCTGAGTTTGATCATCCCCAGGTCAATACCCCTGACTGCTCTCACCAATCAACTTCCACCACAGCGAAACTCCCTTTAGTTCTGCCATCATGCACACAGAAGCACAGCCAGCAGGCCTCTTGTCTTCCCATTTTTTGTTTGATTTTACTTTTAAATATTATATTGGTAAGCATGATTTGTCACTTTATATAAAGTGTGGGTGTTCAAAGTCTGACAGTGACATATGTTGTTGTCAAGGAGTCAGTCAGTTAACTGTAGATCTACAACTTAAGCTCAGTATTTATTATCATTTTGGCAAATTGGCATGATTAAGAGTATGCTGAATTAGCTATTAGAAGTTCCTGTCTACAATGCATTAGTGAATGTTTGCGCAACTATCACTGGGCTACTTTGATTCTGAAGAAAACTTATGAACCTGATAATTCTCAGGCAAGTTCTTAAGGTATAAGGAGCTTCTTTTTTTCTCTAATATCTAAGCAGATTTATGGGGCACAACTCTCGGTCTGAAAAGCTCTGGTAAGGAACTTTGACACAGCTGCCTTGCAAAACAACTCAAGTCCCTCAAGGCCTCTACTATGCAAATGTTAAAATAGCTGGTCTCTTCTGATGCCAACCAAAATGAGGTCATGAGGGGTTTAGTTTGAAGTTGGAATATTATTTAACCTGTTCATTTTTTAATGCATTTGATCTTAATCTTCATTATACAAATGAAAAAGAATGTGATTTTTAACCCCAATATTTGACAGCTTTTGTAGCATCATGCATCAAAAGTGTGAGCTGTTAATGTGCTGGAGCATCTAAATATGCTTGATTTCCTATAACAACCCTTGAACACAATTCATTACACAGTTTAACTTTTCCAAAAATATGGGGTTTATTGACTTAACTGCAATCAGTACTTACAAAAAGAGAGAAAAAAAAACAGGTTTTCATATAAACTCACAGAAATTACTGTAGTGGAAAAAAAAACATGGCTGAAAAAATACATTCAACAGTTTTACTTTCTTTGTGTCAAAATCTGTCCACCTCTTCCAAACACGTGAAGGCAACACAGAACAAGTGACTTAAAAATTCATCGTCCTCCATTATCAAATATAAAAGGCTACAGATGCCTTAGCTACCTGGAATGTATTCAGTGAGGCACTTCCAATGGTCATGAGGGGGGGGGGGGGCAAGCAAGTGCATCAAGCATCCAATCAAATTAAAAGAAAAACTAAATAAACTTTCCTCAACCCATTTGGTCACAGCTATTGCTTGTAATAAAGAGACTGGGTGTAAGAACATTACTGACAGAAGACATTTTAACACTCTTCTAAACCAGTGATGCGAGAGGTCTTTTAGCACCCCTTTACTTCTGCCATCAACCCAGGTACTGTGAGAATACTTCTCTTTAAAGTCGGGACAAGATCAGAAACAAAAACAGACGAGTTGAATCATTGTGATAACAGTTAGCTACTGTTACTGTCAGATTATTGTAAGGTGTGCGGGGGGGGGGGGGGGGGGGGGGGGGGACACATCAGGAATGAATACAAGCAAATCTTGTTTAGATGGAATTGCAGTCCAATAAGAGGGAGTAAAGAGAAAAAAAAAGAAGGTACAATAAATAATCAAAACGCAAAACATCTTTTTTTGCATTTTTTTGCTTTAAATTAAGTTTCATTTTGACAAAGTGTAGTTGCAGAACAAGTCATTGAAGTACAATATATTAAACTGTGAAAAAAGGAAAACTGACAAAAACGTCTTCACAATCTTTAGATTAATATGGAAGATCATAATTTAACATAAAAGAAAATATATTCTATTGTTCATTATCCAGATAAATACAAAACAAAATTAACAAAAAATGCATATGATCACCAATAAATATGTTTTGATAAGTTAAATAAGCAGTGACAAGAAAACCTTCTGTCTGGAAAGTTTTTCAAATAATAATAACCGTAATAATAACATTAATAAAAAATAATTATCAAATAAAGAAAGCAAAAAGGGATGTAATGAGTACAGAGAGTGCTCCTCAGAGCAGGCTTTTAAGTAGGGGAGAAGTAAAGTAAAATAGCTTGGAGATCCGATCTTGTCAAGTTGCAGGATGTACAACTGCACCATGGGAATGCTGGAATTCCCCCGGATCGGTGAGGATGAAGGGAGGGAGGCAGGGTTGAGAAGCGGGACAAAGTCTTACAGGTTTAATGATCAGTTTGATATCAAGACTTCCTTCCCAACAAAAAAAAAAAAAAAAAAAAAAAAAAAAAAAAGCCAGTGACCAGCAACAGGAGGAGAAAACTCAGAGGGGGGAACATAACCAACTTCCAGTTCAAAGTCCTTCCTGCAGACTCACCCAGTCCACAATTACATAAGACGGGGATTGAGAAGAACCGTGACAGGGGGGTGGAGGGGGGGGGGCAAATGAGAAAGAACCAAAAACAAACAGTAGTCCATTCACCCTAAACACATGCAGAAACCGCCCCAGGCACTTTTTTCTTTTTTTAAAAACTATTCATATCTTTTCAGGGTCTGTTATTTTTTTTTCCTTTTGTCTTAACTCAGTCTGTAAAAACGGCTGCGGTAGATCTACAGTTACGTTAGTGAGCACCCTCTAGCTAGCTCGGGGGAAGTGGTATCGTCAGGGAGGGGAGAACAAGGGAGGGGGGCTGGGGGCTAGTGCAATGCACTCCCCTTTCCAAGGCCACTTGTGCTGCTACACATTCAAGAACAAATGAAGAAGAAAGAAAAAAAAAGGAGAAAAAAAAACAAGTGGCACTTGGCAAACAGTCAATTCTTGTTCTCATGATTTTCATTGTTCAATTTCCTCTCCTTTTTGGCACTATGACACATGGCAGGTTACTTTTTAAAACTTGCTGTGTGGATTAACCGGGATGAAATGATAATTTTAGTTCCCTTAATTGACTACATCCTTATAATGCTAACAAGAAACTAACACGGTGTGTTGTGTAAGGGAAGACAGGGAGGCTTAGGAAAGGGGCAGAGGTAGAGGGGAGTGCCGTGTTCTCTTTGTGTCATCAAACTTAAAGTCATTGGTGGGTGCGTGCAGTTTAGTCGTCAGAGATGGAGAGGCGGCTGAAGATGGGAAGGCGGCGGGTGGTGTCCAGCGTGGGGGACTCAGAGCCACTCAGGCTGCCTCCACAGCTGCTCTGGTAGCCCTCTTGGTCTGACAGAGAGTCAGGAGGGCTGGATGGAGACTCGAACATCTGAGGGGACTCCAACATGGGTCTGAAATAGTAAGGTGTGCCTGTTGGAGAGGGAGGTGCAGGGGTGTTGGGGTCTGTGCCTAGAGGACCAGCACTGCGGCTGGCCCCAAACAGGCTGGCCAGCTCCTGGCTGGAGTAGGTGAAGGGGTTACTGCTGGGCCAGTCGGAGCCTTCATCAGGGAAGAACATGGGTGGGGGGGTGACCGAGGTGGGGGTGTCTCTCAGCCCAGCTGAGCTGGAGAAGCCTGCAAAGCTGTAGCTGTGCTGCAGTCGAGGCTTCTCTATCTTGTTGGAAGAGTTTAGGGGGGAGGAATGCTGGGGAGGTCCACGGCGCTCCTCAGCATTGTGGATGAAATGGCAGCGAGGCCCATACGGGCAGAAACCGATGGTGTGGAAGGTGCGGCACAGCTCAGTTTTGTATTTGGGATGGCGGCTCAGGCTGCGCAGTTCATGGATTCCATGAGCAAATTGGCATTTGTCGCCATATTTGCAGGAACCGTTCTCCTCAAAGGGCCTGCAAAGCTCCGTCTTGTATCGGCTGGAGTTCACTTGGCTGCTGCCGCTGGTGGGGCTGGCTGGGCCCAGGCACTTGTTGATGAGCCTCTCACCTGTCTCAGAGAAGGAGCGGTCTCGAGGGCGGTTCTCCTTGTTGTTGCTGGCATTGCCAACCCCTGAGATGAGTGAGGAGTGGTCCGCTGCCTTCAGGCTGTTCAGAAACTGGTTCTGGCTGAACTTTGTGCTGCTGACAGAGTGCCGCCGCTGGTACACACCTCCCACCGAGGGAGATCCCACCGCTTTCCTGTCCAGCAGGGCTCCGGTGGGGCTGGAGATGGGCACATTGGTGCCAGTGCAAGGGACAGACATGGGATGAGGGGCACCCAGGTTGTTGTTGTAGCTGAGCAGTTTGTTGTTCTGCAAAGACACAAAGAAAAACACATTAGCACAACCAATCTACACATTCTCAAAATACTGAGAGTTAATGTGGTCCTGAATTTCAAGAGAGCTGGTGGGCTAGAGAGAAAAAAAATCCACAGCCTCCTCTTGCATGACTGTTCTTTTTGGCTCTGACAACATGAGCGGATACAGGCCTATAGAACAGCAGCTGGTTTGGCAAGTTGCCCTGGATAGGAATGTGTGCCTGTTTAGTAAATGGAGCAGCAGCACATGAGGCCAGTGGGCTGCTAGTGGCTACAAAGAGGCTGCATCATTTGAAAGATAATGAAAGTGGCCAAGCATCCTGCTGAATTAGAGGGGAAAACTGGTCTGCTGTTCAATACACACCCAGACTACAGGAGATGACTGGTTAGTCACTGATTTACATGACTATTAAAGCCAGCAGAGAATAAAACCTAGCGACCACAGCTTAAAGTTTCATAAGAAAACTGAAAACACGAAAATGTAGGCAAAGCAGTGCAGCGACGTTACCTAACCGGAGAGCCGTCACCGTTTAAAAAACAAAATCACACAAAAAAAGTTATTTCCCTACGGATTTTAACGTGAAACGCGGTTAATTACATAAAGGGTTTTACAGGAGCAGGAGAAGGTTAAAGCCAGACAAATCTGGTCAATGATTAGCGAGCATGTGGCTGCTTTGTGAGAAGCATTAAAAGTGGCGCAAAACTGCCTTCATTTAAAGAAAGATGTCATGAGTTAAACCGAAGCTCACTCTGACAGCCGCTTGCCCTCGAAAGAGCAGCGTAACAGGTAAGCGAAACCATAAATATTAACTTAGCTCATGTGGCACATGTTGAATATAAAAACGTCAAAAGTTTAACACTGCAACAAATGTTAAGTTAGTGTTACCGCCAGACTTCGGCAACACGTTTAAACACAAATGAAGCCTGCGACGACGATTAAAGAGGAAATAACGGGCGAAGTCAAACAGTGGACTCAGAAATGAAACGATAAACAACAAAACAACAAAACAGCGCAGCCTCCGCACAAGCGTCCCGGCAGAGGGCCGCGGGCATGCAGCTCATCATTCCTCCACAGCGGCTAACTCACGGCTGCTAACAGGCTAACAAGAGCTCACTTTACTGGAAAAGACGAGAGAGAGAGAGAGAGACAAAAAAAAGTTTTGAAGCTACCTTGTTCATTACTTCGAAGTCGAAGAAAGGCGTTACCACGGCTGTGGTCATCTTTGCAGCGACCAGACTCAAGTCAAAGTAGGAAAAAAAAACTGCTTGTTAGAAAGTTGCGCAGGTCTGCTGAGTTTCTGATTTGCAGCTCCTGTGTATTTTTGACCCTGCAGAACTCCCCCTCTGCCCTGCACCAGCCCCGACATTTGCTTTATAATCCTTTTGCAGGAGGAGCCTCAAGCGCTGGGCGTTAACTTTCAGTTAACTTTTTTTTTTCTTCCTCTTCTGCGGGACAAACTTGCATTGGTTTGACAGTTTGTTTGAGATTACTACTCTGCTACACGCAGTATGAATACTAAACAGCTGTAAGCTTTTGTTTCTGAGAAACATGCAGTGAAAATGAGTCAGTTTTAAAATGTATCTGTGCAGTAAGGCAGGTCATTAGTTTACCAGGGGAGTGCAGACACATAAAAAGTGACTTATTAAAGTGAGAGATACTGTACATGCTCTGTTTATCAACTTTGTCAGAGGAATTGTGTCTTCACTGTAATGTACAAATAAATAGTGTAAAACCCAATAAATAAAAGCAAGTTACTCTCAGTAAATTTTAAACCCTAGTTGCAAAGAGTAGGCTACAACTTTATTTCCTTGTTTTTCTTAAGGAAATCTGGTTCTTAAACAGTCTGGAGTTGTTTACTGAGAGGCACTGCACTATCCTCAGGGTTCCAGCTACCATCCACTACTCTGTAATTAATTTACTCTTAATTGCTGGACTGTAACGTCACTTGTGGGACTTTCCGGTGAATTCAGGCAGCCAGGGCTTTTAACTCTTTCCTGACCACAGTTATTTCCCCCTCAAATTC
Organism: Trachinotus anak; assembly: GCF_046630095.1. Lineage (NCBI taxonomy): Eukaryota > Metazoa > Chordata > Actinopteri > Carangiformes > Carangidae > Trachinotus > Trachinotus anak. The sequence continues at coordinate 10,185,663 of NW_027273866.1, read as the reverse complement.
TTATTCTCTCTCACTGTTTCCACCACTGTTCATCTCCTGTTCCTCATTAGCAGGTATAAAAGCTCCGCTCTCCTGAGCTGGATGTGTGCATGGATGTATGTGTCATTTCATCAGGCAGGCGATAACCTGATACACGAGTGATCTCACTGAATTCAACCACAGCCTGTCACAATGACACATATAGAAGAGCCTGACTGCAGACAGTGAAACCTATACAAATCTATTGTGGTCCATCTATTTCCTCCCTCCCTCCCTCTCGCCCTCCAAATCCATGACAGAGCAGCCATCGGCCATGTGCAGAGTCAATGTCAGGGTTGGGTTGCAATAGTAAAGAGAAGAGGGAAAAGAAAGGCAGGGTTGGGGGAGAAGAAAAGAAGCAGTTAACAACAAAAAAAAAAAAAGGGTTGGAGGAGGGGATGATGGCGTGAGGGGGAGATTTATGGGGGACGTTTATTACTACACAGCACTGCCCCAGGGAGGTGAAGGAAGAGGGGTGGGGAGAGAGAGGCAAAACATTCCCTTTCCCCTTCCTCTTCTCTGCCTATACAGGAGCCACACAGGGGGTGGAGAGCTTTGTCTCACTGCTAGCAGCCACAGAGGAGGCCGGCGAAGTTGTTTTTGCACTAAAATGTTGAATTTAGTTGAGATTGAAAAGACCAGATACACAGCCTGGGTGTATCTCTCAAACAAAGTTCTTTCATAAGCTGACCTTTAAGAACTGCAATGTAATGTTCCCCATGCATTAAGAACAGTAGATATGCAAACGCTGAGTTATTCTGGACCCAGCCAGAGAGGAGCGAGGGTGTGTGTTTTAACATAAAAAGAGTTTTTACGAGCCATGGCTGCGTGGAGTAATCTCCCCCTGGAGTGCTTTCACAGACGACAGGGTGGGATGACAGACTTGCTGGAAATCACGTCTGCAGTTCAAAGGCCCTGCCACTGATTGATTAAGTGGATCAGATCGATTGTTTTCCTCTGAGGAATAACTATAGCAGGGAAGTAGGAGGGGAATTACAACATATTTCTTTTTTTCAGCAATACAGAAATCTGTAGCTGGTGTGAAATGACTTAAAAGACTTGTAATGTCACACATTAAACAGAATCAGAGCAAGAGTTTATTTAAGCACAGTTAATGCACCATGGACTGTGATGTTGGAGCTGGAAATTTCACAGCAGATACGCAGACCAGATTTGAACTCCTCAAGGTCAGCAGGGCTCAAAACTCAACAACAAACCACTGACTCTGATGGAAATGTCTTTTTTTGCTGGACCTTGGCCTCAAGAAGCCTCCTACATTGCAGTTGTTTACTTTAATACTCTCAGATGTATCATGCCTGCTTGATATTGTGCGACTCAGTAATCCTTCCAGGTTTAGGAGGAGGCACCTGTTTCCTGCCAAAGTGAAAATTTAAAGAAAAAAAATCAGGCTGCTCTCTCAGGGGAAAATGTCAGATATGTTCCTGTTTTAAAGAAGCAGACAGTAAACCCCCATAACTGACATGACTTTGACTGAGTTCCCTGCAGAAGTTTGCTCACGCCCCTTGACCTTTAACTTTTTAACTTTTTAAAATGTGGTTTTCATAAGAGGGTATGTTAGCTAAGATGCATTTGCTGACTTCCATGCCAAATCCCCGTAGTCTTGTGATTCAGCAGTTATGAACTATGTTCTTCTTTGAAGACATTAAGGAAAACTTACTTTTCTAGTTGAGACCAGGTCACCAAATGGGATCTACTGGGATTTTAGGGTGTAGTCTGAATTATATTTGTTTAATCACAATTGTTCATCCAACAAACTCAGTATTTTCAATTTACTATCACATATATCAGAAAAAAGAAACAAATGGGAAACGTTTGGCATATGGAGAATATTTGATTGATTAACTGATTAATCAACCAATACTTTCAGCTCCAAGTATATTCATATATCCTTTCACAGTTTGTGAAAGTGCAGGTGGAGTATTTAGGAAGTTTGCCTTTCCAGTGATTCCATTGACTTCCACAGACAAATACAAAAGGAACAAACAAAATCTCAGCTCCTCAGGCAGGATTTTCCACTGGCTGTTGACAGAGCCGGCTTCTCTCTCCGGAGTTTATTTCTGAGAATTTGTGCTCCTCGAGGTCAGGGCTGTCCTCCTTTGGCTTGTAGGGCCCATCAGTCTCAGTAGGAGCTGCAGTCAGTCTCTCCTCAGCCTCTGCTGGATGGTTTGATTTCTGCCTCCTGCGCTGTCGTCTCTGATGACCTCTCCTCAGAAGGGAGGATGGGGACCAGGCTTGAGGTCACTGATAGTGTTTAAGTGGGCTGACAGGATGTTAAATTTTTATCTATCTGAACTAGAGATGAAAGAAGTCATAGAGAAACACATCAAATTGGCTGTGGTGACTGCAATGGCGGCAGCCTACTGCAGTTCCCCCTGACAAACAACAGAGGGCAGAGTTCTTTTCTTTTCTCTGTCCTCTGGTTACACCGCTTCCTATTTACTCCCCTCACTTTGTGAAGTATTTAAAGTGTCCCTATGTTTGCCTACAGCATAAATTTAGATTATCAGAATGTGTACACCTTGACTGAGAATTCAAAATAAAAGATTACACAAGCAGGTTTAGCTCAGTCAAACACAACTCTTTCCTTGTGTGGCTTTGAGGGGAATTAGGACTCAGCACAAACCTGTGTCTTGTGTAATCAGTGCTTGCAATGACACACTAACTTACTGGCCTTGTATGAAGCAAAGAAACTTATCAGATACAAAACACAAATGCTCACACAAGGTGTGTGGTAATCTCAAGCTGTGCTGCACCACATCCCACTCAGGGTGACCACAGATTCATTAACAATGTCTAAAAAGGAGGAATAAGAAGTATTTTTACTGCTGCCTGGTACATATTATGTGGTCATTGGTTGTTGATGAGTATTAGTGACTTAGCTGTTTGCCATAAACTGGCATGAAGTTAATTTTCCAGCTGAAGTATCTGTTTTGGAAGAAACAGCCCCCTCACACACACACACACACACACACACACACACACACACACACACACACACACACACACACACACTTACATTTTCAATTTCTTAACAATGAAGGATATTATGAGAAACTGTAAGTGGAACATCACAGCTTCTCTAGAATTTTATTTTTTAATCTTTAATCTTGCAGTAAAAATATGACCAAATTATTATGTCAATTACAAGCAAGCATGCAAGTGATGGAAAATCCTTTACTTATCTACATGTCGCCTCAGTGCAGTGTAAACATGTAACAAGTAAAAGTACACTATTATCAGCAAAATGTGCTTTAAGTATAAAGAGTACTCAGTATATAGAAAAAAGGCCCTTGTGAGTGTTCTGTCATATATTTGATCATTTAATCATCATTGAGGTGGAGCTAATTTTGACTAAATAATGTACTGGCACTTTAATCTGTTACAACTCAGCATATTTTGTGTTTAACTTGTAATCAGCCTTATATCTCAATATCGTATTCTAAAACAGTAAAATGAATGTAGTGGAGTTAAAATTGTTTACATTTCCAACCAAATGTAGCAGAGTGTAGTAGCATAAAATAGAAATACGCAAGTAACATCCAAGCAATTACAACAGTGCTTCAACTTCAAGCATGATGTCCTATAAAAAAAGACATAGATTACTTAATAGTCCTATAACTTCCCATTTTTCCTCAGCATGTGGGCACATCTTTCGAAATACTGCCAGAACCATCAGCCTGCTGATTGTTGAGCAATCAGCAGGCTGGATACCCCAGCAAACTGAACAAAATTTTGATTTCTTTTTTGCCTTTATTGACAGGACAGTAGAGAGTGACAGGAAAGGGGGGGGGGTGACACGCAGGAAAGTGTCAGGACGGTCGGGAGTCAAACCGGCCCTCAGTTGCTAAGAGCTTCCGCTCATGTGGTACGCGCCCTAACCACTCCACCATCGGGCCGCCCGAAAGTTTGGTTTCTTGAATATGTTGTCAAGCATCAGTCCACGTTCGCTGTGACACTACGTGGGTTTTATTTCTGTATACATTCTCCTCCCCACATCCCAGTTTGTGTGATCCTGTTCTTGTCTGTATAAGCTTTGACAGCCAGGGCACCATGATTGCCTCCTTTCATGTCTCATGGCATGTTTGCCGAATTCATATGGGGAGCACTGTGGTCATCGTTCAGGGTGAAACTAGCCTCAGAGGAAGAGAGTTAGGGAGCGAGAGAGAGGCAGGGAGGGAGGAAAATAAGAACTAGCAGCGATTAATTGTGCATAAGAGTAGCCACAGCATTGTTAGTGGTGAACCGCCAACTGCTCTTGCTGATGTTGTTCCCATGAATCCCTCCAACTTGCCCATCCACTCACTTCCACTGCCCTTCATCTCACACTGGGTGGGATGCGGCATCAATGTGAGCCTTGGCTCATTCGGATAGCTCTGACATGTCACAGCATTACATGACCAGAGTTCAAAACAAACACCATCTTGGAAATGAAAGTCTTTTGGCCCCATCAATGCCAATTCGTAGCAAAACAGAAGGATAATGATGTTTTGGTTAAATACAAGGTCACAAAAATAGCAACAAAACAAGAGAGTGAGGGGTCAGCGTTTAAAGGAGATTTACTGCCCAGTTCTATGCTGACACGCCGGTCTCTAGAGGAGGGTTGTATTTAGAATGAAAGCCCAACTTCCTCTTCTGACTTCCTGACCTGCGTTTCCTGAGGGACAATCTTTCTGTCTATCCAGAGGGCTCATGGGAAGGGGACAGTTTGATTTTGCGCAGACACACTCAGTGACGAGAGGGTTAGGGACGCAGAGAGTGCTTGTTGTGTCCAGTTCCCCCTGGGCTCAGCGTGCCTCTGTTGGGGTCCGGACAGACCTGACCCTGGTCCAGGTGTCATGACCATGCGGCGGACGCTGAAACAAGATATTCCACAGCTCCTCACTCAACACAGGAAAAAATCAATGGGCTTTGTATAACGTCGGAACAGTGGAAAGCATTCTCTCACCAAAAAAATCCTGCCCCTGTCCCATCTGTCTCCATTCTCCAGCACTCCCAGACCTCACAACCAGCCCTGTGTGGTCACTCCTGGACTAGAATTACACAGTCCATGTGTCCAGCTCTGGACAATACACAAATCCAACCGCCCGTGTGACCCTGCCCACTTTTCTCACACTTCATCCCGACCGATTTATTGAATTGGACGTGCCTACTCTCCGGTTATTGACATCCCCCCAGTTGCTGTTGACGAGAACATGGGTGCATTTTGTGTTTGACAACAGCTCGCCAGTGGCAAATGATATTAGCTTTTGATGATGTGTGAATTGATGGAAGCGTGGTTTCGATTAAATGTTGTCAAGCTGCGAGAATAGGATCAGTTGTTTGTGAGCCGTCCTCAGTTGACCCAGGGCATACGGTGGTGTCAAATTCCTTCTTGTTGTCAGCGTGTGATGATTTATCATGAAAAACTTTGCTTTTATTTTTACTGCAGTTACTAATTTGAACCCTTTTTGGTGCCTGTCTTTATTGCTGGTAGAGTGCAACAAATTATAATCGTCTGCAGGCCATTTGTTGGATACAGCATTGCTTGACTTTTCTACTGGGTTTCATGGTTTGAGATTTTTGTTCCATGTTGGTAGTAAACTTTTGGTTAGTGCTTACAATATTATGAGGACCTTGAGAGTTTCTATGTTTCTCTTTTTCTGTAGTGCAATTTCTGATGCTAACACCAGTTTCTTACATCACATTCTTGCACCTGTACAAACACTGCAGATTGGTGCTGTGTAGTATTGCATACTGCTAATTGCTGTATTGTTTTGTTTCTGTCTGCGTGGTATGATGCCTATACAGTAGGTTTCTGTCATGTGTGACTATGTCTACGAATGTTTTCACTGTGTATGCTTAAACTTGTGCCCAAGCTGCAAGCCAATTTCCAGGATTAAAATCAATTAAAATCAATCAATAGTCATATTATCAATTAGGCAAAGTTGAAGTTTGTAAAACTTCAGCTGCAGTGTGTTGAGCTCCCTAGGCCACTGTAGCTCATGGTTTATTAGGAGACAGCAAGTAGTGTACCTCACCAAAAGCTGCAGGTGGGTGTAGTGGTGAACTCTGTGCTCTTAAATATATGGCTATCTTGAGAGCTACATGTGTTTGAGCTTCAGCAAAAGATTATTCATCTGTTAAACTGCACCTTCGCCTGTCCTCATGAGATGAAACTACTGCTCTTTTCTTCTCTGTGACCTGCCGCGACTCCCAGAGAGTCACATAAGCTCATGAAGTATATCCGTTCTATCTTTAATGGAAAATGATGAGGAAATGAGCAAAACTCAGGCTATGTGGATAAAGATCAAGGAGACTATGGTAGAAAGATTTCCTCGGAGGAATACAAAGGCTCAAACAGCATTTTATGTTCTCCAAGGGGCCAGAAAACATCACCATCTTACCTCTTTGATTGTAATTTTGCAAAAGCGTTCCCAATCACTCAAAGAAAACAACTCTGAAGGATTTTGTGTGATTACCCACAGTCCAAACACAGCACAGCCCAAAATAGAGTTTGATGTCCAAGATGAGTCTAAGCTGCTTCTTTTTTCAGCTTTTTTTTTTCAAAGACAACAACCCTCTGGGTCTTTGAGGCTGGTCCAGTCCAACTGCCCCCAACTGTTCCCCACTCCGCCTCTCTTTCTCCTCTACCCTCTTTCAGCTTTCTTCCCTGGCAGTGAAATAAAGTGCAGCTGTGTGGAGTCCTTTGGGCTGAATGAGAAGAATTAGCCCATTTGGTTGACTTTCCTGGCCAAAGCTATAATTTTCTGCTGCCAGGGCCTAACATCCAGTCCAGAGCAGTTCCTGGGCTCCAGCCATTTGTATCCATCAGGACAATGGAGATTGTCCCACAGCCATATACCACACAGGGGTCCAATTGCCAGTCTGCCAAAATGTGGAAGCATCTACGGGTCCTGACTTGAGTGCACCCAAGTCAGGACCCGTAGACTTGTGTGCACCCTAAACACTACCGTTTCGAAAAGTCAATTAGTCCATTTTTGAGCCTTAAAAATGGCCAGGTCCACTTGTTTCCAACACAAGGCTACTTGTTTCAGGAATTATGAAAATGTTGTTTTCTTCATGCTACTGGTGTATTATGACTCATTTCAAGGTAATGACACTAATTTCTTTAAGACTTCCTTAAACAGTAGAAACTCAGTTGGGAACAAGCAGAATTACTTTACTCCATTGGCACAGATTTTCCTTTAATTTAAGAACAATGCGAGCTGAAGGCTGAATATGAGACTAAATTACTTGTCAAGATAGATGTTTATTGTAATTTGACCAGTAATACGTGTGTCAGCAAGTTTTCCTGTTGGTGATGCGAAGCTTTAACAAGCAAAAACTGGTATGAATTATGCACTGAGTTTGGTTTTCGCTTTTGTGAGTGGTTTAATGTCATTAACATGCCCTTAGAAACATACACAGAACTGCTTGTGTATGTTTCCAGTAAGCACTATTAGTGTCACATCAGGCCAAAATGGCAGCCAATGTGACTGTGTCAGCCCTGGGGAGTACTCACATTATTGCTGTGTTGTGTGACAGCTGAATATGGAAACACTTCTTGCGCTTGTTAAATACTTTCTGGTTTGCCCCCTTTTTTTTTTTGCTTTGCACTCTTATAGGTTCTACAAAGTCTAGTAAAATGGAATGGCTTTCCCAGAAATGAAAGTTTATTGTCCCCCTCAGCCCACCCGACTCGTAAATAATGGCACATTTACCAAAAATCCCAAGCTGACAGTCCCCACCTTCATACCATTACCAGTACCACCATATGCCAAAACCGCTGCCAAAGTACACCCAAACAGTCTTCCTTTCTACTCATTGAAACCTTTCAATTGTCTGTTAACCGTGCTTACTCCACTAAAGCCCTCCAACTCAACACTTAGAGGGAAGAACACTCCAAATGCTGTTGGTGGGAACTGAACATGCACCTACTTCACCATTATTAGACACTTTGCAGCAAGAAATGGATTTTTAATAAGTCGGTCACAGAATGAGCTTTTGATACTAATTGTGCTTTCTTTGTCCAGCTTGTGCTTTTTAAATGAGAAAAAAAGAAGGAGTTTACTCTGCTTTCATGCTGGCTCGTGTTCACACGTACACTTAGAGAAGGATGCGGTCAGTTTCTATGTGAGACATTCATTGAGATCTTCTGAAAACGCCAACACAGAGTCAGCACGATCCAATAAAATCAAAGATATTATGAAGAGTGAGGATGAAATGAGTTCCACATGAGAAGAAACCCTATGGGGGGAAACCTATTAATATGTTTAATATGGTGACCTCAATCATTTATTTTAATAAAACCTCAGTGTTGGGCTGCACAGACTTGGCCTGCACAGCTGATTCCAGGCACCTGGGGAGTTTAACTTGACCTGCTTTGATCATCCACATTGGTTAAAATTATAAACAATCATGCTTTAATGTAATCTACAAAGTGTATGAATTCATGCAGAGACAGAATGGAACAGAGTTAGCAGGTGAGAAATTGATGTGTAGGTGGGACCATGGTAGAGTACAGTACTGGAGCTTCCAATGTGGGCAATTTTCTCAGTGCATGACTCACTGCATGAGCTGAGTGCACATTTGAAATACCGCAGAAAACTGTCACGACCTTCACATAAACATGCATGCACCTACAAACTCTCATATTGACTGATGACATCAGTGTTGACGTACACTTTGTGTGTTTACATTAGAAAATGAGACATTAGACTAATATCACATCCTGGGTTGAAGCTCTTGACTTTGGACTTTGTATGATTACATCTTTATAGGCGAGTGCCTCAGTTGACTCGAGCCAGAGGCTGTTGTGTTTTTGTCTGAGAGTCCTCACACACAGGATATGAATCTGTCATCTCTGGATCAACAGTTTCCATCACACTTGTGTCATGTGAGATGAAAATGTTATCATAATAATTTTCAGAATAAATGAGGGTTGAACACTTTGACACAATTAGAGTATGAAGAGCTGTGATATAATAATGTTAATACCCTTTTCTGAGGCCAGAAAGAGAGTCAGGCACAGAGTGGGTATTTGTAGAGCTCAGAATTCAGTCATGATTTATCTCCAAGGAGGTATCAAGGTCGGCGCCCTGAAAATGTCTTTGCTTCAACGAGATGCCTTGAGCCGGATAAGAGGGCCTAAATCTCCCAGTTCAGCAGCATGATGGATGAAAGTGTTCCATCTTGTTTATGCAACCTGACACAAGGCATCTGCTGGCCTCTGGAGCGTTCACTTCATGCTGTAACAACCCTCTCTGCTCCCTATTAGACAGTGGAACAGAGATTATCAAGGTATTTCAGATACAGGAGATACAGTGAAGGGTGTAGGAAAATTACTGCTCGCTCAAGGACGTTCAGTTCATTTGGAATTTTTACCTGTACTTAGTGGACTTTTGACTGAGCTCATAGTTTAAAAACTAAAAGCCTGCTTAGCTAGCTTTAATCTAGTCTGGCTAAAACAAGCAATGGCGTCATTGAATAGTTTGAAGGCAGAGTTGAAGATCATATCTGATCTTATACTTACAGCTCATTACGATTTTCTACAAAGGACTTAACATTTGTGATTTTGAGTGAAATGTCGCAACAACTCTTAGATAGATTTCATGTCCTCAGGCCGAATCATTTGAATCTAATGATTACCATGATCCTTGACTTTTTCTCTAGCACCATCATCAGTTCAAAATAAGAATTCTTATGTTCTGATAAAATACTTGCAAAACTAATGAGATTCCTGTCAACCACAGTCTTGCTTTGTGTTTAGTGTTAATTAGCAAATGTTAGCATGCTGGCACGCTAAAGTAAGATGGTGGACATTACACCTATTAAATATCAGCATGTTAATATTCTTATTGTTAGCATGTTAGCATGCAGGCATTCACCGTTAGCATGGCTGTAGTCTGCTTAGAGTAAAAATAAAGCCTCTTCTTTTTAATCAAAGTGTTTAAAATTTTAAATGGATGAGATTTAAGAGACAGGATGATAACTGCTACTCATTTGTTCTATTTTCCAAATCATAAATCATTATTTGCCCTTTTTTAGACAATTAGCTTTGAGCTTAAGTTAACACCTATCTTTAATTTAATATCTGGCAAATAGGAATGGCTTAGTTGAAGGCAGAGTGTAAGCTCATATCTGATCTTACAGTTACAGTACAATAAACCTTTCAGCAGGCCTCAATTTATTACCTGTCATCATGCCACATGTTTTAGTAAACAAACATCTCGTGAAAAGACACAGCATTGTCAGCGATGAGGTAGCTTGTGCAACCACAGATAAACCTGTCATGTAGCCACATCACTATGTCCTTCTGGCAAAGCTGTTGTGGATCTTCATAATAAATTCAGGACTGTGCAGATATAGTAAAATGTTTCATTAGATGTTATAGTATACTCTGTTATTCAACTGTAACATTTTGGTTTATTGCTCAGTTTGTGAAACCCTATCTATTAATCCCCAGTTCATATTTCTTGATGAAGAAAATAATTTCCCAGCCAACTGTTCTAGGTTTTATGGCATCAAGTTAGGAATTCTGGGCAAGTTTCCTACTTTCCAGTATATCAAGCAGAAGAGAGTGGATGCAGCTAAGGTGGAAAGTTTGGCAGACTAGCACAGGTGTGGATAGATGTGCTAAAACTGCAGCTTTTTATGGTCTGAATTGCCTCAGCGGAGCAAAGTCATGTAACAAAACCCAACCGGCACTCACTGTTTATGCTCAGGCCAACCAACAGAGCGGTTGTTCTCTTGTTCAGATTAGACAAATAAATAAAAATCTGCCATAACAATGTGCTCTTGGACATGCTGTAATCATTATATAGTCATGTAATGTACCATAGAGGTATGCGCGAGGCAGTGATGGAGTTTGTTTACTCTTGTGTGGGCTCATTCTGTTTTTGAATTGTGCTCCATATGTGAAGAAGCTGTGGACTGCCGCTTCAGTATCTCTTCCATCTGTCTTTGTTGCATGACTAACTTAAACATAATATCTTATTCAGTTTTTTTCTCCTCTTTCACTCTCCACCTTCTGTCTCCAGCTCCTTTTTAAAACTTCCATTACTGCAAGACACAAATCCCCTCAAACAAACAGCTGCTTGCATAAACTTTAACTCCTTCTTTTCTAGTACACAGTATTTAAATGGCAAAACAACAAGCAAGCAAGAAAGGAAGACAGAAAGACAGCTGAAGAAAGACAGAGAAAAGCAGAGGGATGCAGAGGGGAGGGAGGCAGAGACAGGCCCAGCACCAGTAGGGAGAGAAAGTGCGGAGTCATGCTGTAGGAATGCTGGAGGGGGGGGATTGCTGGCGTGACTGCCCCATTTTTCACAGCCATAATCAGAGCCAGCTGTCAGTGAGAGGGCCCAGAAGATTTGGGGGGGGGGGGGGGGGGGGGGGGGGCTGGGAGGATGGAGGACGAGAGGGGGAAGAAAGGAGTGGGAGTACAGGGTTTTTGGAGATAGGAGAAGTTGGTAGAGATTGAGTTTTAGGGAAATTAATATATTTCCTCTGCATGTATCAGTGGGCTTAAGGTTTGTGTAAAGAAAGCATCTGAAAGGGATTGTGTGTATGTAAAAAAAAAAAAACCATAAAGACGCCTTCGTGCATGCGTGGTAACACAATAAAAAATTGGAGTGGATCAGACTGTGGCCTTGACTCAGCCTGGCTGCAGTCTGAGCAAGGTTAAAGGAAGATGGAGCGGGGCCAGGGCGCAGCTTCCTGCTTTCCTGTTGCTCCCGGGACCTCTGCAGTAAAGAATGACGAAACAGAAGCTCTTGGACACTCTTGAAGTGTCTGTATCGAGTGTACAATCCCTTATGTACATACATGAAGCAGGGATATAAAGAACAAAGACCCAAACCAACATAAAAAGTAATGAAATTATATTGTGACTTGTAATTTTCAGATTTTCAGAGTATTATTGAAGATTAGGAACAGATGCATCGTTGACTAGGAATCAACTTACAGTACAGTGGTTGTACATTGCACATCTGCAGCTGTGGTAAAGCTGCTGCTACCAGCCATGCCAGTGCTGCTACAGTCCCAGAGCTCTGAATGTAAACTCCTGCTGTGTTTATGTTTAGTCTACAGTCGTACGGCACATCTTCCTTCCACTATATGTGAGGCTCTGTTATGTTTTGTCCCGCGACAAGTGTGTTAATCCACTGTCCTGAATTATGTCAACAACATTTGTAGGTCAGTTGCAACCTAATTAAATGAATCATGAAAAGATATGAAAAAAAGAGGGGGGGGGATTCTGCAGACAATGATAATGACAGTTTCACTCCTTCAGCTTGAGAAAAACCATAAATCTGAGGTGAATTATTACACAGACGTTTCCTGAAGTAGGTTAAAGTATTAAGGTTCATATACTGTGGTGAGATATTTTTATGACCTATCTCTTAGTCTGCACTCCCTTACACAGTGTACAGTGACAGTGCCATGTACTTTATATGACCCTCAGTAGTTTGATGGAAAAAGGCTCTAGTGGGAGTGACTTGGCTTGTTGATTTTTGTGTGATTCATGGCTGTTAAAGAGGTGACCTCCTCGAAGTTGGAGTACCAACTTTTCACGTCAAGCCCTCATGCCTCCGACACAGACAGTACCCTCGAGACTTCCAAGAAATAGTGTCACTGGCTAATGAACTTTGCAGCCACTACACTGATCTCTTTCTTTCCTAAGTGGGTTAAAATAAATTACCTAGCCGGTTGCATAAGGCTCTACTTGGACTGTATAAGCTATGGTTTTCCTGGAGAACTGGTTCCCTTCAATGCAGAGGCTTCATCACCTGTTTTTAAAAATATCTCTCCCTTCATATTATTACAATAAGCTGTTAGTAGAGCACAATAGAGGACACACCCAAGCAGAAAACTTTAGAAACATACATCTTGGTGTTTGACAAGCTATTTTAGGTCTAACAGAACTCCCCTTTCAGCCCACTTCCTGTGCTCATCTCTCGATGTAATGCGAGGTTGTGCAAACACAACAGGCTCAATAATCAACAGGCACTGGGGGCAAAAATGCCCATGAAAGTTTTTAAAGTGCCCACAAACTGCAGGTTGTTGGGGAAATGATGAGCAATAAATAGCCCACTGGAAAGGTGGTCATTGTCATTCAAATATTCAAGTGTGAAGGTGATTTTTGTCTGCTGTAGGACACCTTTGGTGAGTTTTACTAGTGTGTCACTGGCAAGAAAAAATTTGTCACAATTCCATACTAAATACTAATTCTGTTTATACAGTTTGTATAACAAATTCATGGACGGTATTTTTCTGTTTATTGTAACAGGGAGTGATACAAGATATCGTATCACCAAAAGTAAGCTGCTTGGCCCTCTTTAACCTTCAGTTCCTCCCATCCTCTGTGCAGTGTGTCCACTTTTCCACACCAGACATTATGATATTTTATCACAGTAGGAAAAGTGCAGGTGTAAGTAACAACAAGTCCATTTCTCTGCTTCAGTTTCAGGGTCTTAGTGTTGTGCATGCTGCCTCACTGTCACACTGTTGTCCTACTGTGACAAGTCAAAATGGTTGTTGTGAGAAAGGCCTGTGGAAATCTTTTGACACAGCCCAAAGGTAATTAAGGTAATTAAGCTGACCCAGGTAATAAAGCAGACCCACGTTAGGGCCATTATCATGTCAGTTAACATTGTACTTTGATGCTGTGCACTTCTAAACTAATTTTTATTCCAATTAGCACAAACCAGTTGACACTTAGTTAATGTAGGGTTACACTACACATCTTTTCTCCATTTTCCATTTACTTCAGATGAGGCCTGCACGACAAATGAATTAAGGAGTGCGCTTCCTGTTTTGGTGCGATTAACCCTTGTTCACCTTTGTTCAGCTTTGACTGTGCCGATGTGCATGGTCGGCCAAGAGAAACACTGATGCACTGTCTTTGCAAATAGAGAAGTTATTATACTAGTGGTGTGCCATCACCCATTGACTACAAAACTGCAGCATTGTTTTCAAACCCTAAACTGTTAGAAGTTTGATTCTTCTGCTACATAAGTTGGAAACAAGACATCACATATTTTTTTGATGCCTAATGCGGGACAATTTTTCACAAGACTCATGTGACTACTTTGTGCCAGGAGGTAACAGGGGTCCTAGTGGTCGAGGTCGTTGTTGGACAGTTTCCAGTTTTTCCCCATTGGTAAAACGGAAGTGACATTGTTAAATGTTAAATAAACTGTCATCTTGGAACATCACCTCACATTAAAGTTCACAACAAGTAAGCAAACCAATTTCCCAAAGACCTTTAAAAGTATATTTATTGTTTTCTGATGTGTTTGTGGAGCTATTTCAACACCATTTACAATTTGTTAGAATTTTCTCAGGTCACTTTATTTGATCAATTTTCTCCTTTGAATGCATTTGTCTGCAAGTTTCCAGTTGAAGAAAATAATGTAAACATACTTGAACTGAGCAAGTTGAAGGCTCATTTGCCAATATGTAAAACATCATGTCCTTTTTTTGTGTGTAAGATATGCGTACATTCAGCTCAGCTCCCCCTCAGTCGGCCTATTTCTCTGCCTGGGAGTTGTTTATCAGACTGAGCAAATGGCCTGTAGCCTCTCTGAGCTCCAGCCAAGTCCAAAGTGGAGCGGGTTCAAACTCCAGACTTTTGACTTTGACAATGTGTCGACTCTGTCTTCATGTGGCCCAGCTGGTCCATTATCAGAACTAGAGGGGCATGCTGACTTTGGCCAACCCTGATTTTAGGATCAGGATGAGTCATTACTCCATTGCCCACAGAACAAGAGGTGAGACCATGTCTGGGTTGGATGGCTTCTAAAAAACCCCCTCAGATGGTGAAGGGTCGCGTTGAATTAAATGGTTGTTTTGTTGATTAGTGATGCCACACAGACTGATAAAATAGACCTTTTTAGCGAAAGCAGAGCTGTAGTTTCAGACTCTTTATATGCCTCTCTCATTTATTACCTTTAGTGCTTCACATTCTTCCTTGTTGTGTTGCGACGCACAAAGACAAAAACACACTCAGTCTGTAGCAACTTTTTGCCTTAACTTTTAATCTCCAATTTTTTCCTCAGTGTGTAGAGATTAAGTTTGGGCCAAGAGTGTCTCCTCTTATCATTTGATTGAGGTTGATGGTGATTTTCCCCCGTTCATATAGCAAAGCGTCTTGGGTACTTTCCAAGGCACTTTCTCCTGTTTGGCAATCTGTTGCCTTGTTTACCGAGCCGCTAAACTCTGGCGACACCACAGGCTGTGACTCACGCTGTGAACCCGGCAGTCGCTAGTTCAGGGTTCAGTTTACAAACAATGTTGCTCAATGTGTCCTCTCTGGCCACAGTCACACTTGTCTTCTGATGAGCTCTTTGAGATCTGACTCAAAAGATCAATTTTATACCTGTATAACTGTTGTAAATCTCCCGGGACTATATTCATTTGAATTTATGTCCAGGCATGATCATAACAATCTCATTGAGTTTCATTCCAAAATGAGACATCTATTAGTATTACAACAATGCTGCCAAAATGAATTATAATAAATCCCATTGTCAGGTTAATATTAAAGTCACTCAGTGCTGTTTCCCATGATAAACCCACTGTTGTTTTGGAAATATGAACTAATCTGATAACATTCAAACAAAAAAATTCCCAAAATGGCCTGATTCATGGCCTACAGTCAAGGTTAACAGAGGTCACTGCAGGACATTTTCTTATCTCTAAATCATCAAGTTGTGACTAATAAGCTGTAACTTTGACATGAGCACCACAACACAACCTGGTTGATATTCTCACTCAGTGAAAGGCATTTGTTTCAGTGTGATGGCCAAGACTTGTCACTAAGTACCAAGAAACCATTGGCCAAGCATCAGGAAAGAACAGTAAATAGGAGTTGATGATGATAAATGACTGATAAAGATGAAGATTAGCGATCACTTTCAGATTTGTACTAGTTCTCGTCAGCCAAATGTCAGTTGTTTTTTTTTGTGAACATAACACAAGCAGTGTTCATTATCAGCCTTGTGCCACTGCCGCACAGTTTGCTGCAGGAACTTATGTCACTTCCGTTCTTATCTTATTGATGTGGAAAGAGAAAGCCCCCTTAGTTTCCCCAGACCTAGTTATTTAACTTTAAAAAAAAGTGTGATAATGCTATTTCAGACCTGAAATAACCTGAATTTTTGTAACCAATAAGCAGATGTTAAAATTACCTTTATTTCTTGACTTTTAACTGTCTCATATAGCATATATGTGTGTCAGGGCATGTATCTGCTTGTGCTGTGGCGTTGCAGCACCTGTGTGTAGACCTATCGAACAGGATGTTGGGGGGGGGGGGGTGTCTCCTTTTGCAGACATCCGTCCCGCCCACCAGGCTTTTCTGTGCCTTGTACTGTATGAGTAAAAGTAAAAAGTGCTGCAGACTGTATGGAACATGCAGAGGAGGCGAGGAGTGCTCCGTTCTTTGATGCTTCTGTGCACAAATGAAGGCATGATGCGTCTCACCGCTCAGTCGTTTAACCCATTCATGCCCACACAAGATTGAATCTGCAGCACAAAAGAACAAGAACAACAACCACCTCCTCTATTCGGAAAATCCTCCCATCCTTACCTGTCATCTACTGAAGCACTTCTATATGCTTCTTTATCATTTCCATGATGTTCATGCATCATCATTCAGACCAAATATTTCTTGTTCTTACTTGTTATTTCGGTCAGATATTTAGGTTTGTTGCTGTGCAAGATGCTCCAGCAATGGCAGCAGTGAGTGTTTCATGTGTTTCCATAAGATCTATGAAACTGACGGAATCCATACACAACTCAGAGCAAGGAACCAAACCATCCTTGATTTATTTTTCCATGTTAGCCTGTCCACAAGGATTGAGTTGGTGATATTCAGGTCAAAAGACCATGTAGTAGTCCAGGTTAAAGGACCAGTGTGTAGGATTTAGTGGCATCTAGGGGGGAGGTTACAGATTGCAACCAACTGAACACCCCTCCCCTAACCTCCTTAATGCTATACACTGGTCCTTTAAAGCAGCTATAATCAGTTTTTTTATTATAAGAATGGATTAATTATCCATGAATAAGTGAACAATACAGTTCGTAGTGACAAACTCAAACAGCATTGTCACCCAACTCCTTCAGCTCATTGGTTTGGTTTACTGGCTGCAACTTTTTCACTCTCACCAGCCTCATACTCTTGTTATTGTCAGGCAGCTGTTTTCAGTGAAACAGCTCTAAAACCCATTTTCCATGCTCAGCACCAAACAGCAGTCAGAAAAGGTTAGCGACTAGCGGGAGCAGCTAAAGTGCCAGATAGTTTTCTTAGGAATTCGTGGAGTGCAATGTGGCGCTCTGGTTTTATCACTTGGAAGTGGGTCCCAGGTTTGAACCTACACATCTAAAACACTCACTGTTGAACCAAATTTTGTCCAGTTTCAACCACCTACACATCTTCTGACTTGCGAGTCACCAAATCAAATTATTTTTTATAGCCAGAGAGGTTAATGATCTACTGTTAATGGCAGGATCATAGCTGAATTCTAACCATCTTGCCATTTCCACTATGTCTGTCACTTGGCCCCATGTTTGTCTAAGGAGGTGATTACGTGAAGGCCAGGGCAGGGCCAGGGTAAGTAGGTTTAAATAGTGTTGCATTACTTCCTCTGGGAACCTTTTAATGGCACAAACGGTCCCCCCGAACAACCACTGGATAGCAAAACAAGCAACACAGTTAAAGGTCACTTGACCTTCGTTTTGTGTTGGAAACTGTTTAAAGAATGGGAGAAGGTGAGTATGGTTCTTATCAAATCATAAGTCAGTGAAATGCTACAGAAGATTCTTTATACAGTTTTGGTGACTTGTATTTAATATATTTTGTTACTTGGAATGTACAGTCACACATCGTACAGGGGACTGGAAGAGGCTGTGTAACATGGTCTGAAAAGTTTTGGTCTTACTAAAATGCAAATGCTACGAAAATAATGTCCCCAAATTATAGCAACAAGCCTGGATAATTTCCTGTAGTGGTGCTTAAACTCTGCTATTTCTGCTTGGCCCTGTTTATTTTTGGGGGGAGGGGTCGGGAGGACGGGGACTGTGGACACATAATCCTCCCAGAAAAGTGATTTATTTATGAATTCCAGTGCAGAACCTCCCCTCCTGAGAGCCAGCCAGCCTGCCAGAAGTCATTGGCTGATGTTTACAGGACTGGATTGGCTAATTCCCATGGTGCAGTGTGCCTGCAGTGCTATCTTATTTATACAAGGCCTGATATGGGAGAACAGAGGGGTTTATTTTGGGATATTCCCCATAGATGGATCCGATTTCTCCAACTGGAGCAGTTTCCTCCATACGTGCTGCACTTCAGGTTCTAGCAGCGGGCTGCACGCCTGTGGACACAGCTCACCACTGTTCGGGTTTAAAAGGGCTGAATTGGCTCAGTAAAGGAAACCATGTCACAACATCTTGAGTTAGACCCGAGACAATAGACTGAGTTCAGGGACTACACAGGAAGTCGAATATTAGTCTCATAAAAGGTGCATTGTTTCTCTTGTCGAAACAGCTTTCAGGAATAAAAAAATTTACATAGACTTAATTTATCAGTGCGTTTAACAAAGAATCATGTCAGTGATTTTGCAAAGGACTTAAAGAATCTACATTCCTTCAGAAAGAATTATGATATCACTTTCCTGAAATAACTGTCTTTCTTTTCAAATGGTGGGTAGTTAACTTTGCCAAAGAGTTATTTCTCAACCATCATCAAACTGAAACAGTATTTTAGAGGGTGAGTGGTGATAGAAAGCAGCTGCATGGTTTTCTCACAAATTAGTTCATCACAGAATACTTGACTCTGAGCAAAACATGTAACTCATGTTTGCCTTTACGAGAACATCACCTACAGTCTCAGATATGCAAACCCCTGAGTATCAGAATATATTTCTCATGCACTTAACAAGTTCCTGTGGATGAATTTTTGGAAGGGATGACGCTGAATTAGAAGCATGGCTCTCACAGTCTGTAAATGTTTTAATTGTGAAGCGCAAACACACGGAGACACACGATCATAACAGAGCATATTTGTGATGTTAAAGGAACATCTGTCTTTTATAAGATCTCACATCATTATGTGTAGCAATGCTGGAAAAACACCTTGTGGATCCTTGTTTATTTCTTTTTCTGTCTCCGTCTTGTTCTTTTCTTTCCCAGCCCCCTGCTGTTATTCTCCCACATCCGTCAGTGATTTAATGATTACATAAAGGAATGAGGGCATCATGAGAAGGCGTGCAGGACCCCTGACGGAGCTGACACCCTGGCCCAAATGCTGCTTAGGTGTGTTGATCATCTCTATCCCTCTGACAGCTTTAATCCACACAAGGCTGCCAGTGGGAGCAGGTCTCCATGACCAAGTTAGGCAAAGGAAAGTCCAAGAGGAAACTCCCCGCGGAGGGAGCCTCTGACTGCACTTCTGATCCTGGGATATCCTTGATACTTATGATGTGACAGAAATTCAGGTTTTCCCCTCCTCTCCCCACACCTCTGGTATCCTTTCACCCTTTATCGCCTCAAGTCTATTGGCAACAGCACGGCACATTTCCTCTGAACTCCTTAGGCAGTCACCTTTTGTGATAACCGGTGATGTCATGAAGGTGATCTTAGCCCAGTGTTGTTAAACAACTGCGCTGCTCTGAATAGGCATTGGTGATTAAGCAGTGTGAAATTCTGGGGACAATAACTCATGTTCCTTATGCCCTTTGTTTTGATGCCATTGCTGTTGAGTATTTTTCCACTCTCAGTGAATGCTATATCTAGTTTCAGGTGCACATGCAACTGCACGCGTGCACCTACATTGTAGCATGACATTAAGAGATGATTTCTATCTTTCTGCTACTCTGCAGTGATGTGCAAACCAGAATAGTCAGTTAGAGAATCATTTTGTTTTCCCCTCAGAAAACATCTGGAATGGACTACGGACTTTCTAATCAGCCTGAGGAAAGGAAGCCCACTGGAACTGAAAATGACTAGACTCCCACCAAGCTGTGACCACTGTCCCAGGGGCATGACTGTAGGAAACCCAAACACTGTGATCATATTCTTGTAATCATATGTTAGTTGTGTGTGCAGTGCTGTAGCATCAGTGCATCTTGAGAACTTGGGAATTAAATCTCTTGTTAAACAAGGATAAATGGAAACAACTCATATTTCATTGTAATGCCTTTTGGCTTGAGTAACAGATGTAGTTATGATTTTGCAGAGAAAATATGGAAGTAGTGTCTAAAAGTGATGCAATCTTTGACATTCAGTCAGCCAGATTAAGGAGGAAGAAATGAGAGCAAATCAGTGACATTTCAGGCTTTACCAGTGATGGTTCATGCATCACATATTGTATGGATTTGTAGAGACAAATGCCCAGTTACTGACTGAAACACTCCATTTTGGGAAATACTCTCATTTGATACCACTTTGATACCACCCTCATGTCTGTTAAATGTGAAGCTACAGCCAGCTGTTTAGATTACCCTAGCATAAAGACTGGGAACAGTGTGACACAGCTGCTCTGGCTCTGTCCAGTGGTTATAAAATCATCCTAGTGTGATATAAAACCCATGTCTGCATTGTAAGAACCTGAAACCAGTAGACTGTTAGCTTAGCCTAGCTAAATGGCTGGAAGCAGAGGGAAACAAGTAGCCTGTTTTCCTCTAAAGTCTCTCCATCTAATTCATTAACACATTTTAACAAGTTTTTCTGCAAATCAAACAAATGAGATACAGGCTACAGATACAGAGACAGGCTATCTGTTTCCCTTTGTTTTCAGTCTTTAAGCTAAGCTAAGTTAACTGCATCCATTTTCATAGTTACTAAACAGACATGAGAGTGGTTTTGATCTTCTTATCTAAGTCTTGGCAAGAGATTAAGAAAAGCTCATTTCCAAAAAAAAATCCAAAAAAACTGATACTTTTCATTGTGAAAATCATTGTTTGCCTCTTTGTTATGACACAAACTGTGTGTTTGTGATATATTGTAATGCTTTAAACATACAGTTACATTTGTTATGAAGACTAGGGCAAAAAAA
Organism: Trachinotus anak; assembly: GCF_046630095.1. Taxonomy (NCBI): domain Eukaryota; kingdom Metazoa; phylum Chordata; class Actinopteri; order Carangiformes; family Carangidae; genus Trachinotus; species Trachinotus anak. The sequence goes on along the minus strand of NW_027273866.1, from coordinate 10,164,593 downwards.
ACAAAGCTGGACTTATTCGTGTCTGCTCAGATCTTATTTCTCTACCTCACTTAACCTCATTGGAGATTGTGTTTATTTCAACCAAGCACCAACTTCTACATCATTAGGTCTGTTTCTTTCTTAAACATCTTCCTTGTCAAGAAAGTGCTGATTCACATGAGTGTTGGTGTGTCGTGCAGGACGATGTACTGGCTCCTTGAGAGTGATGATTGTCAGACAAGGGTCTGATGTCATGGCAGATGAAATTTTCTGCTGTTTACATTACAATCACAGAGCTGACTGGTTAAAGCTGCATGTTGCTAAGTGTGTTATGTTCCATTGTGGTGTTGGTTTGAAGTATTGCAGATGGAGGATGTTTGTGTCATGTTTTGTGTAGAACTTTGATGTCTTCATACTTTTAAAAGGCTTTCTTTCTCTTTGTCTTTATTTTTCCAACATGTCTTCTGCAGAGTTTGAGATAAAATGCAAGATCAAGTTGTTCTTGATTCCAGCCTTAAAAATGTCAAAGATAAACTCAAAACACCCGGGTTCACCCACGCACTTCTTGCAGACATGAAGAACTGAGTATTGAGAAAGTTTCAAAAACCACTTCCCCACTTTTTTTTTTTTTTTTTAACAAAAATGGCAGTAATTCAACACAGGCTTGACTTGCTCAAACACTGCACCCAAGTGTCAAGTGCTGAATGACTCAGATGAGCACAATGTCTTCATCCTACACTTGTGCAGAGGTTGTTTTTCTGCTGAGGCAGTTTAATGAAAAGTGTTCCAATGTTCCTTAAGATTGTCATGAATGACCAATACATGGCAAAAAAAACATTTTTTTTGTCTTTTTAGCTTTTCTTTTGGCCCTTTTTCGGGAAACACAGCTGATGATTGATGAGCTTTTTCTCTCTCTTTCTTTCTTACTCCCAGCATGAAAATATATATGACACATACTTGTTCTTCTCCTTCTCTGTTTCTCTCTGTTTCTGCTCCTACTTTGGCCACAAAAAGTGGAGTCACCGACACAGGCAGGCCCCCACGATCTTGTCCTACAAGCCCCTCTCCTCTGTTGCTCACTAACCCCAAACTCCCAGTCAATGGTTTCCAGCTGGCCGTGGCGTGGCGGCTCCTCTGGGAGAGGAGGAGCACTCAGCTGGCTCCAGACTCTGACTCGTACACCGTCCAAGAGCCTTGCTCAACCCCCACCCTCCCCTTACAGCCCTCTTCTCCCCTGACCCAAACCCACCCCCCCTCCTTATTTGTTTAATTTGTGGAAAAACCCATAAACATTTGTGTATGATTTGTGGAAAGCGGCTGATGGGGGAGTGTGCAACCAGGAGGGCCTCCTATGTGTTTTTATTTGTAGTCCAAATTTCACAAGCTGATTATGTCCAATGTCTTTAATGATAAGGCGAGGTTATGAGGTAAAAAGGCAAGAACATGTGTAGTTAGCATCTTGAGCAGTTTGAGTGGGGTGATGTGTCAGTGACTGCTACTGGGAATTTGCTGAGAGGGTTAACTATATAAGGGGGAACTTGAGGGGGGTAAGAAGACTCATTTTATGTCTTTCATGTTATTTTGATGAGTGCAGCACTTTGGTCTGGTGGGGAGGAATTGCTAAATATAGATGAGAGTGGTTCAGTAGCAGGGCACTGCTTGCGTCACCTTGGGTAAATATTTCTCTTTTGGCAACAGTTCTTGCTGTAAACCTTGCTTTTTCCTGAACATTCAGCAGAAAAATCGAAGAGTGTTGGCTTTGGTCACGGTTCCAGGTGGGCTGGATTTAGGAAGTAGTTATTTAAAGGACAGAGTCGATAAAACCGGAGCATATGATGATTTAATAAAAAGCAGGGTAAAGGACAAACCAGACACAAACCAAATGTCTAAAGTGGACAGAACACACATGAGCGTACATTAACACAAAGATACACACACACACACAGCATCAGTACACCATTCTGTGTGTTACCTAGTTTTCTGTGTTTACCTAGCAGGAGTGACGGTGATGACAGTTTGTTGTTATCAAGGTCAGAGGTCAAATGGGGAGGGGGAGTGAGTCTGTTGACTGTTGATGGAAGTACGTGGTGCTTTGTCACTCCTCATGTCTGGTTAGAAGACTGAGTATGTTTGACTTGGCTTGGCTTGAGGTGTGTGTGTGTGTGTGTTTGTGAGTGTGTGTGTGTGCGTGTGTGTGTGTGTGTGAGTGTGAGTATTGAGATGCATGAGTGTCTTTGTGAGTGCCTATGAGTGTGCATGCTCGTGTTTCTTTGCAGCAAGCCAACACACTGCTGGGAAATGTGCGTGTATTTGTGTTCATTATAACTGTGCAGTGTGACACTGTGCACACACACAGATCTGCAACATCAGCTTTCATGTTTGGTCCACTACCAATTCATTTATTTTTATAGTTTATTACATATTTTTTATAGCTTTTGAACACATAATCCTCAGACTGAACCACCTCACTGAGTTATTTTGCAAGTATTTTTCAAATCTTTTTTACAATCAACTGAACCTCAACACGTGTTTGCGGAGCGGCTGTGTTCTACATTCAGACTAGCACAAACATCAGAGATTTGCATTAACACTGTGGTGTGATGCTGTTGAACTACTGCTTAGTCAGTTGTCCAGAGACCTGGTTTGGCCCAGAGTGAACCTGTATAAAACCACAGGGTAAACACATGATCAGCCACAGTGGCTTAGTCAGAGCACTTGTGCTTTACAAGAGTGAATGTTGAGGAGGAGAGCTGTGTTATCTGTGTAAAAATGTCATGTCCCTCAACATTAGATGACATGCGGCTCTGCAGGGTTCTTACGGTAAAGTTACGTCAGTGGTGAGTGGTTAAGCCATAGTTAGTAAGTCAAAGTTTGAGCTAGTAATAATACAAATGTCTGACTCAGTGTCAAAATCCCTTTTAGGCAATGGCGTGTTTTGACTTTTACAGATGAGCAAGCCAAGCCGAATAATCAGCTACACCCCCAACCACACTAGACCCTCACAGCCATTGTCAACACCATGCCCACAAAAATGACGAAAATAATAAAAACAGCTAGTCAATCAAGCTTTCAAGTCAAAAGCCTACCACGGCCACAAGAGACGGTAATTAACAAGACAAATGCAAACAGGCAATGTCAGATCCTTTATGGGACAGAACGCTGTTCTGAGAGGTAAGGAGAAATATCACTCCCAAAAACCCTTCACAGTCATGACCATGGGGCATATTGGAAAAAATCCTGGTGGGATCCATGTAGTTTTTACCAGCCCAGCTGTGTCAGTCTCCTTACCAGACCTCTTGGTGTGGCTGTCATTCAGGGTGCGCATGAAAGCCTGTTCTGGACTGGACTCCAACAACAACCCAACCTGAGCAATGGATCAGTAAACTGACTTGTCAATGTCAGGCACACAGCAGTATGCAAAGTTTCCTAATATGAGTCACCATTAGCTACTGACCATACCAGACCTAGTAGGGCTGTGAGCACCAAAACAGCTGACTGTCTTGAACTGTGTAAGAGTATGTTTTATTTTTTTTGACTTCAGCCTTTTTTTGTAACTTTCAAAAACATTCAAGCTTTAAGAAAGACCTTTAGCAAGTCTCTTTAACTCAACTTTAGTCGCATTAAAGACTGATCTGAAAAGAGATTGATTGTAGCAGATAGTTCAAAGGAAGAAAATGTAATACTCCTCACATGCAGCGGTCGGCCTGGGAAATGGATCAGAAGGCATATGGATGGATATAATGAAAATAAAGAGCAGCACTGCAGTGTCAGCAGAGTTCTGCTCACTTCTTTTGGATTTCTGGTCTCAGAAGCCTGCCTGTTGTGTCAAAACCTTAAAAAATGATCTTTGTTTGTAGACTTACCGTGATACATAGATGAATTACAGTGTTATAATTCTGTGGCGTACCATTTGAAGGTACCATTTGTTTTTAATTCACTCATATTTAATTACATTTAAGTTATTTATACTTTTTTTTATTATTTTGTGTATTCTTTTGTTAAAATGGCTCCTTCTGGTGTCTGGATACAGCCAGTCATCATAGAAGTGTCACAGCTCATTTTCTTCCTCCCGAGGCCTTTTGCTGCTATTTGTTCTTGATTAGCAAAGGCATTCCACACACTTGAGGAAATCCATCAGTTAATCTATCAGTAAATATTAACGGAACAGTTCACCATTTTGGGAAATATCCTTATTCACTTTCTTGCTGAGAGTTTGATGACAACATTGACACCACTCCAATGTTTGTAATGTAAATATGTAACTGGGCCCATTAGGCAGTTAACCTAGCTAAGCATAGCTTAGTTTTGCCTGGAAAAAAAGGGGGGAAATCTGCCCCAAAACATCCAAAGCAAACTTACAAACTTGTACATTCCTTGGCCTTTTACTAAGGAAGGACAAGAGGAATATGAGGAGCTAATTTTTGCTTCCCCTCCTTGCTTTGCATTGGACATGAGAGGGACAAGAGAGGATGAAGGACAAGAGGGATATGAGGAACTACTTTTTGCTTACCCTCCTTGCTTTGGACTGGACATGAGTCATGCATTGGACAAGAGAGGATGAAGGACAAGAGGGATATGAGGAACTACTTTTTGCTTTGGATTCTGTCCTCAGCCCTCTCTTTACATCATTACATTTTCATTCATTTCAATCAGTGTTTCATTTCCTTTCTATCCTCTCAGCCCTCTTGGCGGTATATCTTGTTATTTGAAGCAAATGTAAACTACATACAGAACTGCAACTAACAATACTTCTTGGGTAATCCTTTTATCTGTAAAATGTCAAAAAACAATGAAGGATGTTACGGTTTCAAACAACGTCTTGAATTTTATTTTATTTTGTAAAATTCATAGATAATTCAGTTCACTACTGTGTACAATAAAGCATCAAATCTTCACATTTGAGAAGCAGAAACCAGCACATTTTGAGCATTTTTACTTAAAAATATGAATAAAATGATTATTTGATTATTAAAGTAGTTGCAGACCAATTTTCAGTCAATTGACTATCCGATTAATCAGTTAATCATTGCGGTTCTAACTGCACTTAGACAAATGTAAATTAGCTTTAAGCTATAAATGTCACCATCCTCTGAAGTCCAGCTGAGATACATCTCTGTGCACAGATTGTGTCTGTGTGACAGGAATCCTGTCTCGGACATCGGACAGGTGTCCAACCGGTTGCTTGAGTCAGTTAACCTCGAGCCCCGGGCCTGGCTCTGGTGCCGTAACGCTGGAGGTCAGAGGTTAATGGAGCAGAGTGGCGCCGGCCAGTCATCCCCCAGGATCCTGGGTGGATTTGGTAAACAGTGAAGCTGTCACTGCAGATTAATACTGAGAGGAGGTAGAACAGGGACGAGCACACAGGGGGCTAATGGCTCCCAACTCAGCCATGAAAGTGCCTGTCTTCCCCATTCTCCTCTCTCCCTCACCCCCATAGATAAGCCCCGCAGGCTTAGAGAGTGGGAGGAGGAAGGAGGAGGAAGGAGGAGGAAGGAGGAGGAGGAGGACAGTGAAGAAAAAGGTAGAAAAGGAGTGAACTCAGAAAAGAGGAACTAACAAGAGGGCAATAATCACAAGTGCACTTGAGCACTTGTAACACTGAAAAACAAAGAGAAAGGACTCTTTAAGACCTTTTAAGGCACTGAGAAGTTTTTGTCTCTTCCTATTGTGTTCATGTAGAGCTCTGCACTGAGGTCATTCCCTGGTTACAGATGTAGGAGCACAACCCCATCCGGCAGCTCTTCTCTGTGGGGGATCTTTGGGGACTTTTTTCTTTTCGAGGCTTATGCAAGCTTTGACACTATAGTTTATCCTCCTTCACATCTTAGATATGAGGGGGGCGGCCCCCACAATTTCATTTGCAGCTAGTGTCAAGGCAGGATATTGTGTGTCACGTCAGTGGTTTGCTCTAGATTGTGGTTACACTCTCGCCACAAGTCATGCAACAGAGAAAGAGGACTAGAGAGATATGAACCCCTTTAAAGGTCTTATCTTAAAAGACAGTCTTTAATTACATCATGTACTAAATATGCCTGTGGATTTTTTTTCAGAGTACTGTTTTTCTATTTTTTTCTTCTTTTTTTTGGGTGGTTTGATTCTTTTCATTTTTTATTTTATGTTACATTTATTTATTGACAAATAAATCTGTTATATTTGTATCATTTTAAGTCATAACATGCAATTGTAAATGTTGGATCCAGGAAATGTGATATTCCTATATAGCCATATCTAAGTCATAACGATGGTTGGGTGCACATCATAAACATCACATCCTGTGTCCCACATCTAGATTTACGCAACTAAAAATCTTGGTTAAGATTAGAAGTTCATATTTAACGGAGACCATGATCTTTCCCTAATCTTAAAGCTGCACTACTACATATTTGATACTCACAGTTGATCACATGAATATGTGTATTGTATTGCTCTCATCAGCATTGTTTCTAGATGGAGCAGGCAGCTGTTTTCAGCGAAAAAGTTCTAAAAACCAACAACTGAATATCCTACTGTTCAGTTCACAGAGAAAGTCGTGAGCAGCTGGTGAACATAGGGGAGCATTTAGGAGCAAAGGAGCCACTTATTTCCCCTGTGGAGTTGGTTAAGTTCAAATGAAAGCTGATGTTGCCCTGCTTCTGCTGGATGAGTAAATAAGTGCAGGTTTGCTAAGACATTCACCATATCAAATTTATGAGGTGTCTTATGTCACTTTTAGATCATCAGGAGTGGATATTGTGTGATCCATAGGGCATGGGGGGTCACTGAATGGTTTGATGAGTATGGAAATTATGTGAATCATATGCTGTGGCCTTCATAGTCAACCTCAAGTTGAACACCAGTGGGTGATTTTGGACCAGTGTGTTAGACAGCACTCTCCACCACCATCATCAAAACACTAAACAAGGGAATATTTTTTGGGAGGAACGGTACATCCACTAGTTGAGTTCAGAGAATTGTAGAAGGGATGTTGACTGTAAGTACGTTCATGTTGTAATCAAGTTGGCAGTAAGTTTCCTGCAACATGTTTTTGCAACTGCAAGTTAGTTGTATGTGAATATAAATTTTAGGAGACAGGTTTGGCCCTGCCACTGGTCATAGGCTGACGGGAACCATCTACCATGGCCCTCAGTGAGCAGATGTGCCATCCATTCATAAATATTTTACAACTCAACCAAAATAAGTGAGACCTCAGTCATCTGCAGAAATGGGTTCCTTTTTCATCAAGGGTCATTTCTTGGAAGTTTTGTAATTTTCTTTTTTTTTCTTTATCTATTTTTGATCTGAGTCTTTGTTAAGTGGTGATCCTAGTGTGCGTGTGTGTGTGTAACGCTAACTGCCTAGCTGTGTGTGGCCTATCTGAAATAACTGTACTTCACTGTACACAGTCCCACTCATTCCTCCAATTACCCCTCATGCCCCCTCCTAGCCATGTTGTCAGTTGGCCTGCGGGGGGGTTGCTGGGCAGTGGAGGGGGAGGTTTTGTCTAAGCGTATTCCATGCAGTACTCCATTGTACAGTCCTCACAATGGGACCAAGCCTTTGATCTTGGAGGGGTGCACCTCTCCTCTCTCTCTCTCTCTCTCTCTCTCTCTCTCTCGCTGTCATCCCTCTCATCCCCCTCTTCCTCCTCCTCCTCTGTTTTCTATTTCTTTCACTTTTTTCCAGTATTAGCCTCGACCCTCCACATACCGCCAAGAGGGCTGAGAGGATAGAAAGGAAATGAAACACTGATTGAAATGAATGAAAATGTAATGATGTAAAGAGAGGGCTGAGGACAGAATCCAAAGCAAAAAGTAGTTCCTCATATCCCTCTTGTCCTTCATCCTCTCTTGTCCAATGCATGACTCATGTCCAGTCCAAAGCAAGGAGGGTAAGCAAAAAGTAGTTCCTCACATCCCTCTTGTCCTTCATCCTCTCATGTCCAATGCATGACTCATGTCCAGTCCAAAGCAAGGAGGGGAAGCAAAAAGTAGTTCCTCATATTCCTCTTGTCCTTACTTAGTAAAAGGCCCGGGGATGTACTGAGGCGACCCTTTGACCCTTTGTTTACGGTATATTGTTCAGCTCCCTCATCTCTTCTCTGACACAGAGCAGGTGCTGCAAGCATGGGACTTGAGCTGGGGATACGGAGGCTCAGTGATGGGAGGGTTTACTTTGCTATAAGGGTTGAAGGATGGCAGTTTAGTAGGGGCGGAGGGGGGCGAGTCAAGCAGGACAGTAAAAGCCCTATACAACCCCTGATGGAGTCTGTCAGGTCAATATTTTCTGTACATTGTGACTGTACTGCTAATTCTGCTGCACCAATTGAACCACACTCCCCTACCAGCTTGAGCCACTGCAGTGCCCCATCATCTCCTCTGTGCTTGGCTTTGGAAAACAGAGTGCTTAGCCCCCCCCCCCTTTTCCCTTACCCTCCTTCCCAATAGCCCAATGCTCCAGTGAGCGTCTATAGATCCCTGGATTTGCACAGCCTTGCATTGTCTCCCTTCCTTGGCCTTCTGCCAAGAACCAAGCCAGCTTTGGAAAAGTTGTACTTCACCAGAGCCTAATCTTTTCTTTGCTCCGCTTCTTTTCTTGCTCCTCTCCCTCCTCCATTCTTTCTTTTCTTTTCCCTGGTCGGGTATTTTCTTTATGCCAGAGAGCCCGCGAGTATTTACCGATGCACTGGCATTGGGGGTTATTGTGTTTGTTACTGGATGGAGTGCAGAGGGTGGAGTGGAGGGGTGGTGCTGAAGCTGATGAAAAAATACGGACATGTACAGTAGAGATCTGAGATATAGAGTAGAGTACAACTTTAACGTCCTCAACAGACCCAGGTTTTGAGATTCCATGTCTAAAATTTTGCCAGTGGAAATAAATGTTGGTAAATTGTGGCGCTTCTCTTTCCAGGATCACATGCCTGCAACTCTGAGTATTCCCCAGACTTTGAACCATGACCAGTTTTTATTGGAACTACTCTAATGAATAAATGCTCTCAGTTGACCACACAGTTTTTATCTTATCTTATGGGGTTAAGTATGCATGAAACTAACTAGTTTGTCAAACATTTCATCCAACCACACCTAAGACAAAGTGCTTATACCTGTTCCTAAAAGCCACATTTGAAGTTGAGGTGAAAAACCTGCTGTCATAACCTCCTCTGACTGCATGACTCTGCCTCCCCAACCTCTCTCAAAGAACTCTTTTGCCTTTTGATACCTTTGCTGTAAACATACTTTTTCAACACAGTGTCAACACAGTGAATCATACAAATGGACGAGACCATCCTCCTACGAAAAATGGCAGCACCACTCCATTCAGTAAATGTCCAAAAAACGTTCGAGTGACAAAGCCCTAAGACCCTATTAAAAAATGTGACATTGTTATGGAGCCTCAAAATCCACAGAGAAAGTAGTTAGAGATGATTGGATGTCTCAGAAAAACAACAGTCTCTGACACGGGAGCTCGCTGTTCACTTCCCCTCCCAGTTCACCTCCCAGTTTAGAGAAACAGCTGGGAGCACCGGCACAGAGGCTGAGGGGTGTGCTGCTGTGGACGGGGCCATTCGCAAAAACGTATTCTGGCCACTTTTTTACTTAACTTTTTTCTATGGGCATGTTTCTAAGTGGCTAAAATACTTTTTCTTTCAGCACATCCCTCGTATTCTGTGCAGGTGCTCCCAGGTGCTTTTCTAAACGGGGAGGGCGCTGATCCAGATCTACTGCAGGTCTGACTATAGATAAAGTCCTCACTTAAGCTAAAGACACTATCACTTTAAGGACAAAGGTGTCAGATCAGAAAACGCTTATATATGTGTTGTTCTGGAGACCAGTTATACAAGCTGTAAAGAATAAAGAATGACAACTTGAGAGAGACGCTCTCTCTCACCTCTGCACACCTGGCTAATCACTGCCTGAAGTGGGTGTTGTTGTCAAATTGTCGGATTTGAAAGTTACAAAATTGTCGGCCACAACTTCGTTTAAAATGACATCAGAAAGGTGTAGGGGGAGAATGTTTCAGATGCACTACAAGCACCTCATTTGCAAGCATACCCCTCTTTTTGGGGGCAATGTTTCTAGACAGTGAAGGCCGGATTCTCAGAGATGGCTACCTCAAAACAAAGAAAGCCAAAATTATCTCCATTACGAGAAACTGCAAGAGGTGACTAAGAAATGCTTTTTTCTAATTTGAACAAAGCCTTTGAAAGTTAATTTTCCTCACTTACTGTAACTCACTCCCTTTCTCAGTCACTCATTAACATGCTCTACTTCTTTCTCTGGGACATGATAAGACTTGTGTTTCCTGAGGGCGGCTCAGAGGAGTAGGCCCAACTCCGGCCTGTTTCTGTACTCCTCCACCCTAATGTTGACCCCCCAGCCGCCTCACAGTGTCGCCTATCCCAGCAGCACCCACACCCTTGGGGGCTGCATAGGGGGCGTGGAGCATCCCATCCCGACAGCACTCTAAATCCCAGACGTAAACACGGGTGACAAATGGGCCATGATATCAGGTATCAGGTGTCGGCATGGAAGATTTATAAGGTAACAAGACAATGGGAGGCAGACACAAAAAGCCTCTATCTACCATCAGCGTTGAGAGGGCCACTTCCCCACCGCAGCAAAAACCTGCTCTGGTTTCAGCAGCCATGTAGAAAATTATTGCCCCTTTAATCCTCTAAGTTTTCTCATCCATGCGGCAGAGATTAAGCGTTCTCACACAGCTGAATCAGATGGCTCTCTGGGACGACATGTTGGAGTGCAGATCGAAGACAGAGGAGTCAGGCACAAGAGGACTTGTTATTGTGAAATAAAGGAAGTCCCCACTCATGGAAAGGGAAGTTCGGGGTCAGTTTGAGCTTGGCTGGATGGAGGAGGCAGTTGTCCACGTCATCCTGTTTCTCTGTATTAAATCAGCTCTGAGGAGATTTGCAAGATTTGAAAACACACTTCTTGTTATTGTTGGTGAATCTGTGATGATCATGCCCAGTATATGATCAGTTTCTGCTCATGTTAGAGGAGGCGTGTGCAGGGAAAATGCTGACAGATGTAAACAGTGAAACAGTGAACAGTGAAATGATGAACTATAGCTGCTGTTTACATGCATCTGGTCCACTGTCACTCCCTTTTGGTGTGGATTTCAACACAGCAAGGCCTTTCACATTGTAGCTATTTAGGCTACACTGAGCTCATATGTGTTGAATTTGTGCTTTATGATGAATTAAATGAAATGAACCAACATTAATACCACATTTTAACTCTCATAGTTGTTTAAAGTTAGTTGCGGTTTTCAAGTCATTTGTGAGCAGAAACAGAATCTTTCAGATACACTCAGCAGCACACAAGGATCCTCTCATCCATCTATGAGGCATCAAGGTGATGACAGGTGAAAGAGGAGATGAGTGTGTAAGTGTGTGTGTGTGTGTGTGTGTGTGTGTGTGTGTGTGTGTGTGTGTGTGTGTGTGTGTGTGTGAGAGCCTCCTTCCTTGTTGGGGAGGAAGGGGGTGCTGGCGCCGCGTGCCACGAGATCCACGCGGATTCTCGAAATGACGTCCCTGTTCCTGACACATGAAAATCCGGCATCCAGTGTCCAGGGCGAACTCTGCATGCACCCCCACCCACATCCCCCACCCCACACACGAGACACAATCAACCACCACCTCCACCTACGCAGCCGCCCTCAGAGGACATGAAACTGGAGACGTACTCAGCAGGAGTGAACCTCCCCACTCCCTGTCCTTTGTCTCCTCACAATGTGGAGCGGTACAGTGAGCTCTGACACCCAACAGATTCCTCACACAGCTCCTCAGGGAAAGACTATAGCTGCTCGAGCTGTGTGTGTGTGTGTGTGTTTGTTGTGTTTGACTTCATAACCCAGACTCACTGTGACACATACTTCTCATAAAAAATTTTAAAAAGTGAAGACATAAAGGGTCAGTTCACCCAAATTGCAAATGAAAATGCTCACTCTCATCAGTAGTTTGAATTGAATCTATTTTATTAGTAGGAAGTCATACCAAAGAGAACTGCAGACACACTTCAACACATCTGCATCATATCAACAAATTCTTTGTCTGTTGCTGGCTCCTAAATGTCTCGCTTAAAGCTGCAAGAGTGCATAGTAAACATTTGTTTATTGGCCAGAAACATGACTGAATTATTGTTGTTGTTGCTACATGTCTGCTAGTTGGATGAACAGGCAACATCTTCACTGCATCATCTTTATAAAGAAAAAAAAAACTGCCAAAAAATTATTATTTTAACCTGTTGCTACTAACTGTTAAGAAGACAGATCACTGCTGTATGATGCAGAAAAATGACTCAGACAATTGGTACTCTTAGGAGATAAGATGGAGATTTTTTTGGTGACTATCCAGAATAATCATGACATTGTGTCTGTTAAGATGCTGCTGTTTATTTATTTCAATCAAATGATATTTTTAAATGCTTTGAGCACCACAAACATATTTTCAGGGGTGACAGAAATCTCAGAGCTTGATATCTCAAAGCTTTGACAAATAAGACCAAAATTATCTGAACAGTCTGGATACCACAGGGAGTAACTGGGAAAATCTTGTTTTGTTTTTTTTGTTTTTTAATTTTGTGTGGACCAAACCCTTAACTGCCGCAAGTTATTTTAAGTTACAGCATATAAATCAAAGTGTAATCCTGTAATTGGTTCACTGACAGAATCTGTTTATATTTCGTTATTTATTACCGAGGATCATCAGTCTCGTCATTGCCTTTCAGTAATAGCCACAGAGCAACATTTTTCCACTGCAGTCAAAACATGGCTTCACACCAAATTCTCAAGTCCCTTCAATGGGCGGAGTTTTCCCAGCAGGTTGCCAGTGCTGGGCCCTGATTGGCTGATGGAGACAGTTGAGTTGAGTGACGGGCTGTCAGAGGGGATCCATCGGGGGACAATGTGCCCACTGAGAGGCTCAGAGGTCAGCCTGCTAACAACGGCTCCGCTGGCGAAGTTTGTTTTCTCGTGAGGAGCCACCCTTTCATGTGTGCCACTCATTATCAGAGCTTGTGCCCCCCGCTGCCCCAAACAAGGCCGTCTGTGTGTACAATTGTGTGTGTGTGTGTATTTTACCAAAAACCTCTTTATATCTTGTGGTGACCCTGTTTTGCCAGAACTGGAGCGCATACAATTGGGAATCCGGCTCAGGTTGACCTGAGCTGATCAAGGCTCGCCTGTGTTTTGTTTGGCATCAAAGAGGGGCAGGAGGAATGGCAAAATGAACGGCCCCTGTCTGTTTTATCTGGACAAACCCTATCACTTTGCTGTAGTTTTACTCTTGCTTTCCCAAGCCTATTATAACCACATCCAGCATCTTTTCAGCTATTTCCAGCTGTGTGAGCTCCAAGCTTTTACATAATCAGTGTTGCAAAAGGACATACATCTTGAAAAACACTGTGCAGATATGGAATAGTTCCTGGAATGTGGCTACCCTTGGGGTGATGTCAACAGGGCCAGATTTTTAGGAGTTGCCGGAGAGCAGTAAAGTCAGTAGAAACAGTGGATGTCCTGTGGAGGAACAGACGAGTGTAGATCAATAGCTTGAGACAGAAGTGTTATTCTGAGCAGAAGCCAGTTAGACACAGGCCTTTTGTGTCACAGATGAGAGAGGGACTGAGGCTGTGTGAATTCATGGAGTTTGCATGAGATAAAGTGTGCGTGTGTGTGTGTGTGTGTGTGCAAACACTGTATGAGTAAATGAGGATGTTTGCATGCATTTCCGTGCTTGTGCGTGGGCTCAATTGCATGTGTATGTGTCCATTTTGGTATGTGTGCTGGTCAGACGTGGCCTTTTCTCTGGAGAAGAAAGCAGCTCACTGTCCTCATGCTGTCCTGGATCTGAAGTCTAGCCTGGCCTGGTCTGAAACCAGGCCTGCATGGCTGGAGCTCTGTGTCTCTGCATGCTGAAGCCTGGCCTTGTTCCCAGCTGTTTATTCAGCTGGCCCACCAGCGGGGACACCAGGGACTCAAAACCCCCCTCTCAGGCCCAGTCGGACACCTTCACCGCCGCACCCACCCAGGTCACCAACCTCCTGACCCCCTTGCCCGGGGGTTATTTGCTCCGAGACCATCGTTTAAGAAGGGTGTTTTGTTCGGCTCTCATATGGTCCACAGTCTCCGCTTAGGCTCTTGTCATCAGTGCCATTGATCTGCTCCAAATGAGCTGATTAGGGGGCCTGCAGTTTGTCCTGTTGAGTGGGCTGACCTAAGCTTAGCTGAGCTGGGCTGAGCTCGGCAGGGTGAGGAGGGGGTTATGGGGATGAGGGACAGAGGTCAGAGTGCACACAGAGCAAACACAGTTGGGCATTCACACTCAAAGATGCAACATGAAATTTGTGGTTGTTTGAAGCTGGTTGGAGCAAGCCTGTTTGGTTGTGTTTGTTATGTCAGTTCCAACCCCTGTGGTTTTGGTGATGCTGCAGTGCTTCGATCAGTGTTGTCTTTGACAGCACTCTCTTTGATTTTCACTAATGGACATCTTTTACTTTGTTGTTTTGCTTTGTCAGCCTTCTTTTTCAGCTTAATGTGTGCAGCCATAAATGTTATGGAAGGGTTTCACTGAGTTCATGCATGTACCTATGTGTAAAGATTTACAAATGGATGAAGGCATAGATCCATACCAATGTTAAGATGCTGCTTAACTGTGCCTACCAATTTTTTTTACCTATCTCTGACAAGCTGGTCATTTTAACTCCACATAATATTACAGGTAAGATCTGCGCAGTGTTGCCAGGGTTGTGTCTCTGTGTCACTGGGCAAACCAGGTTCTCTTAAAGAAGAACGTGTCTTTAACAGCTTTGTTAATACGCATGTTCTGCAGTCAAAGCAAACATTTTGAGCCTTTGATATCAGTAACCTTAATGTTTATTAAACTAGTGGCCTCCCTCCCTTTCCTCTGTCGGAGTTGAGTCATCTCATTATAGTCATCATCACATTATCTATTATTATAGATATAGATATATCTACAGCATGTTTCACATTGTGCGTCATCTATTCAAGAAGATCCAGGCAGCAGCAGCCTCTCCACTATAGATTACACAGGCAGGTGGAGGTGCTGGAGATGACAAATAAATCAAGTGAAGGTTCAGTGAATAGTTTAAGGATGGGTTAGTTTGCATTGTTGTCTCTTTGTTATAAAGCACGGGTCTATGTGCGTCAGGAAACTCTTGAGTTGTGGGCTGCAAATCAAAAGATTAAAGGGCATTTGTTGATTCACTCTTGTTCAAATCAGTGGATGAGTTGGTGAACCTGTTGCGTTTTCCCCTTGGTTTTTAAATCAATTCAGGTGAAACAAAATGCACTGCTTAAAGCCACTCCACTTGTTGCTCCAATGGGTTTGGAGCAGGAGTGAGAAAGTAAACACAAGAGGAAAGTCCTGAAGAATGCATGAGCTCCCACAGCAGCATACTTTCATTAGTCCAGATCAGACCTCATTTCATTCCCCAGCTAGCTGCTAGAAACTGCTGATTTTGCTCTTCTGCATCCCAGCATGCAAATGCACTTGTCTACAGGTCCCATTCAGCTCAGTCTTGCAGAGTACACCCTGTAGTTGGGTCCGAGTCTGATTCAACCGGAATAAACGACACAGAATGAGATGACAGGAACAAGGGGACAGAGCTAACAGACCCTCAGGGATCTCGGTAATGCAACAAAAAAATGTCCCTCAAGGTAAAATCAAACCTACGTCCCTGATACCTATAAGACTGTATGCTTGTCTGAGTGCAAGCGTGCATGTTTGTGCATGAGTGTGTACATTCATGCATTAATGTGTGTTAGCATTTGCCTCTATTTATCGGTCAGGGGGCCTTATAATTAGAGTCTTAGTGTAATCTAACACTCCCACCACTCCCTGTATAAACTAAGAGTCCTCCCTCTTCTTGGTCAGGGATTAAGAACGAGGCCCTGCTGAATGAGCAGCACATTACTCTGAGACATCCTTAACGCCTGTCAAGGGAGACATCAATAATATCAGAGAATTGGGGCCTGTCTAAGACCCAGAGATAAGGAGAGGGGGCAGTTAATGACAGACAAAAAGGGGTTACCTACAATTACTCACATAATTTGTCCTGGAAGCATAAACAGAGAAGCAGTGATTTGAAATAATGAAGAGTATTGTATATCAGTGTAATGTGGACACATTGTGCACATGCGTGGTCAGACTGTCTTCGTATATCTGAAATGAAACAGGCCTGGGAGCCACAATAAGACCTTTGTTTTCCTGCTTGTTTACTGCAAGCTGATATTTTCCACAATTTGAGCTGGTTTATGGTGTGAAAACATTTCTTCCAGTGGGATAGTGAAACTGCAAAATGTGTTGGAAGGAGATGTCGTGTAATTACACAGTGCAAATGAAGCCATATTCTCCTGCCAAAGTTTTCTCTTTATTAAGCAAGACCTCTGTGCTATGCTGTGTCACAGGTCAAAGTTTATAGGGTTAGCGTGGACACTGCGTCCTCACATCCGTCTTCATTAGAGGTCTGGAAGTACTCAGTGACCAGACCTCCTCCTCCTCCTCCTCCTCCTTTCTTTTCAAAACCATCCCATCATTTCTGATAAACAGCTACATCAAAGGAGAGGTCTTAGCAGTGTTAACACAGAGCGGCCTGACATGATCCACCAGTGAGACGCAGTGCACAACACTCACTCGCTCCAATACGCCACCTCTGCAGCGACAAAAACTTTGATTTTCATTTGCAATTAGTTGATGTTTGCTTGAAACACATTTGGATGATGCATTGCTTACATCACTGGAGATAGTCGGTGATGACAGCATGCTTCAGCCTCCTGAGTGTCCATCAGCAGTGAGGCAGCAAAAATAAACACTGCCTGCTCATTCATTAGAAGATGTTGTGGATAAAAGAATCAGTTTAATGCCAAAAGTATAACTTATAAAGGTAAAAAAGTGCTCCCTTAAAAGACACAAACTGCAGTTTGTGATGACAAATGAGCACAAACAAGGAAAATGGGGTCTTAAAGTTTTATACTTAAACTTTTAAAACTGCCTTTTTCCCTTTATGTGTCACAACTCAACATATTTTACTGAAACAACAAATTGTGTAAATGCTGCTCTACGTTAGACTCACAGATACGTTGTAAACCTTTATGGCAGGATGGTTATATGTTTGGTGCAGCAAAATCTACTTCCTTCATATGTTCACTGCAGAGCTGAGATAATGGAAAGGTAAAGATAATGGCCATGCCCTCTATTCATGTGCACATTTTGCAGAAGGAACAAAAGAAAACCACTGCAAACTAAAGAACTCTTCAACAAACCAATCTGACTGCACCTAAAGGTTAAAGATCTGCTACCTGAACTGCTAACAGCTGCTATGTCACACTCATGAGTGGGAGCTTGGCAAGCATAGGAGAATTATATATTTCTGTTTTTTACCAAGATAAGTATAATGCATGTAAGAATTAGGGTTTGCAGATTAGCAGGTAGGAAATAAGAAAATCTAAATGCAGCTAATCTTTTCTTTCTTTTTTTATGTCACATGTTGGATAGTTTTACCACTTTACAGAACATCTCTGAAATCTTCAAATGAAACTGACATTTAACATCTGCTCACACCTCAACTCACCCTTTAAGTAGACTTTGCTTTATTATTAATGGGTCACAAGAAAAAAATAGTTCCTGGTAATTGCAGATTATGAGTAGACTGTGGAACATATAGAGTGGTAACAACACAAATAAAATACATCGCTTCCTGTCTGGTATGATATTTTGCCTACAATGTACAAAACAAATGATTATAGATCAGAACAGTAAAATATGAGCGGTCTTAAGTTAAAGGAATAGTTCGACATTTTGAAATGTGCCTTAGCTTTCCTGGCGTTGTTGTTAGATGAGAAGACTAATAAAGCCACCCATAAAATCACAAATTACCATTTTTGCACTTTCTCACAGTTATACTTTTCACATTTTTTGCACAGATAAGACAACTGGGGTAAGCAGTTACCTTTGGACAGAGCCAGGCTAGCTCCTTCCCTTTATATGCTAAGATAAACTAACTAGATGCTGGCTCCAGCTTCGTATTTAATGAACAGAAGTGAGAGTGATATTGTTCCTCTTATCCAGCTCTGTACAAGAAAGCAAATAAGTGAAATGTCAGACGACATATGTAGGAAACACATTTTTTATTAAGAAAAGTCATGACGTACAGCAGTTGTTCCACTGCTACTTTGGATTTCCAGTCCTGCTCAAAACAGCTCCTTTGTAAAAAAAAAAAAAAAAAAAAAACGATCTCATTTTCTAAAATGTCAGAGCAAACCCACTAAATGCAAACTTTATTATCTTGTCCTTTTCAGAATGACTTGCTGAAACATGATGACTCTTGTCATGTGGCTCCCACTATAGAGAAGCTATGGGGTTTCATTCTGAACTCCAGGAAACAGAGGCCGATAGTGCTGCATCAAACTGGGTCCAAACGACTCTAAATCAGATTGACTCAGACACTCGACCAAAGCAGACTAGACACAACACAAGTGACGGGACTGTCCCTCTTCCTCCCCGAAGCATTATCAGAACAATGACATCACTGTAGCTTTGTCTGTCTGTGACATTACCAAATCTGTAGAGAGGATTTAGGACAGAGAGCAGAGGAGCGATGAAGGGAATGAGACGCAGAGAGAGAGAGAGAGAGAGACAGAGATGGAAAGAAGGATGCATTGACGGAGACAGCAGCAGCCTCAGAGAGCGAGAGAGGGAATAAGAGAGAGAAAGCCTCGAGCTGTGGCTTGGCTGAACTCACTGTGAACCTCAGCAGATTTATTTTCTCCAGAGCCTGTTGCTCGCTCAAAGGGGGCCAGATTTACATGCCTCTCCCTGGGCTGTTGTGACGTTCGACCAGGGGAGCTGGGATAAGTGGACTGAAGGGAGGGGATGGAGGCTTCTCGCAGGTTACAGGGGTGACACAACGCAGCAGAGCGAAGAAGGAAGAGGGTTTCACATGGAGTCCACTTGCTGGTTCATTATTTGCTGCTCAATAATCTGGCCCTCAGTTTCATGTGGCCGGGTGTAGCATTCCTGCTAACCAGCTCGCCATCCTAATTAGAAACACTCCCTCTATTAACTGGGGTGTTTCATTTTAAATCCCGTCGTTCTTATTGACAGGGCTGGTGTGAGCCGATGGATCCCTGTTCTCACAGCTCGCTCCCCGCATCCTCTGTGGTGACGTGTGTGTGTGTGTGTTTTTGTTTTCTTACCACAGAGGTTATGTAATCTTTTGACACAATCTGGTTTATGGAAATGGTAACATAATTCACTGTTAGCACACTTGTAGAGACACAAACACACTGACATAGACATGTAAACAAACACAGGTGATTCTAGGCTGGTATCATACCCAACCCAGGCGTTCGTTTACGGTAAAAATGAGTGCTATGTGTGATAACCTTTTGCATTTTATTCTCTGAAAGTGTTTTTTTTTTCTTTTCTCTCAGATATTTGGCAAAGCACAGATGCTGAGGTAGTGTATTTAAAATATAGGTCTAATACCTAAAGATTTTCCATGTATCTAAAACATCAGCAGTTAATGTCAGACTTTTTTGACAGTATATTACAAACAGTACATTACAACCAAAGTCCAAAGGCCTCCTTCCAGCCCTTTTTCAGCAATGTTCAATAATCAGACTGACAGATAGTATAAAGTAATACCAATTACTGTACAGAAAATAGCCTTGAAGACCAGAATATAGTGCAGCCACAAGGAACAAAGGTCATAATTCCTATTCTGGAAAAGCTATTGCTGTGTGCATCAATATCGCTATCCCAACTGGTCCACTGAGGCTATAGTATTACTTACAACTGATGGCAACAAATTCAGGCCCACTTTCTGGGGTTTTTTAAGGCATTTTGGGAAATGTAGCAAAAACCATTTACAGAAATATGGACATAGCATCTGTGATATATCTAAGTA
This sequence comes from Trachinotus anak, assembly GCF_046630095.1. Classification (NCBI taxonomy): domain Eukaryota; kingdom Metazoa; phylum Chordata; class Actinopteri; order Carangiformes; family Carangidae; genus Trachinotus; species Trachinotus anak. The sequence continues at coordinate 10,144,695 of NW_027273866.1, read as the reverse complement.
ATATTAATATGATATATTGATATATATGCAATATTTTATAGTCAAGAGTTGGGTTTAACCATGGATGTATTAAAGGGGTACACCATGGATTTTACAATTTAAGCCCAGTTTTAGTTTTAAAAAATAAACTAACTAATCAACCCTGATGGTGTCATCAGGGTTATCTCAGACTGGGCTTGAAACTTTTCTAAAAATGTTCTACCAGAACAGATATTTTTACATAAAGCCTAAGTTACATACTGAAAGTTATCAATTCAAAAGAAATATGCAAAGAAACTGGATAAATGCAGAATCCAGTGTTTTGACCCATACTAGTGCCTAAAAGATAAGATATCTTGGCCTCTGCTGCTTTGATTTTGACTGTTCTCTTTTTTAAATCTGATTTTGTTAATTCAACAACTTCATGGAGGTACATTACCAAATCAGTGGAGTACTCCAGTAAGAAAGCTTTCCTACTGGAGTACTCCACTGATTTGGTACAGTCACCGGCAAATCAGCTTTGCTGCCAATTTTCCTCAACTGGCAAACTGTGATACTGCAACCAGAAAATCTCTTAGGCCCAAAAAGCTTTTTCCCTGTACACCACTAGTATGAAAGAGACATCTGTAAAAGTGTTTACAGGACACCTCCAACTATGAACAAGATGGATTAGTTGCCTTTATATTATGAATTTTTAAATCATGAAGGTTTAATATTTATAAAACTTTCTCAAAACCTAGAAAAACTCTTTTTACGTGATTGACTACAATGTAAAGGTGGCAGGGCCAAGGATGGATACATGAAGTGTTGTTTTATTCTAGAAAACAAATAGTTTGTACAACTGAAAGTGTTTAGTGTTGTTCTAATTGGCGACACTCATAGGTGAAGTGAAAAGCTGGCCAAATAGAGACGTGATAATCGTTTAAATATTTGGATAATGGCACACATTTTCAGACAGTCTCTGCTGGAAGACATTCATAGTGTTGCACTCGGTTGTAGTGACCAGAATAGTTGTATAACAAGTGAAAAAAGGGCCATACTGAGAGCTTACTTTCTCACCTCTGCACAGCTGGCCTGCTGCGATGTGAAGTGGGTGTGAATGTCAGATTGTCGGTTTTGGAAAGTTACAGAACTTGACGGACACAGCCCCCTCTCTAATGCGACATCAGAAAGGTGTGGGGGCACGGGGCTTTTGAAGCTGTTCCACCATCTAACAAGCAGTTCTGATGAACTAGACTTAATGATAATGTGCCGTGGGCCGCATGAGTCTGGTATCCAGTTAATACATAATACATCCAGGGGTTTACCACCTACGACAATTGCTCAGTTGTTGAGAGCCATTCGGGATTCTGGGTGGAGCTGAGGTGGGGTGAACGAACAACAACCAGCAAAACTGTGTTGTGATCTCCACTTTTGTGTGAGACACAAGCCAACAAAGGCAACCACACCACCAAACAATTTCAAAATTACCACTAAAACACACATTAGGGGAAGTAAAATTAAGAATTGAAAGCCCATAATTTCTTATAAAATGAATTACTTGCTTTTCTAAGAGAGACTTCATACATTTCCCAATGACTTCAACACAGCCCGTCTTTTTAGAGCCAGCCTTTAGTGGCTGTCAGAAAAACTCCAACCCAGGACAGTGGCTGCAGATGCCTGGTCTAGCAAGCTAAGAGGACAAATATATTAGAAATATTCATCATTAAAGACTCTAAGATTTTCTATCAGATTTTCACTTTATGGCAAAAAAAGAACTAGATAGATAGATAGATAAACTTTCATTGTCATTCAGACTATACACCATACAGTGCACATCAGAACGAGATTCCATTGCGATGGCTCAAAATAATGCAACTAGTACATATAATGCTTTGGAACCGTAACAGCTGTCAATTTGTATCCAGAACTCTAATTTAAACAAGATTTCTGCTTTTGCTTCAATGAAACCTCATGTACTGTATTTGAAGAGGATAGTGTTGTATGTAAGCTCACTCTGGAGCCCACTGAGGAAGAAAGGAATTAACTTGTTGTCTCTGACTCAACTCTCTGTGAACTGCATGTGGAATCAGGGGTCAGCAGCTCTGGGTTTCATATCATTTTTCCCTCCCACTCCAAATGCTGTTTTTGCTGGGGGTGAGTTCAGGAGCGGCCCAGCTGTGACCCAGAGAGTGAGGAGGTGTGAGGGCCAAAGGCCAGACAAGAGATAGGTGTAAAGCAATAAACTTCAGCCCTGTTCACTTCATTTGAATCCATTATCCTATGTTTTAGATTTTACAATTAAGTAAAGGGGATGTGGGAAGAACTACAACTACAAAATACATTATTAGTTACAACAGATGTAGCCTGATGATGCTAATCCTGACATCTGAACGTAACACTTAATATTTTCCAACATCATTTGTTCTGCAGATTTCTTTTTCGTCCTCTAACTGTGTAAATTCTTTCTTCCTTCCTTTTTCAAAAAGCTGTGGATACAGAGGCGGAGACAGAGACAAATACAGAGGAACATAGAGGAACCATAAAGAGTACAAAACTGCTACGTGTATAGTTTTACTTCTCTAAATGCAAAGTTGAATCTGATGAATTAGTAATAATTTGTAAGGTGATTTTTAGTATCTGGTGTGAAATGAAAAACAGAGAAGCTGCAGAGAAAATACTTTGACCCCTTAACAAGCAGCTGCCTGCTCATGGGGCAGTCATTGCAAACTCATGCTGTGCAGCCAAATGTTGTTCAAACCCCACAAACTTGATTTTAAATTCTAATGGAGATCCTAAAGTTTGCAAAAGAATCCGGCTGAATTTTGCAGAAATGTGTATAAAATTATGAACACAATATATACGTAAATTCAGCCAAAGAACATACAGCTCTGCAGAGCTGAGGGGAACTGCAGAGTCAGGTGGTCGTTTTCTCAATACGTGCCGCCTTTTTCACATTACACACAGTCATATGACAAATTGTTAATATAAAAACTGTTGAGATGTTCAGCTTTAAAATGTATTGTTTTTTCACCTGATAAGAACATATTGATTGGAAAACAGTTCATACAAAGTTATTTAAAGTTCCTTAAAGGTTCCATATTTTACTATTTACTGGTGTTTTGTTTTAAGTTTTGATATCCATAAGAAGATATATTTGTGGTTCATAGTTCCAAATACCATCTCAGTGTAGTTTTACATCACTCCTGCAGACTCCCAAAGCCACCAAAACCACTCACATGCTGCACTTACATTACAAGACACAAACATGTATGTGTATACACAAAAGACACATATTTGTGCATACATAAAGACAGTGTAGTGTTCGTCTTTTGGGCTGATGCTCTCATTAGAATAACGTGCACACACTCGAGGTAAGAGTAGGTGGATCGGATCAAAGTAGATGTGGTTAAAAAAGAACACCCAGGGACAGCCACCTCCACATAAACAGGGGATCTCCTTACCAAAAACAAAGAGGCCTGAGCAGCCAGCCCACATCCAGCGGAACGGGGAGGGGTGAAAAGGGCTTCAGAGAAAGGGGGGGGGGTCAGAAAACATGTTACATGGGCGGAAAGGTAGAGCAAAATCATTCATTACTGTAATTACAACCTGAGCCCACTTACTCTTTCATTCAGCAGGAGGAGAGGAGAAAAGAAGAGAGGGAGTGGGGAGATTAAACTTGCCCACAGAAGTGTTTACCACACATTGGGAGATAACTTGTCCTATTTCAAATGAGCTCTCTTAACACACACGCATGCACACACACACACACACACACACACACACACACACACAGATAAACACATTTACAGAAAAGAACACACATAAGAACCTGCAGCGTTTTCTTAATCAGTTAGTGATGCATTTTTGTCGGTAAATGAAATGAGCTATGAAAGGCCTGTCTAAGTGTCTTCATCACACTATTTATTTTTCCTCTCTCCTCTGAGTCATGCTGTCTCCCCCCACCTAGCTTTACTCGTCATACTTGCAAAGCAGAACAGTGTTTAGACATTTAATGTGTTTGACTACCAGATAAACATTTGACTTTGTGTGTCCTTATGTTTCAATCTGGGCAGCGTACTGTATTTCTTAAGGAATAGTTTGACATTCTAGGAAAACATGCTTATTTCCTTTCCATACCATATCAAATATAACTGTTAAACAGGCTGCAATCAGTGCTTTTATAAAAATGTGACTATGATAAATAAAGTTGAAACACTAGCTCATAGTGATGAAGCTACAAAATCACTTAACTCAGCTCTACAGAGCATTTTAGTGTTTTTTAGTTAATTGTTTTGATTTTCATGACCTCAACTTTATTATTTTGGTTCACTCTCACTGCGCTAGAGGTTTTCACGGTGATAAACCAACCGTATGCTAACTGTCCAGCATCAAACACAAGGCAGACAGACAAGCATTAGCTACTAGCTAGTGAGCATTTAGCAGCTAGAGAAACAAATAGGTGTTTCTCAGGAGTTAGTGGAGGCTGGAAACTTAACTAAAAAGTGAGTGACTAATGAACTTATGTTTATCAAGTGGATCCAAATGAATGATAATGTTGTTCTGTGACTGCTGGACTTGTAAATAAGCAACTCTTTGCTAACAAGTTTGCTGTACGTCAATGCTACATTCACAACTGTCCTAAAAACCGGTTATTGCCAGTTTAAATAGGAAGTTTGAAGTAACAGCTAGTTAGCTTAGCTTAGCTTAGCACAAAGACTGGAAACAGAGGGGAGAACAGCAAGCCTAGCTCTGTTCAACTGGAACAAAATCTGCCTGTTAGCACCTCTAAAGCTCACTAGTTACATCTTCTTGGTTTAGTCTCATCTGACTCTCAGAAAAAAAGCAAACAAGTGTTTCCTAAAATGCCAAGTGGGAAAAGAAATTGAAATTGTACATATGATCCACAAAATGTTCATTTTAGTCAAAGTGGGATGTCACACTATGACACATCTTTTTCTGTGCCCTTGAATTTGAAATGATATAAACCCATGATGCAAACCCAGTTAACCCTCTCATCTCTCCCTAAGCTATTCTGCATGTGCCTGTGGAGGCTTTTCTGCAGTAAGCTGACTCACTTTGTGACCGCAGCTTCCAGCCTCTTGTCTTTTTACAGCCTCCTCTCAATGTGTTTACCTTGCTCTCATCTCCGTGTCCCTCAGGGCCTCTTAAACACTGCCCTGGGTGTCCCTTTAGGGAAACAAATGTGCTGTAAAGAGGAAGGGAAACAGTGGCCTAATGTGATCTGAGGACAACAACAACAATGCCTGGAAGGTTCACATACTGGACTGCATTCTGCTGGAGTTTCTGCTGAAACTGTTTCCAGTCATTAAGGAGTCCTACAGGTGTTTCATCTGTAACAGGAAATAAGCCCTAAAGCCTCTATAGCATTCATTCGGAAATATGATGCTGTAAATGTATAGGAAAGTACATAAAGTGTGTGATACTGAGTTTATATGTGCATATGCATGGGAGGATGATTGTAGGAGGCTGTATTAGGTGTTTTCTGTACATCGTGTGTGGTTTGAGGTCTGTACGTGGTCTTTCTGTCTGTTTGTCAATAAGCTAGAGACAAGAGGATATCACATGATACAAAAACATTTCTATTTTAGATATACTTTGACCTAGGTGGAAACGTAGACGCTTCTTGTGGTGTTTTGGTGTTTGTGTGTGTTAGTTGACGTCATGAGTCTCAGTGTCAGGCAGAAATCACATTTTTCCACAGAGCTCAAGGTTTAAACTGAGGAGAGAGTGAGCCTCTGTTCTCCACCAGCACAGACAGAGCACAAGTGCCACCGAGTGGACAGAAACAGTTCTGCACTCTGACTGAGTGCACTTTTACAGGAGAGAGCCATGACCTGAGCAACAAGTTTTACTTTCTTTTGATACTATTGTTGTATTTCTGTATATGTTTTAGTTGACCTTTAGTCTTGGTCAAGTATTCTTGGTTTTTTTCTGCTTCTGTTTTTCTTGGGTTGTCAAATCTGGAAAAGACAACATGTGATACATACAACATTAGAGAGAACAAACCTTGTCATGGGCAATTAATGCCTATATATACATTTTAATTCAGGGTTGTTAAAGTTAAACATTTACATTTACTCATTTGACAGACGTTTCTATCCAAAGTGACTTAAAAGTGAGGGACTAAAGCTTCAGTGCAGTAGGAGACTTTATGGAGACATCTATATAGTATGTGCAAGGAGAAAACATTACCTTTTTTCACATTAGAATACAGTATGAAAATATGATGGAACAATATGGACATAGCCTACAATTATTTACTATTACATCACATTTTTCACCACCGTCCAGCAGCATATAAGCATTTATCTAAGTTTTTGATGAAATTGAAATAAAGAAGAATTAAACAGCCTCCTGCAGTGGAACAATCCCCCTTTTAGTTTTGAGACCTACAAGTTGCTTGTAATTTCTGCTTATTTTATATTTAAATGGTAAAGTTATTTGTTAAGCAACTTGTTCCATATATATAATCAGTTTTCTCTATTTTATTGCCAGAAAATACATCAGGTCAACTTTTGTCCATGTTTGTTCATTGTTTAGTGTTTCCCCCAAATGTAAAGCATTTTCTACCAAAGTGCTACATTAATAATTTTAACACACTTAGATATAAGTAAATGGATACATGTGGAGTTCAACACAAAATTAGGCAACTAATAGAGTTTAAGCCTTTTTACTTGATGTGCAGCTGCAGTGGGTATATATCATAGTAACAGATGCAGAAATGAATACAGACAACTCTCAGCTTCTTGTGGTAGGAAAATAAAGACACATAAAAATGCATAACCTAATGTAAAGAGCACAAACAAGATGACATAATGTGTAATTATCCCTCAATGACCCCATGTCTTACATAATGATGAATTTACATTGGAAGAACCAACAACAACTCGTGTCCATTCTTAAACATGGGATTCTGCTGACAGCCATCTTGGGTCATGAGTTGAATCATGGCATCTCGTGCCCCTTTTTTTTCCCCATGGTCATGTAATGGCCACTCCAGATGAATCTTATGCTGCAAACTTTTCTTCGCTCTCATGACATTGTTAGATAATTACAGCCTCAGAAATTCCAGACTGGGTCTGTGAACACCAGGGTGAAGTAAGATGGTCTCAGTGGCCTCCTTTCACATCACATTTCCATGAACTGGAGGCTCAGTCCAGTATTACATCATGCATATTTCAAGACTTGTTGTTATGATGTGAAGGCACAGGGCAGACCTCCTTTTTTTATTAGGCATTTATATTTATTTATAGATGTTTCTCTTCATTTCTCAGTCGTTTTTTCTTCCCTTGTTTTCACAGAGAGTGTATGTAGCGGACAGAACATCTGGGTGTGTGTTTGTCTTCCACTGACCTGAGACAACTCCTCTTCCTTCATAGATGCCGAGCCTCCACGCCTTTCTAAACAGAATCCTGCTCTGAATGGCTGATTGTATCTACTCCTGCAAACCTAAGGCCTCTGATCTTCTCTCCTTCCAGCCACAAAACTGCTGCCTCTGCTATGGCCCATTTGCTTACATACATAGACACACGTGTGCACTGCCTCTATATAAAAACGAATGCGTGCTCTGTGTAAATATGGATATACACAGTCACTCATATACACACAAGCATTCGAGCACGCAAGCAGAACCGTAGAGCAGCCTCTCGCCTCCCTTTTTCTGCTGACGGTACATCTGCAGCCCAGATGTGCAGTGTACTCTGAGGTGCTGCTGAGTGCAGGATGTTTTGCATTCCCTCTGTGGAACATGTGAGGCGTTCCTGTGGGCCATCCGTCTGGCTGCATTAGTCTGTGTGTCATGGGGATCTGTTTGCCTCGGCCCCTTGTTGGCTGGCTCCAGGGGTTTGCGCACGTCCGTTAGCGTGCTAATTCAGGGCAGATGTGGGGTGCTGAATCAGGTGGTGAGAGGAAACTCCGGCCCTAGCAGGAGGGAGACACTGACTGCCCTGTGTGGTGGACCAGCCCTACGTAACACAATCTTCACAGCCGAACCTCCTCCGCTCCTGCATTTGTCCCATCTGATGTAGAGAGTGTTATTCTGCTCTGTACTGAAGTGTTTATCTTCTACATGAATACACTCATCTTTATTGAGGTACAAAACAAAGTGTACCTCAAGGCCCAGCCTGTAATATTTTGTCAAAATGAGGTTGTGACAACTAAACACAACTGACTGTATTGTGAAAACGTTCCTTTGAAGGACATTTCCATTTTAAGTAGTTGCATTCTCATAGCTTTAGCCACCATTTCTATTGTTACATTACACAGTGTGCACCAAGTTAACTGAACTAAAACCAGCAACGTTACTAAACAGAAGCTGAGCAGAGCAAGAAACACGGTCAGAGTAAACACAGATTAACAGTAATACTATTAGAAACGTTCTGTTGTAAACATCTACACAGTTAGAAACCGACCATGTGGCTCAGCTTTGACCTAAACTACTTGCTGTAGCTACGTGTGCACACAATTGGTCTGTAAAATGAGAGATTATTACCAACAGTTTGGTTGGGCTTGGATGACCTGATCACCTGACCACTTTGACCCATCAGACAATGTCTTTGTGCTCCAGGAGCTCAGTAATTATACTGCTGGGTACAATGACGACTGATTGAATTGAATTCATTGAGTTCAGCAGAGGTTAAAATCATCAAGGATTAAAACACATCAAAGTCTAGCATATTTCTGTTGTGGTCCTCCTGCATACAACATGCAACAATTCAACACAGTACGAAACCATAACAACAGTTGAGACAAAACAAAAATACAGGGGAGTGGAGTGGCACAGCTTGCATCTTCCAAGCTCTCTTCATAATATGAGTCATAGAGGAAACCATCTTTTTAATGATATGATAAAAATAAACCTGAATTATCCATTTATCCATAAAATCAAAAAAAGGTCAAACTATATAAAAGGACATCCAAAATTTAGATGACTTCTAATAAAAGTTGGAATCATTAAATCACTGTGGACAATGAGCACACACAGAGCCACCCCCACTTAGTCCCCTCTGTTCTCGTATTCGTCTCGCTTGATGTGGAAAATGTGCAATTGATGCGGCATGAAAGCTGTACAGACACACTTCAGATGGCATAAACCCAGACAGGAAGCCAGAGAAACATGAAGAGCTTGTATGTTGACACGGTTGACATTACAATATGTGTAACAATAAAGAAGTGCTGTATGGTGGAAGTCCCTGGCTTTTTATAGTTGAAGTGGTGAATGGTGACAGCCATGCAAGGGGATGAAAAATGGCTCCTCTTGCTGTAGTTGAGGGGCTGATTTCAGGTGCAGTAAACATAATAACTGAGTAGAACGTGGCAAACTTGGCACCATAGTAGTAGCCTGTGTGTAGTGTGTCCAGACACAGTCACAGCAGCAGCAGACCCCAGTGTAAAGTCGTCTATGATCTCCACAGACTTCACACATCAAAATCAGTTTTCTTGTCATGGGGAGTATTTTTCTGCCAACTGTGGAAACAGTTGCGTAATATTTTTTATGGCTCTGGTGAAGACACTTTGTCAAGTGGGACAAAATAAAGTCAACAGGGTTAGAGACTACACATTGGCATCAGAAATCCTGCTGTGTTAAAAATGAGGGCTTTGGAGCTAATGAACAAACAGGACTGAGCTGCATCATGGATAGCATAGGATCCAGTGTTTCTTATGACCCACATAAGCAACAACAGGTCAGTACATCTTGACCAAGTTTACACCAGTCTCTGTATATGTATGTGTTTCTACAATACAGCACATTCACATAAAAACAACACATTTGTTATTTTTATTAGATTTTATTTTAATATAAGACACCTCTATTTATCAAACATTAATGTGTCATCTGATAACACTCAATTAAAACTTTACATGTACTAATATATACTTGGAAATAACATATGTAGTTGAACATTTTAAGATAAAATATACACTGAATAGCAGAAGGCAGAGAAGAAAGCTACAAGCCTAAACATTATCCTGATAATGGGCATTTTTCCATCTGTTTTATATTAGTGTCTCATCAGCTCATCTCTCTGAGTATGAGACACTTTCAACCCAAAGATAGTCCCTGTTTTCCAGCCCCAGCTTGGGCCTTACATTCCTCTGTTTCCCTGCATCTATGATCCAGTTCTGACTCCCTCACTTGGTCCTTCTCACATGCGTCTGCCTGTGTCTCCGCTATCTGTCCCATGACTAGGCACATAAGTGCACCGGTTCCTCTCCCAGTTCTTTTTTTTCCCTCCTCAGTAGCATTTCTTCAGGCGATCCTTGCCGTTGGCCCGGCGTCTCCACAGCTGGCCGAGAACAGATTCCTGCCACACCCAAGCAATTGTGGCCCTCACACCACCTGCCATAGGGTCACGGTCATAGAGTGAGCTGGCCCAGGACGTACACTGTGTGTGTGTTGACGCATGCGAGTGCGTGTCTGCGTATAGGGCAGTAAAGGATGCTTTAACACAAACACACATAACTGACACAGCATGAGGCTCCATTGTGTCCTAATCAGTATACCAGGAACTGAATAACCAGTATGTCCTCCATCCTTCGCTCCAGTTGACTGAGTACGGGGAGATAGGAACAGAGAGAGACGGAGAGCTGGAATTCCCCTTTGATCAAAGTGTCCGTTATTCAATGGGATGTGGCGTTGCTGGGGGTGCGGGGCGGGAGGTGGCTGCTGGGGCTGAGTACAGGGAGAGAGTGCTCAATTGTCTTGTCCCTTTCTTTTTTGGGTTGCTCACCCCCACCAAGAAGCCGATACCAAGGTCGTGACCTTTTGCCCCCCTTTCCTTGGCCTCGTCGGGCCTTGTACTTGAAGGACGCTTTCTGTCACATGTAACTGCTGAACAACCCCCTTTCAGAAACTTATCCACTCTAACTGTCTTACACAACTACTCGTCACCCTGCTTCATTTTGGATGTGGAGAATGAGGCGTTGGCTGTGGGGGTTTGGAAGCTTTTTTTTTTTTAGATTAAAGACAAAACTGACAAGAGCTGGACAAAGGGCAAATCGACTGTGTGAGTGTGAGTGTGTTTTAGCTATGGCAGCATCTGTTGCTGCGGTGATAGTTTTTTAAAAGGAACCACAAGCGTTTTTCTCAGAACTGGAGGAGGGGTGCAGCAGAAGGGAGCTGTTTGTTTCAAAAGTCTGGTGTTATTTACTCCATTGTTATATTTGTATATAACCAAGCCATCAAAGACTCTTGAGCAGAACATTTGGTCATTTACACAACTGCTGTGTTGGACAGCTGTATCACATTTGTCTTTTGTTAGTGCTACATTAAGCAATAAGCCTGCACAGAAAGCATCTGTAGTGTGAACATGATGCATTGAGATGTCCTGAAGATGTCCTGATGTTGACTGTGGAAAAACACAACAGCAGATTTCCAGCATGTGAAAAACATGATGCAGAGTGTTACCAAACGACATTTTAAAAAAAGAATGAAAATCCAATTACAGCAATTTTTCAAACATGTGAGGTTCTCAGAGTCCTTGGCTGACAATAGTGACATTGATTAGTCAGACAGATTAAGCTGGAAAGTGGTCTGCAGGGAGGAGGACAAAAATAACATCAAACTGAGGAACACAAAACTGACATTTCATCATGTGCAGTTATGTGTCGAAACAGAGACCGAGGCAAAGCTACATTCAAATGTGTAATTGATTTAACATGAATGACTCAGGATGTCGACAAAGAATAGTGGTTAGAATTCATCTGAAACCATTTGATTGCTTAAAGTTTCTAATGTTTGATATCATTTTGTGAACCGCAAGTGCATATAAAGCAACAGCTGCCCAATTTGGCTGCTTATATCGTACGAACCACTAAAACACAATATAATCTGAGTTGATAGGGACCATAAAGATAACACCTGCGTAAAGCCTTCTGCTGGGTTAATCCACCAACGTGTTTATTAGAGGGGAACTTAATTTTCTAGTCATAGGAAGTGATACACTGCCTGAGAAAACAGTTGTATAGTAACTTCTGTGGCTCTGGATGGAAGTATGTTAGCAGAGGTCATGTGTTTTAATACTTCATAAAACCACAAAAGCAGAATGTAATCTGTAATGATAGAGGCATAAAGGTAACACCCAATATTATCAATCAAAGCCCTCTGGTGATAATAGTAATTATGATGAGAGCAAAGTAGGAAGTTTGGTGATATTAGATTCTGTTCAGGGAGGTCTGGTGGGCAAAACATCTGACTTTAACATGAGAGACCACAATTGTTTCCCAACCTTAACTAAATCTTTATTATTGTAATTATGAAGACCAAGCTCTCCCAGTCATTTTAACACAAATCTCAGTGGTTCCCTATAGTATGTCCAAGTAGTTTTTGTGAATAAACCTAACCAAACTTTAACCACACCCTTGTCGAATCATAAAAAGGCAAATGATCTCATAATCATAAACCTCCTGTTGTGTTTTTATGTCTGCCATGTAACATTATCTTAATATTATCAGTCTTTTTATCCTGTCATTCATGTTATTGCAACTATTAACCCTGGAATGACCCTTTCCAAATGTCTTTGATTTTTGCTTTTTGAAGATTGAATTTAAGAAATGAAAACCAGTCATTTTGATATGACCTATGTCATCATATGACAAGAAAGCAGACCATATAAACAAACAAAATATTTTCAAATTTTACATCCATGTCCCACCCAAAATAGCCAGACATAAAATCAATCCACAAAAAATAGCACAGTTTAGATATAGTTTATCAATGTCCATATTCTCAAAAAATAGTCACACAGAATTTCACAGTTGGTCTTTTGTCAGAATACACATGGTTATTAATTGGATTTGCTTTGTCTTAAATTTTTCTAATTTTGTAGTATGTGTCCTGTGAGCTTGTTTAGAGCTGTTCTGTCAAAGTCCCTCACAAATAAAATGAGTAAATGTAATCTACACCTCTTCCCCTCAGTGTCTGTAAATCACAGGCGATGTCCCTCCCACTTAAGCAGAGGACGTCCTCTGGCAGGAGCAAAACTGGAAACTTGTTAAAGGTTTTAACATGAAATAGAAAACAGGAGCGATCCATTGAAGCAAGGAGGTTGTTTTTAATCAAATTCTGCTTGTCATGATTCGCATCTCTGACTAGGATTTGACCTGAACCTCGTGAACAAATAAATGAGTCTTCAGTGGGTATCACTGCAGCTGTGGCGGTCCCTTGTGGTGAAAATGATAAAAGAATGGCGATGGAGGACAGTGGCTTCACTGTGCAGCAGAGGGCAGCATCACTGAAATTATAGAATGAACTGAACTTTTGCAGCTGAAAGTCTGAGCGGTCTTCCTGCCTCTGTCTCCCTCTCTCTCTTTCCTTCTCTCCTTTATTCCTTCTCATCAGTCTCTCTCTTCCTCCCTCACTCCCTCTCTGTCTTTCCCTCTGCAGCCCTTTCGCTGTCAGCTTTGCTAAAGTTGCTCACAGACAGACATCACCACAAAGGCAGGGAAACCATACTATGGTCTGGTTCTTGAGTTGTGTAGCGGAGAGCTGTTTTTCCTCTCCTCTCCATGCTGCTGTCTGCTCTGCCTGCATCTGCTAAAACCATCACTCTGCCCCCCTCTAACCTACACCCTCTGGGTTTTTTTTTCTCTCTCCATGCAAACTGTTACTTCCCTCTCTCTCCTCTCCTCTACATGTCTCCTCACCCTTCTCCCCCGTCATCTTCCCTTTCTCCTCGCTCATTCATCTTCCCCTGTCACCTTCTCTCACTCCTCCACTGTGTCTCCTTCAATTCCCTCATCATTCCTTTCCTCCAAATCTATCTCTTTCTTCCTCTCTGTGACCGATTGCTGTCAGAGTCATTGACTACATGGGGATGACATCAGCTCCCCTCTCACTGAGATGAAAGAGGCCGACATCTCCATTACACTGACTCCCTCTAAGCTTTCTTGGAGGGAGTCAGTGTAATGTGTGTTTGTGTTGTTCTGGCCCATCTCACCAGCTCCAAGTCTTATTTCACATATTTATCTGTCACCGTTCTCCATAAAAGAGGATGCAAGACTGTCAGGATGCAAAGCATGTGGTTTTTACAGCCACTCTGAGGTGGTATAAGCCCTCAACTTTCATTGATTTATTGATTGTATTTGCTTGGCATTGCACTTTTTGTGCTTTTATAGATCTATTAACCGGAGTGGAGTCAGAACCGATGTCCCATCTTGTTTGTATCATGAGCACAAATTTAAGACACTCACAACTGCTGACTTTTGTTGAGTCTGATTTTAAAGGCATCTTGATCCATCTTGCATTAAATGAAAAAAAGCTTTTTCCCTATCAACAGATTCACAGTTTTCCTGCCACGCCAGCAACATGACTTCAGGTATGACGCTATCAGTTGGTCACTCAGCCCAGACTGAAGTACTATATTTAATGATTCTCCATAAAAATTTCAACACATTTTCCAGTTTTCCACAAGATCACTGTAGTGATCCTATGACTTATATCCAGCTCTGTGGGTTAAACTTTTCACTTATTCAGTGTCATATCTCAGCATCTTCTCGATGGATCCCGACATTCAAGGCTCCCAGACAGACTGTGAATCTGCTGTTCAGATTTTGGTGAATCCCTTTTCCTGTAGTCCCACACTGCTGAAGTCTGTGGTTTTGAGTTATTAGATGGGTTTACATTAAATTTGGCTCAGACATCAGATGTGTGATAACACCTGGTGATCCCCTGGTTTAACACCTGCAGTTGTTTTCTAATTTAAAAATGTGAAACGAAAAAAATCCCCCTAGCTTCTATAGATCATGACTTTTTTTTAGCAATATTTTATTCATTTATAAAATATTAGGTCTGTTATTACCTTGAACACCATTTCTTTTCTAACTCTGGTGTATGTACAGGAACGTGTGTGTGTGTGTGGTGTCTGTGGTGGGTAGAGATTTACAAGCCTGTCATGGCTGTCTCTGTCCTCTTCCTTGTCCCTTGAAGTGCTGTGCGGACCTCTGGTGGGTCTCTTCAACAAAAAAGCAAGTTTGGTATGTGTTTACACAAAGAGCCGCCCTCAGTGTCTCCTCTCCTCCTCTGCAGAAGCTGGCAGGCAGATAACAAACACCTCTCAGCACTGACTGACCAGTGGATTTACGGCTTCATAAACGTCTGGTTTGGGGATGTGGTTAACTGTCTCCCTCCAGGAGGTCATTTTGAGCTGTTTTCTGCTCCGTCAACACGTCAAACTGCGGGTGGCGATGACCAGTCTGCACCAGCAGCATCTGGGAATGATGATGGTCTCTAAATTTGACATATTCTTAAACTTCTTCTGCAAAATTAATTAAGATTTCTGGCCAAATTAGAGCACCATCAGGGTCAACATGTGTGTGGTACAGTGTTCCCTCTTTAGAAAACAAGGATGTGCTGGTGCTAATCCCTTTGTGGGGTTTTCACACTCTTCTACCTCTTCTTCTTCTGGGGGTAAAAAGACATCACACTTTCAACAGGTGGAACATACAGCAGCGAGACAGTGTGTTCAGGACTTGTGTGAAGGTCTGTGTGGGCCTCACACCTTCTCTCTGAACTCACCTCTCACTCTTCACCACCCAGCACCAACACCAACAACAGATGTATTCACACATTCACACAGGCGTCCCCCGAGGAGCAGCAGGAGGAAGTGGAGTTAGAGAACAGTTTAATTTACCAGCCACATATTTTACTTGGATGTTTCCATTTTATTCTTCTTTATACTCCACTACATTTAGTAGTTATTTGTTACCTGTTTAGATTATGATTTTACATACAAAATCTTTTAAAATACATTGCATCCTGAAGGATTTTACCAGGGGTTCCCAACCTTCTTGCTTGTGACTTGTCTGGTTGGGGTCCTTTGAGACATTTCAGATGTCTATGACTTTTCATCAGTTCCACCAAAGAGAGATTTGCCTCTAAACTTCTCAGATGGTTTCATTTAAAGTTCAGTTGTTTGGAAAATACCTTCTTTCTGTTGGGGAAACAGAAAAGAGGATCCATGGTTCAGGTGCATTCTATGTAACTACAATGTCCATAGTTAAATTTGAAGCAGAGGAATCTTTGTTTCTCCGTAGACTGTCGACTATCAAATAAAGAAAAAATATGAACAAAACAATACTCTTAAAAATACAAGAAATGGTTTACACTACTCTTCTACTTGTGCGTAAATGTGAGGCCACAGGAAGTAGCCCATTAGCTTAGCATAAAGGCAGGAAACAGAGTTGTAACAGCTAGCCTAGCTCTCTCCAAATGTATCAAAATCTGCCAGCACAAATGCAAGAAAAGCTAATTGTAGTATATTTAGTCATGTTACACATTTTACAGTTTTTCTACTGATTAAACAGAACAGCTATAATGTGTTCGATGGACTCGATGGACTCACTACCACATGAAGCCAATAAGTGTTCTTCCCAAAATATTGAACTATTCCTTTAAATAACTGTTTGAAGCCAAAAGGATAAATTGTCCAATATTCCACAAACAAAATGAAAAATGACAGGAAATTCCTGCCCCATTAATCACTTTATGATCCTTCAGATGTATCTTGTGACCCTTTGGAGGGGGCCCAACCTTATTTTTGTTCTACTTAGATATTTAAAGTATTTGCTGATGGTACTTTAACTTAAGTAGGATTTGGAGTTAAGGGATTTTACTTGTTACAGTATTTATACACTGCTGTATTTGTACTTTTACTTCAGTAAAGAACCTGATTACTTGTTCCACAATTGATCTCTATATAAAAATTGAAGTTGGAAAGGGAAACAATCCAGCAGTGGAGACAGGCATTTAATTTTTGTCAACCATGAATTCTTGTTTCTGCTTTTCTTTAATACAATGGCACCCAAACCTCACATCCTCTCTGCCTGCGTCAGATGAGACGCTTATCAAAGCTGGATCTTATCATCTCTGCATGCAATACACTCTCACTCTGTAGCCGCTGACACCGTGGCTCGTCGCAGGGCAGGACCGCGGCCAAAATCTCCCCAGAGGAGCGAAGCCTTCAGGCGGGAGAGTCACAGTTTACAATGCTGGGTTTTCTCCATTTCATGCTCTCATACTCTCCATTGTCCTCAAGCTTTCACAGCTCCCCATCCGTATGGTTTCAAAAGATCATGTGACATTGCCTCATCCTCTGTTTGCAGAACGCCCTGCTTTTTCTACCTCCACTCTGTTTTACTGTGTTTTTTCCAGATTTCTAAACACATATTATGCACGCTATCTGGCAGTACACTCTAATTCTATCTCGCACCCCATCGTTCTCTGACTCCTCACAATCTTTCTCACTCGATTCGAGATTTCCCAGTGTAAACAGTGGGTGCTTTGTGTCCGGGCAGATCTTGTCTGTTCTTGGTGTTGACTGTTTTGTCTGTGGGAATCACCATGATGGATTGAGATCCCCTCGATGTGTGCAAGCTGACGTTTCCACTCACTCTCTCTGTTTTGACAATCTGCAAACATGAGTAAAGAGCTTTAGCTCCAGCAGTGAGAATAATAGTGAGTTTAGTTGAGTTTATTAAACAAAGATGTGCTGATGTGATCTTGTGGTGGTGACAGTCAGATTCAGTGCAAGAGAAAACCCATTTACATACAGTCGACCTTGTTGTGACCTCACATGTTGACTGGTTATGTGACCTCACCTCCTGTATGCTACATATGAAGCTACCATCAGCAGCCAGTTAGTGTAGCTGCTCTTATTTTGTCATTTTGTGTCCAAGTTTGGGACAGTTTTTTGGACTTTTTAAAGGAATAGTTTTACATTTTGCTCATTTGCTTTCTTGCTGAGAATTTGATGAAAAAAAAACACTCTTGTGTCTATACCACAGGTATGACCTACAGTCAGCAGCCTAAGAGTAAGAAGTGTAAAAACAACATGTGGTTTGACAGTGTGTTATGTGCTGAGTTGTTTCTTGGCCACTGGTTTCGTGGCAACTTTAATTAAACAGCCAGTTGCCGTTTTTACACTTAGTTTTTTGTAAAATTAAACAAATTAGATATAAGATATTAGTGAGATTTGTTTTGTGTTACCGTCCACCTGAGAAAGCTGGAGCCAGCTGTTTCCATTCTTTATGCTAAGTTATGCTAACCAGCTCCTGTCCTCAGCTACATATACAGTATGTACAGACATGACAGTGGCATGAATCTTCTCATCTATCTCAGCATCAGTAAGTGAATAAGTGTATTGCCCACAATGTTGCACTGTTTCTTTAAGCTGTCTGCACTGTAACAGCTGCATAATATCTTTTCAGAATAGCCTGATGGAAAATGAGACCACCCCTTAGTTGCAAGGTTAGAAGGTTGAATCTCTTCTTCATCTAAATGTCCTTCAACAAGACACTGAACTCTTCCCTCTGGTCCACATGTATGTTTTCTTAAAGGGAAGGTAATTCTCAATTACATAATCCAATAAGGGGAAAGAGCTTTAAAAGTATCAGATATGACATTGGAGGCTTGTCAGAGTGAAATCTTTTTTGACTGTAGCTGTGAATTTGTGACCGCAGGATGTGAACGTGGCTAGTTTCACAGCTCCAGTCAGGGTGAAAAACTATATTCAACAATTGTGGTCTGGTGGTTTGTGGATTGGCTGTGATTTGCACTCCAGCTCATTGTAAACACTCTGGCTGGGTTTACCTATGGTAAATCGCTGCAAAGCATGACCACGGGATCCTGCGTTGTAATTTAAATCTTTACAGGGCTTCATCCTGCACACAGACAGGCACAGACTCACGTGCTGACACACATGCTTATTGTATACATAGCGCAGACCCACTTATGTCTTTTTGAGATACACACACATGCATGCTGTCCCACGTGCAGCTTTATGAAATGATTGTTATTGTGAAGTGGCTAAACAGTCATCACTCCCTGGACCTGTGATTTAAGGATCACTGTCTGACCACACTCACACTGTCTGCCTCCAAAGCCACTGTCACTAGGCACACTGCTCTACATCTCACTCACCAGACGTATTTTCCAGTGGCTCCTAAATGCAGATGATGTTGACAGTATGCTTAATGCCAGCCCAAACCCTGCTTTAATGTGTATTACACATGCTCAGTATTAAGTCACATAGTGTGCACGCTAAAGAAATCACTGGGTCTGAAATGTTCCCTGTTAGGGTCAATATATCACTGACATGAGACATAACGCTGGGTTAACAGTACCAATGGGTTGTTTTTATCTAGTGTTTGTGTTGTTTTTGTTTTTATATTCCTGTTGAACTAAAATGTGGTTATTTTGACTCACTGATAAACACAACAAGCTTAAGTTTTACCTCAAAGTAGCTATAAGCCATATTTAGTTTAGTAGTTTAAATCAGCAACACAAAAATAATGTACAATAATGTACAATGTGAAAGGGGACATAGAAATGAACCTACAGAGGATTACTGTAGGAGGATTAGCTATTTCCTTCAGAAGGTGGTAGTGCCCAAAAACAGAGCTAAAAGAGATCTCATATTCCCATAGCAGTAGTGAATGGAAATGCACTTCAATACGCATTTTCTTTTGTCCATTTCCTGGGCATTTGTTTAAAAGTTGTATTAAATTTGAATGGAAACTTGACAGGTGACACAGTATGTCATACAGTATTTAAGTTTGGGTAAATAATCCAACAGTAAAATTTAAATAATAAAACTAAAGGGGTCAGTAGACTCCATCAGAAGTGCTGGTCAGAAACCTCCTCCCCTTCTAACATCATGTCAGGGAAGCTTTTATCTGACCATTTCTGTAATTTTTTTAAACCTATAATCCAACATTTGTACCCACTTCACACAGTGATTAGCAAGTGTACACAGCTATTTATGTCACATTTCATTTGAACAACCAAGTGAAACAGTATGAAGAGACTGAAATATACAACGTTATCCCCATATTTCAACGATATTACGTCTCCCCCAGCTCTCTCATGGTGTTGCGTCAAAGTCAGTTCCTCCATCAGCTTGTGTTTCCCCAGCCTGACCCTATACCTATACACTTACCTCTGCTACACCTAACCAAAACCTAACCTAAGCCTTAACCCCAACAGTGGTCTGGAAAGCTTCACCTTATTGAGAGGGAAACACTTTTTGAAGGTGGAACAGACTTTGATACAAGACTGGCTTCTCACCTCGCCTTCCATTGGGGCCGTTCGGAACAACTAGTAACACTTTAGATTTCCTGTGTGGTTGAACAACCCAACAGAACTAGTTCTGGGTGCGCTGACCCAAACAGTGGGTCATAACTAGAGCCTTGGGTGGTTTTGTACTCTTGGGTACTGGGTAAAGCTAGCCAAGCCATGCGTGGCATAGGAGTGTAAATACTGTAAGGACTTTCTACTATTTCTTTTGACGGCAGTGACCAAAAAAGAGATGACCCCTGCCTGCAACACTAGCCTTTGTAAACATGAAGCCACGCTGCAGCTCACCAAGCAGACCACACACGGAGTGAGAGGAAGCACGCTGGTGAAAAGAAATAGAGAGGAGAAAGAGGCAAAGGGGAGAGGAGTTAATAGTCTTGTTATCACAGAGGGGGAAAAAATGAAATGGTGAGTAGTTTTTTCCGCCATAAAAACTCATAATGTATGTTCATCACCTCCCTCCAGTGTCAAATGTGTTATCCTTTACATCTCTCATCCACGATGCTGTCCCCTCTCTCACAACGTTGCTGTTAAAGTGAGTTTGGTTTATTTTCTTTTTATATGGAGTTTCCATCATGCTCCACTCCCTCTGTGGTTCCAGCACGGCTGGCCAAATGGCAATAAAATGCTCAAAAGACATCAGAGAGGGAAAAGGAGACCTATTTGTTCGCCCAACAAAATCCCTAGTAGTTAAATAACCAGTCAACATGTGAGAAAAAAAGGGGCAATGCTCTGCTTCAGTGCTGTTGTGATGGGTAAGACAAGTGGTCAGAAAACAGCCACAGAGAAGCTTCTAACCACCAGCAGCATCTTTGTTGGAGATGGGTCAATAGTCAGTCAACCAACCTTTGACATCGGAGTTCAGCCGTCTTTATTTATGTTGCGGGGAGTTTCTTTATATGTTCAAGGTCAATTACAGCTCAAGAACAGTGCTGAAAATCTGCAAAATACAAGAAGTAAACACATAACAACAAGAGAATAACTCAAACTCAAGAGGCTTTGGTCAAATAAAAAATGCAAGCAAAGTCATCATAAAAACATCTATATTCAACTGCTGTGTTTGCTAAAATTATGGCTTTTAAATACAAGACTGGAAGGACTGATTCTAGTTTGAGTTTTTCCTCCAGTCTGTTCCATTTGGATCTGAAGTAAATGAAAACTGAAAGCAGATTTTTTCCTTGTTTTGTTGTGGCTTATGGAACAAAACAATCCTGACAAGTCTGTGTCATTGTACCCTCTGATTCTGTCCCACTACCGTCAAGATTTTTTCTGAAACTGGTAGACTGAAGGATCCAGGCTATCGCCTGAGATACAACAGGAACCCAAAGGACCCAGAGTGTGATTTCAGACATGGATTTCATATTCTCAGTTCCTATTGTAACATTCAAGAAATACAAACAAACAAGAAGAAACTCTCAGCTGACGTGAGATGTATATATAAATTCATGGTAACCCCAAGAAGAAGTAGTAGACAAATCTGCACATCAAGATTTGTGCCCAAAGCCAAGTTCAGTGCTAATGAAGAAATATGACCTTTGTCCTTATGTAGCGAGGCAGATTGTCAGGTTGCAGAGGGTTGCATTGGACCTGCAGGACTTTTTATTCACTTTTTATTCACCACGGCCACAGTATCTCCTTAAACCTAACCACATCTTGCCAGGCAATATTCTAAAAGGGGAGAATTCTTTAAACTTTTGTATTGGGTGTTTGCAAACTCATGAAGTCATGAAGTTATATTTTAATTTGACTTAAAAAAAAAAAAAAAAAGTAACAGTTTCCCTAAACACCTGGACACTGTAGTTTTTAGTAAAAACTACTCAATCAGGAAGAAATAGTACCTTTGTTAAGGCCTATTTCCAGCTGTGGATTTGATGTGTTAGTGAGTAATTACGGCAGAAGCAGTGTAATAAATGGACCTAAATTAAATTACATTGCCCATGTTCATCATGATGAAGGAATGTGTCAGCCACAGCAACTTTGTCACTCTCTGATGGGTTTCTAATAGCTTTTAGACAACAATAAGAGAGAGAAATCAGCCGTATGAGGCTCTGGCCACACAGAAAATAATTGAAGGATCAATTTATTTCTACTTTTGGTGTTTTCTCAACATTTGTTATATCATTATAAATATCCTTCAATGACAGTTTCAGTCACTGAACCATCATCTGCTCTTTCACCTGTCAACCTGCTGTCTGCTGTAATGAGTCTTCAGTATGTCATACTCTGAATGCACTGTCATCCAGCGCCTACTCTCAGCTCTGCCACTGGTATACAATGGGTCAGTTGGGTCTAACCAGCTCTGCTCAGTGACCCGGTCAGAGTCTGGGTCATCACACAGCTCTGGAGGTTAAATAGCTGTAAGAACACACATTAATCTGCAAACACTTGGTGAAACTGGCCTTAAGCTCCCTCTCTACTGTCCTGCCTCCCCCTCGCAGCACTGCCAGCCGTGCCCGAGAATCGGCATGTAAACCATGTAGGCCTGACACCAGTTGTTTTGACTGAGAGCACTGAGGCACTGACTTATTGTGCAACACAAGGCACAGCCTTTAGCCTGGCCAGCTATAGCACTGAAATCCCTGCTGTAAACTTGCCCCTCCCAGTTACAAAATGACCCCTTCCAGGATGGAATTTAGAAACGTTTTCTTCAGAAAGGTGCAATTAATCATATCAGTAAAAAAAACTGATTCACATAGCAGGGTGTATTTCTCAGCATTGTTACAGTGTTCCTGTGAAAGCTACACCCATTAGAGTCATTTAGTACTTCTGATAGTTTTGAGAAGGCATCCAGAGCCATATCAGTGCTGTGAATGGAAAACAACACTCCAGTCACCAGTTCAACCCACTCAAAATCATTTTCCCTGAATAGTCAACAGTGGAATAAAGCCAGCAAATAGTCTGAGGTTAACACTCAAGTCGTCTAAATTATGTTGCACTTCATATATTGTCTGAGCAGATTATAAACCTTATCACTATGATACGCTTTGATTCAAATGTGGGTCAAGAGACATTTTAAACATAGACATTTTAGCAGCACTTTGGTGACAGTGTCAGTCGGTTGGTCCACTTCGTTCCAGACTGAAATATCTCAACAAACATTTTGATGGAAATTTTTTTACAGACATTAATGTTGCTTGTGACTGTGGTGACCCCCTGACTTCTTATTGGTTCGCATTTGTGGTTTTGAGTGAAATGTTTCTAAAACTATTGGATTGATTGTCAAGAAATTTGGTACGTCCATTTATGTTCCTCTCAGGATGGACTCTGATAAGTTTAGCGTCTCTTTGCCTCTCATCTCAAAAGTCTTGTGAAGCAGGTTGGACAATGCTTTTGTGCTGCTTTTATGTGAATATGGGATCTCGTTTCCATGTCACGCAGCAACTAGGCCAGATTTTTGCACAGACCAGCAGCTAAGAAGTTGGTGTGATACTTGTGTGCAATAGTCTGTCTGTCTGTGTCTGATTTTGTCTTCATGCATTCAGTCTGTGTTTGTGCATTGGGACAACTTCAGTCAGTGGACACATCAGGGTGTGTCGCACCACTGCATGCTTGTTACATTAACACGCAAACTTAAAAAAATCATGCCATCATTCAGTTTCAGGCCATATTATAATTAGATTTTGAATGTTTGTATCATACTAAGACACTTGAAACTTGAAAAATGACTTAGTATCTGATGTTATGTGAATGCAAAAGCAAAAAGTAAAAAAATATCATAGGTTATTTGGGTGTAACATGCAGCAACTCAGAGGCTCAGACAGACATTATAAAATGCTCCAGATGGAGATGTCCAAAGACTACAGAGAAGAAACCAATCTTCCCACCAGGGCCACAAGTCTGCTCCTCTGATTAGGCCCCATTTGTTTCCAAACTATAACACTGATTAAAGCTGCTTGACTCTGAAGTATTTCTGACACACGAGGGGATCCTTGTGAGGTTTAGGGAATGAAGGCCAGAGCTCTGAAGGGGATCTGAGACCCGAGTCCACTTGTATTATGTTGGTGTGGTCTCGAACCTTCACAAATTATCCCCTCACAATTCTTTTACTACCCAGATAATGATTCATTACAGTTGCAAAGCTCCTAACGGTGGTTTAACAACTTCTGATTCCAGTAAAGCCCAGCCTGCGAACCCTGCCAATAAACAAACAATCTGTAATTAGGCTACTTAAAACCTAGAAGTTGGACTTACCAGTGCTCGCTCATGGTGGTCTTTAAATTCATGATTTTTAATCAAAGGTTATAGCTATACAGACTGCTTCCAATTACTTAAACATGCAGCAGCTCAAAAATGTGTTTTCCTTATTGTTGCTGGACTTGGATGTTTGAGCTTCATTGTGCAGTATGTGACACACTGTCTGTGGAGAGTTTGATACTAGAAGACTGTTTTCACATTCATCTGCCGAAGGGGGAAAATCTCTCACCTTAAATCTGAGTTTAAGTCGTATACATGCAAGATTTTTTTTTGACATCACCAAGCTGTAAGGGTACACCAGCAATTTGGCTTTACTAGCATTATGAGCTATAATACTATTAGCTATAATGTTGTGGTTTTGTCTTCTAGAGGGGTCCCGTGTCAAATGTAGTTTTATTATTTTAGTTTATATTAAGGTAAAGCCGTGCATATTCCTACATGAAATTATGTTTCATGAAATCACAAACAAAGATGACTTAAGTGTGATGCACCATAGGAGTATTGGTTGCACTGGACCAAATGGGAATTTAGGGTGTTAGTGTTCATACATAATGCACATAGAGATGTGTGATGGGGTTCCAACCGCACATTTTCACCCAAACTGTCCCAACAGGTTCATCCGATTGTGGACATAACCAGTTGAGAAGCTAACTGTGGTCCAGTATGCAACTCACACAACCTTGATGTGGAAGTTTGAAAACTCCAGCATAATCTGAGAAGGGACTCTCCAGTGAAGTAGGAGACAACTAAAATGAAAAATCACACATTTTTTTTCTGTGTAATTATTGATATTCAGATTCTTTGCATTATTTTCAGTTGTGGAGAAGGAGTAGAAGTGTTTCTGTGAATTTTTAGAAATGCTAGCTGAATGGCTCCAGAGACAGCAATGCCAATCCACCACTTTGGTCCTGGCTGAAATAGCTAAACATCTATCAGACGGTGTGTCATGAAATTTGGTGCAAATATTCTTGTCCCCCTCAGGATTAATCTTAAAACTGTGGGTGATTTCTTGACATCATCATCAGGTCAAACTTTTAATCGGTCCAGAACTTGCTAAAGGGTAAAAGCAAATGCATAAATAAAATGCTTTTTTATTATTTAATTTATTCCTGTTTATATGAACGTGTTTGTTTTCTTCTTTATTTTCTGTGACACTCTGACTCAGTATCTGTCAAACCAATAACATTTATGTTTTAGTTTTGTTGAAAGTTTAATGTTACAGCAGCACAAGCTAAACATCAGCATATTAACATACTGACATTGCTCACTTTTCATATAGCACCATAATATAGCTAAAATAGTTATAGATAATAAAGATCTACGAATGATTTCCCACTCAGCTGTAGAGTATTTTCTGTTACATCTCTCCAGCTTATGAAATAACTCTGGTTGTGTGTAAAACTGCAGGAGCGACAAAGAAATCCTCACTAGACTGTGTTTACATCCTAAAGGGAAAGCCCGGGCCAGCCTTAATGCAATATCCTGAGCAGCTCCTGCACATAGGGGGGGGGGGGGGGGGCTGACTCCTGACGAAATTTGATCCTGCTTTGGGCCCTTTAAAGGAATATGGGATGAGTCTGTTGAATGGAGCTGTGAGTGAGTCCCACTGAAGTCTGCGCTCCACAGAAGGCGGAGGACAGCAGCGGGGACGCGGCGGCCCGGGACGCGATCTAACGCTGAAAAGGAATGAATGAGCGGCGGGACTGAGGAGGAAGTCGACGGAGGGAAGAAGAAGTTATGAGCCGAATTGCGACGAATTACCGGGGAAGGTAAGCGGAGAAAAACCCGACTGAAGGAGGGTGAGGGGGGGGGGGACATCAAAGTCACAAGGTAAAGTAGCTGTGAGGGGCTCCGCTGTAGGAGCAACGATTGTCTCTTTGATTTTACACTACTAACACTGATTTGAATGCACATGAGGGATAAATGTAACCGAGACGCAGGAGGTTGCTTGGGTCAGAAGCAGCACAGCTGCAGGTATGTATTTTGAGAGATGTCTGATGCCTGCTTGAACTATTTTTTTGCTGACCCACGGTTTTACGGTTGCTGCTTCTCTACCAAGCAGCGGGCCTGGCACACCTGTTCCCTGTGGCCTTTTTGGGACAAAATTCTTGGCCACTGCTGACCCTCGGAGTCTAACAACAGTTTAAAAGCTATTTCAAGTCTAAAATCCTAAAAGAATACCATATGTGTGCCACACCTGCACATTTTTCTCATCCATCTCATGCATCTGGAGAAATCATAATGGTCCACACTGCTCCATACATCAATCTGATGTAGCAGCCATAGCTGTTATATAACACCTTCCCAAGCTAAAACATGGACAGAAGATATATAGTCTGTGTCACACTGTACGGTTAGCGGTGTCTCTCACTGTAACTCATGCCACTGTTTTCCCAAAACATATCCTCTCTCCATGCCCCGCAGTGTTTCAAGAGAGTCAAGACTTAGAAGTGTGTGTGTGCAGGACAGGAGAGCTGCTGAGGTAGATGTTTACACCTCAGTACGGAGGAATGTCAGGGCCTGTATTTAAAGCTGAGACTGATAATGAGTGTGGTCAGTTTTCTGAGGCCTGTCATTAACCTGCGCTGGGAGAGAGCTGCAGCGGCAAAGGTAGGAGGAGGAGGAGGAGAGGATGTAGAGGAAAGGAGGAGGGAAGGAGGAGGGAAGGAAGGGAAGAGGGAGGAAGGGAAGGGAGGAGGAGGAGGGAGGGAAAGGTGCTGCAGGAGGAGAGGGAGGATGGAAAGTGAGAAGTGTTGTAGGAGGAGAGGTGAGGCAGATAGAAAGAGGAGGAGGAGTAAGACAAGATAGATAAGAAGATAAATGGGGGGAGGATTAAGATGAGATATATTCACAATTTAAAATGTAAGCTGAAGATTCGCATCGACCTCCACGGTGTTTTGAATATCTGATCTGAGTAATTCCTCAGTTGAAATTGCCCTTTAAGGCTGAATTATTGTAAGATAACAACAGAAACTAGGGCAAATGCTGTTATTTATAAAGTTTTAAAACATTCTCCTTTTGCACCAAGTGACATAAACCTCTCAGTTTTTTTAAGAATAGGATCAAAGGTCAAGAAATGTGAGGCTGTATTGGAGCTTTCCCTCCCTTATTTATAGGAGTACGTCCCAGCTGTAGTTGTAAAATGGTACCAAAATAGTGCAGCACTAGTTTCAACAAAAGTGTGAGGGCTACTTGGCCGGATGGGAGTCGACAGAGGTCCCCCTTTGTTAAACATATGGGGCCGCGGAGGAGTAGATAAGGCAATATTTAACACACCCATACTTGACTCCTCATGCTCTCAGATAATTTGTCCATGTCTCCTTTTGTACACACAGAGATCTGCCACGCTGACACGAATCCGTGGTGACTGACCCAGATTCACACACATGCTCCTGTGCTGTCTGATGGGAGACTTTTTTATTTGAAGTGTGTGTGTGTGGGGGGGGCAAAACGTGGGGGAAGCCAAGTTGGACCTCGGCAGAGACAACAACAGTGGGGATTTGAAATGTCTGGTGGGGATGATATCACTGAACCACCTAATCACTTACATCACCACAGCTGCATGCTCAGCAGTGTGTCAGTATGCGTGTGTGTCTGTTTCCAATCTATTTCTGTGTGTATCTCCATCTGTGTCTGTCCGTGCTCTGGTAAGCAAGTGCTGAAGAGTTACGGCTGGCTGGGGGAGAGTGTGTTTGAATATGTGGTGATTAAGGATGTTCCAGTCAATGGAAGGGCCGACTTGAGACTTGCTCGTGTGCTCCCTCGCATCCTCCAAAGAACAGCGCACACCCCCGATCCTTTTATTGAGCAAGAAATGGCAATGGTGCAGTCGCACAACTAGAAAAGAAAACATCACACGCCGCACCATCCAAACAACTTTATTTCAATCTGTGATCTCTTCCACATTTCGAATAAAAAAAAAACTCTCCTTGCTGGATATCAAATCTCACTCGGTGTGCGGAATAATGCAGTATAACTGTCAGTGCCGTCAATAGAAAGCAGTTGTCGGCGATGGCTGTGGTAGATACTATGCTGCTGGGATCTTTGCGGTGGTGTTTCCATTCAGTCGTCTTCCCCAGTGTTTGCTCTGGCTGTGGCTGCGTGCAGGCTCTTGCTGCTAGATGGAAGTAGAGAAGCTCCCAGGGCCTTCGTGCTTGTCTGCAGCCAGGCGAAGACTCACCATTATGGGCTTCAGCTCTCTGATGCACCTCCCTGCCCGCCCGCTTTGGGTGGCCCCAGTGTTCCCAAACATGGATCTACCATGCCCCACAGACCCTGGGAAGCTTATTTTTGTTGTCTTGACTTTTTTTTTCTCCCCTCCTACCTGAATGTTTTCAACATTGGCATATGCCAGACAGACAAGATACAGCAGAAGTATAACAGCAGACCCAGTGGAAAATGGTCTTCTGTGTTTCTATAAACCATCCCACAATGGAGGGTTATGCTCATGCAAAAGGAGAAAATGACTCCAGTTTAAATCTTAACTGTAACAAAAGTGGAGCATTGGGTTACAATACTCCCACACACATGGTGCAAATGACCTCATTCCTGACAGGATGGTGTTTTGGGGTTGATTTTATCCTTATGCAGTGAGCTGAGAGGAGACTTGGCCTCCTGTAACCTCT
This sequence comes from Trachinotus anak, assembly GCF_046630095.1. NCBI lineage: Eukaryota > Metazoa > Chordata > Actinopteri > Carangiformes > Carangidae > Trachinotus > Trachinotus anak. The sequence continues at coordinate 10,115,823 of NW_027273866.1, read as the reverse complement.
GATTGCCTTGCCTCCTCGTCCTGCTCAGTAGAAAGTTTAACTTTGCACTTGTTGATTAATCAGTTCGGTTCCTGGCACCGGCTGGCATGAGCTCTAACTTCCAACTTGCAGGGAGTGCTACAGGAATTGTTCCGGGGGAGAATTAGCGTGGTGGTGCTGAGAGTGTTTAACCAGCAAATGGCTTGTTTACACCAAGCTGTTTTAGCTCCTGGAGGAGGGCATGGCCTCCTCTGTCCTGGCTTGCCCCAGTGTGGCCCAGCAGAGGTTATTCAAACTGACTGATTTCCTCTTGTCCCTGCGCCAGAATCCTGCTTTACTTGACCTTCATGCGCTCTGGTCTGCCCCAGAGAAAGAGCAGTTGGTAGCTGGACCTTGACTGTCCAGCATGGGTAAAGCGGTCGGCTGGCGAAACCTCCACATGCATGACTTCTGTAATTTGTTTGCTAGGCCTGTATTTATGAGCATGCTAATTGTAGGGAGCGCCATGGTGCAGTTATAGCTGCTGGACTTTGAACGTCTGCTGTTCTGCTGACAGTGTCTGGCTGCACTTTGAGTCTGTCTGTCTTTCTGTTTGAATACTGAGCCTTTCTAACTACCTCCAACTTCACTCAATTTCATTTTCACTTAATGATGTGCAAACTTTCACTAACACATCTCAACATCATCACCAGTCTCTGAAGTTTTGCCACCTTTATCTCAGGCTAATCAGGTTTTTATTGACTTCACACTGGCTTTAACCTTTGTGAATGAATCCTGCCAGAGGAAAATAGCCACTAGTCAATCCTCCTCAGGTAAAAATAACTTCAGAGACCCAGTTTCCCACATTCAGCCCTTTGCCCATTCATCCTCACACATTCTTTCCTCCTTTCTTTGCCGAGGCGAGCTGTCGGCCCCCCTCTCTAGCTGTGATGGGACTGTCATGCAGAAAGACACCATTGTGCCGCACAGGATCCCGTTTCACTCCTGCCTTGTAATTAAGAAGGGATTGCATGGCTAGGGAGTTGTGGGTGGGGAGGGGGGCAGAGACCAGGGGATTGGGTTAGTAGGTAATTTGGCTAAAAAACAGAGTGCTGACCTGCTTTGTAGCTGGCAGGCCTGGGAGCCGGCACGCATGAACCCAACTCCCCCACTGACACAGAGCCTCCCTGCTGAGGTTTTGTTCAGTGTGTGTGGGCATGTGGAGAGCCCGGGAACGAAAAGGAAAGAAGGTTTCAGCCTGTGGTTGTCTCTCTAAGCTGTGTGTTTTTGTATATAAAACGTGTACAGTATATGTATGATCATTCAGCGTTTGCAGAACATATTTCTCTGTGGTTATGTGTCACAGAGCAACACAGAAAGTGAGAGGAAACTTTCATTAAACTCATGTTGTTGTGGACTCATCATTAGTGTGGTGCTTTACTCACATTTCCTCAGTGAATCATGGGAAGTGTGGTCGGAGGCAAGCATTTCAGAGGTTAAATCACTTGTTTCTTCTCTTGTGCTGTAAATGAAAACAGAAGCTGGACCACTCGAGGAAATAGCATCACAGGAAAAGCTGGGGCTGATATAAAGTAATTTTACTTGCTTTTGTGTCTTTCAGTTCGGTCTGAGTCCAGAGGCAGAGCTCTGAATCCTCGCCATGGCCGACGTGCTGGAGAGCGGCGGGACAGGAGCTGTTGGAGCGGCCAACGTGGATTGGCAGAAACGCTGCATCGCTCTGGAGATGCAGCTGCTGAGGTTCCGGCTTCAGGCAGGGAAAATCCGCGAGCTGCTGGCAGAGAAGGTAAGAGAGAAAAGCATCGTGGGTAGTATAGTGAGCAGAGGGTGCACACAGAAGCTGTGTCTGAAATCACTCCCCTTCTCACTCTTTCACTGCTCTCTATATAACAGACATTCAGTAGATGACTTAATAGCATGCAGCAGTTGAGATGTCAGACAGTTACAGGTATGAGCACTGACAGGTGCAGAGTCACACAACGGGAATCTTCACATCTATACAATGCGACACACTAAATTGTGAGTTTGTTAACAGAAAGTATGATGAATTTAGTAGTATCCATGGCATGTGCACTACATTTTTTTTCATTCTGTTGTGTGTATTTTTTAGGGCACTACATCGTAGGTCTGACACTTTTTTATTTGAAATGTGGACATTTGTTTAAACTTGGGGAAAATCTCAGGATCTCACCTGATGCTGTGGTGCCCTGTGGCAGCTAGCATAGGCACCAGAGCAAGTCGAACAACGTCACCTGTATGACTGTGTCTGCCTGCTGAATTTTAGACGCACTAATCCTCAGGAACCTCAACAGAAAAGAGGCCATCACCAAGACGACAGAAAGATTGATATGCAGGGATATTCAGCCCAGTTGTACAACACCACATTAGTGGTGTTGAAAAAAGTGACAGCCCGACTATATAGTGGATACATTTCACACTCAGAATTCAGACACAAATAAAATGGCATAGGGTAAATGTAGCACACAATATATTAGATAGGAAGGGATTTTGTACAGATTTCATGATTTAGTCTCCTTGAACCACACCTTCAGTTCTTCGAAGATTCAAACTTAAACCAGATGTAAGAAGCAGGTTAGTACTAAATAATTACACTCAGAAAATGTTACAGGTGTAACTGTTGCTTAGCTAACTGAAACTTATCTGAAAGCTAACACATAGTTAGCAAGCACCCAACAGGTATCAAAATACTGTTTAATACTCTTCAGTAAAATAAATTACTATACCTCAAATTACAAAATGTTATGCCACCAATGACTAAACTGCACAATGTTGGTGATGTTAGTGTTCTTGGATTATTTCTCATTCGCTCCAAACTTAAAATGCTGCCATACCACTATTCACAGATGGTTTTACTGGTAATTTTAGTGTATGTGTGTATTGTATGTATCGTGATGCACCAGTGACTTTACTTTGATTGTTTTGGACTGAACATGGCTACAGATTTTAATAGAAACTGATTTACACATGACCCAAGTCTTTGTGTTTTTAAGGTCCAGCACATTTTAGTAACTCGCTACTTTGAAACTAGCTAGTAGCTACTAAGAAATTAGGAGAGATTTTAAACACAAACTTGGTAATTGGTTTACAAAAGAGCCGATGCAGCCCAGTCCTGAAGAGAGTGGGGAGTGCGACCCAGTCGTTACCTTAAGATCTGTTCGGTTTAAGTGGAAGCGAACCAGCCCTGAATCCATTTTCACCGGAAACGCCCTTAAGCTTCTCATGGAGGATCCCACAACATTCCCATGGGAAATGTAGTTTCAAGATAAACTTCGTCCAGTGTGCTGAACTCCTGAAGCCAGCCACTATGTGGAAAAAAATCTCCTCTTTTACCTCAGTACCTCAGTGTCATAAAAATAATTAATGGGTCACAATTTTGACAGTACAGAAAAAAAACTATGGTACAATAAGTATAAGATGTTGAAGTTAAGCTACAAAATGTATCACATGTTTTGCCTCATGATTTCATCTGGCACCGCTTTGGCATGGAGAGCTTAATATGAACTGAATTTGGGCCATTTGAACATAGTACTACTGTGGAAATTAGATTTAAACTTGACATGCCGCCTTCATCTTCAAAATGAGACATTCTGCTAGATGTTCCAACGAACGGCATGCAGATCTCACTGCCCGATTATCTTCTTCTTCTTCTTCTTCTTCTGTTGGTGTTTTCAAGTGTTTTCTGCATGAGGAAGCAACTAAAGCATGCGAATCAGTTAGAAATACAGGTGTGGATGACTGTGTGTTTATGTGTGAGCGTAAAGACAGATGAGATTACTCAGCTTATTTGGTAAACAGTCGGTCCACTCACTCTGTGTCATCAGTGGTTGGCTACAGTTTCAGCCAAAATGAATATTTAAGGTTTAACTCATCACTTCTGGTGCTTCCCTTCAGGTTGGGGGAAGTAACCGCAAGCAGCCGGCCAAATGCTTGTAAAGTTGTGGCTGTTATAAAGCCTGACTACCAGACACTCTGGAAAGTAATCAACTCTCATCAGGAAATTCAGTCCAGCTCTGAAGATTTGTTGGTAAAACGGAAATGTTTGGATTAGAGAAAAGAGGAACGAGTTCAGTAGCAGAAAAACTCATCTCCTGTCTTGACGTTTCTACAGTTTTCAGTTGGGTTTCTGTGGAGCTTTGCAACTGGCTGCTCTTCGTAGACTCCCAGAGCTTGGAGCTGCTTTTGTTTGGAGTGTCACAGCGGTTCATTCTGTGTATCATCTCTAATTCTGGAGCAGTCGAGTGGTTCATTCAGTCAGTCAGCAGGATGTTTACAGTCCAAACATAACCCGGTGGCTGATAAGAGCTGGACGACTCCCTGCTGTGTCCTCTGTCAGGTTCTGTCAGACCAGCTCCTCTGAGATCCCGTGCAGCACACTTACGCCCGCAAACACACATTCATGCTAACATTTATAACTCTGACAGTGAGAGAGGGTCAGTGATTAACGATTCCACTGTGATAATCTTGGAGGAGGACCAACACAAGCTAAAGGGATTTCTCACAAATTGTCATCCTAAAAGTTCTTGTAACTTATTTCTGATCTGCAAAACATAAATGACTTATTAAGGGATGCAGCTGGTGGTATTCTAGGTTTCTATTGTCACTAACTCCTATGATAAGACCTAAACTAACAACAAGCCTGTGTGGCCAAAGCTTGATACAGTTAATTCATCTGTGGCTAAGACCTCCATTGTTGTTCATAAACATGGGCAAATCAAAACTTTAATTTAAACTTTTCTACACCCATAACAAGTCCAGACAGAAACAATGTCCCTTAACTACGTATCCTGGCTGAGTTGAAATGTCTGAAATATTCAAAACTGAATTTGAAAGAGCCAAGAAAATCCTGCTAAATAACAACCCTGAAATCAGAATATCTCTGTGATTATTGTGCAAAAAATTAAGTTAACTGCTCTTACAGGAGCAACGACTGGGAATTAAGTACGCAGGATGGGTAGCTCACTCGATTTTGATTGATTAGTTGGATTATTTACGCGATGTCAGACTGAATGAATGAAGTGAAGCAAAATGGCAGTTCAGTCTAATAATGAACATGGGGAATTTAGTTTGTTTTGGGTCAGTCCTACATTCATGATTGTGGTGATAAATGATGCTAGTGCACCACATATGTATCAGTCCGCAGCAAAAAACAGTCCCCAGCAAATTCACTGTTCTCTCCTGTATGAGTAACATTTAGTGAAGACGACAGTGCCCAGGTTACTGAGCTGCTTTAAAAATGAATGTAAATATTTGTGAGCTGCTTTTTTTGTTTTTGTTTGAAGGTTTCAGAACAAATGGGCGTCCAGCTGAGTGCCACAGTATTAACGTCAACATGTACTGAGAGGCAGATTGATTTTTAATGCATTGTTGGTTTTACTGCTCATTTTGAAAACTGACTAATTACTCTTCTTCCCTTTCTCTAAAAACACACAGTACTATGAATCATACACAATATTTATTATCTCCTTTTTGTCCATTTTGACAAGAAAAGGAGATTCAAGTCTTTTTTTTTTGAGGCTGATTAACCTCTCACTCTGTTTTTTTAACTCCATCTCATAAACATACATGCATACACACTCTGACACAAACACAAACACACATAATGCTGAGTTGGAGTTTAAGTGGAGACCCGTGCTGCTGAGTGTGTTTTTCTGATCTTTTTTTTTTTTTGAGGGGGGTGGGGTGCTGAGTGACTACCATTCCGTCATGTTATTGCTGTTTGGAAAGACTGCTTCACGCTCTTCATCTCCTCTCTTGCCAAGTTAGGAGTGTTTTACACATTGACCCACTTTGGTATGGAAAAACATGAAAAAAAAAAAAAGCTGACGTGGTTGCCTGTGACATGGCATTTATCTCCGGAGGCTGCCTGCGAGTGAGGCAGAGGAGAGGGAGAGGGAGATGCCCCATTTGCCTTGTGAGGAGTGTAACAGGACGATTACTCAGTTTAAGAGTTTTTACTGTGGATTGGGAAAGTGCGATAAACAGCTCTCAGCTGTTCACCTATAAAAACTGAAACTCCCCCTTGTAGAAAAAAACTAAAGATGAGATCTGAAACGTGCCTGGTGAGAACATTTGGTTTACTTTTGGTAGAGAAGTGACACAACTTTACTATGGAAAAAACTAATTTGGGAATAAAAAGTCAAGCTAAATCCGTCCCCTCTTTGTTTGAACAGCTGACTGATTGTTGACATCACAAATTTAAATTATAGTTTTCTGGTTTCTGTGTTTGATTTAGAGGAAAAACTAGAGAGTAGTTAGAGCTGTGTTCTCTAATTTTTAACTCTTAGTGGCACTGACACCAGCAAGGTTTCAACCCGACTGGGCCTTTATCAGGCAAATGGCTGACGTGGTATTTGGTCATTTTGACACTAGAAGTAAAGTGGTGGGATCACTAAATTTAGCAGGATTCATCCTCCTGGGAACAACAATACTTTTACAAAACTTCACGTTATTCTTTCCAATAGTTGTTGAGATATTTCAGAGTAAAAGCCCAAGAGCACTGTGCTCCTAGCATTGCTAAAACAATACACAGGAAATATTTGAAGATACTGAAAAAGCTTAAAGAAGGGGTGCAGTACCACAACACTGCGCAAGATTCAATAGACCACACTGATGAGAAAATGAACCCTTTATAGTTAGAACTGACTCGCCTCATTACAATGTGAGATGATATTTTAACAAATCAAAACATCCAGGACCCAGTAAATAACCAAACAAGAACCCAGAGAAGAGTTTTTAAGAGATGAGGTTAACAAGAATGGTTTAACATCAGAATCCTCATTGAGACTGTTGGGAATCAGAGCTATGTGGAATTAAATCCAGAAACTCTGGTTTAGGGTTTCATTCTCTGTCCCAGAATATCGAAATACCTTATTCAGAGGAATTTTTAAATTGGGTGGTATTCCCACTTCAAGGTTTCCTTTCATTACTTGGCTAATCTAATACTGGACAAATTAGATTAATCTCTTCCATAAGCCTCACGTGGCTCGAGCAGCAACACACTGTTATTTCACTCAGGCCAGTGGTGTCAGTCAGCGAGGAGCCCTGCAGAAAGATCACAAGGTTCACATTTGTGTGTATAAATATTTATTTTCATGAGAGGATTTGTTTGGATCAGCTGCTTTTAATAGTTCAACTGCCTTAATCTGTGTTTCACCTTAAGGCTTTTTGGCTTTTACTGAGGGTTATGAAAGAGCCAGCTTTCTTCTACCCTCCCCTTTGCTCCATATCTGTATCTATTTAATGGTTAAAATGGATTTAATAGATAATCACTGAGCCATCATCTTTTGTGTGTGTGTGTGTGTGTGTGTGTGTGTGTGTGTGTGTGTGTGTGTGTATCCATGCCTTAATTAAACTCTGTGTTTTGTTTCTTTTTCAGTGGTTTTAACATTCACTGAGCCATTACTCATTAAATGAAGAGTCATTACTAAGCATCACATATCAGTTAATGACTGAAGAGGCAGGTGGAACATTCAGGAAACACATACTTCACAATGAAACCAACTTTACTTTCTCTACTATTTAAAATACTGTGATATGTGACCAAAATATCAAAATAAAGCACCTCTTCCATAATTTAAAAGAATAAATAGTTCACGTAAAACTACCACATGAAAAGGCCTATTTCTCATTAACATATTGAATTCTATACTCAACAAATAAAAGGTCATATTTGATCATTTTTATTTAGAACCTTAGCAAATCTTCAATTAAGCATGTATCAAAATATTAGCATAAAGTATAAAAAGGTAAATAGAAAACACTTTTCAACTGTAGTTGCAAACAAAATAAATATATAGGCCTAAAATGTGAATATGATCAAAAATATCAAAACCAAACACAGTGTGATTGTTGACAAGATGAAATAAACGATAGAGCGTAATATACTAATAAACTGTGCTGTCAGATTTAAATAATCAGGCCACCAGGGGAGTTTGATCTGTAGGATCAGATCTCAGTCAGTCTGGTTCTGGTGGTAACAAAGAACAGATATTTAGCTGTGACACATCTGTTGATGATCTGGTGTCTGTAGCTTATCTCTACCTCCATGGATACTATCAGTCTCTCTGAATTCCACACAGAAGCAGAGAGGGACGCACCCTGCTTCCTTACAAGATTATTCTCCAAAGCTTTAGCACAAATTTACACAGATTAAGATTAACCATCATTCTGTCAGTTTTTAGTTTTATTTTCAGTTAACAGACATGCAGTAAAGGATAAGACTGATTCTATATTTTTATCAATGACAATAAATCCCATGAAAACACCAACGACACATTAGTCTGGCTCACAGCACATTTGAGGGTTTCTGTGAATTGGCTGACAAAAGAGAAAAATATAGTGTAAAGGCTTTTTTATCCTTTAAGGGAACAACTCCAACTGCTAATGTGCCGCTCTGCGAAACATGACCCCCGTCTCATCCATTTTCAGCTGTCTCAACAGCAGAAGTTAGCGTGTTGCACCGTGTCCTGACACCGTCTTCCACACTCTGGATCCACATCTGATAAACTAAAGGTTGTAGAGGGCAGTTTGTTCGCATCAGGTCACCCTGCCCAGACTGAGAGGGATCTCAAGGCAGAGATGATATATAACAAATGATTCCCAACCAGGTCTGTGTCTGTAGTTGTCAGGGGGGTATCTGCAAATATTTTAAAGTGACTGAACTTATTTTATAAACAGAGATTACTTTTTGATGTAAACAAATATCCACATATTGAGTCAGCTGTAACCTGAACACAACCTGTTATTGAGAGTGTGAAAATCAGTTAGTAAGTCATCTTAGCTGAAAGTAATGAATCAATGGTTGAGTGACTTAGCTGAAATTGAGGGATAAAAACAGTCAGCCAGTGAATAAACAGTTATCTTCTGTCACTAGTACAGATAAAGACTTGACCAAACCAATCTAAATCTTGACAGATTAACTGTATAAAAAATTGCAACAACATAACAATTGTACGAAAAATGAAATTATGGAATTTGGGACATGACGGATGGTATTGATGTGCTGAAAACATGGATTGCAAAGCTCAAGCTGTTCTCTGCATAAAGTTAGTTGGATCATCTGAAAAAAAATGCCTCAACCTCCTGACCTCTAACTTGTCCTCCAAATGGGATGTGGCTGCTTTGGAAGCCGTTTAATGGCCTCTTCCGATGACCACTCGTCACATCGGTCCAACCCTGCGACCTCTGAGGTACTTTATATCCACCTAAAGTACTTGCTCGCCCGTCCTATTTTTCCTTTTTGAATGCAGAGTGAATTCTGTTTGCTCTTCTCTGGCTCAAGCTCGGTAAAACCTCTGACTCACAACAGAAGCTTTTGACCTTGAGGTGAGGAGTCATCCAACCACTAACCATCAACCTCCGCCCACGCCTCCCCCTGCAAATATGCTCTGGCTTTACTGAGTGTTAATCTGGCTGCGAGGAAGCATTCAAATAATGTGAGTGGTGGATTCTGGGAATGAAGGGGCCTTTACGGAGGTGACGAGACGGCAGAAAGAAAGACAAAGGAAGGGGAACAAAGATGACGGGAGGAATTCAAAAGTATCTCTCAAACAGAGTGAATCCATTAGTATATTTGCTCTCCTTTCAACTGGGTCACTGAACTCAGAAGAAAGGGCATCCTCTGTTGAACTGGTGTGTGTGAAAGCATTTGGAGGTATTTCTGTGCATGCATGAGTGTGTGTGTGTGTGTGTGTGTGTGTGTGTGTCTTGCTGAGAGAGAGGGTACTTGCAGATCTGTGCATACTTGCAGGATGGGCAGTGTTTGCCTTTGAAAGCATGAGTATGCATGCTTGCACAAAAGGTGACGCAAGCTTGTGCACACACATACGAGCATTCTTCTATCACACTGTTGTTTGACCAGCAGTGCCAGTGTGAAAGATGTTCAGCCTCCTCTGAGAGCCTCTCTGCTGCTTCTACACCATCTTTGTGTCCTTCTTACTATAAGTGCCACTCCTGATTAAACAGTAAAGTGTTTCTCCTTCTTGTGCTGCGTCTTCTCTCTGTTTCTCTGATTTGGCTGATGTTTGACCCTCTTTCCTCCTTGCTGACTTCATATCGCCCTCCATTGTTCTCCACTCTGTTGAAGCTATTTCTGATTCAGCAACATTTTCTTGATTAGAAAGGCTTTCCTAACACAGCTTGTCTGTTAAAACTTCCCAGCACATTAATCTTTTAAATACTTTCCCTACAGCAACAGTGATTATGAAGGATTAAGTGTGTCGTCATGAGTCTGTAGGTGTGTGTGTGTGTGTGTGTAGGCAGACTTCTGGTTAGGTGGTCTAATTGGGCCTTTTGTGGCAGGTTACGGGACGTGTCTTGCCAGAACCTGTAGTTCTGAGCTGTAGGTAAATGTAACTAGTAGAGGGAGTCCGTCTCCATTTTCAGGAGTTTTTGAGAGCTCAGGATTTTTCCATGATTTTCCCGATTTCATCCCTTACCCCAGCATCCCATAGAGAGACTGACTGAACTGTGTTCAAAACTGTGGTAACCTCTTCTGTCCCTGTTACAGATGCAGGAGCTGGAGCAGAGGGTGACAGAGGCCGACCAGCGTGCTGAGAACGCCGAGAAACAGGTAGAGGGGCAGTTCTCATCCTTCTGAACACGGCCTGTGAAATATCACTTTTACTTTGATTATAATTGTACTTTTGTGCTGTTTTATATGTGTGTCACAGTTGAGTTTCATATATTTTAAAGTCCATTCTGGGTATGAGGCATTGTTTCATGCTATGTACTTGTCCCTATAAAATGTAAAGAAATATATTAAAGCATTATGAGACTTTGGTAGAAAAATCAAAAAAAGATTGAAGATGTAATAAACCGAAATTATAATTTAAAAAATAGAAAACAAACCATTAATCAAATAAATTCTTCAAATAAAGTTAATCTTTGTAACATCCTTTAAGACCATATCTTTTTCCAGAAGAACTGAATGTTTAATTAAAATTCATTACATTTTTCTTCAATTCATCAAGTCTTTTGACCAGAATTAACTTAGCTTGTTCTGTAGCGTTCAACTGCATCTCACAGTCTTTCTCAGCGATTAGAGTTTGCCAAGTTTGTGTTAAAGCAAAACTTGACAGCAAAGCCCAGCTGTTATGAAAAGCCATGATTTGTGGTGGAAAGCTCCAGAATAAGTTTGTAAGTTGATCTTCAATTAATGTTTTTTTTTTCTGTAAAACTACAGTTTCCAAGTTCAAGAATGAACTTTCATGTTCAACACTGGCTGATGTAACAGGAGATCATATATTTGGGATCCATAAAGTCACATATTTAGTTGGATTTTGTGTTTTTTCTGTTGGACTCCTAACCACTAATTAGTCAGCCTTTGATGTGAGTTAACAAAAGGAGAGTGTGGTTTGAGGATAAGAAACCTCATACATATCACACACACTCTGTCTCCTTTGCTGTTGGGTTTAATCTCCGATTTGCTGTCATTACTGGCTGTTCCAGGTGTTTACTGGAGGTGGTAATTTAATGGTGCCCTCTCTTTAAGAAAGAAATACCTAAGAGCTTAGGAAGCTTTTTTTCACATCAGAGCTGGCAAAAAGTATCCTCTGTGTTTTCCTCTTGGCTTTATCTGCTGCCCATCAAGACTAAACGAACCGTGAACATTTGAGCTGTCTTTTGGCCATGTTTGTGCATTCACTCCTCCAATTATGCATTTCAGATCCATGTCATGGAAGAAAAGCTGAAGTCTGCAAACATACAAACCAGCGAATCCGAGAGCTCTTTGTACAAAAAGTATCAAGACCTGACCAATCAGGTTCAGGAAAAAGATGCTGCGATAAAGAGATTAGAGATGCAGCTGGAAAAACAGGTATGGATGGAGCCATCGGATAAAGAACAAGAAATGTCCATTTATGTTCATAAAATGTAGGTTGAAATAATCCACAAACCCTGTTTTCTCTCACCACAGATCTTAGTCAGAGCCCAGGAGGCAAAAATTATTGAGGAAAAGGCTGCCAAGATTAAAGACTGGGTCACCTTTAAGCTCAGAGAGGTAAGCTCAAACATGTAAAGATACACCCCTGACTGAAGTCAGAGCCTCTGAACCCTCACCCTGCTGAGGGAGAGACATTATCTGTGGCAACAACAGATGCTTATATGATTAAAAATGTATGATCTACACCTGTTTATACACAGGTTTGATCATTTATACATGTCAACCTATGCTTTTATGAATTTAAGCAGTTTTATGAGTCATGATGTCAGCTTTCAGATCAGGACAAAACAAACTACTACAAAACTCCATAATGAAATAGTTGTCACAATAATTGGTGTATATAGATAATAACAGCTACTCTGGATGTACTCTTTATGTATCTTGTTGCAGATGGAGCAAGAGAACCAGCAGCTGAAAATGGCCAACTTGAAGCAGACAGAACAAATAATGCTGCTGCAGGACAAACTACAATGTGAGTATAGCTGTAGGTGTTCAGAAAACTGCACTACACACTGATTATAAGCGATACGAAGTTCACATCTAACTCTTAGCAAGGATAAAAGTATTTCCCAAAACTTTGAACTCCTTAAACAGTTTGATTTAAAAGATGGAGTCGTCGTGCACTGTGCATGTGGACATAATATATTTGCTTGTATGAAATACTAGCATTTAGATGAAGAGAATAAGAGTATGTTATTAACAGTATTACAGATAAGTGTAGAAAAGTGCAGAATGAATCTATTTGGTAGTTTCCCAGCACTGTGGTTCAGAAGAGCTTGAGTTACCGGTGTTGTCTTTCTCCTCCAGCACTCTTAGAGAAACCTGCATCTTCAGGATCCCCTGCCACCTCCCCTGTAATGGATACCCACCTGGTGCCCAACAGCCCCTTGTTTCCTCCCAGCTGCCCCGGAACGCCACCCGCCCAAGATGACAGCTGGAGACAGACAGGTCCTCGTGGAGCCGCCTCTAATATCAAGATCTTGCCAGCAGGTGTGCTGCCCTCCATTCATTTAATCTTGGGGTGGGTGGCAGGAAGCTTTTGAAGCAATATTATTTAACTCAAGCTGGGCTGATCATGTGGCGGGAGCAGAACCAGTGATGATGGAATGACCTCGAGTCTGATTGGGAGGCTCAACAAAATCTAACCAGTATCTCATTCTGCTCATTGGTGGTGTCAGATATCATCTTTTGATTATTTTCAATTATCTTTGTTTGCCATTATTCGCCACTTTTGGCGTTTTTTTATTATTAAGTTGTAGGTTTCAAAGTCCTATGGTGTCATTTTTGGGTAAAATTCTGCCAGTTATTAAAATATCCTGCTGACCTTAAATGCGCCTGGTTTAGTCTTTTTAAAATGGAGAAACAGTATAGCATCTGTAGCATAACATACAATAGCTTATTAGCTAATACTTGATATCACAAACCATGGTCCCATAGCATGTTTTTGCAGTAGTTTATGCTAAATTCTGTTTGGTTCCTGCTCTGGTTTTTACTTTTATAAATAACTTTTGCAGACACTGGTGGTAATTATTGAATCTATATCTACTGCTTAAAAGACAAATCCACCAATAATCCACCCTTTGAGCAGCAGTTCCTCACCTCTTGTAGGCTTGAAAGGTGTTTTCATAATAGTTTTTTGTTTAGTTTCTGCCTATTTTAGCTTGTTCCTTTGTGGAGGACACAGAACATGTCCACAGAAACTACTCCTACAGCATAAACCACTTCCCCACCACTGATTGATATGTTCAGGGTCTTCCAAACCTTCATATTTTCTTCACAATGCTTGTTGGTCACACTATCAAATCCTCCAGACCTCTGTCAGCAGCAGCAGATGCAGTGATTTATGTGTGATTGTTCAGAACACACTGAGTGCTTATTCAGCATCATTTCCTTCATCGTATGTCGGCCGTCTTAAATCTAATTAACAGATTCTCTCCCCTCTCAGATGTGAAAAGGCCTCCTGAACTGGTCAGTGTAGGGATTTGCCTCGGAGACCTCGCAGCCCATGATGCTCTGTCTCAGGGTCGGTGCAGGGAGGGTCCCAGCAGCCCTGTTTCCATCAGTAGACCAGAACTCCCAGTGGGCGCAGAGGGTCAGGCGGGATGCTCGGACAGAGACAACTCCTCTGACGAGCTCAACAGCAAGTTCCGCTCTCAGTGCCTTCACTCGTCCTCGTCCTCTTCCTCTTCATCCTCCGCTTATGAGATGGCCCACGGACCAAGCTCCCCAGAGTCATCCATCAGAGTAACACCCAAAAGCCCGCTTCTGTCGCGCTCCCCCTCCACCAACAACCCCTTTCCCAACCCTCCACAGACTCTGGTTCACCAGTCAGGCACCAGCATGACGTTACCCAAAGTCCGAACTCCGCTCACCCCCAGAGACAGCATCCAGCTGGTCAAGAAGCACTACAGCCAGCCGCAGCCCAGCCTGGACAGACTGCACCACCTCAACGTTAACATAGACATCATGACCCCCTCCTCCACCTCCTCCACTCTTAAGAGCACCGGCACTACAACCTCGCCCTTCTCTCAGGTCGTGGAAGAAACAGACATTGATGATGGGCTTCCTGACAGCATGGACGGGGTGGTGGAAGGGTCAGAATCAGAGGAGTCATCCCGGGATGGAGTCTCCTTTGTGGGGCTTGCAGAAGAACTGGAGCGGTTGGATCCAGATATTCTCAAGCCGCCAACGCCTCCTTTACACCGCTTCCCTTCATGGGTATGAGAGACCATGTAACATGTTCATGTGTGAGCTTTAAAGGTGCTGATGATATAGTTAGCTAGTCAACTACTTCATATTCAATATATCAATAATTAATGTATTTATAGTGGAGACAGTTGTGTTGATATTTTCATCAAACTCTTGACTTGAAAGCAAATACATGCACTTTTCCCAAAACGTCTATTATTTGAAAGATTTATTTAGCGAAGATGTGGATGCCATGGTGTTGCACTGCCTTAAAGCGATTTGTGATGAATTTTGAAGAGAAGTTAAGAAGAAAATTTCAGACTGCTTTGCTTTTTGCAGGAAAGTCGTATCTATGCTGTGGCTAAGTCAGGAATGAGAGTGTCAGAGGCCAGTCCTGGAGCCAGGGGCCCCGGACGAGGTGAGTCTCCCACAGCCAGAAACAAGAAACTAGTCATCCACATTCAAAATCTAGTAACATTCACTGGTGCAGTGAAGAAGACAGCAAAAAGCTGCTAAAGCTGTGTGTAAGCCTGTGTGTGTGTGTGCGTGCTTGTGCGTCTGTGTGTGTCATGAGCCTGGGTGGTGCTGCCTGTGGTGTGGAAGATGAGTCAGTACTGTGAAGTGACATGTCATTCAGCTGATGCTTAAGCTGCTGTGGGGGGGTGAGCGTGGTTGGTTCGAATCTGTCATTGCTGCCTTTGATGTCACTTCCTCTGGCCCGAGGGTCCACACACCTGTGCAGATGGGGGCTTTTAAAGACCTGCGGAAGAAAATGGGAGGAGGGAGGTTTAGACGAGCAGAGGGAGAGGCTGCTTTTTAATCAGCTGCAATGAAAGGACGTGGTCTGGGTGTAATTACTGCTGTGCTTTCTGTTCCGACATCATCCATTTTGTCGGGTTGCAGACAGCGAGGTTTGACAGTTCTCTGACTATTGAATTTCCCGACTGCCAGGTACATGTAGCCGCTGCCAAACGTCTGTTGTGGATTAAGTCATAGCTTGCTCAGCTCATTCAGCTTCCTCTTAGGTTTGTGCCTTAGGGTGCATCTGTTATTTGAGGATTTTGATCTCTGGCAAAAAAAAGACCAGGGATAAGTTGTTCTCTGTTTTTTTTCACCAGCAGTTATTTCAAAAGCTTTAACGCTGTTTCAAGTGTGCGTGAAATTAAAGTGGATCCCTTTTACAAATGAAATACCACCTTTGCTCAGTTCATCACAAGGCTGCAGCCTCAATAGGTCTGGTATGCTACTGTTGCACAAGTTGCAACCACTGACAAAACTTGCAGTTCCTCAAATGAACACTGGAGGCTGGATCCAAAAGCAAATCAATCACCATAGACTCCCATGTTGAAATACCCATCTTTACAGCAGAAATAAACTTGTCTACAGCCTGGTACAAAAAAATGGTTTTTGGTCTCTATAGTTAATTTCTTCCTTGCCACAAACTAGCATGCATCAAAGACTTGGCTCCACACACGCTACATCTCTCTGCCCAGTTTTGGGGTAGTCAGAAGTTCAGCAGAGTCAGGCACTGCCAAGATGGCGATTGCAGAGCAGCCCACTCTGAGCTTCAAAACTGCTCTTCACAAACCTATGGGTGACGTCACGGATGCTACATCCATCTGTATATACAGTCTATGCTGTTGCACTACATATTAGCATTCAACATTTTTCTGTAATTGCCAGTGGCCAGTGGCCACTGTTTAGCAAAAGTGATATAGTTTTCCTTTAAGTTATAAATGATGTGCTACGCTCTTGTCTTTAAAAACTAAACAGTAAATGAAAATAATTTTAAACTGTTTTGTTGCAGGGTCCAACTTACCCCAGTATCCAGCGGCAGGTCCGTTCACCCAGTTGATCTATAAGAATATTAATGTGCCAGTCTACACCACACTGAAAGGGGTGAGTGAGATGGGCTGACAGTGCGGCGGCTGGATCTGTGCTTTTCTTTTGATGCAGCTTGTCAGCCACTTCAGAGCAGTTTTCATATGTACTGAAATGACATGAGCTCGTGTTGACCGGACTCTTTCAATTGTTTCAGAAAGCCACTCAGATAAGCAGTGTACCTCTACCTGACGATGACTCTGGGTCAGAGGATGACAGCAGCTCTCTGGCCAGTTTACGGACCTCCATCCTGAGCCCGGACAGGAAGGGCAGTGTCCCTGGGAGCCCACGTGCCGTCAAGAGAGGTGAGACATTGTGTAGCTAATTCAGCCAGCCAGTTAAACCATGTACCTCGAAAATGTCAACCTTTTAGGAATTGTGCTTTTTACTAAAGATAGGAATCCTCTTGGACTCTTCTTTTTAATATTCCTATGTATGCAAAATATATAACATCATAAACATAAGAAAACTCATAGATGCATTGTTATCAGTGAACAGCAACAATATTTTTACTTTAAGTTAAAATGTCCTCTAAGAAAGTCAATCTTGAACTCTGTCACCCAACAAAATTATATTTTCTGCTCAACATAAAGGTAGAATAGAATCGAAGAGAATACAATACACACAAATCAAACTTCCATTGAGCAAAGAGAAACTTAATATTTTCACCCATCCAGGTGTGTCCATGTCCTCCATAAGCTCTGAGAGTGACTATGCCATTCCTCCTGATGCCTACTCCCTGGACAGTGATTACTCAGAACCAGAGCATAAACTCCAGCGGACCTCCTCCTACTCCTGTGAAAGCACCGGGCCTGTGAGTGAAGTTCTGTTTGGGCTGTGTGCTACTCTGGAATCCCTTTGTCCACAGACAGTAATTTAAACACAAACACCTCTACTGACAAGATGCAAAATCTAAATGATAAAGAAATCAGAGATGGTCAAATACAGTCAGACTAGTCTTAAATATTCAGTAATATATCGGTAAAGCTACATAGAATTATGATATTACTCACAGGTACGATAATGTTGCTATAGTTCTGCATCTGTTTCTGTGTTAAGCAGTTATTTTGTACTTATTGAACAGTGCCTGGCAGTAATCTGTGCTCTTTGTGTCTGTAGGAGATGCTGGAGAAGTCTGGGTACTTGCTGAAGATGGGCAGTCAGGTGAAAGCCTGGAAGCGTCGCTGGTTCATCCTGAGGAATGGAGAGATCCTCTACTACAAATCTCCTGTGAGTGTGTCTCGCTGCGAGTCTGCCTGCCTGCTTCCTTCTAAGGTTTTGCTGCCTGCACAGAAAACATTGCAGGAATATTTGTAAATTGAAAGTGTTGAGGTGCAGGTTAGCTGAAGTAAAGGCACCACTACGTTCTCAACACCTAAAGATGTAGATTAATGCATCTCTAATCGCTGCAGGTACATTCCTGATGGGATTTTTGTGTAGTTTTGGGCAGAAATAAAGACTTTTTTGTGTGTAAATGTGTTTTCAGAGTGACGTGATCAGGAAACCTCAGGGCCAGATTGAGCTGAACTCGTCCTGCCGTATAGTACGAGGAGAAGGTGCACAGACATTTCAAGTAAGTGGGAAAACATACGAGCTGTATAAATTACAACTATGTATAAATTACACTGCACATTGTGACTACTTTCTTCTCCAGGCTGTGGTAGTTCAGTTTTTATATCTACACTTTGAAAAGTCTACCTCGAGTGTTCTTAAAAGAAGACAGCTGCGAGAGTGCACGTGCTACTACACACGCAGCAGCACTCTTATTATAGCTCAGCATCACAGCCGAGCTTTACTGCTGCATACCAGAGAAGCAGCTTAAGATGACATCAGGTGTAGTGTTGGACTGGAATGTTTTCCTGGCTTTTCGGAGGCTGATTCTGATCTCCTCTGACATGATGATGCTATCTCACTCGGCTTGGCTTAGCATTTCTCCCATATTTCTGCCTTTTCCTCTAATCAGTTGATTACAGAGAAGAAGACCTTCTACCTGACCGCCGATTCACCCAACATCCTGGAGGAGTGGATCAGGGTCCTGCAAAACATACTCAAAGTCCAGGCCAGCAGCCCAGTTACCGTGGAGACCACTGCCAAGCCCACCGTGAGAGGGTGGCTTACGAAGGTCAGGAGCCAGAAGTTGTGATTTGTGTTTAAACGTATCCATCTTTCTGAGAATTAGGTGGGAAGATGAAAAGAAACTAGATAAAACTTGGTGAGCTTTAGAGGTTTAATTTCCTTTGGACAGGATCAGACTAGTTTCTTCTGTTTCCAGTCTTTATGCTAAAATAAGCTCATCTAAGCCGCAGGCTGTAGCTTCATATTCAACATACAGCTGTTACACAGCAATTATACAGTAAATAAGATAAATGAGATAAAATAATAAATTAAATAATTTAACATTGTCTAGGAGATCTAAAATCACACAGGCCAGTTTTAAAAGATGATGTGTCTGTGTTTGTAATGTGGTTAAATTTATTTGGTTGGTGTCGACTTTTTTAAAAAAAAAATTTAATTTTTATATTATTTCCATAATTTCCCTGCTCTAGTTCCGCTCCATAGCTGTGAGGGGTATGGTTGGGCAGGCTCTCTCCCCAGAGAGGATGCCAGAAATAACTCATTTTCAGGATTAACGTCCTCTTTCAGACAGATATAGGAGTGTCTGTCACTGGGGTGGGGAGGCTTTGACAGAGCACTCTTAAGGCAGATTCTTGAAAACCGTCTTCACGTTGGGACACGGCTGTGAGACCAGAGCCGCTGGAATGCTACAGAGTCTCCCCTCCCCACCCACCCCCTACCTCTGGCTCCCTTCCTGCCTTTCCTTGGCTGAGGCCTGTCTGCTGGTAGAGTTAAGACACTTTAACATCTGACGGGTGTGTGTGATGGCTCTCTGACAGATGACTGACAGCCTCAAGCTGAGATGATGGAGCCCACGTCCTCTCACCAACCCCCCCCCAACCCTCAACCCTCTTCCTGTGATTTGTCTTTGATCTGCTGGTTATGACGTGATCTCAGTTCAGACAGGGGCTGTTGTGCCTCTCAGCACAGTTAACCCCGCTGACCCCCGGGGTTAAGGGATGCACAGCTGTCTTCATGTTGGAGGCATGCTCCAGTGACACCATCACTGTGTTTATACTCTCCAAAAGAAGCCAGCTTCAGATTTATAATTATCATCTGCAACTGCATTCCTGTTGAAAACAAAGTCGAAAGCAGCAGAGGTGGAAGAACTGTTTTCATTTGGAATCAGTTGTTACTTTGCTTTGGAAAAAAAAAGGTTTGAACTGTTGAAACTGTTGCTGAAGTCGCTGAAGTTGCTCTCAAATGATTCGCACACCCACGCTGCCTGCACACTCCTGGGACATCTGCTGGTCAGATGTAGAAATCAGAAATTCCCTGACTCACATCTGTCAAGCTGTTTAAAAAGTTTTCTGGTTTCAAAGAACACACACACGCGCACACACACACACACACAAACACACACACGGTCTCATATTACTGCTGTTTGGACAAATAATCTTGGAAATTGCCCTGGAACGTTTCTCAAACTTCTTTCTGCTGTTGTCTTTCTGTTACAGGTCAAACACGGTCACTCGAAGCTGGTGTGGTGTTCTTTGGTTGGAAAAGTCTTCTACTACTATCGCAACCAGGAGGACAAGGTTGACAAAACAAGCCTCTCCCTACACTTACCATGCAGTCACTGCTTTTGATTTTGTGTTTTGTTGGCAAAAATTGCTTTTGAAGTACACGCTCCTCAGCGGTTGTTATAATCTGTGCAGAATAACAGACTTGACAAATGAAGGAGGTGCTTACATCTGTTTCTTAGAAAAATAAAATTGGATGTCAGTTTAACATGTTCTTTTAATTCAACACTTAAATTTATTGGTATTGATATTCCCAGAATTTTTTGCTCTGTTTCAGCTGCCTCTGGGCCAGCTGCAGATCCGGGAGGCATCGGTACAGGAGGTGGATCGCTCCTGTGATTCAGATGAGGACTACGAAGCAGGCAGTCGAGGTTTCCTCTCCTCCCACTGCACCTTAGTGGTCCAGCCCAGAGACCAGAGCCCGACATACCTGCTGATTGGCACCAAGCAGGAGAAGGTACAGGAGCAGGAAATGTCTTCATAAATGTTGAGCTGTTATTCACCAAGAGGAGCTGTATTATTTTTTGCTCTCTGTATATTGTGTATATGAGTATGTTTTTATTCCCCTCAGGACACGTGGCTGTATCACCTGACTGTGGCAGCCGGCAGCAGTGCAACCTTCAAAGTGGGCACAGAGTACGAGCAGCTGATTGGTCAACTGCTTGATGCAGAGGGAGACCCAGGTGAGAAATCTATCTCCTACAGAAAAGCCTCAGAGGAACTCACTGATTTGTTGTTTCATATTTTTGGCTTTGAGCTGACAGGAGATCAGGGGAACAAAGGTCTCTGGCCGGGCTCAGAACAGAGATGTTACAGTTACGTAGTCAGTATCTTAAACCTGTGTGCCTATCAGGTCATGAGTGTATTATTTTTTTGATGTATAAAAAAATATGATGAGCCTGGTTTATCATAGGAAGAGACTTGAGTTTGAATTTCGTTTGTGCGTAGCAGTAAAATGATGTGCCATGGTTATTTCTAACATCCTCCTTTGCTTTCTTAAGTAAATTAGATGTAACTATAAATACCTAATTACATTACAAAGCCAACCTTTTTTAGTCCACAGACCAGGAGCTTGTGCTGGTTACTATAATCATTTTATTCAAATCCAGAGCAGAGCACTGCAAAACATGTCCTATTTTTAAAATGCCACGTATACCATACTGGATTGGGTGAAGCAGAATTTTTGTTTTTTTTATTTCATTTTTATTTTTAACTTTCTGCTTGAAATATGAAAGAGAATTTTTAAAGAGTAACTCATGCTTCTTACAGGTTACAGGTAGAAAAACGGAGAAACATTTGATCGCATATTTCTGTTGTCTCTATTAATAGTCTCTATTAGTGGATACAGACTTCCTCAGTAGCAGGCTATGTGTTATTTTGACCCTCTGTGTCTGACGGCTGCAGACAGTGTTTATGGCTGGAGCAGTGTGTGAATTTCTGTCAGCTGTTGAGTCATCACAACTTTGAAACTCAATCTTTATGTTTCTGTGTGTGCATGTGTTTGTCTGGGTTTATATATATATATATATGTGTGTGTGTGTGCTTCTTCTTTCCCAGAATCTGCCTTGTGGAGGAGCGAGGCATTGAGCTTTTGTAAGGAGGGTCTGCGCTCGCCTCTCACCACTCTGCCCTCTGAAGCTCTGCAGACAGAAGCTCTCAAGCTTTTCAAGGTCAGTCCCTCCACCTCTCGCCCTCTCTCTGTCTCTTTTGTTCCATCCCACTTACTTTTGATTCTCCATTTCCTTTCATCCTTTTCTCCAAATCCCTCTGTGCTTTTCTGGCTGCCTCTCTCGCCGCGAGGGTCTGTTTAAGACGTCATCCATCCTACTCCAGTTTGTCCCCACCGCAGCCCTCCTTTTATCCCCTCCTGCTCCTGGATGCGCTCCGTGGCCCTCTTCTTCTCTTCCCTCCTGCCTCTAAACCAGATCAAAGGCTCGAGGACGAGGGCCCCAGCTCATAAAAAGTGTGGAAGAGAGATAATGGCCTTGATTATCTGCTCTGATTGAGGCTAACCGTTCCTCTGGTTTACAGCCAGTGTGAAAGGCGCCCTCTTTTAAGAGGAGACATGGGAGGTCAGGGCTCTCAGAGAGTGGCAGCAATGGATATGGAAGCCACAGGATGGGGGAGGAGAAATGGGATCAGAGCAGATCAGGGACCTTGTAGAAAGATGGCAGATCCTTCTCCCTCTCTTTTCAACTCTGTGGCTCTCGGTGCGCCCACCCAGGCGCCCCCCACCCTGCCCGACTCTCGCTTCACAGCCCCATCAGCTACAGTGGGCCTGTAGGATTGAAGGGTGAATGGATCGGCTCTCTCTTTGAGCAGCCAGCCTTAAAAACCCGTCCCAAACACACACAAAGAGAAAGAGTGAATGGAGGTGACATGCTTTTCAAGTCTATGTTCTTCTTCATGTCTTTGAATTATTAATGAATCTGACACCACTGATGAAAACTGTTCAATTGTTTCTTTGTCTTCAACCGTCGCAGCGAATGAGAACAAACAATGAAGTTCTGACCTCACACCAGGATATCTGTGTTGCTTTTAATCTGACCTGAATCTTATCATCACCCAGTGCTCTATTTGTTTATTTTGCTACTGACTCCAGAGTTTGGAGTTTCTGGTGTATGTCACTGTTTGCCTCCACCTGCTGGTAGTTGAGGTAAATTGATTTTTTTCATTCTCTGTAGTCCTGTCAGCTCTTCATCAACGTGCTGGTTGAGTCTCCGTCTATCGATTACCACACCTCGCTGGCCCAGAACGCTTTGCAAGTGTGCCTGACCCACCCAGAGCTGCAGAATGAAATGTACTGTCAGCTCATCAAGCAGACCAACCACCGGACGCCACACAACTACTCCCTCACGCAGGTCAGACTGGTGCACGCTGGGGACAGGGCAGATACAGATGAAGGGTGAAAGAGGTGATGAAAGAGCCTCTGAGTTGTAACTTAAAGTATTTCTCCTCCTGTAGTGCTGGCAGCTGTTGTCTCTGTGCGTGGCTCTCTTCCTTCCTCAACAACATTTCCTCTGGTACCTGAGACAGTACCTGCAACGCAACGCTGACCCAAGGTGAACTAACTCAACCCTTACAGTTAACCAGAAAAACGAAAACCTGCTCTGAGTTCAGTTTTCAGTGCATTGTTTACACCTCCGTCTCACTTTCCCACACAGGAGTGAGGTGGGGAAGTACGCAGTGTACTGTCAGAGGTCTGTGGAGCGAACGCTGCAGAACGGAGAGCGGGAGGCCAAACCTTCACGTATGGAGATCGTCTCCATCCTGCTGAGGAACCCCTACCACCATTCACTGCCTTTCAGCATCCCAGTCCACTTCATGAACAACACCTATCAGGTAATACCTATCCGCAATTATACTACTACTTACCAAAGGTGTGTCACCTGTCTCATCTTGTCTCGTCTTGTTGTGGACTGAAAATAATACAGTGTTCAAAGAAGCTGTTGCATTGAAAGGAATGTGTCGCCACAAATCCCCTGATAAAAGATCCGAGACTGACTGACGAATCAGATGCCAAAACACTAAACATGGTGGTTAATAATAACATGAGACAACTTTTGCCCCAACAGCTAGTCCACAACTGTAACTTTCCTTATCACTGGCACAGGTTAGAGTAGACCTGCAGGCTCTGAAACGACTGTGGTTCTGCCGCTGTACGATATCCTCACCGTGTGTCCTCTGTTTTCTGGCGTGCTGTAGGTGGTGGGTTTCGATGGCTCCACCACAGTTGAAGAGTTCCTCAACACACTGAACCAGAGGATTGGCATGAGGAAGCCTCAGCTGTCTGGGTTTGCCCTCTTCACTGATGATCCATCTGGCAAAGACCTGGAGCACTGCCTGCAGCCGTCTGCCAAGGTAGGACTGTGGGTCACCGAACATAAGTGGATGGAAGAAACCCTCCACACGCCACTGAGGCTTCTGGCTCTCTGTGGTGCATCCTGCCAAATCATTAGTCTCATGTTACCTAATAATTTAGAGGATCAGTAGTGAGTAGTTCAGGACTGTTTTGACAAATTGGGGCTGTCCAAACTGTGGTACTTCCATTTTGTTTTCATTACGGTTACTGAAACTGTTCCATCAGGTCTAACCAGCCCATAAAAGACAGCGAGTGGACTACATTCATGACTCATACAGTACACATTACAGCTCACATTTCTGTCAGACAGAGCCTGAGATAAGCTAGAAGCTTCCATATGTCTGACCTGAGTCTGACTCGTTTGCCTTTTGTCAGATCTGTGATGTCATTTCGAAGTGGGAACAGGCCCTGAAGGAGCTGCACCCTGGGAAAAACGAGGGGACACGGATTGTTCGACTAACATACAAGAGCAGGTAGGATTTCTATTGTCAGAGCTGGGCTTTTCAAGACACAAACAGGTTCACACACAAATAAAGCACACATTACCATGGCATCTTCTATTATGTGGTCATAAACATCTGTCCAAGGAAACACAGACCACACAATGAAAGCCGGTGATGTGATATGTGTTATCTGCCGTTTTCACTGGGGTTAGATTTCCTGCATCTTGGAAATGAAGTGAAGTGTGCATAATTCCAGCCTTTTACCAGGAAAACAAGTCTCACAACAACTTTTTCTTGTCTTTTCTTTTTTTTTTGGGCATGCTCAGACTGTGTTTCAGGTCTCAGGTGAAAGGGGAGACAGAGCGAGAGCGCCTCCTGCTGGCATACCAGGTGAATGATGAAGTTCATCAAGGCCACTTCCCTGTGAACAAAGAGCTGGCTCTGGAGGTGGCTGCCCTCATGGCACAGGTCTGTAAAGATCAGGTTGAGATGCATATAAAGGTTTTCTATATACATGCTGAAATCAAATTTATTGGACAAAGACTTTATTGGACAAAACCAGCTTTCTCTGTCTGACGAGCTCTCTTCCTCTGTTTTCTTCTTCCAGGTTGAACACGGTGATCTTGAGCGACCGGCTGCCTCCTCTCCTACCAGCTCTCCTCAGCCTAAATCTCAGCTTATTCTCCTGCAGGCCTTGGAGCGCTTCTACCCCAAACGCTACAAACAGGACTGCAGCTCAGAGCAGCTCAGGTAAAACAAACCACCACTGCTGTCCAAATTACAAATGCATCACTCTGCATTTTCTTATCTAGAACCTGAGAACCTGACGTCCTCATACACATTTGTTTACGAAAACAAAGTGGTGGTCGTCCACGTGTATGTCAGAGAAAACCAGATCAGACCTCGATTCTGTAGGTTGTTTTTGTTATGAATTCACCTTCAATGATACAGATATAAATGATATTTAAACCCACCAATGTTTCTTTTCTTCTCCCAGAGACCTTACTGAGCGTCTGACCACTAAGTGGTCTATGCTACGTGGGTGCAGTGCATCCGAGTGTGTGAGAATATACCTGACTGTGGCTCGGAAATGGCCCCTGTTTGGAGCCAAGCTCTTCAGTGCCAAGGTAAAAAAAAAAGTTTATAGAGTCTATTTCTCTCATTGTTATTTGTTGAATGTTGTTCTCTGTGTGACATTCCTCTTTTACAAACCTATGAAAACAAGCATGTGCTCTTCACACTAAATCATCATCAAATGTAAGAAGAACTCTAACATCGTCATCTGTCATGCTTGTAAAGACAGGGGGGACCCGTTAGAGACCCAGAGAGGAAGATGTGGTGCTTGCTGCTGTGACTTACACCTGTAACACAAACCACTGTTTCCTCTCTCCACAGCCTGTCCCCCCCTCTCCTGTAGAGCAGAGCCAAGTGTGGCTGGCAGTCAACGAGGATGGACTGTGTGTGCTGGACTATGCAATGGTGAGTTTCAAACTGTAGAGCAAAAAACCTGCATCAACAGTGACAATATCTGTCATATGTTGTTGAATAAAATATTTTAAAAAGAAAATGACATTTATAAATGAAATAACATTTATTTAGAACATTTTAGAAGCTCTGTTCTGATTTTTCCTTCAGCTTTAGTTTCAGAAAGTGAGACTCCTTTTTACGGCTGCTGCTGTGCTGGTTTGGATGAGCCACAGCTTTAAAGTTTTGTTGGCCCACTGGTCTAGAATGATTTTTATTCTGTGGTGTTTGAAACACCAGAAATCCACAGGAAAATAAAATAACCAGCCTTTTTTGACATTCTTGACCCTGACAGATAGAAGTTCCAACATGTAAACGATGTTAAAGTGAGCTCTGTAATTTTCAGCAGCCCATGCTGATTCGTTTCAGTTTTGGTCTGGCAGGCAGCGTGGCTCATGTGCTCCCAGAAAGTCAGAGGAAAAGAAAGAAATCACAATAAGTTGCTGGGAATTATGTCACGCTTCTTCACACTCAATTTGCCCCTCAAAAAAAGCAGAAACCAACATGATTTCCCAGATGAATTTCAAGCTCTATTCTGAGATCAGCATTAAAATCTGAACTTTCTTCCCGTTTATGTTCGCTTTACTGCAACATTTCACACCGGCAAATGCTTTTGTTTTCAGCACACGCTGGTCACATACTCCTATCAGTCTGTGATCACCTTTGGTGGCTGCCGTGACGATTTCATGGTGGTCACGAGCCAACAGAGGGAGCCCGGGGTGGGGAAGAAGAGCGTGGAGAAGCTGGTCTTCGCAATGGCTAAACCAAAGGTACGTCTCCTGTGTTCACCTGCACACATCTTCAGTCTGACTGGTTTGTCTGTTTTGGCTCCATGTGTGAGGTCGTCACTGAAGACGACTGTGTGTGGAAAGACGGTGGGGTAGACAACTAATGTGAAAAAACACAACTGGAAACTTCATCAAGCCAGGCTCAGCTCTGACAGAATAAACTGTAACAATATCCACTTTTATACAATTAATAGACTTGAATAACATCCAGTTTCTAATCAATTCCAATGAGCACATATTGAAGGTGACAGGTGGTGTTGATGGAGTACTTGAGTTCATCTGATAGGGCTTTGTGGGTATGTCTTAACAATCTATGATCTAAAGCATCAGCAGTTGAGGCTTAAAGGAAATGCGGGTGGTTGGATTGAGTGTTGAAGGTGTTGAAGAGCTATGAGGGAGCCATAAAGATAAGGGAGGGAGCAGTGAGCCCTGACTTTCCCGTGTTCACCTGTTTTTATGCAGCTGAGAGCTAATGGACAAAACAGATTGTTTGTTTTATTTCATGTGCAGGATCTCTGCGGAGCTTTAACAGAGTCATATTACTACTGTAGGTGACGCCAGTGAGGGTGACTTCATTCTTCACCGCAGATCAGTTGGGTTCCTCAGGTTTTCACATCTTCTGTGAAGGATACTGTGTCTCCAGCTCCCAAGAACCCAATGAAACACAATCGTATTATAATGTTAAAGCCATTAATCCTGCTCTAGTCTGATCTGCCCTGTGTTTGCTCCTGTCCCAGATACTGGAGCTGACTCTGCTCATGGCCAGCTACATTAACCACTGGAACCCCAGCCTCCCGCCTGCCTCCCCCCAGCCCATCGGCCACTGGGATGTAGACAGCAGGCACTTCCCTGCCATGAACTACACCACCAAGGGCCCCACACTACTGTGAATCCTGCAAGCGACAAGAACAAGAAAGACTGTCTGAGGCTTGGTGACACGTTACCTTTAGTCCGTTTTCGTCTGGAGTGCGTTGGGTTGCATGTCTGGGTTTTCCATTCGTACAGAACAGGTACTAGGAGATTATTTTTTTAAGAGTTTCTTATGAAGATTTAGATTTAGAAATGTTAGGTTCGGTCTTGTTAGACTATTTATTTGTACAACTAAAGAGTGTTTCAACTCTGCTTAAATTAGGTGTAAGGTCACGTTCAAATTCATTGTTGAAAATGGACATTATTGCTTTTTGCCTCTCGTCACACTTCCTTCATGTTCCAGCCTTCCAGATCTTTCCTGAGAGCCCGGCTGGCTGAGCTACAGTGCTGTGTGCCACTGTAATTATTTACCATCAATTTTCACACATACTTGACAATGAACCAGAATTTAAATACATTTTAGAGGTACTGTGCAATTAGAAAAGGGACTGAGTATACAGAACTAGAGATTCATAGATTTTAGTTTCTTAATTTGATATAATCCACATCTAATATTATTCTAATTTAGGGCTGCAACTAACACTTATTTTAATCAATTAATCTGATGATTATTTTTTCATTTAATCAGTAAGCCCAGGTTGACATATTCATATTCATTCAACAGCCCAAAAACCTAAAGATAATGAATTTAACATCATCGAAAATGTCAAAAGAAAAACAAAAACAAAATCACATTTGAGTTGCTGGAAAAGGGATTTTTTTGGCATTCTTGCTTAAAAACTACTTAAACAATAAATAAATTAATAATTTCTTGTACCCCAGTACAATTATAAATAGAATAAAAATAGGCTGATTTTTTTGCCCACCTATCTATCATGAAGTGAACTTATGTGGACATTTTTACCCAGATCACCTATTAATGTTATATAACTGGTACTAATGAGATTGAAAAGCTATATAACAGTGATATATAATGTTTATCTAATGAATCTGTGAAATTTTAGCAGCAGAGTCTCTTCACATGTTCATTTTCTCTGAAAACATCAAGACATGCAGCATTTTCACAGTCAGTGTTTTAATAATCAACGGTCGCATGAAAAAAGAGGCGTTGAGTTTTAAAAAGAGCTACCAAAATATTTTAATGACTTGAACTGTTTTGGATCAAACCACTGTCATGCTCGTGTCCGTTTTAGTTATTTATTTTATTTCCAGGAATTTTTGGCTTCTGTTTAAAAGGAAATGTTTTCACACAAGTGTCATGTTTGTAGCAGAGTAATTTAAGAGCAGAGTGTGTCTGTTACTGTCTCTGTGTTGCCTGTACTGTATGTTTGTGTGGTAATAAAATAAATGGTACAATCCACTTTTAACTTAATTCTCCTTATATCTTAACTGAGTCTACTTTATACCATCCTGTGGTGAAAAGTAAGTACATTTACTTAAGCACTTCACAATAGGTCAAATTTAAAGAACCTGTGTTTTACTTGACTATGTCTATTTTATGCTGCTTTACACTTCTGCTTGACTACATTTAAGAGAGGATTGTTGTGCGTTTTTCTCCTCCACAGTTATCTAAAATCTGTTGTTACCAGTTACTTTTTGGATCAGGTTTTTACAAACTTATCTGCTTCTAAAATATTTGTTAGCTTAAACCTCACAGCAACATATGAAGAGTTAGATTCAACTCAACGAGTTGCAACATTAAGATGCTGTTTAGACATCAATGCATCAGTTGGACTGAGTGATACAGTTATCTGTGTTTTTCCAGTACCTATATCATAGATATATATATATATATATATAATGAATAAATTAAATAATCAAATTCTTCTTCAGTATAATGAGCTGTGTTCCACTGTTGTGTATTACATAAGGTAGAACTCTCCACAAGTGTAAATTAAAAACTTAAGTAACTAGAAGGGCACTGAGAGAGTGCAGACCTCCACCCAGGCCAATGTCAAACAACATAGACCAGATCCTGACCTGCCTCTAAACTGAAAGTGTTCTTCCCTGGTCCGTGCTCCATCCCTCTGGGAAGCTCAGTGCAAATTGGTTCGGTACTTTTTGTGTAATTGTGCTGGCAACAAACAAACAGGCATGGATTTAATCCTAAAATAATTAATAGTTATAATCTCTAAAATAAGTAATATATCCTAAAATAAATAATTTACAGTTATAACTTAACTATAAATCATTAACTCAACTTCATGAAAAAGAATGAATAAAGTTATGAGTTAAAATTATGAATACTTTTACTTTGCTTTTGGTCTGGTTTGAATAGAGGACTTTTAGTTGTATTAAGCTACTTTTACATAAGGGTCTGTATTTATATATTATTCAGTATTTATGTGGCAGGTATCATTGTCCAGAAAACAACGATGATGATGATGTTCTGTCTCTTCATTTGTGGGTACACATGTTTCTCAGTGATTACAAAAAAACATTTTTATGGTGCTTCTCAAAATAATGTCAGTCCTTAAATGCATCAGTCATTTTCTTGGCCTTCACTGGTGTTCTCTTAAAAAAAACACGTTTTGCCAGTGAGTCTAATCTATCCAGGAAACACAGGGTTTATGCAATAGCAACAAAATTAATATTTCAGTCCCAGCCCCTCTTGGAGAAAAAAAACCGAAGAACACTGGTTCTACACACTGTGTCACTAAAAAAACGTCTTCTCTCGTTCAACACATCCATAAAGTAAATACTTAGCCTGTGTGCTGGTTGTACACAGCCTGCCCAGTCTACATGTTTTACTGGAGTTGAGGTTGCAGGGGTGGAAGCTGTTCTGCTTTTTCTTATCCAAAGGGGTCAGAGTGGTAATGGCATTTTCCTGCCAAATATGTGCTGTAAATCCCACACTTTTATAGCTTGTCTGAAGCTCTTGTTGTTCCATGGCTGCTCTTATACAAAATGAAATGCTCATTATAGGGCTCACTGCTGAAGTTCTGCGTGCCTTCACTGCTCATCAAAAAAGAAAATAACTTCTGTCATCTTTCCATGGTGCAGTTAAGCTCGGGCCACGTGTTCTGTAAGAGTTTAAATCAGACTGAATCTAAAGTAAAAGATTCCAGTGTTGTGGTAGAGATGAGAACTTTGTTACCCTCACAGTAAACCCTCACAGTATTTTACTGGCTGACTGTGTCACTGTGCATGTTGTATGAATTATGATTTGAAAAGAAATATTTACCTTGAATAGTGCGTATGCAGAGGGATGTGTGTGCATAGTGTAAAACTTATTTTAGATCATAAAAAGCCATGTGTTCTTTCTCATAAGCATCCAGAGTGATGGCTTCTTCCAAAAATAATTTTACAAGGGTCTTTTATTCATATTTAGTTGCAGTACTTTATTTTACTGTATAGATCTATTTCTGTACTCTGTTAAATTATACATTGATTGGTCAATAAAATAAAAAAACAAATAGTGAAAATCCATAAGTAAAAGTATTAATAGCTCACCGCACATTTCCTCTGCATGTAAAAGGCCTGCATTCAACATGTTACAGAAAGTAAAAGTACAAAAGTACAGAATAAAATACAGAAGAGAATAAACAATTAATATAATCTATTAATCGAAAAAAGTAAATTCACACAGTAATCAATCATGAAAACAATAATTAGCTGCAGCCCTACTCTGCCATTTGTGAAAGAGCAAACTTCAAACTTTTAAAGCCTACAGCTCAAAAAACATAAACTCATAACGGTGAAACTCAAAATATCCCTTTGAAACAAAACACTCATTTATTTGATCAGTCCCATTTGAACTGACCTAGTGACCTACTGACCTGGTGTACAGTAGCCCAGTGGTGAAAGAAGTACTCATATCTTTCACTCATGTAAAAGCAGCAATGCCACTCACTAAAAATACTCAGTTACAAGTAAAAAATATTACAGAGGTACAGAAGTATTATCAGCAAAATGTACTTAAAGTATCAAAAGTGAGTACACTTCAGTCAGAGTGGCCCCTTTGTTATATGTTATGTTAATGTAATATACATCATATTATTCTAATATGTGTATTGTAAAAATGTGAATATCTAAAGTAACTAGTTACTATAGTTTTAAGATAAATGTAGTGAAGTATTAAGTAGCATAAAACTGAAATCCTCAATTAAAGTACCTCAAATTTGTACTTAATTGGAGTAAATGCTCTTAATTATTTTCCAGCAGACTGTTATGTAAATATCTGTCAAAAGACTTGTGCAAGTTGACAGTTAAGCTTTATTTATGTGTAGCTTCATGCATCTATGACAATAATATGACCTTTGTGCTCATTTTGTGAGTGTTTGCTTCATATTGATCTCTGGCCGTGGAAGTGGGGGAGGAGGGAGGGGGGGGGGGGGGGGGGGGCACAGTTTATCTAATTGTTATTTACAATATTCAAACACATGATTGGTGTGCGGCAGTGGGAGGGTGAATGTGAACCAGCAGTTTGCTGCTAGTAATTGGCTCCACGTTAGCCTAGCCTAGCACAGGGGGGCACTCGGAGAGGTATCAGTGCCGCGCCTCCTCCGGAGAAGGCGCAGACAAACCGACTGATCCCGGCGGGACGAGCCTGAACTCCACCGAGCGACCGCCCTCACCACGCCGCGGAGAGAGGACAGGTTGGTCGTCCTTACCACACGATATGAACTGCTACTGGTTTATTTACGGGGGGGGGGGGGGGGGGGGGTGCAGAGAGCTTGTTACAGCTGTATCTCACATGTTTCCTTTGGTAGGAACCTGACAGTAAAAATGACAGCCAAGGAGCCGCAGAGCATGCTCCGAGAAGCCTCCCATCAGATCATTGCCGGTGGATCCGCAGGTGAGTCCGACAGTTGTTTCACTTCACTACTTTAAAACCAACTGATTCCGATTACGCAACAGTTTTGCGAGTGTGCACAGCGACACACACACACATGTGGCCCACGCAGAGGCACTCCTCCAGGAGTTTCCCACGAACACCGGACAAAATGTCTCTAACCGGGACCGCACATGCGTGGCTAACAGACACGGAAGTCTTCAGAGGAAGGTCCTTCCATCAAAGAGCCTACAAGTATCACCAAGATAGTTCTCTCCCTTTCAAATGCTGGCTCCCCCTGTGCGCTTCCTGGAGAGCACACGGCGAATGAAGAATTTACGCATGCGCGCTGCTATAACCGGATGATTTATGTTTATCGTGTATTTGAAGGCAAGGAAATTATGTCTGTGATCATTTTTCAAACATGGTTTCAGTTAGGCGGGCGATATTTTTCATCGTGTAACATAAAAACTTGACTAAAACTTTATACTATACTATATAGCCAGCGAGCATTTTATTAGGAACACCAAACTAATCAGGGTCGGGCCTTCATTTGTTCTCAAAAGCTCAGAAAAACAGTTTTTTTTAATGGTAACTTGTAAGGCAGACAGTGTCATGTGTCAAGTTCACAGCTAACACACACACACACACACACACACACACACACACACACACACACACACACACACACACACACACACACACACACACACACACACACACACACAAACTATGTAACCAGGACATTTTCGCGTCAGTGTTGTTGCAGTATAGCTTCCGGCCACCGGCGGCGGCAGTGAGCGCACAGCAGCTGAGCAGCGCCGCGGTGAGGGAGTGAAGAAGAACCGCGGCGCCATTTTTAAAGTTTGTTTGGAGGTTTTTTTTTGTTTGTTTGTTTGGACGTTAAATCAGGGTGACAGAGCGCACACGGAAATCTTTTATTTACACACACAACTCTCACAACTCTTCAGCTTCCTATTTTTCATTCATTGCGCTTGTTATAGTCCGCGGTGTCTTGACGTGGTCGAGCAATGGCAGCCTTTGAGACGCACATCTGAAGGCCTTGCTTTCTACCTGTTACTGAGAGCTGTCTTCACCCTTTTTGTTTATGCTGGTAGGAAATCATGTTTTCCGTGAAAATAATCACTAGAAATGTGTCGGAAGGTCGAGCGAGGTGGCCGCCTCGTAATTTCCTATGCCTCTTCACCTGTGTTGGCTGTGAGATAACCGCTGATTGTCCCACTCCTGGCAGTTTAAGTGCAGGACAGTGTCATATTTTTCACAGTGAAGCCACTATTGTAACCTGTCCATTCAGCCTGGTACATATTTACTAACCTGTTCGAGAAACAGCTGCAACAACATGAAAACAAAATTTCAAAACCTCACAGGGAGGGAAGTTCAATGCAGGATAGCCACTGTTGGTTTGGGTGGGTTGTTGTAATTTGAACTATGAGAGCGATTTATACCTGTGAAGGTTATTTATGGGCCTTTATATTGCTCAGTGGTGGTGACCAGACTTTCCGATGGCAGAATTAGCTCCTCTCTCCGTTGCATATGACCCATAACGCTGCTTATTACACCAGAACCTGCATGAGAATCATCACGTTTGAGGTTTTATTTATTATCAAAGTCATTGATTGATAGCATTTAATGGTAGATATAGAATATGAACAATACGGAAAATAATAATAAGGCTCAAGTTGAAAACCCCTCTACGCTCTTCTTCAGAAGCCTTTTGTCAACCCACTGGCTGCTGCTCTCTACTTTACAACTTTGACCTTCATTAAAAACTGACTGACGTGTAGTAAATATTGCATATTGTGACTTTTGCCAGGTCGTGTTTGCTGAAGCGGAAGGCTGAAGTAAAAACAGAGAGACAACAGCTGGTGAAGAAGATGGTTAGATTATCCTGAAAGATTTACCCTTCACCAGAGATGCGGTGGAGAAGGAGAAGTCTACTCTACACTGTGTAGGCCTACGTCTACTTTATATCATGTAGACTTATGGCAGTCAATTTAATCAGGCTTAGAAATGCAGAAAACATGAATGATCACTTTGCGGCAAATAAAACTTATTTTGAATCAGGTGTTAGATGCAGTGCTGGAGTTTACTTATTCTACGCTCAGTTGCCAGTTTAATAAGTGCACCTTGATCCTTGTCCAGCATTAAATCCCATTTTGATGATAGTAATGAAGTTCAGTGTCATAATGTTACAGGACTTGCCCACAACAGACTTGTCAGTGTATAAATATGGACACGTGGGAGATATTAACATGCCTGCTGAGTGAAGTGGAGACATGTGCTGAACTGGAAATTGCAAAAAAAATAGCATTGCTGCATCATCCTATCTGTCGTGCTGCGTGCATCTCGTATAAAAATCCTTAGCTTAAAAGTGTATTAAAAATCCACTGCTAACAGTAAACAGATGATGATTGCATGAAAAAATAAGGAATTCTCCTTCATGTAAAGTTCTTGTTGTACACATTGTGTCAAAGACTGTACTGAACCAAAGTCAAGGTTCATAGTTAATCATTTTACATTCCTCATCTTGTGCAAAAATAAGTAGTTAGACTGATACGTCTTTGGAAGAAGTAAGAAGTTATAAATCATAGTTTTCATTTTCCTTGTATTGTAGTGTAGGTGATTGTTAGAAAGCAAATAAATAAACGCTACTTTGGAGTTTGGACGACCCCCATAGCCAACGGAAATCTGTCTGATGTTGTCTGAGGTTCTGCTGACGTGAAAGGTCACTGGGTTGGAGTTTTTGCATGGGTTGTCACAGCAAATAAGTAACCATTTACCTTTTATAAACAACTACGGTTAAGTTTTAGTCTCAGCCAGGAGCTGGACGTGCAGCTCAGTGACCATCAGTTCAGCTGAATGTGTATTTGTGGCGTGAACGTGATGAGGAATGGCTGCTCAGCAAAAGAATTTTCTTGCACAAATGTTTTTTTTGTCTGCAAGGATGCAAAATTATTCAAGTAAAAAAAAAAAAGCTTACAAGTTTGTTTTAAGAAAAGCTTCCTATACTGCTTGTGTGACAGTTATTCCGTCAGTACTGAGTTGTTATTTCATCTCATACTTGTTGACCTCTCGCGTTCTGCTCTTCATCTCTCCTGTCACCTCTCTGTGTTCTGAATGTTCGATGCAGAATTCAAATATGTCGTTGCTCTAATCTTACCCAAAATATTTGTGACTAGCAAGTCTTAATTGTGTCAGTTTTTGTTTTCAAGCTGAACAAGCCAACAGCTGTAATCAATAAGGGCCACAAAACAGTTCCTCATGTTTGTATTCTTGGTGTTGTTGCTGTGCTTAACTCAGCAAGTTGATCAACACTGACTGAAGGTTGGTTTTTTGTCTTTCTTTCCGTCGTGTCCTTCTATCTTTGGGATATGTTTTCATATTTAGAAATCACAATAACAAACTGTACATTTTTAAAGAGAATTGTTAGTTATTGGTTGGAGCAGTGTTAGTGATATAGTGTACTTAAACATATTTAAGTAATACATAAAAAACATAATAAAGAGTTCTCTACTTCTCTAGAACTGCTTAATAGGTATAAAGTGTCTATAATCAATACCAGTGATTTGACAAATGCTTAAGAAATGACTTTCCCAATCGGGTTTGTGGCAAACACTAACTTTTGTTCTCTTCATCCTCCTCTGTGAAGCCCGCATTTCCTCTGTTTCTTATTTTACTCTCCGCAACATTTCTCTTGGTTCTCTGCAGCTTTCTTATGTCTCTTTTGTGAAAATGTGGCTGTTTCTATGAGTTGAACTCTGCTGTTAAGAGGTTGAAGGGGTGCTCGTTGTATTGTTTAAATAAGAGCTTCACTAAACTTGACATAATCTACCTATAATCCAAGTTACAGCCAGTAGAAATTTGAATGACTCTCAGTACAAAGGTGTTTTACAGCCAAATGTCGTTGCTCAAAAACGCCAATATTTACCTCATTCTCTCACAATGGTTTAAAGAACAGTGGCTTCCAGCAGCACTAAAAGTGTTGTGGCTCTTGTGAAATTGACTGTGCACAAAAAGAGATTATGGGCTGAAGACCGTTGTGCCCAGAGTTCACTTGTTTCACTACAAAAACCCTTTTAACTGCGCTGCTTCAGTAATGCAGAAAAAAGAGAAATGTGATGGATATTTTATGTACTGTATAACTGCAGTTCACCATTTTCATCATTGACCAATCTGCTGGTTATGTTCTAAAATGTCAGTATTGGGGAAAGTGTCCCTCTCAGTTTCCTAAAGATAAAGCTTTCGTCTTCAAATTGCTTGTTTTGTTTGCTCAATAGTCTAAGACCCCAACATTTAATTTTACTGTTGGAAAGCAGCAAATCCTGTCAAGGAAAAAATCTAATACAATTAATTGACAGTTCATGATTTTTTTTTTGTCCATCAGTCAGTGGAATAATCATTGTAGGTCTGTTTGACTGGCAGAGAGTTGGGAGTCGGCTGCATCTTTGTGTGTTTGATCTTGCAAATTATATGCTGGCAAGTAGATAATGACTTCTAATTTGTCAGTGACCTTTTTTTTAACTGCTGTTTTAATTAACGCTAAAATAATTCTGAAGTGTTCTGGCTGTGACATGTTTCAGGAGATGTTTTCATGAGAACTTGTCACATTGGCTCTGGCGTTGCTGCTTGTCCTTATCTGTTTACGCATCACAAGCCCCCTGGGTCTGACAACCTGCTGTCCTGAGCCCCCATCCAGAGGCTGTGGGGCTCCTGTCTACCCTCACCAGGGGTGATGGGAGCGTGCAGGGGACACAGGTTTTATACAACAGCAGAATGACCTCAGTGTTTCTCCTCACCTTCACCTTCCCCCCACAGCTTTTTTTTTTTCACACCTAGATTGACTTTTAACAAGGATGGAGAGAGACGGGTCTTAATTTATGTGTAACCCGGTCACAGACATCATTTAGGGTGAGAAAGCTGCGTTTGCTGTAGTGTAAAGTCATCTGAGCACAGTTTGAGCTGCCACTGTCTTCGTTTCCCCTCTGACAGGTCAGACAGGATGTGAGGATCAGATTTTTTTATAGTTTACGTGCAGTGTGTTGAGCGGCTGCTGGACTAGAACATGTTGATTTTGCGATATTAGAATAAATATTTTGGGGTGTTTGCTACATGGAAAATGGGACAGATTAGGAAGAAAAATGTTTCATGAATTACGGAGAAAAAAAAGCTCTGCAACATAAATTTGCATCATCTTTTTTTGTCAAATGTTGTGTAGTTTTACCTCTTCTTGGCCTTGTGAATGTATTAAACTAACTTTTAAACTTTGTTGTTTTAAAACAAGTTTAAAAATCAAAATTTGTATCTTATAGATTGTCAAACAGCTTTATTTTAAGGTGAGCCTAAACCATTAGTCAATTCTCCATTGGTAATTTTTTTTTTTTTTTTTTTAAAGGAAAAATAGTCAAAGCCAAATATATGAAGATTTCAGCCTCTCAAATGAAAGATTTTATGTTTTCTTTGTTTGTGTATCACTGGAAAATAATAATATGGGATTTTTGGTTAAACAAAACAAGACGTTTAAAGATACCACGTTCTGATTCTGCAAAGCTGTGATGGCATTTTTTTGTTTCTGACGTTTCATAGAGTAATCAAGTAATTCATTAATGAAAAAAAAATCTGCAGATTAATCAATAATGAAAATAATAATTAGTTGCAGACAGTCCTTAAAGTCCTTAAAGTAAAGTGAATAGACATTGGCCAGACAAAAGAAGCTTTTTGACGAGACAGCCAATAAAACAATTATTGATTTATTGGTTAACAAACAATTAATCAAGGCAATAACTGACAGATTCATTGACTGAGAACATTAGAAGCACCCCTGATATTTACTGATGTTTATTGTGTTCCGCACTACAGATTTGTGTGGCGCGGCCACTGACGCTGTGTGAATTCACATGTTGACGTCGTTCACATTTTGTCCACAAGGTGGCAGTGGTTGCATATGATATTATTATATTACAGCTCTTGTCACGGCGAAGGGACGCTGCGCCTTTTCAGTGGCTTTATTTCAGAGCTTTTGCAGACAGGGAGACAGCAGTGATGCATAGGTGCTCTGCACAGCAGGCGGCTCACGAGTAATGATGTGCTGTTTTGGGAAAAAGAAAACAAGCAGTAAAGCGAATTTAAACGATGGACGCAGGAGCAGAAAACAGGCATTAAAATAATAATGTCATTATGATTGAATACACGGCGAAGCAAACTTAAGAACAGAAAATGAAAATCTATCTAGTTACACGTCCCCTGCTGTAATGTTTTCTCTAAGTCCTTTGTTATTTCCCTGCTAGATGGCTTTTTTTTTTTTTTTTTTTTTTTAAACTCCATGAGTAAATCGATCCGTCTCCAGCAAATGGACTGTAACGACATGAGACAGACGCCCTGCGTGTGATTACCGCGGCTCGGCCTCCAGCCTGTCAGAGCCGCTGCTCTCATTGGTTTTAAACAGTGAGGCTGAAATCAGGCGGGGGAAGAACAAATAAAGCCACTTAGCCTAAATGAAGGAGAGGAAGAAAAGAGGACAGCAGAAATCAAATAAATACAGCCCAAGTGTGTGCATGAACATGTGTGCAAGGGAGGGGGGGGGGGGGGGGGGGGGGGGGGTTATCCATTGACAGAGACTGCACTTAGCAATGAGTGCCCCCCCCCCCTCCGCGATTCCCGAGTGGCTGCACCAATCACAGCCGAATTAGGCCTAATATTTATTTCCAGAAACAATTGTACACGTTTCAGCGGCGCTTTGATTGAACTCCCGGCGGACATGTTGTAGACAGATGTTTAGATGACCTCATGTTTGAAGTAATGTTGATTCTGGATGGGGTGCTTCTTGGCCTGCTCCTCTAAATCAGCTCCTTCTACCTCCCATCTTTTGTGTGTGTGTGTGTGTGTGTGTGTGTGTGTGTGTGTGTGTGTGTGTCAGTCTGGGAGGGCATGCGGAGGCCCACGTCCCTCAGACTGAATGTGTGCTTTGGCTCGCATTAAATAGCGCCCATTTACATCTTCTGTTCCGTCCTTGACAGACACATGTCCGTGCGTGGGGGTCGTGGATGGCTTGGTTAAAATGAGCCATGATAGTGCTGAAGGATGGCTACTTAACCGGACACATCTGTCTTTTGTTCTAGATGCTTCTTTTTTTTTTTTTTTTTTTTTTTTTTTTATATTATCCGTGTGTGTCTCAGAACAAGTTTTACCACCGAGGCGGCGTTTCTTGACAGGCTCAGAAGAAACGGCATCGATTATCAGAAATATCGCCGATCATCGATTTCTTGATAGAAGTAACGTCAGGCATTGATTTGGGTGCATTTCTGCAGCGTCTTCATGAATAAATAGCCCGCCGCAGGGTGTATAATTAAAGTAACCCCTCATTTAATATGGAAAAACTAAAACACACCGAGCATCACTTAAATAAACACCAAAGATTTATTATCTCCGTCAACTAATTACCGTCCTCGCTAAAAGTGAGTGATCACAATGTCATAGGAAATTAGCTGAATGCGAACAGGCATTACGTCTAATGGTGGTCTAATTAATACACTACCAATGTCCCGCATCCCAGAATAGAGCGCACCAAAAAACTGTAAAATGTTGATGATAAAATAATGAATGCACAAAGATATTTTAAAGCAGAGAGAAAACTGAACGAGAGGGTCTGATTTATTCATTACAGCTGAAATTAAATATTTTATTTCATTATAAAAAGACTTGGGTTTATTTTTTTTTTTTTTACATGCAAAAGTGCTCTTATGAATAATATTATAAGAAAATAACCAAGCAAAACCACGAACTGAATATCTCTGCTTATGTGCAGCACGCACATCACTTCCCACCCCGCGGGAATATCACGGGGGTTTTCGATAGGAATAGACCTGAGTGACCTCAGCCAACGCTTCTGCTGTAAAAGCCTTTGGGTGCTGGTGTTGCTGTTTGGCTCGCTCCCTGTGCAACAATCAGCAATGTGGCTGTGAGGAGCAGCGCTTGCACTTGCTGTTTTAAGTTCCACAAATAGCCCAGAATTGCATAAAATAAGTAAATAAATAGATCAATAATTTTAGTTGATTTTAAAAGGAAAAAAAATCAAAAACCATTCCAGCAGAAGTTCATCTCCGAGGGGTTTCCACGCAGACAGCACGGGCTGCAACACAGTGTGTGGACAGGGATGAAAGCGTGTGTGTGTGTGTGTGTGTGTGTGTGTGTGTGTGTGTGTGTGTGTGTGTGTGTGTGTGTGTGTGTGTGTGTCGGCGCAGCGAGGGCCTGTGATGTGATGCATGAGCTCCAGCCGCGCTGCAGACGTTATCTTAACGACATGATTGATGGAAACGGCTCAGCGGCCGGAGTGGACCGGAGAAGGCCGAGCCCGGAGGAGCCGAGACCGAAGAGACCCCGACTGCAGCCAAAAAGAGAGCGACGCGCGGTCACCGGTGTTGGACGTGCGCGAGCGTCGCACGGGCACGCGCACGGTCAAGCGACTCGTGAGTCAGCTGTTGTTTCAGTCAGGGACCGAGAGTTTCTTTAAAGGTGCCAAACCACTGCATCATTAATGACATGATTGCATATAATATTCCATTATTGCCTCTATTATTACCCTTAATGTCATTAAAAGGTTAATAGGCTTACAGATGCTCAATAAACCTTTGATTTTAAATGGTAATAATTGGTCCAAGTTAATGGTAATAGTTAAATATTAGTTTTTCCACAAGGCAAACAGTAGCTATAAACACTGTGGTGCCTCAACACATGTAGCTTACTGTAATGCTGTTTAGGGCATCTAGATTTACATCAAAAATATGAACTGCTAACTGCAGGAAAAACCCTTAGTTGTTGCAGTTGGATGTATGGGATTTTTTTTGTGGACTGATGTCACAAATTAAAGCCCTGACATTAGCATGAGGTTCCATAATTTTAGGCTTAAAATGATCACATGTTGGACTAATCACACTGAGGGTTTGTTAATTTTATAAATGGAAAGTTACCAATATGCTCAAGTTAATTAATGGTTTATTTCAAATGGATGTAGAAGAGTAATGTGGGATGTGGACATGCCAACTGGATGAACATGAGC
Source organism: Trachinotus anak (assembly GCF_046630095.1). NCBI lineage: Eukaryota > Metazoa > Chordata > Actinopteri > Carangiformes > Carangidae > Trachinotus > Trachinotus anak. The sequence goes on along the minus strand of NW_027273866.1, from coordinate 10,074,344 downwards.
AGTAACATGATGAATAATATGATGACGCTTCATCATATTAAATATCAAATAGTCGGTACACCATTAATTTACAACCGTCTTAATCAAGACAGAGCTCACTCTTTTCATAACAGTGTCTTGTTAATCTCATGGTCAGGCACGGCAACACACACAGAACATACATGCAAGTTCCTAGAATAATAATAATAATTATAGTGTTATGGTAAGAGTGGATTCAGGAGGATAATTATGATTGCTCAACATGGGAGGCTTTCTCTGGATCATTGCCTCCTATTAAGAGGTACCAATTATTAAAACCAGGACACTGCACTGCAGGAAGCTCAGTGGAGCTGATTTTAGATTGTGGCACCAAGTATTTCATCGCATCATAGCATGATTTCATACAGCAAACAAGGGCCTTCTGCACCTTTCACCACAGCATTCCAGTACAAGTCATTATTATGTGTGTGGAAGGGTATATTCAGCACATAAAGTCAGGCTAAACTGGGATAGAGGACAGATGTAAAGTAAGTGCTGAGATCACTCAGATGTTTCATAAAGTAAAAAGTGAAGGCATACATACTACAGCACATGGCAACAATAATAAAACTGGGAGGGAGATCAACTAAACAAGCTATGCTTAATTGAGCACTTAGACTAAGTAGTCAAGGGGCAAAGAAAGAGTGACCCTGTAAGAAAATGAAAGTTTACAGTAGAGCGAATGGAGTGTGTGTGTGTGTGTGTGTGTGTGTGTGTGTGTGTGTGTATTTTTGCATGCATCTGGGTTATGTATTCGTGCAAAGGAAATGGTTGCGTGTGCGTTCATAGGCCATGTTTTCATGCCACGAAATGGTCAAGTGTACATGTTTGTTTGTTTGTTTGTTTTTTGTGTATGTGCATCCGAGTGAGAAATTTATGCCGGGAAATTGGATATAATTGTGTGTGTTTGTGCAAGACATGCGTGCACATGCATCCAAGGAAACTGATATATTTAAGCGTGCGTATGTGTGTGTTTTTATGTGTCTGGATTATGTTTTCAGAGGGTGTGTGTATTTTTAAGTTCGGCTCTGTCTTCAGCCTCCCAATTAAGTCACAGTTGGAACAAGTTCTAACTGCGGACAGCTCGTGTCTGTCATTCCTGCTGACTCAGTTTCTCAGTATGGGGATGTTTGATAGGAAATCACTGGGTTCAGGATTCTATACAAAATAAGAAAAAAAAAAAAAAAATTTGAATTGCTAAAACACAAAAAAATTAACTGTTTCAAAATTTCTGCTGAGCAGCAACATGTCCTCTGTTTATCCTCCACCGCCATGTTCCTCATGAACACTGACATGTGTTTAAAAGCCTTGAATTGGGCATTTAACTTCCTGCCCTGGTGGTATCAGGTCAGACACATGGGTCTGCTGCTGTGCGGTAGAGGTAACCGCTGGATGAGATCCTAATGCTGATTTTTCAGGCTCACCGGTTTTTGATCTCTTGTTTAATAGTTTTTGTTTTGTTTGAGGAAATCTTTAAAAAAAAAAAAAAAAACAAAAAAAAAAAACTCAAGGCCAAGGCAAACCTCATGTTATTTCAACTGAATCTGATACACGATTCAAAAGTTCAGATACAGTAATTACAAACCCTCCGTGCTCCTGCTGTAAGCGCTGAAATATAAATAAACATAATAAGTACTGTCAAAAAAACAAAAACAAAACCGGACAAACTAAAAACCCTGAATTACATAGCTGTATCCATGTGTATGTATTTGTGTGTGTGCGTGTATAGATGTGTGCATTATGTGCGTCTGCCCTGTGATTCTCTGGATGAGCTGGAAATTTACAACACAGGTTTTTACAGTAAGCCCCAGCCAGAAACTGTAATTCTTTCTCCCCTTTTAGCTCTGTAGTTGGGAGACAGGCCTGCCCACTTTGGGTTAACTCTATCAAGATGAACAGCATTTGGACCAGTGCAGTAATCATAATGTAATTTGTTGTGCTCATGGGCCAATTTGTGTCGTTTCAGAGGATACATCCCGTGCCTGGTGGCCATGCTTGAGCATGTCTCGGGGCAAGGCTTTAATTAGGGACGCTCAAATTTATAGACACTTTGTATTATTTCTGATCTTGAGTGGTTGAAGGATGACATACTTAAGAGAGGGATGCTGGCTGAGGACGAGGAAAATTTGATAATGAGAAACAAAACTGAATGAAAGGTCTTATGAGGAATTTGTTTACCATTTCATTATCATTTTGAAATCAAAGAGTCCTGCAGCGAAATCAAAGCGCACAGAAATGTCACAGCCCGGAAAGAGCAGTTAGAGGTATGCACCAGTTCTCTTTAGTTTGGTTGAAATTAGAGCAAGAAAGATGTTAAGGAGATGTAAAGGAGCTTCCAGGCTGTAGTAAAGAGCAGTGTGTCGGCGTGTTAATGTTCATCAGCCGGTTAAGCTGCAGCCTTAAGGATGAATATTCTGCTGCTGCAGTATCAGTATGTTCTAAATTATCTGGTTTTGATTTGTGATAAAAAAACAAAACAAAACAAACAAAAAAAAAACAGAGTACAAGATAGGCAGAGAAGAAAAAGCCAGCCTTTTCAAAATTTGGCATTAATTTGCTGCACAGCTATTTAATGAGGATTAAAATGTTTTGCCTTTAGAGCAGAATCTGATCCAAATATTTCATGAATATGATGACTCAGAGTGACTAGAGGGCAGAAGTGAGCCATATTGCATTGAGCTAATCTGCCTCAGTAATGTATTGAGTTAAGAGTTTGTTCTGTTCCCATCGGTACTTTTCGCAGTAAAGTACTGGATTTGAAGGTAATAGGAAGATGGATAACTTTGCTGATCCTTTCTCATGTATGCACAAATGATTTCACTTAAGCGCAACATTCAGCTCTCAAAATATGAGATAATCCCGTCACATCTGTGTTTAGTTTACCACAGGTATCATTGGAAATGTTAATATTATCAGCACAAATGACTTACACAGCAGACGTTGTCCACATTTATTCTGAAAAGCCTCCAAGCTTTCATTCAGCACACTGATTCTTGAAATCCTTGTACTGCGCACCGAGGTCCAAATCATGACTCAGATATGACACAGGCGGTATTTTCTATGGCCTGTGTGAGTTTTAAAACAAGAGGTCACACTGAGATGCGTTCAGTAGAACAGAGACCACACAGGGCGCCTGCCCAGCAGCTCTGCAGCGTTTGAAGCTGGTCCAGGGGGAGAGCAGTGGCCGAGGAACGGGACGGAGGAAGGTTAAGTTATCAGGAGTCTGACAGTATGAGCACTCAGCTGAGCAGCTCTGTAATCAGAGGCTCTGACAGATGCTTTCTCGATAAGAATCCCCCAGAAGCTTTGTAGGAACACACAGGCAGCCAGCTGTTTCTATAGTGAGGCACTGATGTTGACGTCTTCAAAAGGATGACACGAATCCAACAATAACTGTAGCTGACTTTGTCTCTTTTCAAGACATGGCACAATCTCCCTTGAGTCTGGTGCATATGTATTAGAGCAGGAGAACTTTTTTTTCATTGCTTTCCCTGTTGCAGGTTTCTTTTTCCGGCCTGAGCTGGTGTTTTCCAAGTTTGCACGTGGTATGTAACGTTAGAGGGGAATTATCAGTCAAAGATTTTCCTCCTCCATTGCCTGTACCGCACAAGAAGAAATCTTTTGAGAGCTCCATTGGTGTTCTGGTCTTTCCTGAATTGCGGTACTCTCGAGTGTGTTTCATAATGGTACTTGGACCGTTGCAGCCTGATATATCGCACCCAGGGGAGAATCTGCACTCTGCACTAATCTATCAGTCCCCAGCCGGAGGAAGGCAGAATGACACGCTCAGGCCTCTGCGATTATGGCCCCCCATCATATTCAGAATTTACTTTAAATTGATGGTATGGCTTTTTCCTTTTTTTTCCAAAGAGGAAACGTCTTCAGTGATCATACACAGGCCACTGTGGTTTTGCAGATGTTTTTATTGTGATTACTTGAGGAAATGTTTTGTTAGTCAAATCTTTTCTTTAGGATTATTTAACTGTAGTTCTTCAGTCATTTTGTAAGCTGCTGAGTAAACAGAAGAATGTAAGTTGATCAGTTATTAGACACTTAATTTTAATAGTTCATTGATATTTATATTACTCAGAGCTTCTGGTTTTATACATTTATTATTCTAACATTAATAATTATTATAAAAATATTACTTCTGCTAATTTTAGCAAACTTTACTTTCTACTTGATACAATAACACTATGGCCCTTGGTTTTTCTTAAGTGGAAAGGAGACAAGGTAATTACCCTCGGGGCAATTAGAGAAAGGGGCTGAGGGAGTAGCAAAGTCATTTTCAAACCCAAACATCCTGGTCCAAGGGGCCGGAGCGGCTGGACAGCCTCCTGGAGGCCGCTGGCTGGCTCGCAGGGAGCCGTTCGTGGGGAAGCAGATCAGGGTTTGTTTTCTTTCTCTGGAGGCAGGCCTCTGAAACTTCTGCCAGATGAACTGCACCTGAAACGCAGCGGCTCTCCCACCACCGTCAGCAGAGGGAGTGATTTACTGTACTCGGCCAGGCGTGCTTGTGTGCATGAAATCCTTTTAGTCAGCTTCATCACACTGTAAGCAGTGTAGTAGATCAGGGAGGAGGGAGTTTGGTGGTGTTTGAGGCTCCAAATGTTGTTTCTCTGCAGTCTTTTTAAGGTGGCTTGAAAATGTTTGTGTAAACCTATAAACCTGCACAGCCCACATACTGCCAGCTTAGTACACTATGTAATATTGATACATAATGAGGATGAATGTGAAAAGCAAATGTGGTTTCAGTGGACTCCTAAAATGTTAAAATGGTTCTGAATTTGTACTTTTCTCTGTGGCTTTTATTTTGGCAAATAATTAACCTGCACTGCAATTCCTAATAATTCAGGATAATAATGTTTTTAAAACAGAGAGTCCATTCATAGGAATTTTGTCTTCATGTTAACTACTTCAAAAACAATATTAGTAATTTATATCTATGATGGAAACATCATAGTACTGATCCCAGAAGGACAATAAAAGTCTTTGTTTAGTTTAGCTGATAATAGACAAATGCAGGTGTAATAACAAAGGAAGATTATCTCCAAATCTGCAGGAGACATGTGAGCTTTAGAGCTATTACTGTTGACAGCATTAGTTGATTGCTTTGATTAGTTAATCAGCATAAAATTCATCAGCAATTATTTTGATAAACACTCACTTGTTCTTATATCTCAATCTTGAAAATCGCTCCTTTCCTTTTTCTTATGTCATACAAAGTTAAATTTCTTTGACTTTTGGAAACGTGTCATTTTGGGTTTTAGGAAATTGCCACAGTCATTTTTCATAATTTTCTGACAAAAAAACCCAAATCAATTAATAGAGAAAGAATTGTCAGATGAATCAATAGGGAAAATAATTATTACTTGCTGCCCTACTTTATCTGATGCTGAAATCATAGTTGAAATTGTTGGGAGGACAGTTAGTGCATGAACATGTCTGGAGGCTGGATTGAAAGGGTGCAAGTACATGTGTATGTAGCCATGTAGCTTATTTGCCCAGCTACTGCAGCGTCGGCCATGCTCATAGAGAGGACTCCATGAAAAAGACAAGCAGAGGAAAGAAGATGAAAAATGAGCAGAAAGATTTGGAAGTGGCAACAGAAGACAGCTCTGGCTCTGTCCGCCTCTCTTTCTGATCCAGTTGTGCATTCGATCTGAGAATCAGTCTGTGAGCTGAGTCACAGCACTGACAGTTTGGGCCAGAGAGCGGTTCAGAAGCTTAACGGCTTCTGAGTGATACCCATCAGGGAAGAAACGGGGCGGAAAGCTCTGCATAAAAACCCTACATGAAAAATGGAGCTTTGTGGGAAAGCGAGAGGAGAAATGGGCGTTTCTGCATGTAGGTGAATCAAACGCTATTTCATCTGAAGCACAGTGAGCTGACCAAATGACAAATGTAATCCATTTATTAGTCATTCTAGTGGGGCTGATCCCCTCCCTTCCACACTTTTATGTAGTGTAGCTCTATAAATTTGTCCTGTGAAAAGAGATGCAGAGGGAGAACAGAAAGAGGGGGTTCATATTTGCATTCTCGGCTGAATGTGAATTAGTCTTGGCCTCTTGACAAGAATCTCTAATGAGCAAACACTGGATGACATCATTTTGAGGTTTGCAGGGAATTAGCTTGATTAGAATAACCCTCCACTCTCACCTTGGCTCAGGCATCCAACTCCTCTGCAATCTGCCTGTCAAAGCCTCTCTCAACTCCTATGGTTTTGGTTTGAGACTTTCCCCCCACACTGCGGTGTGTTTATTGTGGAATAAGTGCATTTAAGGAGGAAAGAAAAATGAGTGCTGGTGCTGACGTTCGTTTAGCTCGATTTTGTTATTTTGTTGAACGTTTGTAGCTGTTAACAGAGGTGGGAGGCAGGCGGCACGGGGGGGGGGGGGGGGGGGGGGGGGGGTCTGTTTTATTTGTCATTGTGAGTTTGCACAGTTCCTTCTTTGCTGGGATGGGATGAGTGAGGCTTGCCATCAGCTCTCTAAAAACAACAAGCTTCTCCTGCCAAACCTCCTAGATAATTAGTGAAGCATTTCACACTCTGCAGAACATCAAGGAGGAAATGGAAAATTGACAAATTAAGCATGGTCCTTGTAGAGTGGGAGGGGATTTTTCTGGAGTGGAGAGTTGGTGGAGCTCCAATTCAGCACATGGTCACTCTAAAACAAGCTCACTGTATAACGAAGTCCAATTTACACCAATCAGCAGGGCCCCGGCTTTTTTAATGTCCTGGTTTTATTACAAGACATTTTTTTAATTCTGAATTCATTAGAGCTAATTTATTTACATTTGTTTATGTCAGAGGCCTCATAACTGATTATAAGCATTAAGATAAGCGTAAGAAGAATGTGCTGAATTGTATTTTAATGCAACCACAGTATGTCTTGAATGGGCTTTTTGGACAGGGAGAATGTTTTTAAAATTGATTGCTGCATTTCCTGGGTGGGTCAGACAGGCTCTTAAAACACAATCAAACACAAAGCCTGAAATGTGAACAGAAAGTGTTTGGTTTTGTTAAGTGTTGATTGTTTAAACAACTTGTTTGTGTAGTCTATGCCTACATAGAATGCCAGGCAATTTACATTCTCATTATTACTGTAGACCCATCATAGTGATTGTTCTGGCTCAAGTCTGGAAAATACTGAGCATTTATTGTATTTGGCATTTAAAGGGATACTGAAAAACCACTGGCTGAGAGACACATTTTTTTCAAAGCATCCTTTCCTAATATCAAAGCTGGAAAGCTGGAAATACTTTTTTTCTCTAACCGTGACTTGATTTTTAGGCATGAAAGTAGATAATGACTCATATGACATGGGACTGTACTATAGCACTTGATTTCTGTTGCTAAATTAAAGAAAAAATAGAGTTACAGCTGCAATCAGCAATTATTTTCATAATCAGTTAATCACTTGGTCTATAAAATATTCAAAATGCTCATAACAGTTTTAAAAAAAGCTCAGGGTGATGTCCTCAGATATCTTGTTTTGTCCAACCAGCAGCCAAAAAACAGCCAGAGATGTTCAGCATCAAATTCTGACGTATAGAACCATCAGATTTGTGGATCTGTTTCTTTAAAAATTATCAGAAAAGTTTCTGATTAATTTACTGTTGTTTGAATCACTGAATAATTTACTCAGTGTTCCAGGTCATAACATTTGCTTACTGAAATTTATTGATGATGTGATGTGGTCAATTTAGCTATTTGTTTTTTGTCTCAACAGATTACTGTTAGATGATAATGTTTTACATGGTGATTGATTTATATAGTGCAGTATATCAGCTTTGGACAGAGATTATCTGGTCAAAAAAATCAAAAAAGTCAAAAAAAAAGCTAGATTTTTTTTCTTATGTCTATATACAGGCACATACTGCTTATACAAACATGATGTAAACAATCACAAGTATGACATACACCCATACACTCCCTAAAACACACTGATCCTGTCACCACACCCCGTTCAGTCTGTCGTGCTGCCCCGGCTGGTCAGAGCAGAGGAAACTGTCACTGTGCCCGCTGTGGCACTCTGGAGAGTTGAACTTGACTGAAACATATGTCTTCAATTTTAATAGCTCTCCATTCCCCCAGATGGCCTGAAGGGGGGGGAGGTTGCCTGAGAAGCTGCGTTTCATGTAAGAATAATTTGTGCTAAGTAGCTGGGCGATCTGTTTGTTACGCTAGAGCTGACAGTTTGTTTATGTTTCTTGAGGAGTATGATGGATGGGGCAGGAGTTGATGCTAATTAGACTAAATTGTTGCGAAGAATGCTGAGGGTCTGCACTGCACTGCTGAGGCCAGTTTCCATTGTTCCTGCGTCTTCGCACTTTGGGTGTAATTGAATGGAGCTTGGGCCCATTCATCATGGCGGTGGGCGTCTCGGACAGGAAACAAATGACTCGACCTGGATGGAGAGGTTTCAGGAGAGTCGCTGTGGGTGATAGCAGAGCTGGTCACTGGTGAGGGAAGATGCCACTTTTTTTTCTCCAGGCAAATTAGAGCAGACACAACCTGAGTCCAACTGGCCATGAAATTAATGTTTACCTAGCAAGTCTTGACCAGGGAAGATTAGCAGCTCTTAAACTCCTCCCCTTCAGCCTGACGGACATGGTCAGCTGCAAAAGATGGCCATTAGGCAAAGTGTCACAGCATGTGCTCTCCCCTAGAAACCAAGTCATGTTCACTCTACTCTTGCTTACACTATGAACTGAAACATTCAAATATATAACTTTCACTCAGTATTCCTATGATTCAAGGAAAATTCTGCCAATATTGACAAACATTAACAGTGATAAGAAAATCTGAGCTTCCTTCAAGACAGTTTTCACCTTAGAATTATGCTTATTGATAAGGATGGATTTCAAAGGCAGATTTGATTGATCACTGCTTAATTCTTGAAACAGAAATAAATTAGATAAAAGTTAAAAGGATCATTCCAGTGATTTAGTATTTCACTTCCATAAACATCAGAGACTCACAAGCATTCAAACCATATTGGATGAATGGTAGAGATGGGATAGATAACCTTATTAACATCTTGCATTAGTCCTGAGCATTCATGTTGTATGTATGTATTAATGAACTGGCTGTGGATTTACAGTAAAACACCATTAAAATGGGCTTGAATTACACTGAGCAACAGTATTTGACTGATTTGAGGCCTCTACATTTGTTTTTCAGGCACTCCCCAATTATTAAGTGCTGACTCAAATATATCAGAAAAGTTTCCCATTTGTAATTATGACTTGGATATTGATGTGAATTGTTTTGCCAAATTGGAAACTTGTAGACATGGTAATTACGATGAAGTCCAATATGATGAATGTGGCATTAGACCATCCCTGTGCTAATTTTTCAAACTCATTGCTCTGTGTAGTTTTTAATCTCTAAACCCAGGCTGAGACATCACTGATGATATCACCAGGGTTGTTTTTTCCGACTTTAGAAAGCTATCTCCAAAACCGCAGAAAACATTATACAACTGTTGTCATGAGCTGTGTCGTAAACTTGTCCTGAAGTGTGACATTGATGTCTTTTTAGGGTTAATTATGTTTTTATGTGAAGTCAAAATGCTGTCCTCCAGTGCATAGAGCCGTCCTAAATCACCCGCGGTCTTTGCTAGTCAGTATCTCTACCAACTGAACTCTGTCAGACACACAGGTGAACGAAAATATCTCCCTAGTTCAGGAAGGAGAAGATTATTCTTGCAGTAACAGACAAGTGAACACGTGCATATTTCTTATTGGACCAAACAGCCTTGCTTAGTTCAGACAAGCTCAGGGCCTGGCATGTTGCACAGAGTCTGACAACACAACATACGTGACCCTCCAAACATGTCCAGTGTTTAACACCGTCACTGTGCTGGTCCCTCATCCTAGAAACAAACCCAACACTGCATCTGCAAGTAATTAACCCTTAAACATGTGCAGTACAACAATGCTGTAAACAAAATGGCATTGTCACAGTTTTTACATGTAAACGTGTGAAGTCCAAGATAACAGAGAACAGAGCAGGGTCGAGCAGGGTGGACCCAGCACATGTTCAGCCTCACACAGGCACACAGGCTTGACAAGGATTTGCCCCCCCGACTTGTGGCCTAGTTCAGCTTGAGTTAACCTCTCAGTACCTCCAGTGGTTTGGGGTATAAGGAAAGGATTACTGAAAATGTTCATGCACCACTTATTTTTTATCCTGCATCAGTTTGTCTTGTTGAACCCGGAATATCACTGTTTGTGCATGTTTAAGCACATCCAGCCATTTTTATAATGCTTATCCTGTTTATGGGTCAGTGTAAGAGCCAAACAACAATGTGCACTCATACACATAGTTGTACCCAGACATGAACATCCATGCCAGTTCACCTGACCCCCAGTGTCTTTGGACTAGGGGAGGAAACATGAGCACTCAGACAAAATACTACAGCATGTGGACAATTTGTAGATTTCCCATAGAAAGGCCCGAGCCAGCTCAGACCTTGGTGCTAGTTACTGGGTGGCTAATTACTGGGCCACTGTGCCGCCCATTTGCCACAAATTATATAAGCTTACCTGCACTAATGCTATTCCAAAGCATAGAAAGCAAAGCATATGTTACTTTTTATTTAAGTCATGAATAAAATACAACATGCAGATATATAAGAAATGGCAACCCATTGTATCAGCACCATTTATTTTTGTAGAATGTATTGTTTATTGTGGGATTTGAATAGTTGTCAGAGTCATGAAACTGCAAAGACATGACCACTGCAAAAACACAGATATGGTCCTTTAAGTTAGTAACCTTCACCTTCTGAAAATGCCTTTTGACAACATCTAAACTTATTTTGTTGAACTTAGAGTTTACTCAAATTTTGTAGTAGCAATACAATGAAAAAGCAAGATGGTAACACTTTTAAGTTGAGTAAAAATTTGTGAGAACTTAAAAAAAGGGTTGAAATATGTCAGTCATCATGAACATGAGCTATGAAAAGGCCTCCCCACCTGATGAAAGCAGCGCTCACTGTCAGTAAAGGCTTTTGTGTGTTAGGATGCCAAAACTGTCAAGTCAGGGAGTCAGTTTTCTTGGCTTGTTAAAAAGACAAGTTATCTCTTGTGTTCTGAGATGCATTGGGGTTTATTGATGCTGCTGTCAGTGGAGAAATGATCTCCTGCTCCTCTATGATAGATTTTTTTCTTGTCACATTGTTAAATGTCAAAGCAAAGTCAGACATCTTAAAAAGATGCTCTTGCTCTTTAATTCTGAGAGACTGATACCAAAATCTGACATTTGAACTTTATAATAGCTGAAACATTTCCTTGCCAACTTGGCAGATGCCTTTATAGCTGCACTGGAAATAGCTGACTTAATGTTGCTGATACTTTGGCACTTTCACTGGAATATGGAAAATATACAACCAAACAATGAAATGGAGAAGTGCAAGGTGCATTGCCAGTGCTTTTTTTTCAGCAGTGTCAGAATGATTTAGGGAGGATTTTTTCCTTTGACTGTCTTCATGGAGAATTAGATGTTTAGGGCTTCTGTCTCTGCAGCTACACGTGCGCCCTCGTTGGCCAAGGACTGAAACCTGCCCAAAATTACTCTCCTATGTCTCATTTCTGTTTTCAGTTGTCTGAACAAATACAAATAATTATTAAAACCTTACATAAGCTGCTCTGTGTCCCTGAAGTATGTGTTATTTTAGATTATCTTGATGGTTTGAAATGTTAGCATCTCAATAATTTCAGTTTTGGGAAATTAAATATTTTAAAAGCTGATTGTAATAGCCTTGCCATTTTCTTTACATGTATGTATATCAGACTAGGAAATGATACTGTATGGGTGGGATGTGGGGTTAAGGATTTTGAGGATGGGGGGTTGTGTGAGGGGATAGAGAGAGGAAGCGAGTTAGCCTCGGATGGGCGAGAGTGAAACCTGAGCATGATTGAGTTAGGGGAAAGGAGACAGGAGCCCTGAGGCTGCCAGTCGGATGCTGTGTGTGTATACATGGCGCTCTTGTCATGCTGCCCTGTTAGCATGGGGAGATTGTGATGGAGTTATCTGGCCTGGCCCTGAAAACGGCTTGTCATCTTGTGTATACACAAGGAGGTAGCGTTAGTCTGTGTGTATGCTTGTACGGTGCCAGCAACATTACTCACAGGCCTTTTGGGACACTAGCAAAGCCTCGCCTGGTTCCTTTCCCTCTCAGTGGAAATATACTCATTGCATCCTCTGAATTCTCAGAAGATGAAGGTTATACAAACAGAGATGGAAATTAGGTCTTAGAGGGTTAAACTATTACCTTTCTTGTGGGATTCATCCTCACCTGCTTTTCAAATGGTCTGTGACATGGCTGAGAATGGGAATGATTTAAACGCCATTCATAAAAGAAATGTCATTTTTGTTACCATTAGGAATATATTCCTTACGCTTGAGACACTTTTTTTTTTTTTTTTTTTTTAATTCTTTCCCATCTTGCACAGTGTGTGAGATGCTGTTTAAACTGTGGGAAAAAATGTCCCAAACTGTACACAGTATGGAGCCCCAGCTTCACACTGCACCAACACTAAGCAAAAGCAGATGTTAAAAAGTTTACAGAAATCAGAACATTATTTTCCTGTTTCCATTGCATTCTTCTAAACACTTAGTGAACAAGCTTTGAAGTCACCCAAGAAATCTAGTCTGCGGGAGAAATGATAGGATCTCCTGGAGCAATGGAGCCAGGCAGGGGAGGGGGGGTTCAGAGCGAGGGAAGGGGATGAGGAGGAGCTTTGAAGGGGGGAGGGTTTGATGAAGAATTAGAGGTGCTTGTCAGGTCTAGATTCTGCTCTCGTAAGATTTCAGGTTGAATCCTCTGATTGGGACTTGTTCGCACACCTTGAGCTTTCTCTCAAACCTTTATAATGGGCTGGATGTGACCTGGGATGCAGGAGGGGGAGATAAGCTGTGTTTAGGCAGGTCTGCTGTGGGTCTGATCATAACAGCAGATAAATCCCACTGACTGTGTTAGATAGCCTCACCGCAGGCAGTGTGCAGGACTGCCAGGAGCCCACATTAGCTCTCTGTAATGCGTATCCAATTTTATAATAGACCTTCCAACTACATGAGTAATGTGGCTGCCTGGCAGGCATATTTATTTGAGGCCTTCACACAACTCCCCTATCATGCATCCATCTTGCACCTATCCTGCATTAGTGCTGCCTTAGCGGTGGTTGCAGCCTGTTCTTTCGTAAATGCTCTCAAATAACCGAGCAGTCATGTCGTCCTAACGCAAAACGTGTGTGTCTTGATCAAAGTGGCTGCAATATCATTCCTTACATCCCCAGATAAACAGACACCATTCTCATTCTCCAAACATTTCCTTTAAGGTATAGAGAAGCAATGAAGCAGCAGTGCAGCAAGCTTTCAATAAAACGTGTGACTTCTAAGATGGCTACATCTGCAGCGCATTAGGGTTCAAGCACGCTCTCACAGGTTAACTAACTCTTCATGTTACCTCGAGTGACTAAGTCTCCTGAGAAGCAAATGGATTGCAGTGGGCTTCGATGCGAAACACACCGAGGAGCTTCATCATCTTAAGATGCATTAGACTTCAATGTCACCATCACTTGGTTTTGATTTAGCTGTGCAAATCACCCTTGTTACCATGTATTACAAGCAGAGGAGTATACAAATGCCTTGTCCCTCTCCTGTTGTGTTCCAAGCCAATCTGCCTCCTCTCAGCCCTTGTTGTACACTAATACAATGTGGCATATGAATCATGCACACAATGCATGCCTTCATCTGACCTCTACAGACAGGACCTCACAAGACAGCCACTTTGCCGTTTCCTGCTCTCTCATCTTCAAGGCTTAGTAGAGACATGCACTCCCCCTCTCATCGCATAATTCAATAGAGAGTATGACAATCACAATTAGGGCGAAGGCAGAGTAGCCTGGCAGCTTTCCTTTCGTAATATGGATTTACAAAACTGTGCCCAGTTACCCACCCACGCGTGGTGGGCCCATGCAGTGATGCATCTTTGTTGGGCTTAACCCAAAAGACCCCCCTCCGCAAAACAAAGTGCCTGCAGAGAGTTCTGGAAGATTGCCAGGTTGGATTGCCACTGAAAACCCATGAGAACTTCTCTGAGGCTATGAGTCTTAAAGATTTCTACATGTGTGTGAGTAGGTGAGGGGTCTACCTCGGAGTCTGATGGGAAGGGAAAGGATGATGTATATGTATAAAGTAGACCTGCAGGTATTTCCGTCCAAGAGGCCTTTTTTTTTTTTTTTCTTTGTTTGCCTTGTTTCTTCTCCACACGCTCCATTGTTTTCATTGGCTGCGCAGCCGATGATGCTGCAATGCTGGAAAATGGCTGGTGTGATTTTTACAGGAGGACAGGGAACATGGGTCATAAAACTTGCCTCCATTTTCCATTGCCAGAAAAAAAAAACCTGCGCCCCCCGCCCCCTCCCTTAACCTTCCCTGTCAAAGCACAAGACCTATGTGGGAAGTCTGTGTCGGAGGCGTGTGTTGGAGAGCGAAGATGTGCACAACCAGACATGCACACACTCTAACAAGGATGTCTTACTGGGTGACGCACCGCAAGAAAACACATGTGATGTCATTATTTGAATGTTTTGCAGTGATTCTAGTCGTTCTGATGCTGTGATAGACAGTGAGAAGACTCTCAGGGGGTTGTAGAACAACAGCCAGCCATCCTGGTCTCAGCTCTCCTGGGAGGGGAAACCTACAGCATTCCTCCCCCAGCGGTAAGATGCTTCACCCAGCCAGACAGGGAGGCTGTCCATCTTCCTGCCCCCCAGAAGCCCTGTGTCCAACTTTTTTTACATGCAGATGTAGATGGCCTTTGCTGTTGTCCTTTTCAAAACCTGATTGAAATGTGGTGCGTGTATCTTATTAACTTAAAGGGCCAGTGCACTCAAAAAAAAAAAAAAAAAAAAAAAAAAAAAAAAAAAAAATATATATATATATATATATATACAATTTTCCACCTTGTACCAAGTTGTGTCTAGCCATTTACTGAAGATAGTTTTGTTAATAAATGTTTGGTTTTGAGATATTCATCCGACCCCATTTACATTCCCATTTACTTGACCTTACCCAGAGGTCAGGCAGATCATAGGGGATTCACCATCCTTCGTGTGTTTGTGTGTGTTTGTGTGTGTTTGTGTGTGTTTGTGTGTGTGTGTGTGTGTGTGTGTGTGTGTGTGTGTGAATGTGCTAGCGTTTTTAGGATGTACATATCATTCAGGCGGCTACTACAGGAAATCTTTCTCGCTGCATGCTGTTTTTGGGTGTGAAAGGGGAAAACACGGGGTGAAAGATGGCCCGTAGGACCCGAGCCAAACCATGAAAGTTTAAGTAAATATGGAGAGGGAGAGTAACCCTGGTGGTCCGGGTTCCCCCCTCTCTGTTGATGTTTTCTCTCTGCTTTGTCCTTGTTTGGACAACAGCATGCAGTGTTGTGTGATACCCCAGTGACCCAGTCTAGTAGTGTGCTCTGCCTGAGAACACACTACTGTATATTGACGTCCTGTATGCGTACTTTTTACACTTAGAGATGTGGTGTGTGTCAGGAAACGCACAAACTAACAAAGCAATGTACCCTCTTGTATCCAGCCTAAACGTGTTGATAAACATCATTTTGTTGTGCCCTATATATCACCTTGTCATGATGTTGGGGATGTTGCTGACTCGTGAAAAGGGAATGAAAGCCATGAAATATTCACACACATTAAAAGAGAGAATGCTGTGTTAGAGCACAGGGGCTGTATAGTTTGTGTATTCATAGCAGTGTAACACGTGACCAGTGTCAAACTCCGTTTTGGTTTATCTTCATGTCTAAAAAACGGTAAGTTCAGTGTGGTGCACCATTTTCAACTTTTAAAACAGCTCATGCATGGTAAACATCTGAAATGAGTTGCTGCTGAAGAATCTATTCACACCCTGCATTCCTGCCTTAATGTCCAACTGCTTTTCTTCATAATTAAAAGCAGACCAATTTGCTTCTCAAAAAACTTAACACCATGTTTTTGGTATGAGTAATTGAGCCTCCGGATCCGTGCTCGGTGCTCCGTGAGTCTGAGAGTCATCCCAGGCATCTTCATCCCACTCATTAGTACTTAATTATCTTAGGTGTGTTGTTCCATTACACTGCTGGGCATCTTGTATCAGTGAGTCCTACCACTGAATTCACTCAGTAAAAATATCTTCCCCATGTGTGTCAGCTGCCTTCTCAGTAATGCCACAGAGTCAATGATGTATGAAGTGACTCGGATGATTTCTTTAAGTAATGTAGTGATTTGCTGGTAGGAGGATACCGTACATTTCGATTCAGTGCGTTTCAGCTCAGGAGATGTGGATGGAGTTGACACAGATGATTATCTGGTTGGGGCTCCTGGATGGTGTCAGTTGGCTCAGTTTCATAACTAATATTGAGGCTGTTATTGTTGATTTAATGAAGACAACGTACCGAAACATAACAGAATTTATTTTATAATGAATTTTTATAATTAATTATGTGTGTATGTCTGTATGTATTTCCATAGAGTGGGTAAAAAAGATGTTGGATTAATACGAACCTGTAAGATGCCTTAGGGTTTTTTGCACTTTTGAGCTCTAATAATTTCTGGATTATTCTAAATCAAATTGAATTCAATAAAAAATAACAGTACAAAATTAAGCAGAATTAAGATAAAGATAAAAAAATAAAAATAAAAAATTGAAATTTGACACTAAATTGAAGTAAAATTTATTTTAAAAAACAGAACAAAAAAACAATGTAATTCAATAGATTTTTTTTTCTTCACAACGCTTAGAGACTGGGAATTACAGCTGTTGATTCATTAAGTAGTTGATAAAAATGAATTGGCCACTATTTTGATAATTGGCTAATAATTTAAATACGTTTTGGTTGGTTCTGGTTGCAGCTTTACTTTGTCTTAAATGGTGATAAACTGATATTTAGGTTTTGAAGTTGTCAGTCAGGGAAAAGGACCGTGGAGACATCACCTGGGGCATATTTCACAACATTATATAATTTTATAGAAGAAAGAAAATTAAAATGAAAATAATTGCCAGATTAATGATTTATGGAAATATGTGCTGATGCTTTAATTATTATACCAAAATGGAAAGTCAACAAATCCAGAATTAAACGTTCTGCTATATGTTACAGTGCGATGTGGTAGCATGTAGTGTGTAACATGGTAGCATGAAACCTAACATACTGTATTTAGTTATTTCTTCTGGAGATGTGTACTGAAATAACACCATCTGTTCTGCCACTCAGCTGTGTTTAAGATCATTCTAGTAATTCATATACATTTCCATAGATGAAGCTATTTCTGGCTTTGACAGTTACTTTACATTCTGTCCACCACAGCCACATGATTAAAATTCATTGTTGAACTTGTGAAATATCCCTCCCGTGTGGAAATGCTTCGCTGAGCAGGTGTGCATGCCTTGCTGAATCTTTCCCACCGTGATTAAATTGGTATGTTTTAGATTATGGTGTGTTTTTTGGCTCCCCGCCGTGCGGAGGTTCTGTGTGTATTCATTTTGAACTCATTGCTGTTTCTCTTTTCATGTGCTGCTGGGGCCGAGCATCTTAGCTGGGAGCTGTGCGGCCTGAAGTGGGCTGCATTCAGGGAGCCAAAGCTGGACTACAGCTGTTCACTCATTATCTTCAATGTGAACTCAGGACACCTTGAATTCATAATGATGGGAACATCTGATAGGCTGGTTAAATTAACAGAAAAATTCTGTTTTTGATTTGAAGAAGGAGATAGGGAAATGTTTTGGGATTCTGCGAGTGGCACGGCATAATATCGTGGAATAACCGCAGATAAACGGATAACCTTCTTACTGCTGTCTAAACATGTTTGGATAAAAACCACTGTCCTATTGGCTTATTTTGGTTAGACATTCTAGGTGTAGTATGAGTTGTACCATAGGCTTTGCTTCAGGCCTAGAAAAGTAATGGAAAATGGGGAATGTCAAAAACATGTCAAGTTTTCATATTTATAGATTTCCTTCAAACCAGCTGAGCACTTTAACATTAGTTTTTGGCTTTGAAAGGTCAGGTCACATTTTGAAGGCACAATAAACCAAAGTCCTAATTTTTTCATTAGTCTTACATGAGTAACAAATCAAAGTCTGAGAGATCTGAACCAAAAATCTGTCAGCAAATAGCATTTTAGCATAAGCGCAGACATAAATTGGCCATGGAAACCGTACTGTCTCTCCAGAAATAGCAAATCAGAAAGGAAGAGAATATGAATAGCAACCCATAACCCATCCTGAACTCTACCCAATCTTCAGGGTGTTCCTAATGCAGCGAAGGCCCCGAGTCTCTGTAGCGGAGGCCCTGAAACCTCAGCCCTAAATCTGATGGGTGGATGTAAGACGAGACGGACGGTAGAATAACAGAACGTGCACTTTGTTCACCCCCAGCCTGCAGTAAAAAGCTCTGAGAATTACAGAGTGAGAGACAGTTTAACTCCGGGTCATAAATATGTGTTTGGAACATTTTCGCTTTTTCCCTCCCCGCACGCTTCTCCTTTGACGTCCCTGTTACTATGCTATATGGAGGCTTTAGTGTGTGTGTGTGTGTGTGTGTGTGGCTATAGTTTGTTGAGACATGCACCTTTTTTTGTGATTTGCATGTTTAATACTAATCTATTTAAGTATTAAACATCTAGTTATCTAGTTCTGTGTGTACGACTGATTTAATGAGACACAAAACAAGTGCTAATAAACAGTATATTACTACAGCTTCCACTTCTGTTGATGTGCAGAGCAGCCATCTTGGATTTTGAGGTCGGTGTTGGTGAGGTTCTTCTGACTTTTTGAGTCGGAAATCTGATTTTAGGGGCGTTCCTGTTGAAATTTCCAACTGGGAATTTGGAAAATGTGACTTCCTATTTCAGATGGGACACACCATAAATCCAGACCAGGCAGCATGAAGGAGTATGCTCAATACTTTTTCTGACCCTTTTGAATATTGCCCCGGTCAAATACCCCATAACTAATGAAAATTAAACTAAAACTAAGCTTTTTTTTAAATTAAAACTAAACTAGCAAACCCAGTTTAAAATTGAATTAAAACCAAACTGAAATTGCAAACAAAGTCAAAACTAAATCCAAAAAATCAAAACTATAATAATGTTGCTGTTGCTCTTTAAATTCCATTATCTCATCGCCCACTCTTCTTCTACGATGTTGTAATGGCACCTGACTGGAGAATTAGCACCATCCACTGTTTATCTGGATGAGCTGAACTCCCAGTGTTCACATAACAGTAGAAGATGGAAAGGTATAGTCATTCATATTGTCTTTTGCCTCTTTTCTGGAAATTTGGTCTCTCTCACACGCGCACGCGCGCGCGCACACACACACACATGTCTGTCTTTTTGTCATGTGTGTTTAGTCATCTTTTCCCTTCAGGCAGTCTCTCTGTTTCTGTCCGTCTCTCTTTAACACACACCTAAACAGACAGACTGTGTGTGTGCATGCATGTGTGTATATACTGTGTGTGTGTGTGTGTGTGGGTGTAAAAGAGGGAGAGGTCTCCCTCCTTCCCTGTTTCCAGCCTGTGGGAGAGTCCCTACCCAAACCGCAGCAGGGTAATAATCACTTAACCCAAATCAGGCGCAATCAGGATGAGTCGAGCTGCAGCTGGGAGGCACCCAACCCATGGGGGTGAGGGGTGGCAGTGGGTGAGGAGGTTGAGGGGAGGGGGGGGGTTGCTTCGGATGACGATGTGGACACTGATGACCAGGAGGAAGATCAAGAGCGCCAGCCTTTGTTGTGCCATCCTCATTCTCATCCGGCTCCAACCGGGAGCCAATCAACGGGGGGAAATTGGGGAAATCAGAGATGAGAATCCCCCTACAGAGTGAAGGTTAAATGCTGTTCCTGTGTGTGCGCTCGTGCACACGCATATGCACGTGCACGCACACTAACTGTGTGTTTTGTCTACTTGTGATTGTTTCGTTAGTGCTCCCCGGGCCCCAGCTGAGTCACTGAATCTGATCTTGTGTGATCCAGTGATTGTGTTCTGAGCTATTTTCCTGATGTTTGTGTTGTGATGTAGGTCCTGTCACAGCTGCAGGCCCCACAGGAAGACACACACACACACACACACACACACACAAAGACACTCAACTTGGACACTTTCAGGCATGCACACACATACAGTATACTCATATATACAGGGGTGTGGAGGCCCTGTCAGAGCTGTACGCCTATTGGGGAGACATCTGCAAATAGGCCTAGACATGCACACACACACACATGCAAACATACAGGGCTGGGTGGAACCATGACAGAGCCTGAAATCCAGGTGATTTATCAGGCTCTGCTCCGGTTTAGAGCTACAGCACGTCAAAGCTGTCTCGGGTTCTTCGTCCTTCCGCCCCTCAAAGCTTATCTCCTCGCAGCTCGCTCTTCTGTGACTCGGCCTGCTCCTAATCAGAGATTACAACACTGTATCACAGAGATAAATCTGAACAGTGTATGTATTGGAGTGTGTGTGAGCCTGTGTGTGTCTATTTGTTGTAGCTGCCTTGATGTTGTTAGTAGCCCACCTTATAGCATCTGTCATTCATTTGGAGTGGAAGACAAACACACTGATGAAAATGACTCAGACCACAGGACTGTTTCTGTGTGGATTTGTCTCTTTCTCTTCACTTCCTGACTCTAGTTCTGCTTCTTTTGCTCTTTAGTGTCTTTACTTTCTTTCTGGGGGGTTACAAAAGTAGCAAACAGCCATTTCTAGTCCGTTGTATATGTACATATCTACTGCATTTTAAACACGTTTGCGCAGCACATGGACCAAATTTCAAACTCCAGCTACATCTCCACAATTGAATTTTACTTTGTTTAAACACACTCAGTACTTCCCCGGCGATGTCGCCAATCTGCACCAAACCCCACTGGAGACTCACATGTATGCAAGTGTGTTTGTAGTGCATCTGTGTTTGATTTCTGTAGGTTTGATGTGGAAACTGAAGGGGCAAAGATCATAATGCAACTTAAAGGCCTTTATCGGTAACTTTCCAGAGCTATTTGTTGTCCATCATCTCCAGAATGAATCAATAACTGTTGCTGTTCATATATTTGGTGCATTATAGTTCATACAGGGTGGCCTTGTAGTTCAAGGGACCATTACTCAATTTAAGTGCTTCAATCCCGACAAGTCCAACATAGTAAAGGAAAGTTTCATTTTTATTTTTATTCCTACCTTTTATTTTTACAAAGGTTTACCTGTTAACTTTGGTTCCAGGGTCACAGTATCATGTATAAACAGACTTCCATTAGAGTAAGGAACACAAGACATTCAGACAGGTTATAAACAAATCTCTATTTTAACTATATTATCTAAACTGAATTATCATCTGTTTGTTGGACTGCTCAGTGCTCACGCTACTTTCCCTCATGCACTCTGTTGTGAAGTGTGCCTGGTGAGTAAAATGTTGTCATGAAAAATAGAAAAGATGGCCAAAACTATGACACAAGTTTTTCTTCAAACAATGGGAGCCCTTCTGTTGAACTGTAAACACATTCATCTCCCAGATGTGGATGAGGAAGTACACATTTCTAATTATATCCAGTGTGACATGGGAGTGCTCAAAATTCACAACCGAAGAGACAGATTTCGTACCTTACCTGGATTCCTTCATGACATGATGGAGCAGGAGGTGGGCGGAGAGTTTGGGAGAGGGTTAGCGGGCTTTTTGCTGACAAGGTGTTGAAGTGGAACCGCCCACAGATCAGCAGGGTGGACACCTGCCCCCTGGAGCAAGTGACCCTGAACCTTCTAGATCCTTCCTCACACAATGAAGGGTTATGCACACAGGAACATGCATCACAGTGACGTACAAAATGTTGCCCACAAATGTTCCTGTTCTAGTAGATGCACTGCGCAAACTCAAATAGTATCAGAGCCTCTGATAAAGTGTTTTCAAAGCTTGAATATTATAAATTGTTATTTATTTATTATTATAAATGCGCAAGAAAGTTTGAGTTGGAATAAAACACTAGTAATAATGAGATAATATTTAAGAGTCTGAGCTCAGGCCTGTGTAGGTGTGGTTCGGTCAGATTTGATTCACAGTGCTGGCAACATAAGCAAACAACACAACAAGTGTCATCAGATTTTGATTCAGATGTTCCTAAATTCTGAATAATGTGCAGAGATGCATGACAGCATCTTTTTCCAGCTGTGTCCCGCCCATGAGCAAAAACAGTAATAAATACAGAGACCTTTAATGTGAAACTGTTCAAACTTTGTCTGATCTCTAGTAAAAAAGTTGATTGAGAAAATTGGTTTTCATGACAAAAAAAGATTATCAATGCTTTTGAAAATGAGTTAATTGCTGAATTTCTTTATCAACATCATTGTAAGTTGAATGTCTTTGGCCTTTGGGAAAAACAAAAAACATTTTTAAGACATCATCTTTGACTCTAGGACTGTGGACTGATTGTGATATTCCCATACATTTTAATTAACAAAATTGATATTCAGTTGCTCAAAAATTATAAAATGGATTAATCAGAATTGAGATTATTTTTCATTTAAGGCAGTTCTACTCAGAAACAATTAGCATATCATCATCTGATGTCCACATGTCTCCGAAAAGTCTATGAAAAGAGTTAAAACAATACTTTGACATTTATAAGAGATAGTTATTCACTGTAAGAAGTCCATTTTTCTTTGATTTAAGTTCAATTTTTTAAAAGTCTTTCTTGGCCATATGTACATTGAAACAATTTCCTTACTAAGCTGTGGTGTAGTTTCCCACTAAAAAGACTGTAACTTAGGGAAACACCCACTTGATTTGTCAAAGGGGTCAGCCTGCTGAAGCCTCATATTAGTTTTGGCTGAAGTTTGGAATTAATTTTTGCACAGAAATAGGACTGAGAATCTAGTCCCCCATCATTTACATAACATATGGGGCTGTGAGATTTGAAAAAATCTGAACCTATCGTTTAATCTTTCACTTTATCTAAGAAAAATTACATCACCAAATCTGGATATACATGATTGTCACTGGCATTATTTTCATACTGTTGTTGAGAGTTCAAATGTACCACTTGGCAGTAATATTGTGAACGTCGTAGTTTCCAAAACTGAGTGGTGATTTCCCCTTTTTATTTACTTCTCAGTGGGGGTTTTGATAAGATAATGGGAGCAGTTGCACAGTGAGTGTGTTCTGAAGCACCTGACCCTTAAATAGGTGCTGAGTGGAGGGCCTAGGCTGGGCTGCGGAGACGTGCTCATGTTCTGTTGACTTAAGCATTCAGACTGAGCCATCAATCATCTGAGTGTGACGGGTCTGCCCCTGAACCTCAGCCTACTTTATCTGCCAGCAAAGCCTCCCTGCTCAGTGTGTGCATGTAAAAACCAGCCCTGGTCTGAAACGAGTAAATTGTACTTTTATCTCTCTCTGTCTGTCTGTTCCACTGTCCTGCAAAATTCACTTTTTCTCACGAGCAAACACACCTCCCTTTTCCCTCACTTATTTCTCCAAAAAGGCTCAGAATGGGTTTTAAATCCTTCCTTCCTACTTTTTCAAAACCTCTGAGGCATTTGGAAAAGGTTCTTTGCAATTATATTTAATCATATGCGGCCGTCCCAATCAAGGCCAGCTCTGGTGATCACATTTGCATGGGTTTCAGGTTTTGCCCTTCATGTCAGTGTAGTACCCATGCAGGCTCCGGGGGTAAGGACCACCTGGATGATCCACAGATCCGCTCTCTCTCTTTCTTTGCCTTTTTTTTCTCCTCTTCTTCTGCCTTTGCCCAGCTCACACTGCCTAGTGTTTTAACTTCACATTGTAAAAGAGGATTTTTTTCTTTATTTTCATCCTGTTTTTTTTTCCTCCAGCTTTTCAGTTTAGCTTTAACACTTTGACAAAGTGGAACGGCTAATACCAAGTGTCTATGAAATAGTGATGTAAACGTGTGTATATTTGCATGTGTATGTAAAGCGTTTTAGCAGAATTCCCAGATGCACTGCCCCACTAAGTCCAGCTGACCAGCCCACCCAGCCTGTGAGAGAGTGGGCTTCCATTTTTCTTCTCTCTGCACACTGTAGGGTCAGTGTGTGTGTGTGTGTGTGTGTGTGTGTGTTTGTGTTTGTGAGCATATCAAGCTATCATATCTTTGCTTGCCTATTTTTGTGTGTTTCTAAAGCCATAGAGCACATATGTACGTGTACATGTATTTGAGTGTGTACACATTCTCACATGTGCCACAGGAAAGCAACCTCTGTCTGTGATCCCTTGCTCCTCTCATTTTCCCTGGTGAAAGGCTGCATTATAACTGATTTCCATGACCTCAAGCCAGGGCCTTCACTCCCTTCGTGGCCTGTATGTGTGTGCCTGTGTGTGTGTGTATATTTGTGTGTGTGTTTGTGTGCGTGCATTATGACTGCTTTCCATGACCTCCAGCCAGGACCCTCCTCTGCGGCCTGCCTCGCAGCGCTTGTTTAGACAACAGTGGTGCACATGTTGGCTGAAATATGGCTGCTGTGCTCGTTTGCTCGGGTGAATTAAGCTACGGCATGTGTGCTTAAACCCAGACGGCTCGCTGATTTATCCATATATTTAAATGATTGATTTAAGAGTCGTCCAGCCAACACTTGCTGAAGCTGTGGATGGGGGTGGGCGTGCAGAGATGAGAGAGAAGAAGGACAGAATTCAAATCAGAGCATACACAGCCTCTCTTACACAGGTAGTGATATTTATGCCATCCATCGCGCGGTTGAGGGACATTATTCACAGAGCTGAAATAAATTATTCAGAAGTAAAGCTTTGCTTTACACAAGATGGATACTTTTAACGATGTACTGATTGCTTTTTAACATACTCCATTTTCAAATGAGCTATAAAATTTTGTTTATTATGGTTCAGAACATGACATAGGCAATCTATTTTAATGTCAGGAAAGCCTGGAAGAAAACATATGAAAACACGTCCTTCCATTTGCTGTGATGTGTGTGTGTGATGTGTGTGTGTGTGTGTGTGTGTGTGTGTGTGTGTGCGTGCGTGTGCATGTGTGTGCATGTGTGTGCGTATGAGGCTGCGTGTGCCAGTGTGTTTTATTACCTGTCTCATTATTAAATGTGTTGGAGGCCAGCTGAGTGGGGACAAAACATTCCAGCTCCTTTAATGTCTCCCTCTCGTCTCCCCCTGTCCCCCTCGCTCCTCTCTTTGATAATACTTTTCCTTATGAGCCCATAAAACCAGACGCTTTCTCAGAGAACCACCTTTTTTCTCTGTGCACTGCAAAAAGTGGGCATGTTAACGTAGTCCTGAATTCAGTCTTGAAAATGTTTATAATGTAGGTAAGAGAGATCGTAAAGACTAGTTTCACTTGTTTGCAATGCAGTTTATCCTATGGATTTGTTAGTGTCTTAAAATGAGACAAATGGATCCAATTATTAGTACTAATAAACTTATAATGTCACTTTAAAACAAGGCATTTTCTGTTTTAAAGTTTAGCATTTTCTGTATGAGCTTTCAGCAAAACAAGACTTTACAGCTTCATGTGTACATTAGATAGCTGGTTAAGATTAGCATTTCTTGCAGTGTACACATTTTAACCCTTTTCAACATGCTTACTGATCAAACTGGAGGTTTACAGTTTAAGAATCTGTTCCCTAGAGTGAAAGAAAAATGCTCCTACTAATTTGTTCCTTTATTTCCTGCTCACTTTTTTTTTACTGCCTTTATCTCAATATTCCTGCTTCCTCCTCCTCCTTCTCTCTCCCCTCTTTCCATCCCTCTCCTCTCTCTCCAGCTTTCCGTCTCTCTCTTACAGGGTCGAGTTAGGCATAAGCGAATAATTAGGTAATTGCCCCCTTGATTGAGCTCAATAGGAAACATTTCAATTAGGCTAAAACTGCGCGAGGAGGAAGTAGGCTCTTACAAAGGGAAACATTCCTTGTCATGCAACTGTCAGCCCCTGAGCCCACACCATGAGCCAGGATTAACTGGATACTAGAGGAGGAAACGCTGGGGAAGAGGGAGGTCGTTCTGAAAAGCCAAGGGGAAAAACGTTGGGGAATTGGGTAAAGGGAGGGGTTGGTGGACTGGGAGGGAGACTGGATAAAGTTAGGGGAAAGGAGGGTGGAGCCTTTAAAGCAGGAGTTGGGGGGGGGGGGGGGGGGGGGGGTTTGAAGAGACAGCGAGAAATGATTGCGGCAATTACGGCTATATTTAAACACGCCTTCCCTCTGATATGATTTTCCTGGTGATCCCCTGTCCAGATAAGAGGGAGACCTCTCTGCCTGCCCAGCCGCCTGTAACAAATTACAACCTCCCAGCCATGGAAGAGACATAGTTCCTGAGTGAGAGAGGGGGGAAAAAAAGAAGAGAGCTCAGAGAGAGTCAGATATCCAAGGAGAACAACTCAATACCTCTGAGAGACTTGGCTGGGCGAAACGGGGGGAAAAATTGAAAGCACAAAAAGATTGCTATTTAAAGAGGATAATATAAATAGCTGTAGAGAAATATGTGGTTAATACATTGTTCAGAAAACTGTGCATCAAAATAATCTTAAGTTCTACCTTCCACAGAGTCTCCACTAGATCAATGAACTCCAAACTGTAAATGTACTTGTGTGTTGTATAAACTCCTGATGCTCACAGATTTAACTGAGATGTAAAGTGGCCTCTACAGGCCGCGACTTCCGCCTGAGCTTGTGTGTGTATTAGTGAGTGATAGTCCGTCTGCAGCAGTGCAGCTCGCCTGCCCCTCTGTCATCACATTCACCTTTGCCGCCCTCATACATGGGCCATGAAATTGAGGAGCTGGGCGCTGACCTCTAATAGAATACGGGTGCCTGTAGGTGTTTTATGTAGGTGTTAATGGATAGTGTGTGAATGTCTATGTGGACAGGTGTTAACATGGAAAAGTGGAGAAACCAAAGCGAATGTGACTCTGTGTGTGAAAAACTGTGTTTATGTCTGAAGGTGAGTGAGTGTGTATATGCATGCATTAATCTGTAGATGTCTGTGTGTTTAAATATTTTAATTTGTTTGAATTTGTCTGTGTATGACTTAATTTGTGTTTGTGTGTCTGCATTAATGAGTGCAAGTACTGTATGCCTCCGTTTTTGCAATATATATTTAAATTATCGTGTGTTTGTCTGAGCAACTGTCTAGTATATCTGAATTTATATGTTTGGATTTGTGTGTGTGTGTGTGTGTGTGTGTGTTTGTGTGAGAGAGAGAGAGAGAGAGTGAGAGTGAGAGTGAGAGAAGAGGCTTTGGCTTGAGCTTTTTATCCATGTCCCTGTGGGACACACTGTGGTTAGGAGAGTAAACGGTGGTCCATGTTAATACATTTCCTGTGTCTGGCCCACTGTACCTGTGTGGTTTACCTCCACACTCACTTGCTGTACAACAGAGCAAGTCACACACAGACCAATAGCTCTTTTAGTAGCTCTGTGGAGTTAGTTAAAGAGTGATAGATACCGAAGGCTGAAACATTTTGTCCCATGAAAAACTGGTATTGACCAGGGAGATGTATTGGCCAATAGTAGCTTATTACAGATATAGTTGTATCTAGTGTGTGCAGGTCAGCTGATAAATAACATGTGGTTGCAGTACAGAAATGCCAAATATGAGGCACCTTAGAAACTGCAACATCATTATATAGTTTGGCCACCAGAAGTGCTGACAAGTGGATTTTTTTTTTTCAAATGCCTCAGTATATCTTGTCCACAATCTTTAAAAATATCTTATGTTACATTCATGTTAAAAAATAAGTAATGTTACATGACACAGCATCAGATTCCCAAATCATAATATCATTATTGGCCTCAAAAACCCATTATCCATATTATATCCATTATATACAACATAACTTATTCTTTTTTTTTTTTTTTGTCTGACCAACAGTCTAAAACTCAAATATTCAGCCTGCAATGATAAAAAAAACAGAGAAAAGTCGTAAATCCTCATATTTACTAAAAGCTGCAAGTAGTAATTGTTTTGCTTGACAAAACGACTAAAATGCTTATTCAGTTTTCAACTTAGCTGCCAATTTGCTTTTGACTGATGAAATAATTATTCAACCACCAATGTCTGTGCTGTCTAATTTGTTTCGCGTCTGCAATAAATTTTTATTGTCATAAATAAACCGCTCAACAAAGAATCAACATAATGTTTTTGACAGGAAACAGGGCGGTTTGCTGAGACACGCTGCTACTTGTCTCCCTGATGTGTTTACAGCAATTACACCCATATATCAAAGTCAAAGTGAAAGTGATTTATCACTGTTTTTCAAATGCTAACTGTAGCACCACCTTTTAATATGCATTACATATCTATTATACCAGCTGTATTTCTCTCCACCTCAGTATTTATCCATGTTTTATTCATCCTCCCTCTTCCTCCCTCTTCAGTGTCAGTCACAACGGCTAGAACAGCAATCAAAGAAACTCGGGCCACCTCCTCCACCCTCGTGGTGGCCGAGCAACCAGCCCTCTTATGACAGCTCCCAGCGCTGCCTTGATTTAGCCAAGGCAGGACACACATCCGCAGTTATAATTCAGTAATTTGTGTTTGTGCATTCTGTGACAATTGTGACAAATGACTGGCCCGGAGTGAAATGCCAACCTGCCCCCTCCCCCCCTTGTTTCCTGCCTGGGCTGACGCATGCTTACACCGCTCAGGTGTATACTGAGAGGGCTTGCGTGCTGAGCATGAATAGGCCAGCTGACAAGGGAAATGATTACATGGACATGTTTATTTTAAATGTGATTTTTATTGATGAATCATATCAACTCTGCAGGCCTGTATGATCACGTTTAGCAAGTGGGTGGCATGTCGGGTTTTTTTTTTTTTCTCTTCTTGTGGTGCAGCAGTCCATAAAGGGCTTGTTCACACACTTTGTATCCTTGACGGGCAACATGCTTTGCCTGTCCGAACACACATGCTTACTCGTAGACAGCGAGCATTTCATTTCATAGCCAGCCCCCTCATTTACATTTTCCGGGGCATTTTTCATCATAAGCGCGTTCTGTCATCGATATTTGCGAGGAAATTGAGGTTTCGCATCGGAGAGGGCCTCAGCAGAACACGGAACCTATTATGGAAGCCAGGCAGCGACAGGAGGAATCCTGGTAATGTTTTACCCACGAAATGAGTTCCATTCTGTTGGAAGTCCTGTGCCGGGTTAGGGATGTAATACTCATATGGAGCAGTTTATGAGGATTAAGAGGTTTTATTTAGTCTATGTGGCCAGCAGGCCTCCTCTCTGCAACCCTCCTCCATCACACCCTGGCCAGTTAACACTGGCTGGATGACCAGCCAGTTAACATGTGGGAAGGCAGAGCAGGGCTCTGATCTGCAGGAGAGTGTGTTTTTGGTGGTGACAATGTCTGACTTTGCCCAGTCCTGTGTGCCAGCCACCCTGTTTTCCACCAGACTGAAAGTAGGCAGGCCTGAGCTCTAACACCTGTGGCAGGTGGACTAGTTTTGGGGTCTGCTGTTGACTTCTGGCCTTTTCCCAACTCATTTCCGTGTCTTTTTTCCTCACTCCTTCACTCTGATGCATCGGGCTGAACGAAACAGGTTCTTCTTTAAATATACAGGTTTTTTGTGTGTCATTAACGTAAGTTGTGCGTTTTTCTTTTATGTGTTTGCTTTTCATCTGTTGTTATGCATTTCCATGCATGCGTGTGCTTTAGGCTCTGTGTACGTGTGTGGCTTCCCTCCATCTTTTTCCCAGAAGGAAAAGTCTCATGTTCACTCCTAACTCGTCCTGGTAGAGGGTCAATTGCAACCAGTTGGCCGCCAGTCTGGTCCAAAGTAAACATTTGGAGAGAGGCGACTGTACAGGCAGGTACCTGGGGGCTTTGAGTTGCTCAGCTTTGCTTTTCCCCTTCCTCCCTCTCTCCCCCTCTCTTCTCTACCACTCCACCTCTGTGCCTTCTTGATGGGCGGCGGTGGGGCATGCTCCCCTAATTTCTCTAAGGGCGAGAGATTGCCTGGATTGCTGCTTTTGGATCCAGCCGACCAGCCAGCTGGGCTT
The DNA here is from genome assembly GCF_046630095.1 of Trachinotus anak. Classification (NCBI taxonomy): domain Eukaryota; kingdom Metazoa; phylum Chordata; class Actinopteri; order Carangiformes; family Carangidae; genus Trachinotus; species Trachinotus anak. Next base: position 10,044,290 of record NW_027273866.1, on the reverse strand, counting down.
CATGAGATGGTCCGTCTCCTGGGACAAGCTCTCTAAAGAGTCTGCGTAGTTGGCCCTCTTGCTGTTGCCTGTCTGCTGTGGTCTGGCTAGTTTAAGAGCAGAAACAGAGACAAGCCAGCCCAGATCTATTTTGTATATGTATACATGAACACAAAACACAAAGCACATCTCCCTCATTGTGTAAGCTATCAAGAATATGGTTTTCATTTAGAGCCCCTGTGTGCCAGCTAGATTAATTCAGGTCCAGGCGGGGGCCACGTTTGTTTTGTGTGGCAGGAGAGGGAAGGTCTGTTGCAGATTTGCTGTGAAGTGTTGGGGAGCAGTGCAGGCCCGCGAGCCCACTTTGCAGCTCGCAGCCTTTTGAGCCTGATGGCAGGCGACTCCTTTAACTGGGGCTGGGGAGCAGTCTGCACAGCTCAATTTTGCCCACATTAATCAAACTCACATTTCCTCACATCAGCCTGTGTGCCTATCAGCAGGGCTGGCTTGTTAGCATAATGAATTCAGGAGATTTTACACAGAGGGCCACAGTCTTCTAAAAGTGAATTCAGTATGTTGGAAGATGAATAAAACAAGAGCCTAATTATGTCCTTGCTATATTTAAGTTTTATCTGGTTGTTTTTTTAAATTTTCCCTTTCCTTAATAAACTTCTTTTAGACTTATCAACATAATTTAAAAAAAGTACCTGCCTTCATTAATTTCCACATTTTGATGTACTATCAAACCACATGAAAATATCACATATATCCTTTCTCACCCCCCGTAGGTCGGCTCTGCATAAAACATCAAAATCTATCATTTCATGGAGAGTTTAAGTCAAAATGGCCTTTTGTGCACATGGTGAGTTATTTCTTTTCAGGCAGACTTCCTCTTGGTACAAGCAGGGGGGGCAGAGGGTCAGCGAGGAGGGAAGGGGCCAGTGGGGGTTGAGGAGGTGGCGGGGTGGCTGTCTGAGAAAGTGAGAGCAGTCAGACAGTGGGGAAAGGGCTTTGCTTTGCTGTTCATTCATACAGGTGCTTATAATTTGCAGTGTGTGATTAATCATTGTTGTGTTTGGGGATGACATCTTGTTTAATGGATCTGTCCATCTCCCTTCTTTCACTGTTCTGGGGAGGTAGGCAGCGAGTAGCGTGCACTGCATTATATATTCTAGACAGACATTTACACACATGCACATACACAAAGCATTAAACATCAAAATTGACTTGGTTGTGATTTCAAGTTCGTCTTTTTTGCTCCAAAGCTCCTCCAGGCTTATTCCTGCAATGATGTTAAAGTCAAAAACGGACCAATGAACGAAGCAGCCAAATGCAACATGTGTTAGAGCCCACCAGCTGCCACCACACAGAGGCGGTGGTGTTTTCTGTGTGTGTTTGCTTTGGGTGGAGGGCAGGCTGGCTGGTCAGCATGGCTGTAAATCAGAGTCTTCCTGATGGAACCCTGATGGACAGGAACCTAATCTGTCCCCGGTGTGTCATTATGCTCAACCTCCCAGATAGCCACAGATCCTGCTGCTCCTCTCATCTCTCCCTGGCCTCCACACAGACAAACACAGACACACACAGACCCACACATACCTACGTCCACAGTAAACCAGCCAGGGCGGCCTTCTGGAAACCAGAGACAGTAACGAAGACACACATGTTGAACATAAACCGGTCGAGCCGGTGTCAAGAGTTCATCGTCAGCATCTGTCATAGCAAAGTCGGTGCCCAAAAAGTATTTGCTGCTCTCACACCGCAGCGCCTCGCTCTTGCTTCAAATGTACACAGGCCATGCAACTACTGTCGCCAAACTGGCCTCAGTGATGGCTAAACATAAGCAAACTGACGGATCCTTTTAGGACTTGTTGGGATCTGTCCCAAGTCCTGATTGGCTCCTGCACAGGAGCCCCCACACACTGCAAGGAGTCCCAGCCAAGGTGTCATCTGGTCATTTTATGAACCTTTACGTATCCAAATCCTAAAGAAAATACGGTATTTCCATTTGTCGCAAAAATAAAAATGATCCCTGAAATTTATAAATCAAGATTTCGACAGCATGTTTAATTTCATTCTTTGAAGACTGTACTACTTTGTAATTAAATTAAATAGCTTGAAACCTCAGAAATTCGGTTGTAGTTAGATTTTTCTTTTTTTACCATTTATTCTATTTTATTAATCAAACATTTTAAAATGATTTATGTCACCTTTTGGAACTGCTCAAACACCTCCTTTTGATTTTATTGCTCTGGTTACTGTGAGACGTTCCTACTTTTTTCTTAAAACTGGTTCTCATTCATAAATTCTCTGCTGACAGTTGGGAGTTATTTCAGCTTTTCTGACAACTAGCAGGATAAAAGCAACCACAGCAACTGTGCCCTGTTCAGTTGGAGTTTGTCCAGTGAAGAGATCTTGACCCCTCAATTACAGGATGATGGAGTTATTTCTCCTGCGTGTTGCTGAATTTCATTAACAATTTTGCATCAACACATGTGAAAGGACCTTGGTGAAGTTCAGAATCTTGCCACGTTTTTTTTTTTTTTTCTCATATTTGTTGCCTGCAGTGCATTGGTATGTTTCTGACAAAGATTTTCATGCATATGCAGTATCCAGTGCTCCTTTAATATACATTTGAGGTTACTGCAAATAATTCTTTTCTAAATGAAGCTCGGTGCATCTGTATGCCTGTGATCTTTGGTTCCTTCAGCTACCTTCTGCAACAAGTTTCTCACAAAGCCAGAAACCAGAGAACTGAGGCTATAATCTGATGCCATCACAAGACAAAACATGGATCTGCTCCACTGACAATGAATCGGAGACTTATGGACTCAAAGAATGTTTGCTTGACCTCTCTCAGCATCACCTCGGACACTGAGTCAGTTCAGAAAGTCAGTCTGTCATTCAGGGCCAGTGGAGCAGCTCCAAGGTTTGTCTCTTTGATGACAACAACTAGAGAGCCTTGCCTCTCATTTCCAGCTTCAGTGACATGATCATGTATACAAATCTTGAATTAACTGTCTAAGAGTGCAGGAATAGAGTCATGTTTGCTCTCGTTTATGCTGGATTTACCTAGTCTGACCTCTTTTTTTCCCTGCACTTTATTCATACAGTGCATGACAAACCAGTTTCTGTCTCTCCAGGCCTCTCTGCATCTGTTCCCCTATCTGTAGATCTATAGTCTGTTTGTGTATGACTTAGAAAGCACTGATAGGCTGAGGGTAAGGGCTGTATTGTGATTAAGCCTGAGTATGGTTTCCCTTGTACTGGGTGAGCGACATGGCACAGAGCCATCTGCCAAAACAAAAGCCGTCAGATATGGCCTGTCACACATTGAGCCATTACGCCCGTCAGCCCGCCCACCTGCGACAATTAATTACCCCAATTCAAATAATGTTGATAAATCATAGACATAACACAAAGCTGTGCTGCTGATTGCATAATTATTGCATCAAACCACTGCCGTATGTAACATAATCATGGTCTCTCATCAGATCCAAACCACCAGTGTGCATCTGGAGCTGCGTTATGCAATGTTTGGAAAGAGAAACAGCGAGCTCGCTAACAATATGTGTGATGCCAGCAGGCTTGTGTAGGGCCCTCACTTGTCCTAGAGTCTTTTATTTAAAGGGGACAGAAAAAGGCCTGTTTTGTTTGAATAAGACAGACCTCCTCCCACACCCTACTTTTTTCATGTGCTGGAACATATTTCGACTGTTTAAGCAGTGATGGCTGAGTGCATTTACACTTGGTAATGGCTTCCTGCCTTTAACTCTCCCGGCTTAGGACAAGAGTGAACCATGCGGGTACTTCCCTTTTGCTGCTGCTGCTGCTGCAGGTCCTGCCCCTGCTATTACTGCAGCCTCGCAGCTCTTCTCCTTTCCCCCCTCACGTCCATCAGCCAACCCAGTACAGAAAGGACGGACCACCCTGTCAGCTTATTCACTCTCTCCTCTTCTGTACCACTCCTACCATGGATAGTTTGTGGACTGAAAGATCGTATCACTCTTCAGGAATGTCCGCTGGTTTTTCAGTCCCTGCATCATTTGCATTTATCTACCTTGCAGCCTTTTTCTTTACCCGCAAAGATTGTATGTTTGGAGAATGTCCCTACCATGATGCATCCCGAAATGTCAGCCAAAAAGGCTTTTCTTCCAGGTGGCAAGATGCCTGGGCCCACAGAGGATCCTCTATCCTAACTGTATTTTCAACATCAAGCTAGATCTTGAGCTCATGACAGATTTTGTAGCTTCAGATGCCTCCCAGCAGTTTGCTATTATGACGCACAGGTGCTCAACAGCCTGTTAACAGTAAAGCTGATGGACTTTTCTCTTTTTAAAGATGAGTCAGTGGTTGTCTGCCTCAATGTCCATCCAGTCTGTTCTAGACAGCAGCGGGCAATGGGGGGGAGCGTCAGCCTATCCATATAGACAGAGGGTGTTAACAACTAATGAAAGAATTTACTGCCTCACTAAAACTCCATTATTGCTGTTGCCTCCAAATTATTGGCTCTATTATCAGCTTTTATGGACTCAGGTGAGCTTCCGGAGAAAGTTGTGCTTGTTTTGGTCGAGTGGTCAGTTCTGTCCTTTTATGAAATAACAGGATTGTTCATGACATCCATGAAATATCTTTCTAACTAAGTTATTACGTTAAAGTAAAATGTTCCCATTTCAAAAGTGACACTAGTGGTGGATAATTTGCATGTCTATTTTTCTTATTACATCAAATGAAATATGTTTTTGCAGCTGCTTTCCTTCTTTCTCAGGCGTTGAGCCATCTTTTGTGTGGCTCCAAAATGTCTTTTCCATCTTTCTCTCCATCTCACCTCTTTGTGTGTTAATCAATCTCTGTCTCCCCACTGTCCACTAGGTGACAGTAACGACACAGCTCTCCCCTCTGGGGGATGGGGATGGGATGAGGTGCAATCTTTGTTTACACAAGGTGAATTGGCTGCAGACTAGAGGTTATAGGCTGGGTGGGTGTGTCAGTAGCGGTGGTGATGTTATGGTGATGTGGTGACGTGGTGGTGAAGTAAATGACGGTGGTGTCTACAGTGGGAAGTACACTTACTACCCATGTGCCATTCTGCTTCACATCACTCAGCAGCATCGTATAAAGGCTCACCATAATGGGTCATTCCTTGTGCTCTGCCTTGGCACACAACATAGTGCGTTGTACACACTAAGCTCAAAACAGTGTCAACTGTGTGTACAACATAGAAACGTGTTAGTTTTGATTGTTTTGTAGCTCTGAAGTCATAGCTGTAATAGTTTTTCTTAGCATTTTTACATCTAATGCCAAGTTAACCCTTTTAGCCACTTTGCAGCTCAAATCGGGGACAGACAGTGATTCTTGCATTTTTTTCACAATATAACCTCACAGCCTGTTTGTTAGAACTGATTGAAACTGAATAATATTATTTAACACCTCCTTTAAATTGAGTGAACTCCATGAACTCAGTTTTCTCAGTTGAATTTCAAGCTGTGTCACTGGATGAGTCTTTCCTTGAGAACTGCACGCGCCCAAGCTTGTCCCTCGGACTTTTTTAATTAGATAACAGTGTTAATCTTTTGTTCTGGTGATTTTAACGAGGTGTGTTTCATGCCATTTTAAGCCACAGAAGTGCCAGATATGTCCCATGTCCTACCTGTTCTGCCAGTTTCACATGTTACCTTTTCATGTGCAGTTTCTATGTTTTGATAAAAGTAATAATCTTTATTGGCCATAGATGTGGAAACTTGCCGTTGGTTTCACAGGCTGGTTAAAACACACGTACCGTTTTGGTGAACCAAAGAGAAATTTCCACTCTCATAGAGAATATTCTATCCAGGTCTCATCACATTGTCTATGGGGTAAAATGAATGGGACTTTGACTTCTGGAACCAGGGGGGCCCAGAATAACTTCTCCCACATTGCTCACAATTTTATTTACAGTTTTAAAAATATATTTAGACTTCTCTTCTTGCTTTGTTTTTACCTGCACTCCTCTATTGATGATAGAGATATACTAATGAACAGCCTTACACCCCTTTTGTAATGTTTTTTGTGTTAATTTAAACACAAAATATGCTTTTATGCCATTGTGTTTAAATCATAAGACTGTATTTATATTAGAGGTGCATCGATCGATTGAGTGGTGATTGGAAAAATGCAGGTGTTCAGCATGATCAGCTATGATTGGTGATCTGCCAATTATTCTCAGATATCTGATTGTCTGCCATCACTACACTACACTCATACACACACACACACACACACACACACACACACACACACACACACACACACACACACACGCCATTGGCATGGAAGTTCTTCACCATGAGTAAAGAAAATATAAAGCTTGCAAATCGTGTAAGGCAACAATGAACAATGAACTCACTCACCCTGCTGAACATGTCCAATTTCAAGAAGCTAGCAGCGACAAAGAGGCGGAAACTAGTGTCACACTGCTTATGTCACCTGAACATGCTGTGCCACGGCTGTGCCTTGGCTGATGGCCATCAATATTCATCCATCATTAACCAATTATATAATTCTTTGAAGGAAAATCAGAATCAGCAAGATTCAGATTTGGCAAAGAAAATAGCACATTTCTGGTCTTCACGACCATTAAAGACACTTTACACTATGGGACACGTTCACACAGCACTTCCACACATAGCATTTCAGTAACAACATCATCGGGGGCAGTTTTTGGTTCAGTATCTTGCCAATTCAGGACGAAGGAATCAAACCACTGACCCTCTGATTAGTTGATTAGTGGACGACCTGCTCTACCTACACTTCTGAGCCACACACAAATGTCTTGTGGTTCCTCCTCATTTTCCCCTCCAGTGTCAGTGTTTGACAGGACAGTTGTGGTGCAATTATACAACATGTTCATACTAGAGCAGTGTGGGCTGATAACCACAAAATGATGTGTATTGACTGTAATAAGAAGCAATCAAACAGGCCATGTCACACACACACACACACACACACACACACACACACACACACACACACACACACACACACACACACCGGTTTTGTCAGTTAAAATTCACTGGAACATGAACTTAGCTGTGACGCAGGAAAATAAACATCACTGTCTCTATGTTACTCTTTGGTTAACTGTAATCTGTTTTTATCAAGGACTCCATTTACATGGATTAGAAGTGAAATCTGTCATCTGTGACATCTTTATCATATTTGATCAACCTTTTAAAAAAGCTGCATCATGGCTATTTATGCTCTTTTATAAAGTTATGTAATCACAGCACTGTGATCGACACATTGGTGCCAACAGCCTAGGAGTATGTACCTTGTGGTTTTCAGGCTGGATTTGACCCAGAGGTTTGATGAAATGGCGGGAAAGTACACAAAGAGAAGTGAAATAATTTACCACTGCGGTGTTGTCAGGTAAAAACATATTCTGCCAGTCGGGGGGATTTTCATGTTTTTATTTGAATTGAAGTGCTACATGGTTTTCAGTTGCTGATTTAGCAATTGTTATGATGGGCCTGTAGAGGCAGCTGGATAATAACTCAAATATGTGGCTGCAAAGCCTCATGAAAAATCACTAACATTAAATCTGGGGAGAGATACATTCTCTGAAGGCAAACACACATTTAAATACATACATTTAAATTCAATAATTTATTTAAATTTTAATTGATGAATCATTACATGTGTCACCGTTTCCCTCTACAATTTTATTCCTGGCAGTGAGAAGATTTTGAAAACAGTTTTTACAGAAAATGCTTCTGAGCAGTTAAGTTGCTGAATAAAACAGGACAAATCCAAATCAGTAAAACATTTTATAGATTTTATTTTTCATTTCTAATTAAAACGTTCTGTGGGAGATTTTGACTTATGACCTCAATATGTCTAAAAATGCAGGTGTGGCCCTGTCTGTCTCTGACTGTCTCTACATCTCCACATAGTAATTTGTGAACTTGCACAAGATAATAATTGTGTAGTACTATCATGGACCCCCTCCTGAGGTTGTCCATGTCTTGGATTTGATTTGTGAGTAGCTAGTTCAACTGAAGAGTGATTGATTTGAATCATTTTTAGCAGCATGCAAAAGGTAAAACTAACAGTATTTCACAATAAAAAAGATCATTAAAATGTAAGTAATCATTTCATGTAGCTGAAATGATTTTTTTCTTATTTCCTATCCTAGTAAATTATCCTGTAACCGGACCTTCAAGTTGGGAACCACTGGTACTGGAACCACTGAAATGTTGATCTACAAAAAAATCCACACAACATGCAACTCTCCAACCTTTTGTTGCAGGATTATACAGTTGATTTTAGATGGTGACAGGTGTCCTGCAGGAGTTGGAGACAATTTGTTTAAAGAGTGAGAGAAATCAGGCTGAGCTGACACTGAGTACTTCCTCTCAAACATCAGTTACACCAGGTTTTGCATCCATTTTGTCCCCTTTTCTTCTCCTCCTGTCACCCGCTTCCGCTCTGCTGCTGCAGCTATTTGCATCTGATGACGTATAAAAAAAAAAAAATGTAACCGCACGTGTCAAGAATACAGTAGCAGTAATGGTGGAAGGAGGTTCTGTCACTGACAGCACTGCACTGTTGGCACGGTCTACCTGTCAAGTCTTTCACTATCTTATCATTAGTCACTCCAGGCAGCACAGACCCTGACCCTGTCAACAACACACACACCTTTACACTTCCATCAATATCACAGAGTTCATCTCAAGTTTGACAGACAGGGACATACCCGAGCTGTCTCTGCGTGTAGCCAGTGGGTAAAAATGCCCCATGACGCCGGACTTCCAGTGATAAATCTAAACTCCAGACAGCTCGTTGAGCTGAAAAATCAATATATCATTCACAAACAGGATATATTACAAATATCGTAAGATTCATTTAGCTTTTGTTAATTTTTTATTCTTTGATAAAGAGTATAAAACAAAGAAACAAATGAGATGTTTCATTTCTGATGGTGTTGGCCAAAAAAGGCAAAAGTATCAGGTAAAGAAAACGTATGAATAGTTTTCTCCTCCTCTTTCATGCATCGATAAGCAGTACTCTGTAAACAGGACACACTGATGCTCTGCAGGATATATGTCCTAATTCTTAAGAACTCCTTCAGTTTAGAGTGGAGGACGATTTTAGGTGCATTTTTTTTTTTTTTTTTTGTATGGTGAATTTTTAAGAGTATTAAATGGTTAGCAAAATTCCATACAAGGAAAAATAGTCCCATTGCAAATATATATAATATAATATACTAAAAACTGATTGAAACGGCCCAGATAGAGTTCTAGATTTGATTATCAGACTTTAACTTTGTGTGTATACTGTGGAGACCCACACCATGCACCCTCTGAGGTGATAACTGAAAAAGCAGCAGCACCTAGAAGCTGACGCAGGCCCGCAGAATGCCGGGATTCTTGTACCTATCATCAGGGGCCCTCGGTTAAAAAATCCCCAGTGTCATTGGAGATGGCCCTGCTTGTTTTTCTAAGCACCCTTTGAGCTTTTTCAAGTGCAGAAGTAGGGACTGTTTGGGGAGTTAACTGGGATGCCTCCGCGTCTCCTTAGACAGGAAGCCTTATTGGTGATATCTGTGATTAATCACTCCCCCTCCCTCCTTCCCTCCCTCCCCTTCTTCTTCCAGATGTTTTGAGCCATTATAAATATGTAAATTCCTATATAATCAGATCCCCCCCCCCCACACTCATGTTTATGTTAGGAGATGGAGTTAATATAATGTTCTTCTCTTCTTTTCCTGCTGGTTTTGGTTATTTTTTCCCACTAATTTGCTGAGAATAGATTATCCAGCGCTGACAGAAGAGTAGGGTTGGATGAGGAGCATAAATCACTTTTAGCAATGGTTGCCTGCTTCCGCATTAATGACACTACAGCTTTTTACGTAATTGCCCTTAATATGTAGAAATTACAGTCATTTCTTGTGCCACGACCCCCCTCTCCCCATGAGGTGATTCAGCATGCTCTTATGACAGATTGCTTGTGCCACTACTGTATCGAAATGGTTTATAGTCCATTTCAATTTTAATGTGATCAGTTTGGAATTGTTACACCGGCTGTTTGCTTTAAAAACAGGTTCGGCTCCAAGGCAGTATTTCAGTACCATAGTGTGCCCTACTCGGTAGTAACTTTAGTTTATTGGCCTGACTCAACCCAACAGGCCTCATGTTATTTGGGTACTTTTATGATACATTTATATCATCTACTTCCCAGATTTGCCTTGTTTATGCCAACCACAAGTGTTTTCTAACAAATACAGAGTGGATTTATCACCCACTGTCATAGCAGGTTTATATTTTAATAAAGTAACACATTTAAGGCTCCAGAAAAATGTAGTCAGACAGACTTTAATTATATGTTATGAACACACCTAAAATCAACACAGTCAGTATAGGGTTTGAGGAACAGCAGGTACAAAGTAGATACAAGTCTGGAGGTGAAAAAATGTGTAATATATATAATATCTTTGCAATCAAATTTTAAAAAAGTAATTATTTCTAATTCTATCTCTTGTTGGTTATTTCTATGGGAACTCCATGGAGTCTATATTCTCTACCTGCAAGTCTTTACCGCCATGACATTCTTTCACTTCTAGTTTTCCTGACCTTTAAAAGAAGTTGAAATTAATCAGAGTTTCTAAATCAGAGCGCCCGGACCAGTTGCTGATGGATATCGCGTTGGCTTTGTTACCGCAGATGACAAATTGTAGGGGAGCAGCAGCTCACAGGATTTGTTTAGCATTCCAGATCTGCTGTGTTTTGAAAAGTATTAATGGAGGACATGGAGGCATTCAATTTCACCTGCAGGTTGAGTCAGGAGCTCTTGTCAAAACCGGAGCAGGCCTGTGAGGTGAAGCTCTGTCATCATGACACTCTTATGCCTCATCTCACACCTCGAAACCGCAGGACGAGCTGTGATTTTCTGCTTTGACACTCAATGAACCAAGAAATGCATGGTTTGGTAGCATCTTTACAAAACAATTGGCAATATGTAGGTTTGAATGTTTATTTCTAAAACACTTTTTAAAAAAATCAACAAGCCATCTCTCTTTGACCTTAAATATGTTTTCATGTTGTTGGCTTTGTTAAGCAAGGATGAGAACTACTCTTCTTAACTATCATGAGCAACTGTAACATTTATCAGGTCAAGTAAGCGTGCGAAATGAGCGACCACTATGTCTCTCATGTATTTGTCCATTTAACTGGGGGAGTCTTGCTTCCTGTGGCAGTCTCCCTTTGGCTGCTGGGAATTACAGTCATTCAGTGTGTGTCTCAGAATGATGGATGACACCTGCACCCGTTGAGCAATCGCTCCCTGGTGCACTATTGTTTTTCTTTCTCACTTTTTGCGTGGGAGCAAACTGAGAGCATTCCCGAGCCAAAAGCAACCCAGATAATCATCTCATCTGCATGATGTATCATTTTTTCTCCAAGCAGACAACCTGGAATGTGTTGCCAGTACAGCAATGGCAGTTGTAGTGCTACCAGTGAAGCCACTTGTTGGGTCTGTCCCAGACACCTACTGTTGTGTTGACACAAATCATCGCAGCTGAATGTGGGATGATGCAGCACTTTTTAACACCCGGCCTCGTTGTTTCAGCCATATGGTCTTCTTATCCCATACCCGAAACAAAAGCCAACTTCCACGGCTGTTAAAATGCTGCACATGACGTCAGCTCTGTGCAATAAGAAAACCAGGCATCGAATCAAAATTATATGTTGTCACAGTGTAAAATCAGCATAATATCTCACTGTATCCTTGCAGCTCATTTGTTTCCACTGCACAATAAGCCTTTACGCTGTGTCTTGGCGCAGAATGCATTTGTGGCGAATAGCAGTCTTGTAGTGAATATGTAAGAGCGTGTCTGAATGGCTGTGCTCCAGACCCTACTTTGCCATTAGCACTTGTGCCTAACTGTGTGTGTGTGTGTGTGTGTCTGCAAGGCGCTGGTTGACAAACCCTGTCAATACCATTGTGGTTCAGAAACAAAAGAACCTTCAGATAATGGCATCTCCCAATCTGTCACTCACTGATGCGTAGCAAAGCCATAAACGTCAACCAGATGGCAGGTCACTGTGATATTATGCCCCTCCTCACAGCTGGAGGAGGTGGGGTCCCAGCATGAGGAGTTGGAGCCCAGACTGAAGCAGGGAAAGGCAAACCAAAGAAGTCTGTAGCATCATCCCCTCACTTTGCCCTCACCATGCTCAGCGACTGTGCATCAGAGGCTGTGGAGGGGTGTGAAGTGCTCCCGAGAGCGTGTGGGTTCGCTACTGCTGTGCTCTATGATTAAACAGTAGTATGTGCTGACAGCTGGAATAGAAGAGCATGATGTACTGGGGCACAGTGGTGCGAGAAGCTGCCTCTCACTGGTGTTGGGGAAATGACGTATTTTGGTGTCTTAAGCCCTTGAGGCAAAGATGATTCCATAACGTGTCTCCAATCGAATGAAATGAAAGTACTTAGAAGGCTTTTCGTAACAGTGACATACTAAATGTTGACTGAAGCAGGAAATAGTCACCTCTCTAAGCTCCACGAAGCATAGCCTGAATAGGTTCAAATGCAGTACAGTGACAGGTTGCATCTTTTATGGATCTGTCATCTCCTGAATAAATACCACGCCCTTTTCTGCAGCTCGTTTTGTTCTGTGAGCGACAAGACACAAAACTGCATTGTTCTCTCCTGACTCATGCTAATTCTTTACTGGACAAACTGAAATCTCTGTTTTACTTTTACATAAGCAGCACAGAGAATCCTTTTTACTCAGAGCTGTCAAAACTCATTGTATAACATAAAGGGAATCTCCAACTTAAAAAATTACAACATATCGTCACCAAATTACATCAGTTGTATTAATCGTCACACACTGACCTCATAAGAGTAAATGATAATGAACCATTTCAATAGAATAGAAAAGTTGTCTGTGTGGTAAACCCACAATGAAGCAACATGACCAGAAATATACAGCTGTGCAGCACGTACAAAGGTCAGTTTAGGATTATGGTTGTAGACTTTCCCCTGTTTAGTTTGTCTTCGAACCCCTACAGCACGTCGTCTCATCTGCCATCAGCTGTTCTTAAGGTGTCTCGTCTGCAAGGGCGTTTGACAGATGTTCAAATAAACACAATCTGGTTTTGCATTTGTACTTGTCATCACTTAATCCTTCTGCAACTGCCATCTTGGAGAGTACAACACACCGTGCATTGCTAACTGAGGTGAACATCATATCCATAGACACTGGTCCATAGTGCATTAGACACAAAGTACTGACGGCCTGAGAACTGAACATACATACATACTGAACTAATCAGTGTATCTGAATTGCACTGTGGGGCAGGACTAGCTAATTAGTAAAGAGTGTTAACTAATGTTACCTTTCTAAGTTAATGAAGCATTTGGAAACTTGTATCCTTTAGAGTTCCTGTAATCTGAGGTTTACGATGAGGCCCAAAATCTAGAGTGAATCATTTTAAGTGAAGTACCCAGATGTGCACTGGCAGGTACAAGTTACCTGTAGCAGTGCTCTCTGTTTGGCTATTAATGAAGATATTATTTCATGTATTTTATAGTTTGTTAATGATGGGAAAGCAAACATGTGACTTTTACCATGATAATCGAAAACTGTTTAGTTTAGATACAGGATCACTGCTGCTGTTTCCAGTCCTACTTCTCTGTATCTATTAATAGATTATTTTCTAGGCTCTACATTTTGTACCTTTTCCAGTCTACAACTATGATAGACACATACTTTACCAATAGAAACAAATTTTAATACCCGTTAGCTTGAGTACGAGTAATGAGTAATGATAATGAGAAACACTCCTCCATTACTGTGCATGTGAATTTTATTGTGACAGTGCTGCACTGCTCTGACATCTAGTCAGTGGCTGAAGGCTAAGCTTAAATTGATGAATTCATAGATTAAATCCTGATCATATTTAGACTGAAAGTGAAAACGTTAACAGGGTGAAATACCAGCCTTCACATTCTTAGAATACTGTGCAGTGATCCAACCACATTCATAATGTAGCCTGTAGGTCCAGGTCTAATCAAAACAGGAGAGGTAATGAGACTTGCGAATATATATGAATACATGTCCAATACTCGTTTGCAGGTGAATTTTGGAAGAGTTGTATTTAATTTTCTGCCTTCTCTTTGTTCGCTCTACTTAAGTGTTCAAGTGTGCTGTTTGGACAGTGTTGCAGAAACCTCTCCTACCACCAGATCACCTGTCAGAGCATGTTCGGTCACTTCCCAGCATCTTTGTGTTTGCACAGGTTGATCAAGCAGACAGGCAGGTTTGGTTTCATCACGTAATCTGATTTACCTGCTGAAAGATTTGATGCGACTCATCTTAACTGCCGGCTTACTAATGATGTGTCCATTTCAGGCTTGTATTTACCTTTTCAGTGCAGTATCATTAACAACCACAGTCAGGCCAACTGAGCCGTGACAGATGGAATTTTGTTTGACTCTTGCCTCCCGGTAGCTTGGTTCAGTAGTTTTTAGGTTCTCCCTACATTAAGATGCAACTGTAGACAAAGTAATTTTTTCTGTGGTATTTCACTTGATAATTACTTCCCTGGAAAAACCCCAGAAGACACACTCTTTTATAGACAATATGTTTAATTGAGCAAATTAGAAAGAGCCCATATAGCACGGCAGCTGTGTACACACACAGTGGAATCTGCAAGGGAAGCCCTCAGAGCACCAGTAAAGGGACGCAGTGAGAATTGTGAGTATGAAAAAACCTGATTGAGTCAGAAGGCCTTCGTGCCAAAGCGGTGGCTTTTTCAACACAGATGCACATAGTTAGCGTGTGTGTGAAAACCTCAAGAGTCCCTCACTGATCAACACGGCTGCATCGATTCTCCAGCTGCTGGCACATTGCTGATGCACTGGGTTTGCGCGGCTGATATGGTTGGTGGCCTCAGCTGTTCAAAATGTTGGGAATTAGTTGCTCACAGGAATTTTGGAAAGAAATCTCACTTCATTCAGACCATGTTCTCGCAAGGATGGCACAGCGCTCAAAACACCAAGAATTACTGAAGTAGCTGAGATTTAAATTAGGTGGTGTGATAATCAGACCGATGATAAGGTTTGGCTGGTGCTGGCACTGGCTGTGTCTCAAAACCATTTGGTAGCAACAATCCACAGAACGTTTACTAAAATCACATGAACATAAATCCGCTGACTGAACTGTGAACTGTCACAACTGACATAAAACATCAGATTTATGTTGTTGTCTTCAGGGCTTTAACAGTTACATGCAGGTTCACATTGGGTTTATATTGTAGATCTGACTTGTTCAGTGAGCACCAGCGTCATGTGAATACCTAAAAACGGAAAACCAGGAGGGGTAAGGGAAAACTGTGTGACAGACTCGAAGGAAATTTAAGAATTTGATTTTCAGTGATAGGAGCCAGAGAAAAGCAGCAAATCCTCATATTTGAGAGGCTGGCTGTGAGAAGTGACTTAAAACAATCTACTATGGGATTTAATGGGTGACACAAAGGGTTAACAGGGCTCCTACTGTAAATGGCTTCAGCACAGGCTTTGATTTTCAGCTCAGAATTCAGTTGCACCACTGAACCACAACATGAGACATTTGTATTGGTGGGATTGGACCATGTCCTGCTTGAATTATATGGCAACAGTAATGGTTTCACTTCATTTTACACACCTACTTAGAGAACTGGAGTTCCATCCAGTTAACTTCTATTTCACCTACTCCCGCACATTCTCCCTGTTTTCACTCACTCATTCATTCAGAGCAGGGATCTCTGTGAATAGAGGGTTTGCAGTGGATTTGCTAGATGTGTGTTCCTGAAAAGGAGAGCACTACCAAGTCCTCAGCATCAGTGAACTGCAGGAAAAAGCCCAAGCAGCCAATCACAGTTCTCCCAGCCCCCATGTGGAATCTGTCGCCTCCATAGCTGTGACATGTGTAGTTACATTTATGAGGAGGCTCCCTAGCTACGCCGTTACCCCTTAATGAACAAATACTGTACAAGTGAAGCTTTTCTATGAAGTAGTCGTAAATGTTCACATCAGAAACTGATAGAAAAATCTCCTTGAGTTGTCTTGACAACTGAGAACATAACAAACATAAAAACCCATAACAACCGTGGTGATTGAAATAACTTATCCTGGCTGTTTTTACTTCTCAGGTCTGGTAGAGATCTGCTTGATGCATCCCCTCGATGTGGTGAAGACGAGGTAAGCTGCACGTTCAAACTCCTACATTTGCTCATCTTTTGTGTAAGTTTGCCTAAGGTATAATACTATTACTTACAAGAAAGCCATTTCAGTTCACATCTGCTATGAATCCTCTTGGTGGGTATTTGGGCCTGTGTAGTGAAGTTCCGCGCATACCACGTCTTTTTTCCCAGCTCGGCGAGCCTGGCCAGCACTGCTCTCATTCTGCACACAAGCGGGCACTGATGCCAAGAGCCTCAGACATTTTGTGGAAAATGAAATGCATCATTTACCCATTCATTCTCCGCACAATGGTAATGTTTGATGTTTTATGTTTTCAAATGATTCAGATTTTTTACCTTATTACTTAGTTTAAGAAGAAAACATCAACATTTTTTTCCTCTTTTTTTTTTTATTTGGTAAGGCCTGTGGTTCCTGAGAAAGATGGGACCTTGCAGAATATATCCAATGCCACTAAATGCGCTGTTTAATGGCTTGTTTTCCGTTAGCGTCTCCTGTTTGTGTGTTATGCAAGAGCGGTAGCAGTCTCGAGCTGTAGAGTGATCAAGAGCCTTACACCACAGTGTCTCAGCCAGCCATAAACAGGTCGTGGGCTACTACTAAAGCTTTATAGTCTTTCACAGGCCCAGCCAAGACCTCTGGCTTCGTTCTGAGCCCCCCTGCCCCATTCACTACTTGTCAGTAAATTGTACTGCTTTTTCTGTCATTTACGGCAGCAGTTTCTTGGTAAATAAATTGCCCGGTGTGCCTTTTAAAAAAGTGAGATGGTTGCACTTTGAAGGCAAGTACCAGCACCAGAACACAGAGAAGGAAGCACAGGGATAAAAGCCAAGGGTGAGCAGTGTTGTATTAGTCGATATTTGATACTTTGAAGGCACACGGTGTGATTTATGGTCACGTGTGGAAGCAATGGGGGTTTATTACAGGTAAGTCTTGAGCTGTGCCTGTCCGTCCTCACGCAGGGTCAGGGTTAAAAGTGCACTCACTATTTTCTTTGTAATGCTTTTCCTAAAAAAGTGGTAAAAGCTGCTCTAAAACTGGACAGGTTTATCTGAGTGTTTTCTGTTTGCATTGCCATGTGTTTATGTTGATGAACGTTCTGTTGCTGAGAATGGACCTGTGTAAATTAGTTCATGTTGGTCTTGGCTGAGGCTCTACGCTGGGTGTCTATTTTTCTTTTTTAACAAAATGCAAGAAACAGAAAAGTCTTCTCTTTCTTTTCATTGACATTTAGATAATGTCCCGAGTGTTTAAACAACAGAAGATTTGTATTTACCCTGAATGACACACACACACACACACACAGCAATATGCAGTACATGTATAGCTGTGCATGCATACTGTACATGCATGTTCACACACTTAATATCTACACATGAATTCATAAACCAAGCATACATACCAGCTAATTGGGACACTGAGGGAGCTGAAATCTATTAGCAGAAACCTTGGAGCCGAGAGTCAGACACAGACACACCTCCACCGGGTCTAACTCCCTCTTTTCTCTCTCTCGCATGGCTCTTATTAGGCACTGGCTCCTGCTTTAATGTCCACCGGTCCAAATTGAACAGCAACTGGAGTAAATTTACTTTTTTCCACCACAGTCAGAATCAAAGGGAATTTTTTTCTGTCTCTCTCCCTTTTCCTTTTTTCTTTTTTTTTTTTGTGTACCTGCCTAGGAGTTGATGTTTACCTATTTTCCGAATGGGGGTTTATTTTTCTCCGCTTTCTCTGAGGCGGGGAAGGAGGCGGTGGTGACAGTTTTAGGATTAGCTGCAGCCGTTGGTGTAACGACACTCCACCCGCAGCCAAATAATGTTATGAATCAAAAAAAATGTCAGGACCATTTGGCAGCTTTTTACTTTAAACAAATACTGATTCATCTTCTAAGCCATTGCTTTGGCAGATAAATGAATAGCTGTGCTCCAGAGACGTTAAAAACGTGGTCTCTCATAACTTTCAGCATGATTGATGGCACAAAATTTGGACTACTTATTAGATATTTTTAATCGGTAGAAAAGCAAGTCCATAATGATAAAACTATTACCTCAGAACATCAGTTAAAAACACTGATGGCCAAAATTGCTTTTATAATAGTGAAAATATTTAACTTGACCACAGTGGACGTTGTTATACATATGGGACCTAAAAGTGAAAGTCTTGAGAAAGTCAGATGATTCACAATGTGTCTTTTCGCCTTTGTTGTTTCGCTTTTACTCCCTGTAGCGAGCTCACTGACCAGTCAAGCCATGACCCCTGTTACTCACCTTTGCTAACAAGTACATCTATCTTAGATCTGAGGGACTCCTGCAGAGCCCACCTTCCATCACACTGACTTACAACCTCTTTCATCGCTCTGAAAGAGTTGAACGTGTATATTGGCAATTTTGAGAGAAGCGTGTAGATGCATTGCATGTTTTTGTGTAACAAGCTGATAGAGGTTCAATGTCTTAATAATACAGAGCAAAATTTTAGTAATGCGATTGGTTGTAGTTTGAATTGAACCTTTCACCCAAATGTAAAAAGTATTTTCATTTTCGGTTCATCTGTAGATAATTTTTTTAATCATCAATTTGTTGCTGGGTCTTTAAAACTTGAGCAAATAGTGAATTGATTAATATATCAACAGATTTATTGTTTTTTTTGGTCCATTGACTATTCTATAGTTGTTTTAGCACTAACAGGCACTTGTCTACCCCCTGGAACATGGAAACATTATCACATACGGTGTGTCCTATTTAAAGGGAAGTTTCTTTGAGAATGCACACACAGCAGGGTGCAGACCAGCGTGAGCCTCAGTACAAGTCATCAGGGGGATTAATGCAAAATAGCCTAAATCGTTAGGGAATGTTGGAGAAGAGTTAGGACATTTATTGGTTTTTATGAGCTATTTCAAGATTAGGATAACCTTTTATTCCACACACAACTTCACATCTGCAGCTGTGACAGTTCTGTTTCTCGTTCTTTGGTGCTTTTAATACATCCAATGCAAAGATTAAAGTGAACCCAGAAACATCAAGCTCATTGTGAGTCACTCTGGATAATGATCAGCCCAAAATGTAAATGTAGCATACTTCACACAAAGTAAACAGTTAATTGCCCCTGACCCTGACCCCCCCTCCCCACCATGGGTAGGAGCAGGAATGTCGGGGTGAAGATGTAGGGTGCAGCGAGGGGAGGGAGGGCAGTCGTCAGTTTAGCAGAGAGAGACAGTGGGACCGAAGTTACAGCTTTTCATTAACCTGGAAACCACCTAGTTACATGGTTCATGGGCTGGTCTCAGCTCACTTGGAGGTAACAAAGGGTGTCGGGCGGCACTTTCCGCAGGGGGCTGTGCGCTTGGGGCACCCCATCTGACTCTGATCAGGTTCTCCCTCTCATTAGAGAGTTGCACTGAGCCCGCATTTCCCTTCATGTTGAGATCCTGTTACACGGTGCTCCACCCTTATACACATGCATGCGCAAACATACTCGTGCTCATCTGAAAGAAACTTCCCGTCACCCCCTTTACCTTCCGCCCAGAGAGTGAAACCACGCCTTCCTCATGTCTGCGTCTGCCTGAGCAACCTCTCCTGTCATTGTGAACTTCCTGCCATTTCCACAGTGCACACATGATCTGATGTGTTTGCAAGCCCCAAAGATGTTTTCTATGCAATAATTCTTGACTGAGCCACTCCTCCTCTGCTTCTGTTCTCCCCCTACACCCACACTTTCTCCCTCACTCTTCCTCTTTCATGCTCTCCCATCCTGATTTTGCTTCTTTTTCCCCTGCTTGTCCTCTTTTTTTTTTTTGTCTCTCCCTCAGATAACCACTCTTCATCCAGCTTTTCGACTCCTCCTGCTGAACATTAACTCTTTCTGCCGTTTTTACATTGTGTCTTATGTGGTTTTAGTTTTTCAGCAACCATCATACTTAGCCTGTTGTTGATTCAGCCACAACTTTTTGTTAATATAAACCTTATTATATAACAACGTCATCAGCATCATGTGGAATGCATTGTTTAAACTTCTATCATTACTTCTGAATTTGTAGTTTGCGGAGCGATTATGTAATGTTTTGTTTTAAATCCCAGTTGTACATGTGTTTTAGAAGGCTTGTATTGAATTATGCAATTCTGTAAATTGTGTTGTATGACATGCCTGTCAGAGTCATTGCAAACCACTAAGCCTGCCAGTAGCCTGTTTCAAGCCTGATTAGAAAAACCTGGGACTGGCCCTTGCTCGCGGCAGTATCCATGGCAACACTACTTCCATTTGGTCACAGCATGCATGAAAGTGTGTCCCACTTGGAGGGCTTGAAAGTGATCTTTGATGAGAGCTTTGACAGATGACATCCAGTCTCTTTGGGGAAGGTGTGACAGCGCTGCCCAAAGGCTTCACTCTACCTCTCTCCCGCCTCCACCTCTGTTTGCCCCCAACTGCTTGGTGAACCCCACTGCACTTATGGAGGAATCCCTGACACAACCCTCAAACAGCAGGGCACAAAGCAGCAGCAGCCTGATAGCTGATCTTTCCTTGTAAAGGAGAAGGCAGGTCAGCGGTTGTCAAGCCAGTTCTTAATCCCCCTGGCGTTGTGAGACTGCAGGGCAAAACTTTACTCACTGTGTAAACTCAAACACATGCCGCATCCAAAGAGGATAACCGAAGCTCAGTCTGTGCATCGCATCAGTGCACAAACATGATCAAATTATGAGTCCCTTACAAAGGTTCAACAGCAAGTCTTTTCATGAGCAGGGCAGAACAGCATATTTGGCAGGATTAAGTATGATGATGTTGCACCACAGTCATACTCTCTTGGGTGATGTCTTAATGTTCTGTATGCAAATTATGTCTCATCTTAATGAATTGTCTATCCAGATTTAAAATTCAGAATAATGTGGTCCTGTTCAAGATGGCTCAGCGTCTGTTAGAATCACTTAATGATTCTACACCTTGTGATGCCAACACAGGGAGCAGTGTGGCCTCCACGTGGCAGGACAGTTACTAAGGGTGTGACAGTTTGGGCTGGTGGATGGGCCAGTACGTCCAGCATTCATGTTGATTTTGCATCACATACCTGCAATAAGGTTTGCTTTTGACTGTAACCATTGTCTTTACCTAACATTAGCCAGGTGTTTCTGTGTCTAACCAACACTTTAACCAAATTTGCCATAACGCAAAACTAACCACCCTGTAATTGCCATTAATAGATTGCTAAACAGTGAGGATTTTAAAACCACTGATGTTGGATGTTAACAAAAAAGAAAAAATAAGTAATCACTGCATGAAATATGAGCTCCTTCCTTCTTTTCTTTCTTTGGGGTGGGTTGGTGTAGTATATGTGAGTTTTTTGCTGTCTCGTTCTATATAACTACACACAACACAAAATAAAATAAATTTCAAAATCAAAAGGAGAAAAGGAAACATAAAATTAGAGGGGGAAAAAAACCCCACGCCTGAAAAAGAGGTATTAAAAAAAACAAAACAAAACAATCGGACATCTTCCTGCACTACCCCTTTCATCCGTCCAATATATATTTAATAAAATAAATTAAATGTTTTTCCATATGCTCTTGAAAAGCTCATAGAAAATTATGCCACACTCAGACTGATGTGACATGACACCTTGGTCATTCTCATTTTTGGCATGATGTGAAATTTTTGGACCTGAAAAAGGGGCATCCTGGTGGTCTCAGCATATGATGCATACCATGTAACTGCAACATTTCAGTTCTTTTCACCCTGAACTGACAACTATCTAATAAAGGCAAAATGCAGAGAAATAAACTTGCTCATTACTTTTAACGTTGTAACAGATGTTGCAGTCACTCACAGATGTTGGAAATGTAACTAGCAGTCACAAATGGGTTACAATATCAGAGATATGGGCTATAGATAGAGGTACAAATAAAGAGCAGATGTGCATGTCAGTGTGTATGTCGTACTGGAGCACCTGTAATCATTATCAGTGAAGGGGTTCACATTCCAGTACACTAATTACAGAGTTGAGGCATTGTGTGCTTTGATTTCACTAGACCCTGACTGTGCTGCAACCACAGTGCTGCCCCCCTGCTGCCCCATCTTTTTCTTTCTGACTCTCAAAACTCACACATGCATGTCTGTACATCCTTTATCCCACCTTCATCACCCCTTTTCCGACCTCTTGCAAGCAGTTTTTCTTTTTCTTTGAGGTGCTTGGAAAGACACTTTCAAGCCAAAATTGTTGTCACCTTGGCACTAACAGTGGAGGACTGAGCAGCGGTGGATGCAGGAGTTGCATGGCAGTTCCCAGTGTCTCAACTTTGTGCTCATTAAAAACTCATTAAGCATGTGTGCTTGCTTTTTCACCTAATGCGTTGATGATGCAGTTTTGATCACCCGAGTGTGTTGTACAGATTTACAGAAACTTGCAGGCTCAGCGTGGTCCCTACGCCAAACTGTGTGCATTGTGTGCACATGCACCATAACAATTCATTTGTACATACTGTACTCACAGCAGTCTTATCCTTATAGCAGTTGCCTTTGCTCACCGCTGTGAGCAACTCTATAACAAGCACACAAGAAGGCCGCTCTTGGAGTTGATGAATGCAGGAAAAGCCGAATGTCTTTTAACATGTCTTTGTTAAAAGGTTCACAGTAGCCGCATGAGGCCATTGCACAGTATGTGTGTTGTTTTCTTCTGCCTGCTTCCTCATTCTTCTCGCCTTAAAAAATACATTGAAGAAGGTGGAGGAGAAGGTGATTGGCTCAGAACAAACTAACCAATCATCAACAAGGACCCACACAGAGTCATGACTGCAGACCTTAATATTTCAAATTTTAACAGGCACGTGGTGGGTATGTATGTAGTGGCAGAGGTTTGCTCGTTCACCAGCACAGAACCCTAAGACCAGAGCAAGAACTCTGCAGCAGGCCTAACACAGAGGTCCATTGCTTATGCATTTCAAGCTTGTTCAAAAACCTTGGGGTGGTTGCTACTTTCAAAGGTCTGCATCACTGACTGGATCCATAATACTTTGTGTCACTCATTGGAGTGTGCTGCACTTAAAAATAACTGGTACAGGATTTGGTTGGCATCCAGTTAAAGTGGGTATGGTCTGAACTGGCCTTAAGTCTTTATCCTTAGATCTTACTGAGTGATACTGGTTGAGGACTTAGTAGTAACATTTGTCTAAGAAAGATTTAAATGTCAGATAAATGATGAAAGGAAAATAAATGCAGTGAAGATGGAGATAAAGATAACAGTAGCTTAGATACCTCTTTAGCCATGTATGCTTGTGCAGTGGATTCTTTACATCCAACTGATCAGACTTCTTTTACATGTAAATATTCATATGGTTCCAGTCTAAATAGGTATTACTACACACTTAAAATCCATCTACTTACACATGTTCACATAAAATTAGCAACAATAAAGGCCCCTATAAAAATCTCATTTCTTTTTGGGGTGCCTACAACAGAGTGTCTTGGGCTCATGAGAAATAGCTGAGACAAGACAGTTCAATGTAGGAATTGTGACTCTCAGGTTTCCCCCTGGAAGCATGCAGGGCAGTTGTCTTCTGTCTGGAGCACACTGTGTTATAGCTCGTAGTTACCTGCTGTCAGAGGAGTCTCCAAAATCCTGCAGCATTTCCTCACATCAAAGTGGCTGTTACTGTTGCATGCTTGGACCAGTCTATCACCAGGTAATCCTAACCTAGCTTGCATGGACTGCCATCGCCTTTCATGGCTTGTGTTTTTCTCTATTTCATTCAGCCATGGACTTGCATGTTTCTCCTATATTCAAACTGTGAATCAATCTAGTTTCTTCCTGTCAAAGAAAAGCTCTTGAGGAGTCCTTGCAGGTTCCAAAGAATTATTCTTTATAATATTCATGTGGACTACTTGGAGAACCGCTGCAAATGATTTTTTTAACTGTTTTATCATGCTATAATTAAAACTACTGCTCTAGCATTAGCACCATAATTTCATTTAACAGCATTTGGCAGAGGTTAAGAGACCCCAGTTTAAACACCCAAGAAATCCTTTCTGTTATGCAACCACTTACTGGAAATGTCAGTGAGACTGCTCACTTTTTCCACCTATCTGCTCCACTTCAGCATTAGTGGCTTTCTAAATTTGCTGCAGTCCACTCTAACATATAGAGTGATCTATCAGTCAACCAGAAGTTTGTAATGCTCAAAACATCTGAGTCTCAGTCTTGGCCTAGGCTGTCCTCGTGCTGTTTTATGCAGCTCTTTTCCTGCTCTTCCACGGTAACACAGCCTGATCTTGGGTCACAGAGGTCACGGTATATGAGCAGACATCTGGACCGGCAAACTGGTCTAACATCACCATAGGGAATCAGAGGAGTCAGTTTTATCGGCGTGAGAAAGAATTCAGAATGACAGAAAGATGTCGTAGCCTTTTTAACATACAGTGAAACTTTTTCTCCCTTATCCACACCAAATCTTGCTCCCTGACTTGGGCTATCCTAAGTCTAGTAGGTTTTTGGTGTTGGTGAAACCCATTCTGGCCAGGTCCAGATCAAGCTCTGGGAGCCTGCCGTGTCACGAGCGCCAAAGGTTTATCACTTCCCCTCTGCTTGCATCTTGCATCTTCTTCTCCTCAACTTTATTTTCCTATTCCACTCTCCAAAGGTCTGTCTTTATTGCCCTCTTCCTGCCACGCTCAAACACTTTATTTGGCAGACACTTTTGTTCAAAACGACTTACAATAAGTGGAAACCACGTGTAAGCAAGAGCCAGTTTGAGTCTCAAATAAATAAAGGCATGTTCAGTGCTACAGTACTAGTGCTTAGGCAATATGGGTCATACTCCTTTTATTATTCTACTTTTATTCATCAAACACACTTTTTACTCAGTGAGAATCAGTCAGCACTGTTGTCAACAACAGTAGGTTGTCAAAACAAGGACCTACTGGATCGAAAAGGGACCCTTTTATTTTTGGTTACACTCTTTGACCCTGAAGCACAATTGGGTGGCTAAGGTCACGATTGACCGCATTTGCCATGTTGGACCATTTAGGTCGGAAAAGAGCTCTTAACCTCATGTACCAATGCAATGGACTCTTACCATTTTTATGATCCTGCTCATTAAAATTAACTGTCTAGCTGTAAAAAATAGATTTCCCCTTTATTTTGCCCTCTGGATTGTCTTATTCACTTCAGATCTAACAAGAGAAATTGCTCAACTTTCATCCTTCCCCCCTGGTGATTCAGTTCTTCTCCTTCTTCAATCATATTTTGTCTCACTCCTTTTTGTTGAAGCACTTGGCATTCCAAGAGGGAAGGCATGAGCAGATCAAGGCTCTCACTGTAGCAACCAATCCAAATACACGGCAACACACATAAATCATAATGTTCATACTTGGAGAAAATTGCACAATTTGAAATATTGTACTATACTATACACTTTCGGTCAAAAGTTTTAGAACACCCACATTTTTCCAGGTTTTTTATTGAAATTTCAGCAGCTCCTTAAATGGTAGAAAGTATGAATTTTCCTAGAAAATTTCCCAATTCTGGGATTAAGAAATTGGTTAATTTACAGCGTTCCTGCATCAATGGAAGTAAATGAAGCCTTGAAAGTTGCAAACAATTCCTACAGGTTCCCCAACTTTAGTTGATGGCTTCCAAACCCTCTGTCTGTAAAAAGACAGTGTTGGAACAGACTGTTACTGCAATACTGTACTGCAGCAAGTACTGTTGTATATTGATATCAGAATGCTGAGGAAAAAGACAAATAACAAAGGAAGATTGGTTGAACAGGGGTTTATCCTACATCAAGATAATGACCCAAAGGATTGGAAGAAAAGAACCAGACAGCGGCTTCAGCACAGTGTCCAGATTTTAACCACATGGAGCTGGATTGGGAACTGGATAGAAAGCAAAGAAACCTGCAAGGGCAACACATTTGTGGGAACTCATTACAATGTTTTATTTCAATTATAGAAAGAACATCACAAGTATGTTCAGCTGCTGAATGAGTAAAAATGTAGTTAAAATTTAGTATTTAAGATTCTTTGATTCCTTTTTATAATCTTTCTTATTTATTTGGTCTGTGCTTTAGTTTCAGAGTAGACTGAGATGTTACATTAATAACTAGTAAATAGTAATTGTCATTAATAACTGTAAAAACTTTTGACCAGTCGCGTTTACCTACAGGTAAACTACCTTTTGTAGATTAGGTCATTACTTCTCTATATAGGGTGTTAATTTATATGTCAGTCTGTCTGAACAGCTATAAATATGATTTCATATCAGCCCCTATTAGACCCTAAATTTTAAACTAAGGGAGTCATCAAAATTGCCACGCTTTAAGTGCCACTGAGGGAATACCCCTCATTTAATAGGGCATATTTTTAAGAGATCTCCTAAAAAGCTTGGTCTACCCCTTTTAAAAGTAAGCCCATCAAGCCTCTGCCTTTTGATCAACCTAATAACCTCCCCTACCCCTTCCCATAGGCATTTTTTTAACACCATCATTAATGAGCCTCACCTCAACATCTCGTCTCTCTGGGGTGACAGCCCGTCTTGTTGGTCCCCAGTTCGAGCCCATTACCACCGGGGTCTGGGAGCGGACACGGCCTTGCAAGGCCCTCAAACACTGTGCTTCTGTCCATAAAAATACAAAGAATGGGGCTCGAGCCAGTTACTCCACCCTCATTTACCTTTTTCACTTCTCTGTGGACGCCTAGAATTTGTGCTTTTATAGGCAGTGGAGGTCAGGTGGACGAGTTCTTCAGGATTATTTACCCCAGAGTGCTTGTCTTGCTCACAGAAGCACCAACCTGCCCTCGCCTTCACCCTCACCTGGGCAGCTCAGGGCCTGTAAAGCACCAACACAGGGAAAGTGGGATGTGGGTAAGAGGAGAAAAGAGGGGGGCTCTTGATGAACTCACAGATCTCATCACCTCTGAGTGTACTCTGTCTCCACTAGTTTTGGCTGACGATTGAAAGAAATGCTCCAAGTGGTATGTTTTAAAGAAGCCCCAGGGTTTTCCTTGGGTCTTCTGTCTGCTGAGTTTACGATCCGCATGGTTGACTCCAAGGCCAAGTGAATCTGCCAGAGCCAAGAAGGCTATCTGTTGCTCTTCTTTAGCCAACCAGTATATCTCCTTATTCACTGAGGTCTTATGAAGAGAAACGAGAACTTTTTGTCTGTATAAATTCTCTAACACAGGACATTTAACCAGGACTGCTTTGAGTCTTATTTTCCACTGTTGGTTGCTGTGAAAAGCAACATTAGCAGCTTCCTAGCCAGGGGCCTGACGGTTCCCCTGCCGCCACAAGTTCTTCTGGTCCTCCCCATTATCTCCCACTCCCTGGGCCATTCTGTTTGGTCCTTGGCTTTTATGGCAGGGTAGGAGAGGGCCATGAGGAAATGAGGTGACCCTGAGGTCACAAGTGGAGTCAGGGGGCTGGAACCGGACCACAGCCCTAGCAACCCCACTCTCTCAGGGCTGGTTCGGGTCGGGGCAGACAAAGCAAAGGAGAAAGGAGGAGACTTGGGACAGGGTCTCTACCATCCTTGACCTCAGCATCATATGCCTTTAATTAAGCCAGATTTGAATTTGTTTACAAGTCCCAGTAGTCTTAAATCTTCCGGCTCTTTGCCCCCCTCCTCTGTACCCTTCATTCCACCACCCCCTCATACCTGGAGTCCTTCTTTTCTTCTTCTCTTTAATATGGTGTCAGACATCTATTTATTATGCTGTTTTAACTAGTTTTCAGGAACGGGTTACAAGCTATTTGGGAATCCACCAAATAGGATTTGAGGGACACCCCTCTAAGATGTTAATCTGTTAGCGATATGAAAGGCCGCTCACCCCACTAAACCCCCCTCCCCTGGAACTGGGGGGCTCTTTATGGCCCCATCAGGCACCCGCATGGACGACTTACTGCTGACCTTGTGACCTTGCAGTTGAAGCCATATGAGGAGGGAATCTTTCTCTTGTCCTGTTACCTCCTACTCTCTTCACCTCCGTCTCCATTTTCTACGCAGATCCCTGATGTTCTCTTTGTTTGTAAAAAAAATATTTTTACATTTTTCAAGTTGTCTTGTTTCATCAGTGCTTTTAATTTGTTGTTTCATTCGTCACTCAATTTAATAATCAAGTGTATAATCACTGTGTATCTTACCAGGTCATTTAGTTTGATATGTTTTTTGGAGTTGGGATCCATGTTTAAGCCATATGGCAGTGTATAATTAGATCTCTTCTTATCCCCTCAGTGTACCAATACCTGAAACTCTTCATGTCTAACAGGCACCATTTATATCCATTCTTTCACCCCCAACAAGTCTTTCATGTAAAAGATTTACACACAGCTCACCAGCCTTTATTAGGGAGGTACCAGTGTGTTTGCTATATAACAAAAAGTCCTTCGACTGGCTCCATCATATTAAAAATTTACACGTAACTGAAGAGCTGTTACAATTGGCTTACTAGCATGTTAGCAGCTGAAAAGCTTGCTGCAAAAGACCTGGTCCTGGGGAGTTGGATGGCTAATTGGATCGGTTGGGTTAAATAAATGTTTGAGTTCTCCCCTGCGCTGGGGGAGACCTGGTGGAAGGAGCCTCTCGTTTTAGCAGAGGATAAAAAAGGCAGATGAAAGGGAGACGGTGGGAAATTAAGGAGAGAAATGAGCTCAATTATGATAAACATCAGATTTGTTCTGCGTGCATTTTACTCACAGGCATCACGATGTAATTTACACAGACAGTGAGCACAATGATGATCAAATAATGAAAGAGTTGAGGTACCTGTGATAAAGGCCTAATACAGAAACTAGATTGAAAATGGCACTGATGTTTTTAATATTTATAGTGATAGAAGCTTTAATGAGAACTTTGTTGTTGCAGATTCCAGATCCAGAGGGGAACCAGTGACCCCACCAGCTACAAGAGCCTGGGTGATTGCTTCCGGACCATCTTCCGCAATGAGGGGTAGGTTGTTGCCAACTACTGCACAAACAAGTTAGACATGCAGTTTTTTCAGACATCTGTCTTCCTGTTTCCTGTGTGCAGGGAAGGAATAGTTTCTCTGTCCTTACTCAGTTGGCAGAAGTTTTGATGCTAAAGTGGCATTGTAGTAATAATTAAATTAATTCCCATTTAAAATTTTATTTGTCTCCCAATGGGTTATTTGTGGCAAGTTTACAAAAACAATTCATTCACACCCATTAAAACATTTTTAAAATACAAAATATCATAATGTGAA
Source organism: Trachinotus anak (assembly GCF_046630095.1). Taxonomy (NCBI): domain Eukaryota; kingdom Metazoa; phylum Chordata; class Actinopteri; order Carangiformes; family Carangidae; genus Trachinotus; species Trachinotus anak. The sequence continues at coordinate 10,014,887 of NW_027273866.1, read as the reverse complement.
GAAGTTGAAGTATAGTGTCCAACACTATTTAAGTCTAAGTGCATCTATAAATGCACTTACACTCAAAAAGTACTACGCACTACACAGTAAATTCATCCAACTGGTATTTGCTTATTTTGTAGCTTTCATAGTATGGTATTTTATGTTTTTTTCCACCTTACACTGCGAGTATATAAGGGGAAAAAAGACTTCAGTCAACAATTTTTTGAGTGACATACCGAACATGCTGCTTTATTCAAGCGTAACTAAAAACGTATGGTGGTAAGTTGGTGCGGTGATCAGACAGCTGTCAGTGTTAGTTGCTGTCTGTCAATAGCCTACAGAAATATCCTGCAGCAAGGCACTGAATATGCTTTATCTCACAGTGGATAAGATTACAGCTGTTATTGCCTTAGAAATGACAGCGAAATGTTAAACTTTCACAACTAACTAGAGACAGTGATCCTGCCACGGACCCTCCTCCTCTGCCTGCCTTGTGACAGGTCTGTGAGACAGTGCAGGCGTAGGAGAAAGTGGCTGCCACTCGCTCTGTTTACGGCGAGTCGACAGCTTTACAACGGATATAAAGTTGATCTGCTGTGAGGTGTGAGCGAGCGCACGGTGAGAGGCCGGCTAGGGACAGTTGGAAGTCCTCTGTTGGCTGTAGTTCAACAGACACATCCATCCTGCCACAGTAGCTGTGCCCTCTTCACCCCCCCATACACCCTCACACTCAGAATTGAAATTTAATGCCTGTTTGCCTGCATGCTTTTTGGGTGTGCCCTCGATTGGAATCAGGAGTCACAGTAAAATGATTGCCAAATTACACAATAACCACACTATCAACTATGACAGCTATTTGATTATGAGCTCATGCCAAAGAACCACAGCATGTGACGGAGAGTCGCCACAGATGGAGGATTCACTTTCCTGTCGAACAATTATCACTAACAGTATATTTTTGCTAAGGCTGTAATCACTCCCCAGTAGCACGTTGAGGATTACCTCCAGGCCAAACCACTTAGTTATAATTTATACAAATAGTGTTAGGCCCCACTGTTGTAGAATTATTATTAAAAATAAACATCTCCTGTCAGCTGATGGCAGGGCCGAGCTAACACCAGGCCTCATTCTCTCTGAGGCGATGAGGGAGGAAACCTGAGCTCTCAGTTCAAGTGTGGTGATTAAACTGAAGAAAGACGTGGAAATGTTCACATGTATGATCCCATCTTTTAGTCACGCTAAAGCCTGGACTCAATAACCAGACCTATAGACTTTACTTTACTCAGTAGCAAGATACATGTTAAACATTTGTAGCTAAGAATTTTTTTTTTTTCTATAAAAAAAAATTTACATTAGGTTGTCAGTGAATCTGGAAAATCTAGCATTACCTTGTAGTGGTGGCTCTATAGGTGTGTGACAGTGTGAACTATGCTAACCAACACTTGTATATTGCCTTACAGGCCCTCTTTTTCTGTTGCATGTGTGTGCAGCAGCGTGAGCATGTGTTAAGTGTTTCCGTCTGGAGGCAAACAAAAAGACTCTATTCTCGAGCATTCTTTACCAGTGTGGTATCCAGAGACTGGGTCGGGACCCAAAGCATGGCCACGGGATTATTAAAAGGGTCCATGCATTACAGCAGAGTGCGTTGGCCTTCGTACAGTAGATCAATGAGTAATGCCTTTAACGGTTCAGGATCGGTGGGGGTGGGGGCCGACTCCAGCTGGGACCACCCATGCAAAAAGTACACATTCATGGAAGTGTGAAGAAGTGCAGATAAGTGTGTCCACCAGATAACATATGTTTTGCTATAGTGAAGCAGGCATGGTTCGTATGAAGCAGCAATCAGGTTAAAGGAATAGTTTGACATTTTGGAGCAATCTCTATTTGCTTTCATGCCCAGAGCTATGTGTTTTACATCTCAGTTTTATTCCAAATTAAACAGACAAGACATAATGTGTTAATTAGTGAGCTTCAGAGGTGCTGGTAGGTGGATGTTGTTATCTTTGAATGGAGCTAGGTTGGCTGTTTCCTGCTGTTTTCCAGTCAGGTCAGTCAGTCGGTGGTAGCTTGATACTTATCATAGAGACTTGAGAGTGGTATCAATCATCTCATCAAGTTACAGCAAAAAATCTAATAGGTTTATTTCTCAAAATGTCATGTGCCTTTCTTTTGATGCTACATTATCTCCCTAAAAACTGGAAAAGATGAGCCTGTTTGAGTTCTTCATAAAAAAAAAAGTCTCCAGGTGTGAGTCACTGCTTTCACCAGTACAAAGTTGCACTTTCCATATTTAGGTAAAGGTAAAAAAAATTACAATTCACTGTTTCATCTTATGGATTGCACCAAATTAAAAAAATGTAATAGTATATGATTATTTCGTCAAAATATGAACAGTATTTAGTTGTAAAGTAGGAAAGTCGACTATATAAATAATTATCAGTTATTGCCCCCAATACCCCATCCACCAAGTCAATAAATGAGACCAGCTTATTTTTTACCCCAAGATGTGAATGATACACCAAGTAAGTTTAGTAAGTTTAGTAAGTACAAGTTAGTTTAGATCCTATAATGCATAATGTAGAGACGCTTGTTAATTGTGCCTTTATCCAGTGAACTCTGGCCACTGGTGATTCTGCTCGATTGTCCCTCAATGACAAGGTCAAGGTTACAGGAGACACTGGGAAAGTGCAAATATTTGCAGATGAAGCATGCCGGTTGTTTACATGTTAAAAAGTTCCCCTGGCGAGCTCATATTTCTCAAGGATTTCCTCATGGCAGTGCTGTGAAAATTGTCTGCTACAGACTATAATTTAGTACTCTTTTTTAAAAAAAAAAGTATTTATTTAAATAATCTTTGACTGTATGTATTTATAGATTTCTACCACTAATAAGTCAGAATTTCTGTCTGAAGGATGTTATTGGCCAGTTTGTTTAATCAAATGTGTCTGTGTTGTTCTGTCAGAGCTACTCTCCTCACCAGATGGATGGAGGCTGTTAAAAAAGGAAAGGTTTATGAAAATGACCGACAAAACATACACACAAATGCATACAAACACACTCTCAATCCACATACACACACATTACCCCCACGACGTGCGTCAGGACGACATTTGTTTAGAAAAGCCAAAAGGGGACTTAGTGTGTACTTTACATTGGAAATCAAATTAGGATTCAAATGAATGGCACTCACTAGAGGCCATATTTGTTCTGTAACAAATTTCACTTCTCTTTCATCACCTGGTGGCTCCCCAGCTTGACCACACCCGGGAAATCTATGGCCACCATTTGCATGGACAAAGAGAGCAGAGGGAAGGGCCTTCCGTCTGACTTAAATAACTTGTTTACACAAACGATATGAGAGATTAATTTTTGGCTTCCAGCAGCAGTTGTAACCTTGCAACGCAGCTGGATTTCTGGCAAACGAGAATCCATCTTGCCAGGCTCCAAGGTATTCGTTTATGGCTGAACCACAGTGGTTCGGACCAATCAGCGTCCTATGGGGGAGGATCTACTGGCAGCCATGGAGAAGCGACTGTTAATTTTATTTGTGCCTTGTGTTTAAATTTTAAGAATCCTCTGCCGACATGCTAACTAGCTCCCAAAGCTCCTCAGACTGCGGCTTGTTTTGTTGTGTTCCTCCTCGGCGCTTTCCTATTACGTCATATGATAGACAAATGGTTCATCCAATCACCTGCCAAGCTTATTTTTCTTTTTTAAAATGCCTTTCCTTTTCCAGACAGTTTCCAACAAAGCCCCCAGATGGTTCAGTGTAACAAATCATTTGGTGCGTCAGGTTATACCACATGTGTAACTTGAGTTGTTGATGAAATTGGTCGTCTCTGTCACCCGATGACAAGTGTTTTGATAATTAGTTGTGGTTCACTGCAGTTTTTGGACAGAAGCCTCACTGCTGTGGATTCTGTGCAGGTTTAATGGTCTGTCTTTCTCAGGTTACATTCAGTGGAAATGTAGACCAGCAGAAGTGATATTTACACTTGGACCCAATCAACCAAGATCATCTCTGTTGACTTGTAGTGAATGTTTCCACAACAGAGCAGGTGCCGCTGTTCACAGGATACAGTCAGTCACGCCACATTGTCTCCTTTGTCTCCATCTGTGTGTAATATCAATATGCACTCCCTTGTACTTTGTCTCTCCAGGTCACCTGCAAGCAACTTAGTTGAAGAGTCGCTCTGTTTTGGCTGATAGTAAGCCATGCCATTGCCTCTGATGCCCTCACTATAGTGGCTCTGCTTATGTTCATAGAAAAATTATACATGTTTGCCACTTTTGCTTCTGACTTTCATTTCTTTGAATTGGTCTGGTCTTTCTCTCAGACAATTTATTCCTGGTGAAGATGTACATCTTCCAAACGAGTAATGAATGAATGTATACTTTTGTTGTCTGAACTCACTGTCAGTATAACATCTGTATGTTTCTAACATCGGTGCTTTCACATATAAAGATTTATATTACAGTTGCACAATCTGTCAGACCTACTCTATATAGTGTATAGACACAGTGTATGGTTCATATTTAGCCACTTTATGACAGTTACTTATACAAATGCACAAAGGTGGAGATAATTATGTAATTGATCATATCACTGCCTGGAACATCTGTATTAGTTGAAGAATGTGAGAAGATGATGTTGTGTTTACGGTTCCTCTTTCAAAAGTTTTCTGTTGCCAGTAACAGTTTATCAACACAACAGCTGATGACTCAATAGGATAAGGTGCTACAGGGGTGCTGTGTTTCACATCTGGCCCCTTAACCACAAATATGACTTTTTTCATAGTTTCTTGTTGACCACCAATGTTGCAGATTGGTAGGGTTTGAGAAACAAATATATAAACGTGAAGTTTATATAGAAAATATTTGATAACCGTTCAAGTGTCTGTATAATTTTCTTTGATTGGCAACTTCTCTGATGTCATCTGCCTGGTCCTGTTAGTGTAAACTGCACAAGTTCAAACCGATGAACTATTCCACCCATGTTTTCACTAAATTGAGGAATGGGGGAAATGCATGTGTATGCAATTCTGAATGTATACGAAACATGCTTTGTGCCATCAGTGCAAAACACAAAACATACTACTATCTTCTTACATGTATACATCAGAGACTGGTCATGAAATGGTGGGAATTCATGACGTTGTCTTTTGTTACATTTCCCCACTTTGCCTAAATGAGTGAAAACTGTCTTTATATAGAAAAATAAAATGTTTCCGTTTTAGGTTAATAAGTGATTTTAGGTAAATTATAAAGTAAGAAATGGATAGAATGATAATGATTCTGAGCACTTCAAAATGAAGCTCATTAAGACATTTGTTTACAATTTAGAAACATCAATAAGTGTCTTAATAGGTGCAGTAAAAGGGAATTTTGCATCAAACTGTCCATTTATTCTGTTAATATACTCCATAAAATTGATTTCTAACAAAATACAGCTTGTGTTAAATGTAAGCATACATCTCCACATACATAACTCACTGTATCATTTTATTATTTTTCCTGCCTTCAAGTATGTTGTAAATCATGGCTGGTAGTATGATTGAGCAAAGGCAAACTACCAAATTGACTAAAATTATACAGCTACCGTCTTTTAAAACATCCAGTATATCAAATGCTGAAATAAACTTTTAAATCATTTCCTCCACAAGTTCCTGTCGAGAATGTTTACCAAGGTTTGTGGTTTGAAAATATATCTTGGTAGTTATGCTGCCAAACAGCAGCAATGTTCATTACTTTCTGCTTGTATTTTGTGAGCTTGGTATTAGTCATGTCGTCTATATTCAATATTATCAGAGACTGGATTGATGCAGTAACCATATATCTTTAAGAAACTGCCATGTTAAAGGACCATATCAGGATATGAGCGAATTTTTTCTCCTTAAAAAATTTTTTTCTCATAATCTTTTGTATTTTAAAGGAGCTTTGTTTTGTCTGGGAAATAACCATGATGATGTCAATAAGGTTATTTCAGCTAGGGCTTATGACCAACAAATTTAAAACAGAAAGCCTGCATTATTAACTGAAGGTGTGCTGTTTTTAGAACATGGGCTTTTACTGGGCAGGCAGGGCCTAAAATGATTCTGCTAGTTGCATCATGGGAAATGAAGGATCCAGCTATTGAGTTTGACACATTCATGGAACTGAGATCAAAACTCCAGCAAAACTTGCAGTAAACAAGAGAACTTAATTAGACCGACGTGTTTCGGCTTGTGGCCTTCATCAGGGTCATCCACATTCTAGGAACTGAAAGTCTTGATATCTTGGCAACTGATGTATTGACCTTAACAATTATCTTGTTTAACCTGTCTCTTGTGAGTCCTCTACCATTATCAAAGTGCAGTTCTAAATTGCCAGAATGTTCTTCTCACTACAAATGATGTGTACTCAACATTTGTGGTGAGCGTTTTTAAATGCAGGCCATGCAACTGATTGTTAGACAAATGTTTTTTAATGGTTTCAGACAGCCTTTTGCTTCTATTCATTTTCATACAATATGATGAGCAGAATTTGACTCTTGCTTTTGTTGTATAATACGTAGTGGTTATCAAGTCTGCATTACGTTTTATCAATACAAAACTAAAACTACACTCAGATGCCAATTTATTAGGTCCACCTACTTAATGCAGTCTACAGTGTTCACTTTTTGTTGAAACTGTTTTAGAAAGGTGATTGAAATGTATGATCATTTTGGAGGGTGTGGTGCTCTTTGAAGTATATTGTATTATGGAGAGGTGTTTCTGTAATTTAGTCTACCCTCACTGATGAAAGGCAAAGTGGTTAGCTATAATATAAAATATAAGTTACATAATTTTGTAATAAATGGAATAAAAAAACAAAACACTGGTCGACTCTGTAAGGCACAAGTTTAAAATTTTATGCAACTAACAATTTTATTCAATTAATCTGCTTTTTATTCTCTCAATTGCCAGATTAATTACACTTAATTAATATAATACATTTATTAATATAATTAATTGTTTATAAAATGTCAAAATATGGTGGCATCCTCAGATGGCTTGTTTTGTCCAGTTCAAAGCCCAAAGATATTCAATTTACTATCACATATGACAAAGAGGAGCAGTAAATCTTCTCAACTGCAGTTAGATCTAGGCACTGTTTGGCATTTTGGATTTTTTTTCTGTGTCTATTAACTAATCAATCAATCAGCTAATATTTTCAGGTCTTGACTACATCCCATTTTATCAAAATATCAGGTGGAGCTTGACAAGTCAGCAGACAGTCGTCAGATAAGCATTTTTAACATTTTATTCTCTCTCTCAACAGCATTTTCGGCTTCTACAAGGGGATCCTACCTCCGATTCTGGCAGAGACGCCAAAGAGAGCAGTCAAGGTGAGATGACGGTTGTGCATGTTGTTTTGCGCAGCTTCTTGGTTTGTGATGCAACGCCCAGGCTCTGGTTTCACTGTGAACTGCTCCACTGCTGAAAACACCCTAACCGCAGTTGCTCTGACATGGTACACACGTTGATTAAACACATGACACCCTCTGCCATGTCTGCCATATCTGCCATATCTGCCATGTTCTCAGCCACTCCTGTTTGTTCTGTTGGCCTACCAAATATTGACGTACAAGCATTTACAACGAGCCTTCGTTTGAGCCCAGTCCTTTGTGTGTCGTGGCCTGATGCCTAGTACGGAGCTGCCATGTAATGAGATGCTGGAGACGAGGATGTGTGAACTTTGAAAATAAGCACTCACACTGAGAAGATGGGGTAATCACGCACACAGTGAACAAAGCAGGCTGATGATGAGAAATGTCTGGGGAGAAGAATTAAAGCAAATTAAAGCTCCGATTAAAACACCTCTGTTGGCATTTTGCCCTTTGCTTTGATAAACAAATCAGGTGGTGTGTCTCCATTTGAGAATGTGCGTTACACTTTTCGCTTTCCTTAGAGATTGAGATTTAGAATTTAAAGTGTGGCTTAATCTTCACGTTTGTCGAGTTGATACAATGCTCGCTGAAGTTCGTTTCCTCATGAGTGTTTTCAAGGTAGCAGCTTTTAATAGTGTGTTTGTCCTTATGTGTACGTGGGTGTGTATGTGTGCAGAGATGTTAGCTTATGAATACACTGTGACTTTCTGACAACTCCTTTATCCTGATCTTTCCTCTGCAGTTTTTCACTTTTGAGCAATACAAGAAGTTGCTGAATTTGACTCCTTTGTCTCCTGGTGTGGTAAGTCTCAGACACTGAAAAACACCTGAAAACACTCTCACCTGTAAAATAAACACACGCGCACACATACACGGGACCACAAATAATGTCACAATATCAACATTTCAGCTCTCCTGCCGTTGGCTAATAAAATAAAGACAAATGCCAAGAATAATTTTACCAGTGAAATGAATTAATGTAAATGTAAAAACAGGTTTCACTGCTGTTTCATGTACAAATAAAGGTAATACAGTAGCACATTTAGAGAATTTATTCATTCAACATTTTTGGGTTAGACACTAGTAAGACACTTTTGTTAGAGGGTATTATTGTGACAAATATAAAACTGACTTAATTAACTGCCTAAAATGGACGTCATCCCATATTTGAAAGGTTAAAAAGAAAAATTTGGTGTGTATTAGGTAAAGACGGCCTGGAATAACAATTCTGGTAGGCGTTAACTACATATGACAACATCCCTAATGACTAACACATTCAAGTGTATGGTGTAATAAAGGTAACTAATAGTCTACTTAAATGAACCTACTTAAATAACATTTGGGTTGAATTTAGCTTGTGTTGCATAGCTTTAAAAAAATGTACCATCCCTCTATAAACAAATGGAGTGAACCACACATGTGATTATGTTGAAGGGCAGCAGCTTTAATAATTTAATAAAAAGAAAAAAAAAAAAAAAACCCTAAAAGGTTCCAGTTTCACTTGGGTGTAGGAATTCGATGTGTAATGCTTGGTGTTTCAATACTCTTTCATGGTTGGGTTTGCATTTGGCACTCAGGGAGAGCAGCCGATCATCAACTGATCATCTTGGCTAATGACTTCATGTCTCTTCCTGAACCTTCACTATGTAAGCTTCCTTGCACACAACAGAGCAGCCACATAACAGAGGTTAAAAGAAGTTTGGTTGGTGCTGCTTTGTGTGAAGCCAGTGTAACTGGCAGCTCATCTGGAGCCATGTTTATTACAGAGGCTTTGTTTTGATTCGATTTTACTGGCTCAGAGTGTGAGAGAATGAATGGTGATTAGCACAAACAGAATTTGAAAGCAGAAAAAAAAGACTGTATATAATTAAGACATTCAAATGTAATCTTTTTAAAACATTACAAGCTAATACAAATAAAGTTTTACTGCAGTGCAGGCCATACTGTAAATATCAGGAGAGTGTTGTTTTGGACACTAATTCCATCACACTGGATTAGAAACGACACAGTAACCATAAGATAAAGTGCAGACTTGAAGCTGGGCAAACACTATGTGTTTTTATTAATCTTGTAGGTCATGTTAACTCACGCTGCACATTTTTGTCAGCCTTTCTGCACAGCCAGAACCTGCAGCTGTTATGCTCACATTGTACAGATCAATTGACCAATTTGTGTGCTCACACCAAACATATAAGCATATACCGTGTTATCAGCACTGTTGACAAAAATGGAGGAAGGCAGCGTTGCTTTGTACGATTCTGCTGAACATAAAGTGAGAAGAAATACAGAAAAATATGGCGCAACAACTGGAAGCAGCAGACAGTCTGATCTGTATGTTCTGCAGTGAAGTTCAGTTTTATTTCCCAGTGCAGTCTCAGTTGAGTCTACGGTTTTAGCCACAACATGTAAAATACTACTCCAGGACGGTGTAACTGCTCAGACTGCAAGACGGCCAACCAAAATCTTTGACCTGCCAGAAAACCAACTGATCATCCAGCCAGACTGATCGTTCAGGCAGTAAACTGGGCACTGTGATCCCTCTCAAACTGAACGTCGAACAACAACTGACTGAAATTTGGCCCACTTCTGAGAAATATCGAGAGTAACCAATTTAGGGTTAATCTGTACACTGTCTGCCCACTTTCTATCTGTGGTTTTTACATCTTCATTAGATAATAAAAAAATAATAATAATTATAGCCATTTTTTCATAGTACCCAGGGTACACTGTCTGCACTTTAATGTAAAGCACATTGAGTTTCCCTGTAATGAAATGTGCTTTATAAATAAAACGGCCTTGCTTCACCACAGTAAAAAATTGTGATTCCTGCCACTAATAATAAAGAAACCCCAAACACATTTAATCCTTGTATTTGAGACTAAAAACCTCATATACACTGTTTAATTCCAACTAAAGCCAAAATAATGTAATACATAACACTGTCCGAATAAACACACTCTACTGTATGTTTGCTTGGTGGTTGTTAATTCTGGAGACTGGTTAAGCCACAGGCCAAGTGTACAAGTGGTTACATCCTCGACTCTCGACTAATTTCTGTTCTATTAAGTCAGAGTTCTAAGCTCGACAGATTTGTGTTGCTGAGGTGCGGTCACCACACACCACCTATTCAGGTGGCAGCCAAGTGTCAGCTGTGATGGATGGCTACCTGTAACTAAGCGCTTGGGCCATCCGGCTCAGCGCATATCCTCGGCTTGTTTTTACAGCCATTGGTGGAGAAATGTTTACCTGTCCCATCCATCATGTTCTCTTCTCCCTCCTCTTCCGCCTTCTTCTCACTATCTTCTTCTTCCTCTTCAAGTGGCTCCAACCCCATTTGCCTCAGAGGCCCGTGTGTATCAAGTACTGTAATCACATCTGATCATTAGTGCTAGTGAATTACAGATTGGTTCCGAATGGCTCTCTCTCTCCTATTCAGCATGGCACAGCTGAATGCCTTCACTCTGATTAATGAGGACACACACAGTAATAACACAAATAAGGATTTAAAACGTGGCTGGCTGGCTGTGTAAACATTGCGAGGCATGTCTGAGAGGATGGGTCCCGGGGCTCTGACAGCAGGATAAAGAGGCAGGAAGAGTAATGAGCTATAGACACGTTCTTGACATGTTCCCATTACGCTTCTCTCTGACCACGCATGCACGCACACGTGCACACACTCACATGCAGACATATACAGCCCCATGAAAATGTATGTAGTGTTGCTACATCCACGGTTGAGTACTTGTTGGGGATATACATTTATAAATACGTAGGTGCTTATTACATCTTGGATGTCACTAAATGAATTAAAGTGCTTTGGTTCTTTGTTGAATATAATTTTCCACCATGTTGATGATGAATCTTAAAAACCTTGCCGCTTTTCTCACAATCTTATTTGTTTTTCTCATCCTCGTCTGCCTTCTGACATTTTGTCAAATGATAACAAACGCAGGTGTCTTGTGTGTCTTCAAACATTTGTCAACTGATTAACAATGACAGCCATGACAGGAACAAATGTACGTTTCAAATGAAACAAAGAGACTCGGGGAACAAGTTCTCAAAAGTGAAACTACAACCCAGCATTGGTCTCTTATAGCCCCGACATATTGTCTTCGTCATTGTCTGTTCTCTCTCTACCCAAATATTATCTCCACATTGTCAGCCCTAAATCATATCCATCTCCCCCACAGGCGCTGTCTGTAGCAGGGCTTGGCTCGGGCTTGACTGAAGCTGTTGTCGTCAATCCATTCGAAGTGGTGAAAGTCAGTCTCCAGGCCAACAGAGATTCCTTCAAAGAGGTTGATAGAAATAAAATACTGTCTTAACTTGTAAAGTGTTGGTCATGTGCAAGTTCCACTAGAGGCCCAGCAGTTTTACATCAGCCACTGACATGTGCGTCTTTTGAATTCTCTCTCTCCAATTCAGCAACCCTCCTCATTCGCTCAAGCCAGACGCATCATCAAGTCGGACGGCTTCGGACTGAAGGGTCTGAATAAAGGATTAACATCAACACTGGGACGCCATGGAGTTTTCAACATGATCTACTTTGGCTTCTACTTCAATGTCAAGGATGCTATGCCCACAAACCCAGTAATATGCCAGTCAAAATCTATGATCACACTCTGACCTCCAGTTCTGTTTTGGTTTTTACCCTCAAATGCAAACACAAGTGACAGACACACTCTTTGCTGTTTGTAACCTTGACTACACCAAACTTTGGTAACCTCAGGCAATATGATACGCACGTGTCCCAGCCACCTTGCCAGTGGGGAATAGCAAGTGTTTGACAGTGTGATTAGTTCGCTTGAATGCCACAGTAAGGAGGAAGCAAAAATCAGAGAGGAGCTTGTAAGATCAGCTCTGCTAATACCTCGTCTGTTTGCTCGTCATAACATCCTCAAAGTCTCAGATTACACATCCGGCAGGGCCTGATGGCCCAAACAAAAGTTAATTTTGTTTAATGGAAACGTTACCATACGCCAGTTCCACATGTACAAACTGGAGCATTAGATTAACTCCAATGAACTAATTGGAAGCAGACAACGGTACTATTTTCAAGAGGAGGTTACAGTGGGAGCCCAGGCTCTGCTATATTTTCAACATTTTTCCAGTGACGCATGATGTACAGAGAACCAAGTGGTCATCCTCTGTGAATGATAATTATGTGGCTAGATGACTCAAATAGCTCTGTTCTCAGATTGTGGCCGTCGCTTTGGGAATGATCCATCGGTATGTACATTGATGGAATGATCTTGTTTGTTAGAGGCTAACGACGGCCATTGTTGAGGGAGCAAAGTATAAATATTGTGGGCTTACAGGCTGAGCTGATAGTGGCATTCCTCCAAAGCCCTTTTGTCAGCAACATGAGAAATGAGCTTGCAACTCAAACACGTCCACAGTCAAATTCAGCTGGCCAAGCTCGGACTTCTCTCATTTTGCCATTTGAATAGTACAGACGAGGCAGATAGCACACTGCCATCATTCACAAGTGAATGTGTGAGGTGATGTTTGCTTAAGGCTGTTAGGAAGTGGGTTGATGGGTGTACTTAGGCCGCGGGTACGTTACCCCCTTCCCCACATCCCACTTGAAAAAAACAGAAGACGTGGGATTAGCTGTTGATTTACCTCGGCTCTCAGGGTGTCCAGCCTCTTGAGAAAGGCCTGGACCAGAGAGGCTGCTGTCATTTGTAAAAATATCCTGGCCAATTAGCTGTCAGAGCTCTCTGAGTCTGGGCTTCTTTGGTACAGTAATACCCCTGTGCCGAGTCACAGCCCAATTACCCAAATTGTCCCCATATGCCTCCCCAGTCTGCCTGCATGAACCCTGTTTATAAATCCTCTGTCTTGGCTCCCCAAAGAACATGTGCTTCTGCTCAGCCAATCAGAACGCTGCACCACAGTCAGGAAGCACTAATCTGCCCCCCGCTACCATAAAATGATCAGGGCTTTCATGCCAGCTTGGCAATCATATGAACAAGCCCCCTCCTGCCCTCCTCACTTTCACTCACATACATATACACATGATGTATCACCATTTATTTTGTCAACTCCTATACCTTCAACACCTGGTGTCTAGAAATATTTCCAGTAAACCTGTGCACATTCATCTGCTCTTCTTTGCTAGGACCCCACCCTTGAGTTCCTGAGGAAGTTTACTATCGGTCTGTTGTCTGGGACCATCTCCTCCTGTGTGAACATTCCCTTCGACGTAGCCAAGAGCCGCATCCAAGGCCCCCAACCAGTGCCAGGAGAGATCAAGTACCGCACCTGCTTCCAGACGATGGCCCTGGTGTACCGGGAGGAGGGGTACGAACAAGGAGAGAGGGAGGGGGGGGATAAGTAGGCAATCCTCAGGACAACATTTCCAGCGCTGTCAATGGTGCATCCAAGAATTAATGAGCCACTTTATGTGTTTTGCGAGGAGCTTATAGTTGGTTATCTCTCGAGCTCAGTGAGACAAATGGATCAGCTGCAGCTACAAGTTAGCAGAGTTTCACTGTGCAGTGTGACTTTCCTAAACTAACTTCTGGGGAAGTGCATGAAAAACTTGATCAAACTTAATCAGATGAATGGAAAGCAAAAAGTGACGTTAGATTCCGGCCTCTATTCCCCATGTGTGTGATCATACATTTCTGCAGTCTGTCAGTCGTACAGTAAATGTTAACATATTTTCGAGCCTCGGAGAATGACAGCTCTAAATGGAAGCTTCAAGGAAAGATCTATGTTATGTTAGCAGTTGCCCTAGGCTTTCCACTTTCCCCCATGCAGCTCCACTAGACAAGGGCCAGCGAGATGTTTGTAGTTAGTGGACGCAGGCCTTGGGGGCTGCTGCAGGAACAGCATTGAAGCGTTGTCGTCGCAGGGGTGCACGCAGGCCGCCCCCTCCGCCACATCCAGTCCCCTGCTCTAACACAACACAGTCCCAGCTAATTAGTGGTCCCTATGGGAGACGTCGTTAAGCAGACCCTAACGAGCCGCGCGGCGCTCCACAGGTCAATCTAATCAGACAGAGGGCCAGGGAGGAAGTGGGTCGAGCCTTATTAACGCCATCAGTGGCGGGGGCAGGGAGCAGGACAGGGCGCACGAGGCGGAGGCAGGCAGCCACTGATCACCTTGAATGCATTAAGGGGCAGGTACTCGCCAGCGCTGGCCGGGTACCTGACTGGGTGAGAGGCAGGCAGACCTGAAGACAGACAGACAGACAGAAAGACAGGCAGGCAAGCAATCACCTCCACACTCCAGCTTGTACACACATTCACATGCAAGTACAAGAGCACACGCATACAAAAGGAATGTGTGGAAGAAGTGTTTAGATTTTTTTACTTGAGTAAAAGTTGCAGCACCACAGTGGAGACATACAAGTCAAGTTTTTCAAAGGAATTTGAAAGTAGTTTTTTTCATAGTAATTTATATAAATGTGTTGGATTATACTTATTGATACATTAATGCATAAATTGCTTTCAAGATGGGGCTACTTTTAATGCTCTATATACCACTGTATAGCTTGTGAATAAATCTGAATTTAATTTTTGATTTATATTTTGTTTTAAGAGGTTGAATCTGCAAAGTAACCAGTGACTGATGATATAAATGTTGTGGAGTTGAAATATAAAGTAGTAGAAAATAGAAATACTCACGTGAAGTACAAGTACCTTAAAACTGTATGTAAGTACAGTGCTTGAGTAAATGTGCTTAGTAATGTTCCACGGCTGCACACATGGACAAGGATATGAAATGTTTACATGAGATCTTTACATTTTTATATACTTGTAACTATATACTATTTTACATTTGTACAATAGTAATGTCATTTTTCTTTTTATAGGTATTTGGCACTATACAAGGGTTTAGTGCCCAAGATAATGAGACTTGGTCCAGGTAACAAAAATGTTCTTTATATTCTTTATATACTATATATATTATACATATACTTGTATATATTATGTTCTTTTACAAACTTTATTATATTGGTAACAAAACCTTTTTTTTTTATTTTAATGCCCCTCAAATTATTAATCCATACTGAACTTCCCAAATCACGTTAGCACTACATTCAACTCTGCATGAGAATTTATAATGAAATCAGGGGAGGACTGGCACTACTTCCCTCTCAGACATATTCATTCTCACCATTTTGCATCATGTCCTCAACAACATCTTTTTTATATTCATTCAATGTTTGAATGAAAATATTGTGAGCTAGAGACATTATCCTCTATGTATACAGAGGCTGCAAGTTTTTGATGTAAATCAATTCTATATCTATAAATCGTATCTGCTCAGGCAGCAAAGCCTCTGAATCTGTATTTTAGATCACATGATGCTATCCATTAGCTTTTATTGATCGAGTAGCTGGTGCTGCTCATTTACTAGAACACATGCGTGTTTATTCACGGTGGCTCTCTTATGTTGTTACAGGTGGAGCAGTGATGCTGCTGGTCTATGAATATGTGTCTGGATGGCTACAGAGGAACTGGTAACAAAATTAAAAACCAATGAGAGTGCCTTCTGGATTGTGCCTCAATGCTAGTATCGTTACCTGACTCCAGTAATGTCAGACCAAATTAGTTTTTCTTTATCAGTCACTTTGTTTACTTTGAATACACAATACTGCTTGTCAAAATACCAAATCAACATCTTAGTATTTCTTAGAAAGCCGCTGTCTAAGGAAAAACCCACAACTTCATACGGGGCAGTTTCTCAGGAAGCTAAAATATTTGAAAACTCACAAACACATTTCTACATAAAACAAAAACAAAAAAAAAAGAACACTGGATCAATAAGTTTTAAAGGTCCTTAAAACCCATTTTCTCAATAAGCTTATTACTATGTGCAATGACCTCAATATTTCATATCAGAGTTTAGCAATATTTCAATCAAAATCTAATGACAGTTGAGCAGCTGTTTAACTTTTTGAGAGATTAACTCATAAAGCATAATAATATTAAATGTTACACTTAAACTCTGATTGTTGCTTATTTAGTCATGAATACTTAATTTTATAGAGAAATTGTTGATATTTGAAACCAAATTTTCATGGGCTTTAATGTTAAAAAAATGAAACACCAAGAATGAAGCGATGGCATTTTCACAGGACAATCACAAAAAGACCTCCATAATAAAAAAAATGGTGCTGAGCCTCATCAAGCTCTGCGTGGATCACCCATTTCCATCAAATTTAATTTAAAACAAATTTAACCTGAACCATAAAGTAATCTGGTCATTTGTTGAAGTCAGCAACAGTACACACACTCATTACAGCTGTGGAGTGATGCACACATGTCTATACGCACACATACATTCTGTCTGCACTTTCAGATCTTCGTATACACCATGCACACAAGACTGCAAATACTGTAATCACAACCATATTACTGAGCCTTACTGTATATTTCAAAGCAAACAACCACAATAGTGCCTAATTGTACTTAATAAGAAATTTTTCTATACACGGAAGTTGCAGCCTGTTGCAGAACTTTATTTAAACTAATATGTTCTAGCATGATGTTACTTTTATGTTCCTTCTATAAATTGAACAAGTATGAAATCATTGTTTCCCAAACTTTTATTCGTAAGAAATTGTGTTAATTCGAATTTTTTTTTAAAATGTCAATTTAAAACATTACTATTTGTGTTAAGTCACTGACATGTATTGGTAACAAATAAAAAGGAATAGAATTAAACTCCTCACATGGTTCCTCATTGTGTTTGTTGGGTGTGGGTTAAGCACTTGTTAGTCCTGTAACTGTAAGTTTGTGTTGTTGTGTGCTTGTCTTCTCTGGAAGTGCTTCAGCTTGGCATTGGAATAAGCTTATCACTTTGCATCAGTTTACCACTTCACCCGCCCTCTCGTCTCTTCCCACATCACAGCTCTTTGTTGTTTGAGAGCCTGTCAGCCAGTACACGTTGCACCGGCCAACCAAGTGTCAGTCTTTTCTCTCTCGGTGGTGGGGAGTCGGTGCCTGAGCATAGCTTTAGTGCAAGCTAAAACAACAAGCTTAAGAAATTCAAATGTGGCTGCAGGACGAGGGGGGTTACCGCACACATTTTCTCCTTCTGCCAGTCTCTCTTATACAAATATGCACACTCACACATATGCAAACACACACACACACACACCTGTTGAACAGCCTTTAGGGCTAGTGAGTGCTCTCTAAGAGACTCATCTTAACCTCATCTGGTAGCAGCATATACTGAGCCACGTTGGCATTTGACAGTTGTCATTAATATGGGGGTTTCTCTCCACCAGAATGGAACAGCTCCTGGTTTTTTGCCCCAGGGGCCTGTGGTGATAGATAAACAACTGTGGCTTGCAGACTGATGGAATTGTAAGCGCTTTACCTGTTCTTTCTGTAATTCTGAGAGTTCTGAATGTATGTGTTTGTTTCAGACTTGACAGCTTGTGACATGTGACGCGTGTATCTATGGTAGCTAAGCAACAGAGCCACCCTTCACCTGGATTCCCTGCACACCACGCTGATCATAAATCCTCAGTAGCAACCCCCCCCCCTCACTTTTCTTTACACCCTCTTCATGTATGATCCTCATCTTCACCCGTAACATTTCAATCAAGTGGCTCCACGCTGACAGGCCTGCGAGGCTGTGCCTGTCTTTCCCAATGCAGACATGGTTGATGATTAATGCATATTAAAATGTCCAGGATTCACACCATGTGTTTTTAAAGAAAGTGATTCATGTCATTGTGATTGAACACGGCAGCCACATGTGTACATACCAAAGACATGGAACCAGGCATGTTGTGATTTTCCACAGCTGATTTTTGTCTTTCTTTTTTACTCACCTGTCTGCACAACTCTGCTGTTTTAAGGCATTAAGAAAACAATCTGGTTGTTGTCAGCTTCTTTTAAAAATGCTCACTGAGCAGAAACACGCACGAAGTGCCGCGTTCACCCAGTGTTACATACTCTGCTCTGTGTTACTCTGCAAATGGCTGTCTTGTTTCTGATTGCATGTGGAGAAGTAAAGATAACCATATGACACTGAAGTCAGACTCAACATCATTAATTATAAACACGTGTCTGCCCCTATTTTTAAAGCTATGCCTTTCAGACCTTGCTTCCATAAAGCTGACCAGCATTAGACTACAAGAACGAGGATTATTAGACTTTCGAGAAGCTATTCTTCCTGTCTAGAACACACACTGTTCCTATTTTTTAAATACTGGTGTCAATTAAGACGACCACATTTTAATTTTGTTTTGTGAGTCAGAGGAGGCTAACAAGACTGTGCTCAGTTCACGTAGCTTAGTTGAAAGGAAAAGTTGCTTGGCCTTGTTGTGTGTAGGCTGAGGTAAAGAGAAAAAAATAAAAAGAGAGCATGTTACGGCTTTTTTCATGCCACTCAGAGAGTTTAACTATCATTAGCTGTACGTGATGGATGGTAGATGGTAAAGGGGGTAGGCCATGAGGGCTGGCTGGTACGGCGAGTGTATGATCATCACGTCCCTGTGATGTGGTTCACATACGGTCAAAGAAACACTACGATCCCTGAGCAACGGTCCGTGACCACTGGATGCGGGGAAGAGTGCTTTCCAAGTCAAATCAGCCCTTGCATGGGGAAGACTGTTGACACTGTCACATGGAAGGATTGTTTATGTTGTAACAAGGGAAGAATGGGAACACGCAGCCATAGCTAAACAACCACCTCCTGAACCCTCAGCAGCAGGTAAGGCCTTCTAAAAAGAGCAGGTGAGCAATTTTATCAAGTTATCAATCTACAACTTCATGTCCACACTGGAGCCCGTTTTGTTTAAATCTCTGCTTTCGACTGCAGGGCTAGACAGGGCCTGCCAGACTCGCTCAGAATTTATTACTCTTCACTTTCCCCCCTTTTAAAACTTCCAGAAAGTATTTTTACATCATTTTGCAAACATGTCATTTGTCAGCTGGCCTGCGTACTTTTCTTTTGTAATGAACACGTTCAGTTGGCCCTGACAAGCCCATTTTGGTCCTTTTTGTGGCTACTGAAGGGTCGTTTTTGGGTCACATGTCTGATGACCTTGGAGACCGCAGGCCAATGAGCCTATTTGTGGCTCTCTGAATGCACATGGACTCCACCTCACCCCAGGAGTCTGGGAGTCCTCGGCACACCGATCACAAATTTTAATGCAACAGTGATTACTGTGCCTTACACACGTCTAGTCCCCATTGCAAAATTAGTAGTCATTGATTATAATTAACGGAATTTATAATACATAACAGAAGACCTTTGCTAATATTCACAAAGGATAATAGGACTTTCAGAATCAAAGCACTTCCTTATTAGATATTTAGTGAAGGCAGCCTTTTCTATACATCCAAATGAATAAACAGTGGGATTATTAATATCTAATACTACAGCATTTTATATTTTTATCACCTCATCCGGAAAATAAAATGTGTGCTCTGACTAGATGTATTTGAGAAAAATGTTCAAAATATCATTTTGTTGTACAAACTATAAATAAACTAAAAAATATAATTAATTTTTCTTTAAACTCTGTGTTCCTTTGTCACTCGGCTAAAACTCAGGTATAATTTTTTTATAAATACAGAATGGGTCTTATTTAGTGTGGTGAGTTTGAGAGGACACGTACCTGATCTGTGCTTTTAAAAGAATTGCTTTATGTGGTGACAAACACTGCGCTCAAAGCATTTCTGATTGGCTTTCCTAATGAGCCATGAAATGTGGTGATAGAAAATACACACCTTGTATGAGCACGCACACTTTTTCTTTTTATGAAAAGCAGTTTCCTGCCCATGTAAAACAGGCCGCAGGCTGCCATACCCTGAATTTAGCATAGCTACACTGCATGAAAGAGAAAGAAGAAAGTCAATATTTTTAGCTGCAACACACCTGATCTGTTCTTGAAATAAAAAGTGTTGAGGATTTCCTCCCAAACAACTGGCAAACTTCATGAAGACCAAAAACAGCCAAACAATTTAATAAGATACATTCAATTTCATTGTGCAACATTTGTCAATTGTTACTGCTCTAGACTCCAACATAAGACCAATGCCAATTTTGTCTAAACGTGCGTGGAGATTCCCATGCTGTCTGTGAGGCTAATTGCACTTCATTCAACGTACCTTAATCTAATAAATAAACTTCTCTCTGGAGCACTTGCATAGGCTACATTTTTAGAGAAGTGGGAAAACAATGCACCATAGGACAGTTATTTTTATCAAAACATAACACCAACAACAAAAAAAGCATACAAACATAAAAAAAAAAACAATAGCAATTAATAAGCACCCTGAAACACTAATGCAAAGTTTTTTTTCCCTCTTCTTTGATTGCTTATTCTTGAAGTTATACATTACCCCATTTTGCCCAAAGACATCTGCAGAAGTGTGCAGTAAAGAATCGAGAGAAACTGTGTTGGTTGGATGGAGTGGCAGTCATACATTAGTCCTTCAGTACACCTGTCCTGCAAGTTCTTTCAGACAAGTCTGTAGTGAAAATTGACAGACGGTTTATTCCTCATGTGTCTTTGGTCTGAGTGTGTATGGCAGGGAGCAGGAGCAGGAGGAGAGGGGGGGGCAGGGAGGGGGTCACATACACAGCGGCACAATATATGGGTCCTGGGGCCGAGTCCTTCATAGAAAGGAGGCAGTGAGAATGAAATGAAGCCACAGGGGACGGACTTGGTGTCTACTGTCCTCACCTTCTCTCACTGCCCCACCACCTCTCCCTCCCCGCCCCTCCCTCCCTGTTTCTTCCCCCACCCTCTCTCTTTCCCCATCAGTCAGTGGGGCTGACTTCACAGCGCCGAAGCGGTGACCGGGTGGATGGCGTCACGGTTGGCTGTCATGCTCTTGAAGGCCAGCGGGGTGGCGATGTCACAGCTGTGGGGAGATAGAGCACTGCCACTGGCCGGCTGCCATGTGGGTCCGGTCACATAGGCCGACGTGGTGGCGCTGTACCCCATGTAGGGTGACACTTGGGTGGGAGGGTGGTAGGGAGGGATGCTGGGCGCTGTGACATAGCTGTTCACTGTGGGCAATCCATTCGGCGTCTGGAAACAAAAGAGAGAGTAAAAGGAGAAGATTAGTGGGTGAAGCTCTGTATTTAAGGTCTGAAAAGTAACTGATTAGTTTTCTGGACTCCCTGCTTGAAACAAATCATGGTTAATCATTTTCAATATTTGGTTTTCCTTGAAATTGGGGGGGGGGGTGGGGGGTGGGGGGGGGGGTTGCTACAAATGCCTTTTTAAATAGTCAGTGGAGAAATTATTGAGATGCAAGACTTGAAATTACAGCTGTTATTTAGTGACCTCAACCCAGGTAGACACAAACACACACACACATACAAGCAGCTGAGTTGTAATGGAAAAAAGCTGAGGCAAGCTGTAAAGAAAGTGAAAGGAAAAGTGGCGGTTGAATTATAAACAGCAGAGACTTAAATTCTTCACAGCCACCACATAAAACCCCCATTTTCCCAATTTTGATGAAAGTATGAATGATCAATTATGCGCTCTCATGCCCCTGGAACATATTAAGCATGTATAAAAACCATACATGCATGATTGTCCCGCCCGTCCGTATATGGGACTTGTTTTCTACCCAAAAACTGGACAATTCTCCGGCGGCGTTGATATACCACGCCAGACGATGGGAGACAGGGCGGTTGGGGGGGCGCCACAAAACAGATGTCATGAGAGATTGAGAGTGAAAGGGCAGGAAGAAGGGAAATATGATAGAGAATGAGGCGAGCATAGAGTTTGAAGCATGAATGGGCTTTGCTTCTCTGGCACAGCGACAGGACTTAACTTGAGGAATTCACCAAAGCATTTCAACAGGGAGGCCGAATTTCTGTTCCTGGGTGGTCTGCGACTACTGAGAATTATTTCTAGAATTGGGATCTTTTCTATTCTTCTGACTTACTTTCATAGAAGAGCTCGACGGGCAGAGACAGGCTATTTTTCAGAAAAAAATTAATGCAAACAATTTCACTCTGAACTGACATTTGTGTTGATTATTAAACAAAACCATAGAGAGAAAACTGGTTTTGTCTGCACATGTCTGTGGGTGTATGTGGGTGCTTGTGTGTCTTCCCTTGGCTCATGACACTGCAGCTTATTTCAGAAAATGCTACACAGGCTTTCAGCTGTGTTTAAAATAATGTTGCCTTTTTTTCCATTTAAAACACTCGGTGCAAATTCAACATTTTTACGAAGAGACTGTCATGTCCTCCAATAATAAAAAAGCACAATCTGTAACACATCCACCTACAGTATACACACACACACACACACACACACACAAACAGAGCACATACAAATGTGGAAATATATACATACCTACTGTACACACACATACGGCTCTGAAGTACATACAAGTATACAAAATAACAGGAAACACCTTTGAGTCTAATGCAATGCACGACTACAACAACACCACTAACTACAGCCTCAGAAATCACCCCAGACTTGGATCAACACCTGTCTGACACAGAGTCAACAAAATGTAGAAGCTTTACAAAGGGTGTATTTATGGCAGTGCTCCTGTGATAGATTCCATGGTTTGTTTAGAAGTACCTGTTATTTTGTGTGCACCTCCTCCACCAGCCATTATCTAGGTGAATGTACCTCTGTGTAGGCTGCTGTGCCTCTATCTTAGAATTTAAAGATGTGATTTATTTAAGAAAACGTACAGTATCTAACATAACCTAAAAAATATCATGTACTGTAGAATGGTCTGAAAGCTTCTAATATTTTCTAATAAATTAGTTTAGGTGCGTTATTTGTTTATCTGAAGGTATAATAGCCTCTAAAATAATAATGATAATAATAATATTTGCGAGTGTGTGTTGATGCCTTTTTGAATGTCTGTGAAACCAGAATTGAATAATGACTAATAAAAACACTGACGCCATTCATCCAAATAATTACACCTCAAACTGATTCACATTTTCACGCTCCGCTTCTAATTATTCATCTCAAATAAACCTTCGAATATTAAAACGCGCATCAATCACAGCGAGGACCAATCATGAGCGACATCAGATACACGCGAGGTGGTGGAAGCAACGTGTTACTGGCTGTTTCAATCTTTTCCCGAAACATTGACGGATTCAGCTCCGAGCCGCCGCCTGCACTGGGCTTGTGACTTACATTTAGTTTTTAATGAAGCGCTTCTTCTTCTTCTAATTCTTACCCCCGCCCCTTTGTGTTCTTTTTCTTCAAAAAAAAAAAAAAAAAAAAAAAAAAAAAGAAAACAAACAAAAAAAAAACCAAAAAGAGTCCCATGGGTGCATCTGGCCGCCCTGCCCTCTGAGCAGCGCCTATGGGCCACATGTTACCAACCGCAGCCTTTGGCCTTACACAGACTGAGTGCATGTGATTCAGGCCCCTCTGACACTTGAAGAAAAGTTGTAGTGTCCCATTTGAATTCACTTTGCACTGACAGCCATCCTTGGGGAAAATATTAAAAATTAGATCTATTGCTTTAAGAAAAATGTCGGGGGGGGGGGGGGGGGGGGGGGGGGCATGAAATCTTTCTTTAAAATGTTGGAAGCGAATGAATTGTGGTTTGAAAACTAATGCTCCTTTCAGCCTCCGTGATATTTTAACGCGATCACTGCATGACATGACATCTCTCTCTTTTACTGTCTCTGTCTCTCAGACACAAATCAAACCTCTATTTAACATCAGGTCTTAACGGGCTGCACCAGATCCCTGCACAGTCTGAGTGACACAGGCACGGCTAATCTCCAGCCTTTTTGGTGGAACAGTACTTCCTTCACCATTCTTTGTTTTTCATGCAATAAACTCTGTAATTTATAGACTTGTTATTTTCTGCATTTAATGGCTCACTTCTGTTTTTGTATAGCTGACTGGCTAACCGCTCAGACAGTTGCTGTGTCCGCTTTGAACGCTCCCTAATCTCAGAGCATCGGCCCTGCTCTCCGCGTAATGAGCATGAACAGTCCACCGTGATAGAGTGGCAAAATAAATTATGCGGCAATTTATTTTTTTTTTTTGGTCTGTAATGTGAATCGCACGCCCTGTCAAAATAAGAGAGGACAAAAACAAGCACGCATGCGCGCAGACATGCTGTCATCATGGCCCTTCATTTGTTACCTACTTTAGAAAACCAAAAATAAAAGCCTGTAATGGGGCGTTTAGATAAGCTACCACAATTAGTTTTGGATAGAAAAGTACAGTCAAATTTAAAAAAAATAATAAAATAAATTACATTTATGATTTAGACGTAGGATGAGTCCTCAAATTTTAATATTAGGATTTTAAAAAAAAATTAATCAACGTGAGTGTGTGAAATCTTCGTGGATGGGTCTATTTTTCTGGATCCTAGTTTATTTTGTAAAAAAAAAAAAAGGTTTACTTCATGTCTTTTCTGTCGACTTTAACAACTTGGTGAAAATAGTCTAATTTATGTCGCGAAGGTTTAAGCCTACACGACAATAGTTTGAAACAAAATATTATTGAACCACTGTATTTTTTTCCTTTAAAAAAAAAAGGAAAAAAAAGAAGAAGAGAAACTGTGCAGTGGTCAACCTTCCTTCTTTGCAGTTCAATGTCTTGGCTCAAACCTGACATGGACCACAGCATTTAAAATACTAGAATAATTCGAAAACGAAAACAGACTGGGCCTGCATATACATTCGCTGACTTGTTCCTCTGTGTTGAGCAGGCTGCCCAACAAGCTGGAAAACAAAACCTGAGAGACTAACTAGGCTCTCCAGATCCCTTTAACCTGCTAATTACGACATAATTCACACTGCAATGATTCATAAAAACACTGACAATGCACCAGGACCTAGAGGAAGTGCACCTTGTAAAGCCAGAATAAAAAGTAATAAGAGATTATTTTTAAAAAATGCACCTATTACCAGCTATAGCCAACAGAAGGAGCGCATTAATGCTGTGAAAGGGGAAATTTCCAGGCCACATAATTATTAAAATGTTATTAAAAAAAAAAAAAGAAATAGACTGCTATTAGATGAATAGCCTGATGGCAGAAGTCTGGATAGACTTTTTTTTTTTTTTTACTTTTGAGGTTACAAAAAAATAAAATGAGAGGTGTCCATTTTTTTTACCTGTGTGTATTTTGCTTCAGGTTCTAAATGCGGTTTATCCACGCCATTGACTAGTGGAGAGCTTGCTGGTGGGAAATTACTCCTGTTTATAGCGCTCCATTCTTCTAGTTTGGCGCTGGGAAAGGATGGACTGTCACTAACTGGGGGGGCAAAAGAGAAAGAGAGAACAGAGAGAGAGGACAGTCAGAGAGGGGTTTTTAAGATGAGCGGGAGAAAAAAAAAAAAAAAAGACCCACACAGGCCGCTGCTTCTCATGCAAACATCAGGCCCAGATTAGCCAGGTTGCATGAGACATAATAAACCCTGTGACATTTTGCACTAAAGCTCGCTCATTTGTCATTTCACGCACAAATAGCTCATATGTCATGCGGGCTTGCGTGTGCGTAAAGTTTGTTCTGTTCCCAAAGAAAAATATTAGTTTTAGTATCTAATCCAAGGTTAATATATTCTGACACTGACACTTGATTTGGATTATTTTTCTTTCTAATTGCCTGCGAGTGAGATAATATCTTCTTAAAATATAAGTCTGAGCGAGTTCCTGCTGTTTCAGTCATTCTCGTCCACCATTAATCACTGAACCTGATCAGGCCTCGCATTTTTCGGTGAAGGATTTTGACTGAGAACATTGACGAATGAGAAAAAGTGAAATTAAACGTCATATTTTCTCACTTGCCTTCGAGAAAATCAGTTTAGACTGAATGAGACGAGATGTTTTTGCCTCGTCCTGGAGGTCGGATCGAGGCCCACATGAAGATGGTTATAAGTAAGGCGACTCTCTGGTGGCCCACCAGAACGTCTTCCTGTCGGGGACAAATTAGATTTACTTTCACCGTCTCCCTGCTTTGTGCGTGATGGATAATCTACCATAGACGATCCACAGCGTTTACACCGAAGCCCACCAAAGCTAGAACTCGGTAAGGAGCTTTTTTTTTTTTTTTTTTTTTTTAAATCTGCGTTTTGTTCACACTGAAGGTGTAGTTTTGGATGTATGGTCTTGGGTTAATCCGCAGCATTTTCTTCTCTGTGGCCTGCAGTGTGTGTGTGTGTGTGTGTGTGCCCGAAGCGCGTCAAGACACATACGGGAAAATCACTGATAGTTTTTTTAATATTAAGCCTGCACATATTGTCTTAATTTTTCTAATCCCCTCTGCCATCTTCAATAAATTCCAAATGTATTTTGTAAAAAAAAAAAAAAAAATCTGACTGATGAAATCACTTTGGTGAAAATGAGCTCTCACGTCACCGAGTCTACTTAAAAACTTTAACGCAGCATTCAAAAACCTGCCACAAACATCTGCTAATCATTTGGAAATGCGTAAATTGTTTATAAAGGCAGCCTTTCAGAACACATTCCTCCCCTTGTGATTTCTCGTCGGTACCTGCCTCACATTTGTCTTGTTTAGATTGCCGAGTTAAGTTTTCGCATGGCGGTGGGATGTGGAGAGGAGCCGGGGCGTGTTTCTGCATGGAAGCCCTGGATCCTGACAGCAGGACTACTTGCAGTGGACTGACAGCTATCCCCCCCCCCCCCCCCCCCCCTTGCCTCTGCAAAACAATCTCTCAGAAAATCCCTTCTCACAACACCGCGCCGACCATTCAACACTGATTTATGCCGGATCCTGTTTCACTGTTTCCAAAACAGTTGTGGTCTTGTGGAGTTCAAGCCAAAGTTATCAGGGCCCTACCTACACGTGACAACACACACACACACACACACACACACGCACACATACGACAAAAACACAACAACACAACACACGCAGCAGGGAGACGTGTCTGAGGGCGAGCTGTCTCCTTCAGGGCCTGGATCACGGCTAAACCTGCAGAATACGCGGCCTCTGAACACAAACGTCTGGCTCCGAGTCATGGCGAACCTTCAGCACACTCCACGCACTTCATCCCACCGCCTCTCTCCCCTCCGCTGTCCCTCTAATATTCCACATCCGCCTCTTAATGATTACTGCGAGCAGCACCATCTGTTTCTGAACCGGCCCGCCTCACTTTCAAATCAATATCAGCAGGCCTGCGTGATGTCACGTTTGAGGACATTTTTCGCCTGCCGTGGCTGTGCTGTGGCATTTGGTGAGACCGGGGCTGCAGCACGCAGGTCAAATGGCATTTAAGCTCTCTCCCCACAGAGGCCTGCGAGTTTTAGCCTACTTTTGGAGGCCCATAAAAAACAATTAGAGTAACTCAAAAGGGGGGGAAGAAAAATAAAAAATAAATGTCGCCTCTTTCTCACAAACACACACCCATTCGCACTCTTGCGCGTAAAACCCCTTCAAAAGTTGGATAAATGCAGTGCAATAAACAAATGTAACCGCCCTCCATGCAGCCATGCTTACTTTGTTGCTCTGTAATAGACCGTATCCCCAGAATATCTGTTACAGAGTGCGAGGAAGGCCATATCCTGTGCATGGCCATGTGTCCGGGTAGGGTGGGCATGCCAGGGGGAGTGGGCACTTTGGACGTCGGGTATGAGTATAAGTGGTTGTATGGTAATGTTGGTTGCGGCGGTGGGTGAGGCGGCTGCTTGCCCGACTCGTACTGGCTCTGCTGGGACAGATTCCCGATCTTGTTGCGGAGGATCCGACTGATGGAGCTGACGGAGGGGAGGTTGAACTTATCACAAACCCCGTCGGCGAGTAGCCTGTCCCGGATTCTCCCAGGCAAAAATCCCCGGGTCTCTCTGCTTGTATGTCCGTATGTGCTTGACCACGGTGGGTGTGGTGACCCGCGGCTTGCTGCCTCCGATGGCCCCCGGGAGGATTGAGCCGGTCCTCGTTGTAGCGGGCCAGGATCTTGCTGACGCAGCCGTGGGAGACACGCAGCTGCCTGCTAATGTCACAGGGTCGAATCCGAGCTGGGCCAGCTCCACGATCCTGAGCCGGATGGCGTTTGGGAGCGGCTGCCGTTCACGAAAACACCGCCGAGTTGGTTTACCTCACCGAAGGCTGGCTCTGGTGTTAAAAACAAACACACACAAAACCAGAACAGTGAGACAGCTATTAGGTAACCAAACCGAGGCCCAACACAGATTTCTATTAGCCCGGTTTAAAACACTTCTTTAATCCTACAGTCCTACATTTTATATAAATAAATTGTAACTGTATACAGTCAAATAGAGCAAATATGTTCCATGTTAAACTATGTTCTAATCTGGTTTTACCAGTTGATTTAAAAACCATCTTTACGCAAAGGAGCATCTTTTAGCGCTAAAGCCGAATACACCAAAATCCGTTCAGTCCAAAACAAAACTATCCCTGTGAGTTTATGTGTGATGTTTGGGTAAAAAAGTGGCAACTGAAGGCTGACTGATAGCTGTCGTGCTCACAGGCTAGAACTGACACGGATGTCAAGTAGTCAGTGGCGCGACTCGTGTGTGGCTGACACATGTAATAATTCAGTCTGCTGATTTCTTCCCTCTGGAGCAACAGCGACACTGATCAGTCAAAACATCACAGGCAGACAATATCTCGCCATATTTCCCCACTTGCCGCAGGACGTTGGTCCATTCGCTGCATCCCTGGTAAGAGAAAAAAAAAAAACCCCGATCCAACACTGAACTCACCCATCGTGTTAAACCCGCAAATGAAGATAACGGCGTCCGGTTCGTGCCTCCTGCGTGGGTCCTGCTCCGCGTCCAGCGTGTCCACTGTCCGAAACCGCGTCCAAGAAAATCTTCTTGTGCGATAAGGAACAAAGAGGGACAAAATTCTCGATCTGTTTCCTGACGGCGCTGGAGACAGGCTTACATTTCAATCTGTTGAAATCAGGAGGCTGGACTTCCAACGCTTCTCTCCCGCTGATTGGCTCGTCTTTTCAATGGACGTTCGAGATTGCACAGAGCTGATTTGCCATTGGTCCAAAAGTTTGACATGACAAGTCCACTGAGATCCCCCCCCCCCCCCCCCCCCCCCCCCCCCCACACACACACCCCCCACCCCCCCCACCCCCCCTCCAAGTCCTCCTCCTCGTTTCGCTCTCTCCCATCAGAAAGCGAAGCCGGGGATATACCATCATGAATGCGTTTGTTATTGAAACAGACAGGGTGAGTATAACGCAATATCAAGATTTTGGATTAGATCGTTAACTTTAAGACTTAGATGCGGCACTGAATAAAGAGAAGCGCACAAAATAAAATAAGATAAAAAATAATAATAATAAAAAAAAGCTTCAGGGGGTGACAATCACAAGGAAATATCATCTGAAAAATATTAATATTGTCAGGAAGACGCATAAGGTCGTGCACTTGAACCAGCGTTTAGCTGTTATTAATTGTATTTACGCTCGTGTTTTTATAACAAGGATTAACCCTTTCAAAATAAAGCAAGTACCCACTTCTACTATGAAAACAAAAAAGTAGAAAAACCTGACTTTGAGTGGCTTTACGCTCCACTACACCACCCTTCATCTCAACCTTTTAAATGGCATCATTAAGGAAATGGGAGGAAATGAATGATTGGTTTTGAGAAATGTAATTGGCCGGGTGGTGTTTGTAAATTGTATGTCCATGCACTACAGGATTATTACACTTTTCATATTTACCGCCCATGTTTTTACTCTCCTTTACGCATCAAGTACCGAGTGCTACACTATGTAAAACTCGGCAGAAACAAAGTCCTTCCCTGGACGATGCTCTGCTGAGAATGAGGCGATCACTAGGTAAACACGTTTAACCTGTGGAAAGCATCTTTCTGGTCACTGTAGTTTGAAAATAAATAGATACGCCACCAATAGATTTATCTATTGTGCCAATTTTAATTTAGGCAAAATATTATCTGATTGTGTTGAATGTGTGAGAACACTACACATAGATGTCTTGTTTTAACTCAGTAATCCTTCCTATCTTTTGATGTCCATTTGATTTGCATTAAAGCTTTGCGCTGTAGAGGCCAAATGTTGCCTTATTTTTGCCAATTACGCACAGCGAGCGTTAAGGATATGCAGGTTTTTAGAGCCTTTGTATGATAAAGAAATTACCCTTTATGTTTTAACCTTCACATAATTACCCATGAAAGAAAAATATCTTTAAAAGGGATTATTTCCACCTTTACTACCTCTGCACACATGCACACACATGTTTCATTACAGAAACCCCCACTTGCAAGCAGTAAGGAAGATTTGTTGCTTCCCGACCCGAGAAACAAACACACACCATAACTTTGCGCCTCCACTCTCTCCCCATTTGCTCTGGGTTTTCTCGTGTCATATTTTACAAAAAGGCCACGGCGCATGACTGACCTTCATCTCTGAACAAACCAAAGGGATCACCGTGCATGTAAACATCAAACGGCTGCTCCCATGCAGCCGTGCAATTAGAAATATTGTTGAAAAGCTCTGCTGACACTAAACACCGAGGCTGGTGTGAGGGGCTGACATGTACACAAAGTGTTTCTCAGTGTTTGTTTCAGCACGCTCGGCTCTGTGGGCTGGATGCTGCAGATTAAACCCACTGTTTCTATATTTTATTTAGTTTCCCCACCTCTTCAGGATGGCGTACCTCTCTGAAACTGCGCACATTACAGTGCGCGTCTTAACACTATTACCAGTCAGTCAGCGTTCATTTACGCCTCCTCAATAGACCCGTCTGTTTTGTTTACACGAAGGGTTATTTGCCATAAGACGACCGACATGGGGGTCTTAGTCGAGTCATTTTTTTTTAAAATTCAGCACCGTGTCACTGCTTGTGCCTCCACCTGCCCACCCTGCCCGGCTCCCAGGCCGCTAATGCGTCAAGGATAATGTTTACCGTGGGGAAACGTGCTCAACTTGTTTCCACTGAGGTGCCTCCGGTGGCTGAAATAACAAAAGGTCAGCAGCGAGGGATCAAAGGTCCCCGCAAACTGCTCCATCTTCAGCCTCTCTGCAGACTGAGCGGACGTGCACCTTCCTCCTGTTTCTGTGATTCGGGCCTAATGGATGGTCCGACCTGAGGACATGTGACGCTGCAGGCGCAGCGGGGGGGCTTTATCTGATTAATGACATCACGCAACAACTGGGAATTATCAACATTAAATCTCTGGGTGAAATAAATGATTCCAGGTTCTTGAAATCATCGTTGAAAATTCAGTCCAATTATGTGATTATCACAGTCGGGAAATAATTGCGCCTCATCCGATCACAACGATTATTATTTATTATTGTTATTGTTATTATTATTATGTGTCAAAACTAAACTACGATTTCTGTTAATTTAGGATGATGATGGCGATGTAAATAATTTATAATAATAATTATTATTATTATCATTATTATTATTATTATTATTATTATTATTATTATTATTATTATTATTCACTTTTTAATATAGGCCTACTTTATGGGGGGGGGGGGGGGGGGTTGAAGAAGCCTCATATGTTTGTCATTATTCCGTCAAGATGCAGTGTTTACCATAAGCGGTGTTTTTTTATGTGCAGCCTAAATGTATAAGAAATCTCTAATAACTGAGTATCAGAGCTACAGGTTTTTATTCGGCTGAAATCCTTTTCTTTTTTTTTTTTCCTTTTTTTCCCCTATATTTTCCTTGCGTCCGTGAACGCCACGCCAATGCTAACAGGCCTCCACACACGATTTGCGGGCTCTACATGGCTGTCACATGCCTGTACTGTTCATGAGCCCAGAATCGTCCATGTCGAATTGAATTGTTCAAACCGTGTGTGAAGGAAACGCATCGCTTGTCAGACAAATTGTGTAACGACGGACTCACAGCTCGAACAGAGGTTGTCTCCAGGAGACAGGGGGCTGACTTATCTCCTCAGTCATCTCATGCTGGCTCTCTGGGTTTACAGATGGATGGCTGCAGGCTGATCCTCCTGCACATTATCTGCTGTGTGACACTGCGGCCTGTGAATATGCTGAAGCTCTCACAGTTTGACCAATACCGTTGTCCGCTATTCATATCTGCAAAAGACGAAGCTGCACTTACATAAAGTAATGAAACATGACATTTTGTATTCAGAATGCGTTTTTGGCGACGTCCTGCAGAACACAACATGGATTTTGTTGTTAAAAGCTGCAGGCGGATGACTGAACACTGCACTGTTTCACAGCCCTGCTGTGTGTCTGGCGCTTTTACGCTTTATGTGCAAAAAAATCTGCCAAGCAGCGCCTTCCATGATCATGTCTCTGTCCCGACTATCTATCATTTAATGCTTGAGGCACATTTTGTAAATAATTTCATATTCGCACCTACTTGCATTTGTTGTCCTTTCTCTCTGCGTGTTGGGCCACCTCCCAACACCATTCAGCTGTGTGACAATTTATAAACCTGCTCCAATTATTAAAATGACCTAGTTAAACTTGTTTGATAATGTCACTAAATTGATGCGATTTAACCAGTGCGTCAGACAGCTAATGATTTGTAACAGAGTTATCATAATAGTGCCTTTAATATTTATCTAATGGGATGATTTGTCTTGATGTTAATTTTGTTTTTTTCCCCCCTCTTGTTCACAGATTTGCTCCTTTGTTTACCTTTTGTGGAATCTGCAGCAAAAGCAGCCTCTTGCCTCAGCAGGGCTGGTGAAGCTGAGCATACTGCACCTCTGCTGCCAGGAAGCTTGCACTTGTACCTGTTTATATCACAGCTTTCTTTCATGTGAAAGTTTTCTTCAGGCCCAGAATTTCCTAGTGACTCAAGATGATGGAAGAAGTGTGTAGGCCAAATATAGGAGTATTTCTGTATTGCTTCCTTTGCAGGAAAATTCCTGTATGTTCCATTAAGGTCACGGGCATCCTGAAACTTTTTAAAGGGAGGGGCATCTTTTCCTCTGATTTGTCTTCCTAACTGTAATGATCACCAGGTCATAGTTCACCCACTTTTTCAGAGATCAGCACCTTCATCCCCTCTCAATGATTAAATTGTTCAGAAGTGATGGATCACGTCCAGGCGTTTTACAGAAAACTGTCTGATCTTGTTACAGTGTAAATATCTACAGTTATAAATCAGACAGCGGCTCCACTCTGCCTTTTTTTTTTTTTTTTTTCCTCTGTCAGCAGAGACAGAAAGTGCACGGCTCTACCTGAGCTTGTTTACCTCTCAGTGCTGTATCTGAAAAACAGCTATAAAGTGTGATGACACAGGCACTCCCTCCTCAGCTATCCTCCTCATGTGTGAGCAAAGTCACTAAACCACCTTTTGTTTTTAATTTCCACATTTTCAACAAGTGAAGACATGCGGAACTTTTTCTCTCCTCAGTGCTGCTCAGACTAAACAGGCTACCTGTCCTGGTTACCAAGGCTGAGTCTGTTTGGTATCAACAAAAAATATGAATTAGGAAAACAAAACTAAAAAAAAAAAAAAAAAAAAAAAAAAATGCTTATTGCGACAGAATTTCGATGAAGCCTGATCGCAACAGTGTAAATGGCAGTCTGTATATTCTTGTGCCTAAACATTTTTCTTGTCACCCCCGTCCAGCTTCCCCTCCTCCACCTCCTCTCCCTCACTGGACTCCAGCAGGATCCATGATGTAATGGTGAAGAAGAATCGGGTAAAACAAACCAAAATCAAACGTAAATCTGCACCTTCTTTATTTTTTAAGAGCGTTTTTCTTCTCTTGTTCCTCATTAGAATTAATCGCATCCAAACACAGACATCAAACGCAAAGCTGCTGTCGCCTAATCTGTGTTCAGTTATTACAGTTACAATCTCCCCATCAGGAACCGAATTAACGCAAATGTGCGACGAGTTCAATATGGAAAATACCGATAACGCTGCTTTCTCATTCTGATCGGAAGCAGAATATTTTCGCTCCAGAAATATGATCGAAAAGATGAAACAAATAAACCGTGAAGTGAATGTGTGATTTAG
This sequence comes from Trachinotus anak, assembly GCF_046630095.1. Classification (NCBI taxonomy): domain Eukaryota; kingdom Metazoa; phylum Chordata; class Actinopteri; order Carangiformes; family Carangidae; genus Trachinotus; species Trachinotus anak. The sequence continues at coordinate 9,980,625 of NW_027273866.1, read as the reverse complement.
TTTTAGCCTGTTGTGTTTATATCCAGCGCCTGTCAGAAGCTTTTAGCTGTTCTTCGTGTAGACTGATGATAATGATGGAGCTGAATCCTGCCTTCTCCGTTAGCCAACACTCCAGCAGGCTACACCTTTGATCCAATTAATTGGAAACATGTCACAAATGTTATTCTTTCACTAGGTTGATTTCATGTGTATCCGAGCTTCCAAACATCTGTTTTCCCGCGTTAATATCACAGTCAGTCAGATTATGTCTTCAGGTTGCAGGGCTGCAGGAAGCTACATGGAGGACATAAGAGAAACACACGATAAGATGTAAAAATCCATCATCATACAAGGTTGATGGAAGCAGTGATGGGAAGTCACTAACGTTTGCTCAAGTTCAAGTTTGAGCTTTTTGACTTTTTCCTTTTTCGTTCTACAATTCAGAGGCAAATATTGTGGTTTTTACTCCACTACGGTTATTTTATAAGTTTGGCCACTGCGCAATTTGCAGTTTCAGGTTACTGATACAAAATATAATCAATTAATAAATAATGATGAGTTATTCCAGGTTTATTATAGGATCCCAGGAGGCAAATTCACAAGATACCGAGCAGTGTTTAAAAAGTCACGAAGATTAACCTCAGATTCACCAGCTGCTACACTGACACACAAATAGTTATAATCCAATATTATGATATACAATATTTTGAAATGGACCTTTAAACATAATGCGCACTTTTGCTACTTTAAGTACATTTTGATTCGTATAATTTTGTACTTTTACTTCTAATTGTGAATGCGTGACTTACTTGAGTATTTCTGTGCCGCTAGTTTTACTGACGTTAAAGATCTGAGTTCTTCATCCACCACTGCATCAGAAATCTTAAATAACTAAAGGCTAAATAGCACACAAATAAATAAATAAATAAATAGACAAATAAATAAATAAATAAGGTTTAAAAAAAAACCCTAATAGGCTACCATGTTAAGGAAAAGAACAGCGTCCATGTCAAGTGCGGAAATCGAAGTTAAGTTGTTTCCATATTGTCAGTTTATGGCAAATAACATTTTAATGGAGGCAACACATAATAACTGAACTGGAAATTTAAAAATAATAACAATAATTTGATCTGTATTTAAATATTTTTCAAGAGTCAAATCCCCATATTATTATTATTATTATTATTATTATTATTATTATTGTTATTATTATTATTATTATTATTATTTAGGATGCAGCTGTCCTGACTGATGTCGGACTGAGCCACCGTGGCTCTAATCCGCCACTGATTCCTTTTTGTGGTCCCAAGAAAGTAGTGCAAGGCAGATTTCCATATCTGTAGCCTGGCAGAGTGACGCAGAGCCGCTGTGCAGCTCAGATTATCCGTGCAGAAAAGCAGCAGAGCGGTGAAACAAATGTTCCCAGTTCCCGGTTTACTGTTCCCAGTAAGATCCTGCGGGAAATCCAAACCACCACTAATAGGTTATTATGGGGACACGCAGTGATTTCTTGTTTCACAGAGGGGGTTGGAGGTCTGTCATCTCATACTAACTGTCCCCAAACTGACTGACATCTGCAATAAGATACACAAGTTATAGAGTGTGTGAGTGTGTGTGTGTGTGTTGCTTTGAGAAACAGGGCCCAGCAGTTTGTCACCCATAAGCGCCACTAATCCGGGTCATTACGGCGGAGCGGGAAGGGCCGTTGTCTCCAGCTGTTTGATACAAATAAGATAAGACTATATGGAGCTTTAACGTGTGGAGGCTGCAGCTTTTTTTTTTTTCTTTGGGGGGGGGGGGGGGGGGTGCCATCGCTCGGGCGCCTTTAAAATAACCTGCACTGATGACTCTAACCTTTGCAGCCCAAACGGCGGTGACACCATTAAAGTCTTTCTGCAGGTTAGCACTTCTCCCGGGCTGAGAGGCGCAGTAACTTTAGTGCGGCCTTAATGAGGACGAACGCGGGTTAACGACCTATGTAGTCGTGTTTCAGAGGCCGGGCCTGGGTTTCAGCAGAGAGGGACAAAAAGAAACAATATTTACGACACTTTTAAGCATACATCACTTTGACATCTGTTCGTCTGGCACCTGGCATCCATTAGTATTAAATATTTCATTCCGCCCTAATTTGGAGCTCTCTTTGTCCCGCACCAAGGACACTGGAGGGGGGGGGGGGTGGGGGGGTGGAGAGCTCTACCTTTACGCGGCATTTCCTTTGTGCAGAAAAGTGCAAATGGGGTGTTGATGCAGACCACACCGCCGTGTTCTGCACTCAAGCCGAGGAACCGTTGAGTCAAACCTGGATTGGGCTTATATTGAATTTCCTCATCCATTAAGATGCCTGCATAGGCGCAGAAACATTCCTGTAATTAGTCAGGTTTGGCTACAGCAGCGTAAGGTTTTTACACAGTGTTATTAGATTACTGAGTGCACCGAGTGTTCAGTATCCTCATAAACAAACACAGGCCGACCAGAGTCAGACACACGTCAGCGAGAAACGTGACAAAGTCCAGTCCTCTGATATTTTTGCTGTTTGATTTGGAGGAAAATAAACATATCAAACTTGGGAATGATAGAAATGAGAGTGACTTTTTCTTCACAATCTGCAGCTGTATGGCGTGAGATGCAGTTCTCTCTATTCGCTGAAGAACCGGCCACTTCACAGGATCAGATCTCTGAAATCCAGCCGACCTGCAGTGCGCTGACACTCCTGGCATCTGGAAGGTGAGGCTGCTGCTGCATTTCACAGTGCAAATCAGTGACGAGCTGCATGGGTTAGTGGCTCAGGAATAAAGGAGGACATTGCTGAACCAGTCAGACAAGGGGCGGGAAAAATCTCTCTGAAGTTTTGACTGGTGACAGTATTTGAGAATAAAACCAAAGGTCTGCAGCATCCGTTTTGATTCTCTGAAGGCTCCCTGTGTGTCCTCGTTGGTCACACTGTCCTCACAGGGTCACTGGTGCTGCTGATTCAGAGCCAACACACACTGAAACCGCACAGCCTGCTTATTCCAAATACAGTGGCGCCATCTGTTGGACATTTAAGAAATACATGCCAGGCCTCACTTCTCCAGCAGTATTAATAACTCCCTAAATCTGCCACTCACGGGTGTGTGAAGTCTGTTAGATATAATGTAAATATGTTTTATTCGTCTTCATTGGCTGGTTCATCTTGTTAAAAGAGTGCGTGGCGTTATTATCACATTCAGCTCCCTCTTTCTGTTTTTAAATTTTTTAAACTTAAATTCCACAAGTGCAAAAGTCTAGGGCAAAACCTAAAGTAAAGTAAGGATGCTTGAAAAATGTATTTTTACTTTGTATTTTTCTAAATCTAATTGGTGAGACCACCCTTCACCTTTAAAACAGCGTCACCTCTCCCCAGCTGTTTTTCCAGGTACTTGGCAGATAGGTTGTTCCATGATCTCTGGTTTTCCTCTGTGGACTCAGGCTGTCTCAGTGTCTTCTGGGTCTTCATGTGATCCCAGACTGACTCCATGATGCTGAGGTGGGGGCTCTGTGGGGGGTCAGACCACCTGTTGCAGGACTCCTTGTTCTTCTTGTGGATGAAGACAGTTTTTTTTATGACTCTGGCTCTATGTTCTGGTTCGTTGTCCTGCTACAGACGCCTGATCAGACGCCTCCCTAATGGTATTGCATGATGGGTAAGAAGCTAAAACTTTTCCACAGCACTGTATGGATAGTTATTTTAATATTTCTCTTACATTTTGTGATAATTCCTCCTGCATTTATTTGTTTTTCTTTTTGTGTATGAAAAAGTGCTGAGGTGAGTTTTTTTTTTTTTTTAATTAGATGTGCTTCCACCTGACTGTATCAAATTAATGACTGATTTGATCTAACACTGAAAAATGCCTGTAGGCCACAGCCTCAGTGACTGAGCCTTTGCCTGTTCATGTGCAGGGCTGGATGGTGGCAGCTTCTCCTCTCTCCACAGATATAATTTCCTTTAGTGAGGCAGTGAACTGTAACTACAATAACAACAGTTTATACTGTTTTGCATACTGACTAAACTGATAGTTACACAACAGGCTGCCAAGAATGAGCTGTGACAGGTACAAACACTAATGCAATCAAATCACCCCCTCTGAGAAACGGTTGTATGTTTGTAGAGCTGCCGTTGTTTTTATAATGTCTCTGTGATGAAACCACATTATTTTAGTTATTTGATTTATACTTTAATTTAATAATAGGCTGATGTGAACTCCACCCACAGTGAGTGGTTGGGGGTGTTGGTGGTCTGTCTGTCAGTTTCAGTGAATGCCCTATAGAGGGCAACCAAGTATCGTACATGTCAGATGAAGAAGCAACAGCTCAGACTTTGTTTGACAGCGACTGATATCACTCTTCTTTGTTCTCACAGTGCATCTCATAAAAGCACAAGATCCAAACAGGTGAACACAAACTGCTTTGAACAGGAGTTATAAAGAACAACATTTTATCTCCATACAAGCTCATGTCGTGAAGTCTGCAGGTTATTATGATTCACCCTGTTGGTGAAACAGTTTCTGTTCAGTACTGATTCATGATTAATGCTGCTGCTGCTGCAAACTGTAAATACTATCCATCATCTGAGTCTCAGGAGCTGCAGATCCTCGATGGAGCCTGAGTTGATGTAAGTGAACTCACAGTTTCTTAGTTCAAAGCAGACATTAGGCAACTTCGAGTACAGCGACTACATACTGTAGTTAGCTTAAAGATATAAACTGTACATGAAGACTTGTTTAATACAGTCAAAATGGTCATTACAAAATATACATGTCTTGTTATAATTAACAAGGTAGCTACTCAAGGTTCATCTACTTTTAACTATCTTTTTTTTTTTTTTTTGGCAGAGCAAGAAATAATACTTTCAGTTCTGAAAATGAAACATCTGTCCTGATGTTCAAATGTTCAGTAGTTTTGTTGCTTCCCATACAGACCTGACATCATCAACGTACCTACTGGGCTTCATGTCAGCGGTGACAGACTGTGTGGAAGCAGGTGAGGAAGCAACTCAGCTAAAAAGTAAGTGCTGTGTCATTATTTTTAGTAGACTCTCTTTTACATCTGCTTGTGTTTTACTCAGTATCCACTGATGGAAGGAGCTTGAGTTTGAAATGTTTTACTTCTTTTAATATGTCTGACTGGAGCAGTGGCTTATTCATCACACTGAAAATGCAGATCTTACAAAGAACTTTGTCACATGCAAGTAAATGTAGTTTTCTTGATTTTTAAAAAAATCTTCAGTTCACAATTAAAACATTTAAAAAATGTAATTTATTTATGCTAAAGTTATCTAGTCATATGAAATGTTTAAATACACAATAAAGGTTTCAAATGAAAGCTATTCAAAGCCTAAAGGAAAATACAAATTGAGAATACAATTGCGCTTTTGGCTTCCGCTCCTCTTCAAGGTCTGTGGTATTAATGGCCTTTTCCCAGTGCCAACATGTTGTTACTCTTAATTACTATTATTTTTTATTTATTTAAATAACATCATAATGTTCCTGTTAATGATCCGGGATCTTTTTCCCTTTCCCCTGTGTTGTGACAACTTTCCTGAAAATCCTCTTGGTACACACACTGGTCTTGTGTCTCAAATCACCGTTTAAACAAACCTGACTTTTTGACTCACTTTCACTGAGCAGCAAACACACAGCTGCTGCACGGTCAAGCAGCCTCACAAGACCCCAGTTTACTGCAGAGAGGGTGATGTGTCCGCCAAGTAATTATCCCCCGCAGCCCCTCTCCAAAATGCTAATGGTATTTACAGGACAGGGAGGGAAGGGAGAGGACACCAGTGGCAGGTGCAGCTGCTGGAGCATGATGCTACACTGAGCCTCCACACCGCGCTGCACCGAGGAGTAACAGAGGGGTCATTGTGGCTGTTAAGGTGATGGATAATCAGTCGGACTGGAATCAGATAAACGTCTCAGGGATTTATCTCTTTCATTGGTTTACAGTTTGATCCACCATGTTGTGTTTAGACCTGGAAAGCAAGTGTAGATGTCTGCAGATGGTAGAGCCAGTACCGTGGAGAATGTTTGTAACTGATATTAGCACTCATTAGGAGTTTAAAGGACAATCCACTTGATTTTACACATCAAGTTTAGTCTTCATACAAAGTGCTATTCATATGCTACTTGTGCCACTTTTTGAACACAGTTGTATGATATCATCTGTTGCTGAAAAAATAACCCCGGTGACTTCATCATTACTCAGCTTTGGCTTGAAGGAAGTAGCCATTTAAAATACCTGGGTGGTTTAATTAAAGAGCAACTGAGCTGGATCGAAAATGTAGACTTTAGAGTTTCTGCTGACACAGGGATTTTTCTTTCAATTTTTAAAAAATCCAACTCTTGTGAGTCTACGAACTTCATGTTAGTACAAAAACAAAATGCTACAGTACCCCCTTAAATATTTGCTTACTGTAAAGTGTTCATTGTATAGCACTTTCCAAAACTAAAAAGATAGAGTGCTTCACATTTAAAACAGTTAAGAAAACACGAAGTACAAGAACAAAGGTGTCAGAAAGAAGAAGAAGAGTTTAAATCAAGATTTTTTTCATAAAAAAATATTTAATTTGGAAAAGAGGACGGCTTTTCAAGATGAACAGTCTCCTTTCATTTTCAGCTGGGCTCAGGAAACATCCAGATACTGGTTAGCTGACCTAAGAGACTTAAGGTTACTCTATTGACCCAACAATATAGAAATATCCTCAGGGGGTTCACCATATGTTACCTCATGTAAAAATTACCATCAGAGGTATTTGAAGACATGACAACACTCTGCTTGTATCTGATTTTTTTTTCTTTCCACAAAACAAGTTAAATTTACTTGTTAAAAAAAAAACTTAAAATTGCATCTACTCTTTCTATCTCGATGAAAGTTTAACTGCAGGACACAAGATCTCTCAAAATTGGCTTCCAAGCTACAGTAGTTGTGAAGTCAAAAAATCATGCTCATATGTGCAGGTGTTAAACTCAGATTGAATGTGAGCCAAAGAAAATTTGCCCTTCAGCACATGAATGTGCAAACAGTCTTCTAGTGTCTGGACATCCATCATTCTGCAGGCTGGGAGATAAACATCCAAGTGAAGCAACACATTTTTGAGTGGAGGGCACTTTAATAACTAAGATTACATATAGACTTTCAACACTGGAGTAAATCACTGTCAGTGGGTCAGTGTTGGGCTGCAGGCTGTTCAGTCTACTTAACACTGACTGAGGTTCCCTGGTTGCTCAGGTCTAATATGTTAAAACTGTTGACTCCAGAACCATGTGAGGAAAATCTGCATTTGGCTGAGGAGGGACTGGGAATGGAGAGCTGAACAACAGAGTAAATATTTGGCAGTGGAGAGCTCTTGGGAGCTGCAGAGGACCCTCTCTGGCTGAAGCCTGTGGGTGTTAAATAGATTAAGGGGCTTCTGGGTCATTGTGGACTGAGAAAATTCCCGCTCTTTGGACATGACTTTTCTTTGCCTTTGCGTTGTTTTTGCTCTCCAATCGAGTGCTCTCTGTAAACTATCCACTCCAGCAAACCTGCGGTACTGTAATCCGCTGGTGTTTGTCAACCACTGGGAGGCCGATGTGCACACAGAAATGATGCTTGAAGGAGGGTTTAGTCCTCTCGGTTTGTGGTGAAAGCTTATTTCATCTTAAAAGTTGCTTTATGTCGCTTGTTTTCCAAGGATACATTCGTGCGTAATGTGCGTAAAGGCTTTTAATCAGAAGAGATAAAGGCTGATTCAGGAGCATTTTGAGATAATAATACAGGTCACCGACTTCGCTGAGCTCTGAAAATATAAAAGGAATTAAATACGTGCTGAATCACACATGTAATATTGCTCTGGACTATAGACTTGGCGGCAGTAGACGCAGAGCAGTAGATAGTGTCCCAGATCCTATTCAGCTCCATTCAAAACCATGACAACACGGAACAAGCTCGGATTTATCCTGCAAAGTTAAAGGACATTGTGCCGGGGCGTCAATCAGGCATTATAGCGGGACTGAACAAATGCAAAATCTTGACTGGAACAAATGCTTCCAACGGGTCTCGGACGCGGGGCTACATTTTCCCCTTTTGTTCCCCTCCTCTGGCTGGCATGTATTTGTGTTCCCTGTCGTCCGACCACCCAGGACGACTGGGGAGGCATGTCCACCACCACCACTCTCCTCCCCGGCCTCATGCACCTCGCTGAAGTGGATAAGAGCCGATATCAATATCAAATACAAGAGAAAAAACAAATCACAGCCCTCACATAAGGCGGGATTCATGCCCTGCATTTGATGCGTTTTATATGTCTGGAGGGACATACAGAGCCAAGATATCAGCCTGTGGGTGTCGGCAGAGGATGATCGGCTGTTTTCTATGTAAAGGAATACATTTTTAAAAGTTTGTTTTTATTTTTTTAAAGACACAAAAAAAAAGAAAGAAAAAAGATTAAAACATAGTGCGTTAGAAACCACAGTGCTCCCTTTAAGTTCTGCGCATGAGTCATGATTGATTAGCCTATCGATAATTCATCTTGATTACCATTGAGTAAAATCTTGTCAGCTGTGATTAGTCATTTCACTTTGTCAGAAACTGAATAAGGCGTGTTTAAGTTAGGAATAAAAGGTCAACGTACAAATAATTTGTCTGCAATGGAAGCATTTTTAATTACAGTTGCCTTTAACTCTTCTATTTAGTATTATAAGTCCTTTTTAGACAGTTAATACAGGTTTATAACACAATATAATGGAAATGTAAGCAGATATAAGGACGTGTCTCATATTATTACAACTGTGCTTCAATGTTGTCATTCGTTATCTGTTTTTATGCCAATTCCCACTTATAGCTGCCCACAGGAGGTGTTCAGAAATCCATTAATTAAAACTCAAATTTGAAATGAGAAATGTTCAAGTTAAGCTTAAAATGTTCTGAAATAAATGTTATTGTAGATGATGCAAAACGGAGTAAAAGGGAGAATTTTCGTGTTGATAATCCTCTGTATGCAACATAAGAAGTTTCTGGAACAAATGGACATCCTTGGAAATCCTCCACCATCCATAAACGTCGAAATTTCTCACGCCTGCAATTAATACGCCTCTAATGGACGTATTAGTTAAACCAACTCACAGGCATCAGGCTAATTGCTCACTTTGTATGCAAATGCTGGACACGTTGTTTGGGCGAGGGAAAGGAGGGAGTGAGGGAAGGGAGGAGGAGGAGGAGGAGGAGGGGGGAGTTTGATGATGGGACGGGCTCTGTTGTCAGTTGCCACCCAAGACGTGATTCAGCTCCAACAATTACCATTATCTGTTTCCCAGTTTGACGATACGGGACGAATCTGTAATGATGACGAGTGTTTCCTTCGCTCATTGTTGAGGCTCTGGGGTTTTTTTTCTTCTGTGGCTCCACACCTACCGTCATTGGGTGACAGCACTCCAGCCATTCAGGTACTCAGCGGAGGAGGAGGCTTTATAAGTACGCAGCCTTGTGTTTGCAGCTTATGGAGTGCTGTTTGTGTAAACACTGAGCCCAGTGCACACAGAGCTGGTGTTTGGACAGCGCGTAAAGTGGAAAGGATCTGCTGGGTTTTTTTTTTTTGTTTGTTTGGTTTTTTTTTTTTTTGCCTCCTTGGACAGACTTTACTTTGAGTGCTTGTTTATTTCTGCGCGAAACAAAACTCGGATTGACGGCAAGGACGCGCGATGGCTGCACCGACCAAGTTCAGTTTTTCCGTCAGGAGCATCCTGGATTTGCCTGAGCAGGATGCGGAGGCAGCGCCGCGGTCCTCCCCTGTGTACTCCTCCTGCTCCTCCAGCTCGCCCTACACCTCCTGGATGATGGACTGTGACCGGAGCCCTTGCATATGTAAGTGCATGTCTGAAGCAGCTACCGGTTGATGACGCTGGATTTGATAAAAGAAATCAAATATTTTGACTTTCATCCATCTCCCATAGCCTATATTACTCTATTTATTTTTACCAGCTTTATTTTGAAATTATAATGAGCCTTTATTTAGACCTTAAAAGATGATGCGCCCTCCTCAAGAAGTATTGTTATTAAGTAAGCTTATTTTGAAGATAGATGGATGGATGGATGGATAGATAGATAGATAGATAGATAGATAGATCAACCCGAGGAGAGAAGAGTCACATGTGAATGTCATATCAACATAAATCTCTATTATCACATCATTTCTGTAGGAATGTGAACTAACCTGAAGCCTTATTTATTTCTGCAGCTTCCGACGAAGGTAGTGTCGAGGCCTCCCCCGACTCAACCAAGCCGGATGACTCGTCCCCGGACTCAGAGCCCGACAAGAGCAAAAAGAGCAAGAAGCGTCGGGTTTTGTTCTCCAAGGCCCAGACCCTGGAGCTGGAGAGACGCTTCCGCCAGCAGCGCTACCTGTCCGGCCCGGAGAGGGAGCAGCTGGCCCGGATCCTCAGCCTGACCCCGACCCAGGTGAAGATCTGGTTCCAGAACCACCGCTACAAGATGAAGAGAGGCCGGGCGGACGGAGCGCTGCAGGAGGTGGAGATAGCGCAGCCTCCGGTGCTGCGCAGGCTCGTAGTTCCGATCCTGGTGCGCGATGGAAAACCTTTTCACACCTGCTTACTTGACACGGAGAAAGCTGGCTGTTTACCTCACTCCTCTCAAGCGGTACCCTTCCCCTTGGCTTACCCGTCTCTTCAGCATCCCTCCCCGGTCGCTCTTCCTCCCAGGTACCAGCACTTTCCCACCGCGGCGGCCTCCAGATTCGCCTGGAGAGACTTTTGGAGCGACTCGGTCCACTTTAACTCTTTCAAATGAAGGAGTCATTTCAACGCACAAACTCATTTAGAATTGCATCAAATGTTTTCTGAATGTTTAGCAAAATTTCGAGCAACTTAAACCTGTAGATTTTTCACTAGGCCGATATAGAACAAATGGTATTTTGCACATTTTATTTTGATATTTTTGCGCGTTATTTTTTAAAATGCTGATAATATTTTCACATACATGGGCTTATTGGTGTAGCCTGTATTTTTAATTATCCGCCGAGATAATGTATTTGTATGTTTCGGAGCCGTTTAAACATAATATTTGTATAAATAACTTGTTGTTGTTGAAGGCAAATAATGTACAGTAGGCTGCATTAAGCGGTAATAGAAGAGGTAGCAGCGAAGCTATTATTATAGCCTGAATGTTTGAAGGAAAAATAATGTTATTTGTTGTCGTTAAGGAGACTTTCTTTAAAGATTTTACCTGTTTAAACTGTTTCTATTTGTGAACAAAATTATTAATAAAATCTCTCACATATTTTGTATGATACATTTTACAGTATAATGTGCTTTCTTTTTAAAGTTCAGTCCAAAAAGTATAATCTGCATCTATTTCTAAAAAATAAACGAATGAATGCACAAGTACATATTTCATTTTATTTATTTTAGTCGAATTTAAGGTTGGTTTTCTTTTCCTGAACAGTGTTTAACCTCTCAAATGTGCTCAGTTTAGGCTTTGATTCTCTTCAGTGGTTTTAAAACCACAGTTTGTAGTCTGAAATATATTTAATTTGTAAAATCTAAAATATGTAGCAGGTCATGACAGGAGCTGGGGGCTTTTATAATGTTAAAAGAAACTAATTATGCACCCAAAAGCTGAGCAAACATGACTCCTAAAGGGACTGGATTTGCTTAAGCATAAGAATACCCAGTAAACATTACAGCCTCTCTCACTATAGCACCCTGTTGTCGTCTGGGCCCATGGGCGGCTTTTCACTTTTATACAATTAACCTTTGTTATTCTGAGGCTGTTAGCTTTATCTGTAAGTCTTGGTTTATGTACTGTAAGTCTGAAGAGAATATGATTTTTGATGGTGCAACAGGCTGAATTAAAGGCAGATGACTGACTCTCTTCGAGCTCTAATCCGAAATACTTCACTAGATAAGTGAACAGGTGCAGCTGTGAAGCAAGAGGCTTTTTATTCTTAGAACAAGGCAAGAAAAAGAAGCTTTTATTGATGTTTTTGACATATGTAGCTACACAGCATATTATTTTATTTGCACTTACATGGGCACTCAGACAGCTGTTTAAACCTCTCCTCAACACTGAATTACTTGTATAAAGTGCGGGGAAACACTGACTATAGTGTTAATCTTCATATTCTTAGATATTCTGAAATATACCTGACTCATTTTCAAGTCGTAATGTCACCTCGCTGCAGCGTCTCATTAGAATACTTATAATGAAAAATATGCTTCAGTGTTTAAAATCATGTCAGTATTTCATCAGTGACGAGGGGGGTCTTCTGCTTTCACGCCCCCTATAATGTTGTTTGCTCGTCCTGTGACCCTGCAGCCCATCGTCCCTGTCACCTGGCCCTTTGTCCCCCTCGCTGGGGCCACCTTGTATCACATATGGAGGGGACTGGCCGAACCCCTCAGCTCGCTGCATCTCCCCTTAAACACTCTTTTTGTCTGTGTGTCTCCCTGTGAATGGACCATTGTCCCTCATCCAAAAGGGACCGAGACAAAATCTTTAGTGTTTCAATTCTCGTGATGTTTAATCAGTCCCTGCGACAAATTTATGAGGTTTAACTGCACAATGGTGTTTTAGAGCATCTTGGGGTTTAAGGGTGACAAAGACAGGCTTTTAGAGGTTGCCATTGGTTTTTTAAGTTGGTCAGAAGAATTGTCTGAAAAGGATGGGCTTGTATTAGCCTGCCCATCCTATAGTTTTACTCACTGACCGCCCCGGGGCCCCTTTTAGGAAAGTTATAAGGTCCACATAAACTAGGCCACAGGAGGAGTTTTGTTAAGTTGTAGCAAACAACATTTAATGCATATTAGGTTTTAATGGCATCCAGACTTAGAAACACTGATTCTATACTTTTCAAATTTTAGCGCTAATCATTTATTGACACATTTTTTATTTTAGAAATGCATTTCAAAAACTAAAGTTGCTCCAGCTTTGGAAATCTTTTCATAGGACAGATTTTACTGTGGCTCATCTTGGTCCATTTGCAGAGAGCATGGTTGTCAAAAAACCTGCAGGATAGGCTGCAAAGCTAACAAAATATATCTGTTTATAGACTCTACTCATACTCTTGGTTATATGAAGGACAACACTGATTAGTTTTAAAATTTTGAAGCAAAACAAAACTGATGATTTAACATAGACATATACAGTATAACAAGACTTTGACTGAGTACAAAGCATAAATATTTGGGGTTGGTGCCAAAATTCACGTTTATATAGTGTGTGTGTGGTTTGTTAAAGGGAGGCTAATGAGAAAAAAAAAAAAAATATATATATATATATATATATATAAGATAAAAACGTGGATAGATAAAATAAATAATAATTAGCAGTTTTATAACTTGCATAAGCCCATGTGACACTATTTGGAAGTGAGACTGATTTATTGCCTCTCCTGGAGATTGATGTGCTTCCAGCCTGAATTCATTGCAGGTGAATGACAGCAGGTGGAGGCATTTAGACATTTAGATGTCAGAAGACATAAAAAAAAAAAAAAAAAAAAAGCCTGTCTCTCACAAACAGGAGAGAAAAATCTGAAAACGTAATCTTATACAGCAGAAGTGTCTCAGGGACCCTTGGTTGGGATCCTCTGCAGAATGTGATCTATGATAGATGCACAGTTAACATTCTGTTTTGAAGCATGTCCCTGAATCCCTGAATCCCTGAAAACGAGCCGTCAGGACTGCATAACTTTGTGATGTCACAACAAAGCAGTCGCCACCCTCAGCCATGCCACAAGCCTGGCCCACCTGGACCCGCCTAGCAGGATTAGATTTCTCTGAGTCTTTAGTGGAAAATATGGGACCTTTAAGCTGTCTGTATCCAAAATGCATAGTATTTTTTTTAAGCAAAAAGTCAGTTCTCAATCTGACTTCTCATTTATATATATATATATATATATATATATATATATATATATGTCAAAGTAGAAAGCTGCCAGCAGCCAAAAATGTAAAGGAAAAAAAAATAAAAAAGCAAAATATAGTTGCCTATTTCCAACAGTTAAAGAAGGATTATACAAGTCATTTTGCTGCCAGCATGTAAAATGTTGAATTTATGAACATACACAAATGTCCAATACAACTCTAATTAGGAAATCTAACTTTAACAATGAGAAGTAGTCCTTTTTACATGTACAGCAAATTAAATATTTTGGTGTCATTAGTGCCAGCAATGACTGTGGATCTTTGGTCTGACCTTTGACCTTTGAAAACATTCCAAAAACATATATTTTTTTTCTTTTTATGACATGTCAGAGGAGATACCATCTTATTTTAATAGGATCAGTTTGGTAAATGAACATGTATGATATTACACAGCCTGTGGTGAGACTGAAGGACAAAAGATAATGGACAACTGAAAGAGTATAAGACAATAACAAAGGGTTGTATTCCAGATCTTTGTCTTTAAATGACACATAATTACGTATAAAACCATCCATTTTCTATTGTTGTACCTGTTAAGAATTTCATTTAAGTGTCCCTCCACTCAGAAACGCGGTTTTCTTTTACTTTACTTAGATCTTTAATGTTTGAGTGTGCATGAAGGTGCATGTGCAGTCTGACTCGAGAAGGCTGTTTTCACATCTGTCTACTGAGGATAAATGTGTCTCTGTGGTCACATTAAATCTGATTTCAACACTTGTATGTACAAGAATAATTTTATGACATCACAATGAAATCTCCACTTCACATATGAACCTTTCAGTGAAGTAGAGGACATCTTTTGTCTGGCAGTTCACCTTAAGAAACGCACAGTAGAAGAAGGAAGGTGACCTTTAAAGCGCAGTTTCTGAATATGGACTGTGTGCATTTGTCATGGACTGAATGTTTTGATACTTTCATAGTATTACTATAACACCTAGACCTGCTTTATAATAAATAAAAAAAAAGACAGGGACATCTCACCTTCTACAGTATTGGAGCTTTTAAAAGACAAAAGAGGAAGTTGGCAATAATGACCCAAAATGAACCGCAGAGGGTTAAACTGTGAATTGCAGTGATGCTGTCAACTTTCCCATCTTCAGCAAATCCTTCTGTGACCAGTTCTTGTGCGTCTATGATCCAGCTCTCCACTAGATGGCGGGATAGGACACAGTATCGTTTTAGAAGCCAGTCCCTCACCTCTTGTGTTGAGAGAGAACAAACTGTGCGTGTCGTTTTGTGGATGGGGGCAGCCGGCAGATCCACTAGGGGCCGTGCTTCACTGGAAAAACACCGTGCTTTACTTCACAGTTTGCTTCGCAGCTGCTGATTGGGCGCAGAAAGATGGCCGCTGCCCTCAGTGACGTGTGGCCGCTTGGATCGACGCCATGAGTAAGTGTTTGGTCAAAGGTCGTGTACAGTCACTTACAATACACTTTCTTGTTCTGAGCATTAGCCTGTGTTTAGTTCACCATGACGGAGAGTCGTGGAAAAAGCGAGAGACTATTGATGAGTGCAACTTTCTGTAGTTTCAGTGTAAAGAAGGAAACAAATACAGGTGGGAATCCATGCGGGATGATGAAGCACACCCAGTGTCCAATTTTCTTCCTTTTCTGACCTCCTTCTGAGCTTCAGTTGGTTTTTTTTCCTCTGCAGCTCATTTCCTGGCAGATCAAGAGCTGTGAGAGCTGTCATGAAAGAAAAGGGGGAAAAAGTTTTGAGGAGACCGAGAGGAGGCAACAGCCCACCTCTAATCTCGGATGTTAGATAATGCTGCAGACATGCAGGATGTAGGGCTAATTGGTAGAAGGTATTGGTATTAAAGTGGTCCTGAAATGCTAGGCTACATGGTTTTTGCTTGGAAAGTAGAGTTATGATCTCTATAATGAGTTGTTTCATATAGGCTACCTCTGCAGATATGCGCAGTGGACACGACAGTGCGGATGTTTTGGTCTTTTTCATGCACCACTGGAAATAGATGAGATATTTCTGTGGACGGATATTTTTATGTGTGCATTTGATAATATATTCTCACTTGTATCCCAGTTTCTCTATGGCGACACTTTTATGTGGGCATGAACATTTGCAGTGAAATGTTTTTATAAAAAGAAAAGAAGAAATTATTTATTTTTTTATAATGGGAAGTAATCACAATAAGTAACTTCCTTTAAAAAAAAAAACAACTTTTCATTGCACTACTTATTTCCCTCTTCTTGAAGTTGTTCCCTGGATTATATCATGCGTCAATCAGTTCATAAACAACAACCTGAAGCCTCGATAACAAAGGCTCGATAGCCCCATACCCTCCACTTCAAAGTGTCCTCATTATTCTGAGGAATTAGCCGGAACATTTGGACTAATTACCGCTAATTGACCATAATTGCTGTGTGCCAGAACAGGGAAAAAGGTACTGATTAAGAATGTCTTGCGAAATTCCGTAATTACGGAAGGCATAAGCAGGATTTACCTTGGATGCAGACGCTGTAATTTTAATTGCCAGCGATTATATGGCCTGTGAATTATACGCCCGCACCTCGGCTATCATCCAAGCAATTTATTTTAAGTGTAATATTTAGCCTCGGACTATATGGTAATATTGCTTCATTAAAGATAATTGTAAGGCAATAGGAGGATATGGGTTGCCGTGATGTGTGCTGGGGCTCTTTAAATTGGACCAGTGCATCTGAAAATAGTGCACAGATGATCCGACGCGCAGGCAGGCGTGAAACATGCAGCCAAGCAGCCACTGAAAGACGCGAGTGTGGCTGATGATCCCCGTGACAAACTGTCAGTGATCTGCGCGCCACTGCTGTAATGGGACTTGACTCCACACACGCAGCCTGGCGGCTTGTTGCTGAGGGTGCACCGTCATTCGTTTGAGTTGAACCAAAATGACAAGCAATAAATCACAAATATTCACGCTTTTAATTTTTCGAAATGAAACAGAGAGCCCGGGTTCAGGGTCATCGAGGGGTAAAGCAGAGCCCCGGTGTTACAGCTGAGTGTGTCTGCCACCAGAAGACGCTGTGTTTCTTTAATTCCTGCGTAAGGAGACGTGGGTTCAACCTGCAGGCACACGCTTCTGTCAGGAGCTGGTGGCATCTGCTGCTGCGACCAGACCTTTACCAAACCAACATCTTTACACAATACTCGCTCCACTCTTTTTCCAGTAGCCATAGTTTCAGCTCCGATATGACCCTGACAGCCACAGATTGTGTAAGTTAGAAGTTATTACATCGATTTGCTTATTATTATTTTAAAAAATATATATATTATATGTCAGTAATTTTGTAATTGAAAATGAGATGACAGGATAAATCGGTAGCCGAATATAACATATATATATGATTAAAGGCGTTTGCTTTATTATTACAAGAAGATATTTGCACATGTTAAAAGTAGGCTACTGTAAGTACAACAATTCCAATAATAACATTAAGAATTATTTTATTTTAACTGTAAAATAATTGTTTTAATTCCTATTTTTGGGGTTTAATATAGCGCAGAAAAACCCCCCCACATAAAGCTTTGTGTAAAAGTTGACTGTTGACCCATAGGAAACTGGGCTGTTTCTTGGCTTCAGAGCTGCCTGGAAAAAGGCAAAAATCTTTTCTCCTTCTGCTGCGTAAAATGCCAGAAATGAGACGTGATTGAGTTGCACTGTTCTGGCTCCTTGAGCATTAAGGCGAGATGCTGCAGAGGGCTACCTGGTTGTGCTGCAGGAGAGTACTTGAACGCCGTTAACTTCACATGAGAGCCTCTCCTGCTCCAGACTCTATTTTGTTTTTGGTCTTTTTGTTGTTTTGTTTTTTTGTTGTTTTTGTTTTTTTTTTTTAAACCAGGTCTCTTAGAGAAGTGTGTGCGTGTGAATTTAGGTAACACGCTGCTTGCGTCCAATGATATCAAAAGAAAAAAAAAAAAACCAAGGGGGGGTTAATCATTTACGCAGCCACTTAACACGCGGATGTGTATTTATTTACTTATCAGTATCAGTCAGTTTCCCTCCCCGCAAGTGCACTTTTGCATGTCTGAGTACGATAAGGCATAACACAAACAATCCTGCAATCACTGGAGGCCTCTCATGGCCATTAAAAGTCAGTAGTTCAACCGAGGAGTGGTTCTCCAACTCTCAAGTCCATATAGGCCTCCTTTCATCAAGAGGCCCTCGTAAACATCACTACAGTTAATAAAGTGTATTGTGGTCACTGCAAACCCAAGGTGCAGCCGCCTGTTTATCAGCGGCTCCGACGACTCACAAACTCCAAACGCAGCTGCAGCAGCTGCAGCAGCGAGTCCGGACACCGCCTGCAGCCGCCGGCACCGACATCTCTGACCGCGCACAGCGCTTATGTTATTGTTGGTGAGAGGGGAGCACATGTCTTGTAAGTGAAATTACGCTCAGCGAAAGGAGGCTAGAGCTGTTTTTGTATTGTTGCGGATGCCCCGCCTCTGATGGTAGCCTTAAACCTGGCACCCAGCTAAAACAAACCAAAGCCAGCACAGAGCTCCCACTCAATCCAATTAAGGCGGACTTGAGGCGCTCTCCTACGTGTTCATCTACCAGGATCGACGTTGAGACAACAGGAACCAGAGGGGCTTTGGCCAAAAAAAGAAAAAAAAAAAAGAGAAGGAGAGATTGCCTTGCCTTCTAATTTCTCCCTCTCCAGCCACAGAACAATGTCGATGAGCCCTAAGCATACGACTCCTTTTTCTGTTTCCGATATCTTGAGTCCCCTTGAGGAGAGCTATAAGAAATTAAGTATGGAGAATAACAACTTGGGGGCACCTCTCACTTCTTACCGGCAGCCGCAGGTTTCCCAGGCGGCGATGCAGCAGCACCACATGGGCCATAATGGGACTGTGTCTGCGGCTTACCACATGACTGCGGCAGGTGTTTCTCAGCTGTCACACACGGCCATGGGGGGCTACTGTAACGGCAACCTGGGCAACATGGGCGACCTGCCGTCTTACCAGGACGGCATGAGGGGCAGCGCCACGGCCACCGGCTGGTACGGAGCCAACCCAGACCCGCGCTTCTCCACCAGTGAGTACCCCGCACCTGTACCTGGAGTTGTCGCAGGGTGCATGCTTAGCGCCGCACTGAGCGCTTTACTGTGTTGTTTCTGTCGACTGGGCTGTGTTTGTGCGCAAAGGTGGACATTCTCCATATCCTTCTGGTATAGATTTCCTCATCTGTGTTTATTAGGCAGGGCAAAGATCTCCATGCATTTAATGCACGCCTGCAACACCTGGAGAAAAAAGTCTCACCGGAGGAGCATGAATGACCAAATTCCCCTCTAAGCTTTGCGGGTTCATTTACAATAGTTTATTAACCGGTGTCGACTCTTCCATCACGTTAATACAACAAAAATATGCTGTCAGTTATTAACTTTTTCTGCACTTGTTCGTTGATAGGATTTGACAGTCTGGTTATTTATGAATGTGGACTCTGACGCGCATTGTGGGTTTGGGATTTATGGATCATGGCACCTGCTTCTTTGGGAAAATTTTTGAGAGTCTTTTCTCACCTGCTTGTCAAAATGCAAATATTGTTGTGTTGCACTTTTTTTTTTGACCTGCCATAACAAAAACATAACAGGGTTTTAATTAGGCTACATGGGTTAATGGAATTGTAATCCATCAAAAATCAACCAGTCTCCGAACCTACAACAAATTTCCCATAGGGGTTTTCCACATGAACGCAGACTTATATTTCACTGTGTTAAAGTCAGTCATTTCATTGTATTTATGCTCCTTTTCCCCCCTTAGTTTCTCGCTTCATGGGCTCTTCTTCGGGCATGAACATGGGCAGTATGGGCAGCCTCAGCTCCCTGGCGGACGTGGGTAAAGGCATGGGCTCTCTGTCCAGCACCCCACGGAGAAAGAGGCGAGTTCTGTTCTCCCAGGCGCAGGTCTACGAGCTGGAGCGACGCTTTAAGCAGCAGAAATACCTGTCGGCGCCGGAGAGGGAGCACCTGGCAAGTATGATCCACCTCACCCCGACCCAGGTGAAAATCTGGTTCCAGAATCACCGGTATAAGATGAAGAGGCAGGCCAAAGACAAAGTGTCCCAGCAGCAGATGCAGCAGGACAGCGGCTCCTGCCAGCAGCAGCAGCAGCAGTCCCCACGGAGGGTGGCCGTGCCGGTGCTGGTGAAGGACGGGAAGCCGTGCCAGGGCACCGGCCACACACCCACATCCTCCGCACAGACGCACCATCAGCAAGGGGGCAATGTCATGATCATGTCCAACAACACGTCCGGCCTCGGGCAGCATCAGAGCCAGCAGGTGGGAAGCACAGGTCACTCTCCAGATTTGGCGCCGCACTCCTCCAGTCCGCCGTCACTGCAGGGCCAAGTGGCCGGCCTCTCCCACCTCAACTCCCCCGGCTCCGAGTACGGCTCGGCCCTGCAGTGTTCAGCCCTGTTATACGGCAGGACGTGGTGACAAGAGGCGCCGGCTTTGATTTGAAACCTGTCAAGACTTCTACAAGTTTCACTGTAAATGCGCGCATTTGAAAAAAGAACCGAGTGAAATCGGTGCAGCTCTTCTTGAATTTCCACCTTCTGGGAAGAGGTGTGACTTGTATGGAAGAAACGTTTGTCCAGAAACTGCGGATGTGAAAGTCTTGGGATTTATTTATGTAAATTATATTGAGAGAGAGGAAGAATCAGCAGTCAAATAGGCCGCGTTAGTTGGGGAGAAAGTGAACCCGGACAGGGAGGCACGTAGACCACAGGACTGCTGAACATGGGTGCTGTTAAATTCCCTTTCACAAACAAACACACCAGATGACTCTGATTTATAATAGAATTTAATGTAAGCCGTAGATCTAGCTTGTATATTTCTGTAAGAGGTTTGAATTTTAGCTATCTGTTGTACAAAGTTTTTGACGCTATTGCCGGTTTGTTGTCGTTTCATTGGTATTTGTACGTTTTATTTCTTTGTAACTTATATAGATATTTGACTTACTACAAAACAGTCCTATTAATAAATTATGGAAACATGACAGCTAAGCTTTTTATTGTGAAATATTTCAATGCGGTGTTAAACAGTGGAAATAGGTCTTTGGAAAAATCAGCAAATACAAACATAACTATTATTATTATTATTATTATTGATAATCGTATTGTAGTTTTAATTATATAAGATATTTTTTCCTTTTTAAGGAGGTGATTTTATTTATTTGTTGTGGACTCATTGAGAAATTACAGGATGTAAATCTGAACATTTAAAAAAAATGATCATCTCAAGAACCGGTCACTCCACGTTGCTAAATAGATTCAGGTTTGGCAAACTGACAAAACTAAATACTAAATACTATATCAACACTCAGGCTTTTATTGTGAAATGACAGTTAAATAGTGGAGCCTGTTTTTCGGTGATATCCTCTGACAAATCACACACCTCTCAGTCTTATCGTGAAATGCTGCAGCTCACACAAGCATGGCCTGCAGAGTAAACTCAGCCTTTATGTACTTTTTTTTTTCTTCTTTCTTTTCTCTTTCTGTGTGTGTGTGTGTGTGTGTTTTCTGTGTGAGTCAGAAAGGTGAGGTCTCTCGGCTCCCAACATCAAACACTAGCGCTGCTCAAAGGGCAGCTTATCGATGAGATCCCTGACCAAACAGCGCGCTGTTCCTCTCAAATAACTCGCGGATCCCCGTGTCGGCGCTCGGCTATCGGCTGCTCTATCAATAATCAATCAGTGCATTGAAAGGAAAAGGCGAAATGCTTGTTAGTGTCCGGCGTCAATAACAAACAAGCACAAGTCTCCGCAAACATTTTCATAGGCCCAGAGATTGACCACATGCAGACCTACCTATGCGCTGTTTGGTGCAAAAATATTTTTTCAAACGGCCGCAGTAACGAACACACACACACACACACACACACACACACACCACCAGTCATTTATTTTCCTGTAGGTGTACGCTGTGTAAACAAAGGCTATAATAATCATCAGGGACTATTTTCCCTCCGCCTAATAGAGCTATAGGTCTTAAACTGTAAACAACGTGGTTGCTAAGGGACGGAGGTAAAGATAGGTGATTTTCTTTTACGGCGGAAATAAACTGTTGTCAAACGTCTTACAGCTATAATTTCAAATAGTTTCGGTCTGGATAAGATACAATCCAACCTGAGTGAATCTATATTTATAGGGGCTGTTTTTTTTTTTTTTTTTTTTTTTTTTGTTTTTATCTTCAGACCTTTAGGCTTTAGAGTAAACTGTAGGCTATTTCTGTTTCTGAAAAACAAAACAAACAAAAACAACAACACTGCCATGCTTTAGCCTAAGTGAAGATTTCAAACACAGGTAGCCTGTATTTACACCTAAAAAAAAAAAAGTTTCTTTCTGTTTATGGTCCTAAACTAATCCACTATTTAGCGACCTGGCACTTTCTGACCCTGCACCTCCTTTATTTCAAATTTCACGAAAACGACTTGTTTCCTACTTAAGCCTACAGCTTTGATTCAGGTTGATATATCTTCCACTGACTTGTCCAACGGGCAAAAAGCCATCACAAAACGCGCACATTTTAAGCTACAGATCAGAGGGTCGGCTGTAAATTGTCGCCCATGTTGTCCAGAAGTGAGTCGATTAGCGCTCACATGCGGCTGCATTAATCCTGCAGGCCTGTCTGCACCTGACTCCTGTGTCCACATCTAATGCCTGTCTTTCACAAGGGATCTCTGGTTTTGATAGAGGGGTTATTGCTTATTATCCTCTCTCTGATTCCTGGCATTTACACTATCTATGCTGCAAAACCTTGCAAAAAAAACAAAAAAACAAAACAAAACAAAACAAAACAAACAAAAAAACAACTACAGGCATTTCTGCCATAACTAGTATATTTTATATTGTAAACATATATTTGACTGCGTTATCTGGTTATCTATCCGTGTTTTGGTGTTGATGCAATCTTAAAATAGCCTACGTGTTCCTCTCCCGAAGAGACCTGTCAAAGCCCTCAGAGGTTTGGGAAGCTATTATGGCCATGGCTCCAACTCAGCAGCAGCTTTTGGCTCTCACACTGTAAGTGCACTGTGCTACAAAAAGCATGTGAACAGATTTTTTTTTTTTTTTCTGCAGTGAATAATTTCAGGCGACGCTCACTTTTATCTTGAAGCATGCAACTTTTTTGGAAAAAAAAAAATTTTTCGTTCACAAATAATATTTAGGAAATGAGACTTACCACTAAATTGGGAAACTATAACTCCTAGTTTAAGGCCACCAAGCAGCCCATCAAAAGCCCTCTGGAGACTTTTAAGTGAAATCTTACCAGCGTCAGAAACTATCTTCTATTAGGCTGTTTTGCAGAGCTGGTTTTGTTCGGCAGAGAAGTGAGAACTCTGGGATTACATTAACATGTCTTTGGCGCGGTGTGTGGTCTTTGTGTGCTGCTTGTAGCTGTTGAGAATGACTTGTTGGAAGCGTGTGTGCTCTCATCGCTCTCTTTTGTAGAAGCCCACAGTGCAACTCCCCAAGTCCTCCTGGCTTTATGGTGGGCTGGTCTCCATGAACCCCAAGCAATTAGTCCCTAATCTCAAGGTAATCATATTTGAGTTAGTGACTAGCCGGTGAATTTTATTCGCCTGTTTAGCCCCAGTATCACTTTTGGGATAATATTTAGCAGCCAGAACCTGCGTTTTATGTACCAGAGGAATGATTTTTACAGTTTAACAGAATATCAAATACGGGTGCGACTTAAATTTCTGGCTGCAATACATTCCAGGAATACAGTTTGGTTTATTATTAACGAATGATACAACCTACGCTCTAATAAACGTCCGCCTGAACCATCAATCACGATTAAGACCTGTTTACATTTTTAAATTTGCATTGTTTTCTTAGTGAAAATTATAAATTGTACGTTTATTTCCACTTAACATTTTTAAAATGTGGAGTAAATATCTACATTGCAGTGACATACCAGGATACTGTGGGTTTCTGAAACTCAAATAACTGCAGAATTTGATAATTTTGCAGTGTTGCTTGTGTCCAGTGTAGCAACATTGCTGTAGCACCATTAATTGGTTTCTCCAGAATTACAAGCCTCACGGATCTCAAACTTTTAAGCCGAAGTAAAAGAGAGTATTTGCATTAATGAATCAAATTATATTTGCAATGATTAAAGCAAAGCTCACGTATCAAGATATTACAAATATCAGACCTGCGACAAGTAAAATAAAACCATGTGCGTCTTGGTTGATCTGGTCAATAAATGTGTAGCAGATTTAGAAATGTTGTTCCTGACATATGTTCCTATTCATGAATATATGAGGATGTGTGAGGAATCAACATTGCAATAATATTTGCTTGCATTCAATTAGCAGTGAATTTCAGAGTGGCTTTTTACTATTTAAAAAAATGTATTTTGTGTGTGTGTGTGTGTGTGTGAGAGAGTGAGTGTGTGTTGTATATTTTATTTAATTATTTAAGTCTTTCATGTTTGAGATGCAACATAAATCTGGTGCTGTCCACGGTGCTGAAACAGATACGTAAATAGAAAATGAGCAGAAAGACAGGCATTATTAACTTAAATATATACTTATCAAGCCAAATAATCTTTAAACTAAGAAAAAGCTCGTCTATATCGAGAAACTTTGCAGAACCATTTTTCAAAAAGAATTTTAAAAAAAAATCAAAATAACCGTGTTTACAAAGATAAAATAATAGACTTTTCTTCTTTTGAAACACAGCCTCTCTTCTTTCTTGAGTTCCGAAAACATTTCATTACAGCAGTCCTGAGCATTCATGTGCATTACAAACAGCACAATTACACAGCAACTGCAATCACCCCCTTTGGTAAATGTTATTGTCAGCTAGCAGCAAAAATCTTTAATTGTCCGACGTTTATCTGCTTCTTCAATCCATTGTGCAAAGAGCGCAAACGAGGGTCATTTGTGAACAGAAATACTTTGCATGCAAAGCGGAGCACAAGATGCTGTAATACTTGACCTTTCAGCATAATTGTTGCAGGCATGAAATGCAGCATTCAGAGCTGGCTGAGTGGAGTCTTTTCTCTCCCCCTCCCTCTGATGAACAAAGCGCATTTTATACATCTTCGGTGTTCATTTGGCTTTGTTTCTTTTGAAGAAGATTTCTGTGGGACTGGCCGCAATTTATCTTCATTTTAATAATACTACTGAGGCGGAAAAACGGCTCAAGGCTTAAGAATGGACTCATGTTTATAGCATGAAAGTCAGAAAACTTGTAAATGGATGTGTCTATCAGTTTGACATGGCAGGGTTTTGGCTAAACGATACTGACAGTAGGTTTTTAACGTCCTGCTCAAGGACACTTCAGAAGGACAGAGGCTGTTAGATCCCCACCTTGCAGACTGGATGCTATTCCCGATGCCTGCTAATATATATATATATATGTTTTTTTGTCCAAATTAAGAATGCTGACTAGAAAATAGGGATTTTTTCCCCCTCCACAATTAAATTGTTTGTAGTACCTTCACATTGACCTATTTGCTGTTAACAGGCATAAACCCCTCATCTGAAAGTTTCTGCAGAACTCAAGCTGTTTAGTTGTGGATGTTAAATGTTTATAATCTGTGTTTATTTTCGGCATTAAGATCACCACTGCATAGGACTATTCCATTTTTATTTCATTAACTTAAAAGCAATTTAAGGAAATGTACTTCCTCCTAAGCATGAAACAAACAAATCCAAAAAGTGAGAAATTACAAAAATGCTTCTGTCAATGTTTTGAGAAACTTGATGTTACACGAGTAGCCTGTGTTTTCCACCTCACACTTTAGATTTGTTATAAAAATGTTATGGTTAAGATAAAATGTTTTAAGGAGGGTATCATCTGCATAGAAGTTAAAGTCAGAGACAAACAGAGGGTAGAGCATCTTTAGCTTTAGCTGAGATGTATATCTGAGTGAAACAGACTATATGGAGGTGTTACAGTCTGGGGGGAATTTAAATTCTCATAAGCATGTGATTTGATTGCTGAAAAGTGGGCATGGCTCAGCACACATCTCCTACCTAAGGTTTTGCTCTGCTAGCATTAGCTATAAGTGTTACAAATCACATTTATTTCAATACATTTATGTGACTGCTGCTGAGTTCAGGAGAAAAAGAAATTAATTTTTACAATAAAAAAAATATTTTACTAAATTATTTTGACACAGCATGAAACAGTGGAAAAATGAATCAGCATTCATTTCTTTTGGATAAAAACTTTAATTTCACTGCATGGTGTTCACAGTGATAGAATTTGATTTTCATTATATAAAAATTAAGAAACAAATCCAAGAGTAAAGATGAAACAAAATATTACATGAGGGTGGTGTATCTACAAAGACTGATAAATGGCAAACTGGATCTAGTTACCAGATTTAGTCTGGTAACAGGGCTAGGATCTCTTTGTTTCCCAAAATAAGATGATTTTGAAGGGGAAACAACAACAACAAAACAAACAAACAAGAAAATGGCCGGAACAATTACTCTTCCACCCACTGCACACAGACTCAACACCTTCCTCACCCTCATACTGGAAGCTCATTTGCCAA
Organism: Trachinotus anak; assembly: GCF_046630095.1. Taxonomy (NCBI): domain Eukaryota; kingdom Metazoa; phylum Chordata; class Actinopteri; order Carangiformes; family Carangidae; genus Trachinotus; species Trachinotus anak. Next base: position 9,954,189 of record NW_027273866.1, on the reverse strand, counting down.
AGTTATGTACTGTAGTAGACAGAGAGAAATTATAGTGCAGAATTATGCTTTAAAACTGACAGAAGTGGTGTAGTTTGTAATTGCTGGCCCGGTGAATACTTTATTACTTTACTATCAGAACCATAAATACCCATATCTCTAAAATTCATACATACAACTGCACTTGTATCTTTGAATAAAAAACACCCCCCAAAACCCCAGCTGATTATGAATAGTAGAAATTGTGCCTTACATCTAGTTTTCCTTAACAGGTTGAACACAAACTCACTTTTCTGTATTAAGCGATTTTGAGAGTAGAAACCGATGAATGCATACAAGAGGAAGTGAGCAAAAACACCAGCATGTATCCACAAATCAGCTGTAATTTGAAGTTTATTTTTTCAACTATGTCATTAACACAGTCTAAGACTGGAACAGGAATCTTTTAAGATGACTGAGAAATAGGTTTTCAAATATGACAAATAGTGAGAGTTGTACATTAAATGAAGCATCACTTATATACAACAATACAGTAATCTGCTCTATGAGGTCTGGCAATGTTGGCAGTCATACTCAAACCATTTCAGTCAGTTGTTGATAGGCTCTCTTCCTCCAAACTAATGAAGTACTTTCCTGGCTGTGCCCAACTGAACTAATGCAAGTGCTTATCGTTCAGTTCTCTGTGTCTGTTGTACCATTTGTCCTCAAAAGACCCAGTTTGAGTTTCAGATTAGGGAAAATGGTAAAGACGAGGTCATTTAAAGTCATCATTTGGATTAGTTAAAGATAAGAATGAGCGTTACAGTTAAGATCTGAATCAAAATGTGGATTACGGGTCTGACCTGAGTTATATAGAAGGTCCTCAGAAGGGTAGAAATACAAGAATATGGGTGTATGTGCGCCTGCTCCCTCCAGTTAAACAAGCCAATTAAAGGAGGCCGGACTGAAGCGGAGTTGTCATGTCTGTGTACAGTACCAGCGGGAGTCCTTTAGAAACCAACGAGCCATCACTAACCCCGTTAACACCAGACCCTCCAGACCGACCAGGGTCCCGCTGCTCGCTCCATAGGCCCGCAGCACCAACTTCTCCATTTAATGAAGCTTTCAATAGTCCGCGGCCATCTCTTTCAAATGCCAGGACATAAAGTGAATTTAAATAGATGTAAACACCGGGGCCCTTCAAATACAGCCTATAAATTATAATAACGTTTTACAGGGATAGCCTAGACTTAAAAAAAACTACGTTTAAGAATAAAATAATATATATTACTCTGAATTAATCAGTAATATTAAGAGCAGTGCTGGAAAGTAATTAAGTACATTTGTACTTCAGTACAAATTGGTGATATCTATAGCTCACTTTATTTGAGTTTTTCCGATTTTGCTACTTTATACTTCTGCTCTAAATTTCATATTGTAGTTTTTTCTTCACTAAATGTATTCGACAAATATACTGTAGTTAGTTAGGCGACAAGGTACTTCACGAATTAAGATTTTACACTAAACATATCATCTTATAACATATTGTATTATCACAGATTAAACTATCACAACACTGTATGAAGTCATTCAAATGAGTGATGAGCATTAAAGTACCTCTTGCATATTAATAGCCTACATCAATATCCGATTACATAATAATATAAAACTTCTAAAGATAATTGTGCGAAATGAGCACTGTTAGGCTATGTCTAATACTTTAAGTAGCCTACGTTCTGTTTCTAACACTTCTATACTTTTAACTAAGTGAAATGTTGAATGCAGGACTGAATTATTTGAATACTTACTCTCCAGATTAAGAGAATAGTGAATAGTGATAATGTGGGCTATGGAAACGCTATAACGTCACGAAAAATATTCAGTTAAACATATTTTTTTTATTTCTTTGCTAAAATAAATAAGTAATACAACTTTACACAGCTTCCAGTGAAGTGGGAAAACTTGAGGAAACCATCCCATGTCCAATGGTCCTGCAGTCAGTCCATTCTTCAGTGTGACTGAATAGTGGGGTACGTCTCTTTGCAGACTAAAAAAAAAAAAAAAAAAAAAAAAAAATTCCTTGAATGTTGCTACACAATAAGCAATCAAGATCCCAAAGCCTAGACATTTGACAGCTTAATGAGTTCAGGCTGCAATCACTTTAAGAAAAGGCCTGGTCCATTATAACCCGAGCGCAGCCTATATGAGCCGAGCCGAGAAAAGGCGCGGCTCGTCCATTTAACTCACAGCAAAGACGCACATAACTGCAGGTTCATAAAAATACAGGGTGGAGGTGGATGTAAATAGGTCCTGTAATATTAGGACCTGTTGAGACTTGCATGTTTTGTTCGGCAACCAGAGGAGGGGTGATATTTGCCCCCCTAATGAAATATGTCATTACGAGGAATTCATGTGACACAAAAGGGGCGACAGTCAAAAATTGCCCCACTGCTGTTCAGTAATTATATAGTTTGCCCTGGCAGCGCCTTCAGGCAGGTGGCTGGTCCATCATGCAAATGGCTTGGCTGTGCCGGCGTAATTAGCCACTGCGAGCCGCTTAAATTAACAATTAGCTAACATGCAATTCTGCTCACAACGCAGTAGTTCTCTTTTTAGGGCCAATTGTCACTGTATGTTTTTTTTTTTTTTCCGGTTGCCGACTCGCTCCAAGGGATGTAGCCTATGTGATTTCTTACTTGGTCCATTTACAGGCTAATTGAACGGAAATCCACAGAGTAAGGGCTTATATCCTATAACATCTATGCTGGAGACTTGGTCCTGTAATACACATCTCTGGGATGTCATGCTGACGGGCAGCTCAATGCGGGGGGGGGGGTGGGGTGGGGGGGGTGGGGGGTGTCAGGTGTTGATGGTAAAATGGCAGTTTTGCAGAAAACAGCGGTGTAAGTGAGAGTGAATCGGGCTCAGAGGCCACATGCTGCGTCTCAGCCAGCCCGAAAGGTTCTGCTTTTCTAACCTCTCCACTGATCCCCTTGCAGCCGGCGTCCTAAACACTATTGCCTTACCGCAGGCCAATCATGGCCCACCCACTCTCTCATTATTCTCGCTGCCCTCCGACATGACATGGGAACAAAGTAGACATTAAGCAACATTAAACCCGGGGATGGGAGTAATCAGGAACCCGTTATCTCTTAATGAAGGAAAACACATGCGGAGCGATACACATAGCGGGTAATCAATAGAGACGCAGGACAAAGAGAATCGGAGCGCCCAAAAAAAGGGAAATGCAAATCAATTAGAATCGTTGTTTGCTTTGAAACCGTTCAGTCTATTTCCATTAATTACATGTTCATTAAAAGTAATTCGTCTAGGCAACACAGCAACAACAGTTGTCCCCCCCCCCTTTTCCTTCTTTAAGGCGTGATGGACAAGACACTGGCCAGGGTCCAACTCCCTTTTTAGCATTTAATCTAACTCAGGCTGGGACTTTTTTTTTTTTTTTTTTGGAACAAGTTGAGTTTGAGGCAAGCTGACCTGCACTGTTTATCTGCTAAGCTGTCTGTATCAGGGTTAACTACCCACAAAGTCGTGCAGTTCATTTTAAAGTCCTTAAAAAATCTCCATGTTGTCCATTCTTTGTCATTAAAAAGCAATTTGTGCAACACACTCATTTGTGTGAGACTGCCTACTGGCTTAGAAAAAACGCCAGATCTCTGTTGTTTCACTGAGTGTTATGTTAAAATGTCATGTTTTATCATCATGATCAGTATGCTATCTTATCTCCTCTTTTTTTTTTTTTTTTTTACACAATCAGAGTTGCTTTTACCAAAGGCCCACAACCTCTTGTTGGTTGCTATAGCATTTTCAAGCACCATTCTGCTAAATCCCAACCCCCACATAGACCTGCTCTGCACACTTGTAATAAATTATCCTCAAGTGAAACGACTAAAAACGAGCTGGACCAAAGCTGGACAGGGCCACTTTACTGAATCATACCTCATAAACATTTTCATTTTTGTGTGACTTGACCCCCAAAGCTTTTATACAGTCAATGCAACGCGTCTGGGTCTTTCAGTACATATCCCCTAAACCTTGCCAACTCTATGGGCCTACTGTTATTGCAGCTCTTATCTGCCTGCTAATGACTGATGTTATGCAATCACATTTTGCAGCAGCAGTAGACAAAATCTGTAGGCGGCTGGATGCATCTCATGCAGAGCCTCCTCCTTATCCTACAGCCTGAAGTGCAAACATATGCGTCTGGAACAGCACTGAGAGGAGCGCTGATTTGTTGATTAATTACACGTGCTCCCCCAAAAATGCCCCCTAAAAGCACACGTTCACAATGCCGTACCACCAAGTTTAGTGGTGAACAAGTGGAAATTTGAATCAGCCTCTTTATTCTATGAGCCCCATCTTTGCCAAATTGAATGCAGATTGAAAATAATTTTTCAGCTCTTGACTTCAGCTATTCACAGCGCTCTGAATTGGTTTTGCTACTGTCACATTGCCACACAAATGTAAATAAAAGCATTTTAAGTCTTGAGCAAATCCTTCAAATGGCTGCGTGTCTGTCATTTGAGGGATACTGTCTAATGTGCATAGAGGAGCCAAAAATTACAGTGTTAAGTTATTATAAATAAATTGCTGTATTGAATTAATCATGAAATCCTTGATTAATTCACAGTTTGAAAAATCTATGCAGTGTTTCAATTGATAACAGTTCATTGTTTATACATAATGTACTGTAAATAACACAACCATTAATGATGAATACATGTAAGAGCAGCTCAGCATCTGCAGCTTTTTGATTTTAATAAACACTTTTAAATACTTTAATATATGTACATATCAATGTCTGCGATGATGGATGCCATGTATCCCTTTGCGCTCACCTCCTCCTGTGGTTTCCCAGTGCAGGACCAGTGCCTGCTGTGTTCTGGCAGGAAATCAATATAAGGGGGGGGGGGGGGGAATCTGTTCTAATCATCTGTACATTTTCCATCACAATCAACAATCAAAGCCAAGACCTGAATCTTTATTTGTAGGCCTGAACTGAACAATTTTCCCACTGTGAAAGGCAAGCTAAATTAGAACCCTTGGTTCCTGTTAGTAGCTCTTAATGGCTCTGATTTGTGAACTGCTAAATGAGGTTATGTAAATTGATCCTGAATGTAGGCAGAGGCCCCCAGGTGACAGGTGCAGTCAGATGAAGGTGGGGGCAGGGATGGTGTCATGAAATGAGGAAGGAGGGGAGGGGGAGGTTACATAGCAAGATGTATTCATAGGACCACTGAGAGACAGATTTACAGGCTGAGGTAAGAGAAACTGTCTGTGGGCTGAGTGAAAATGTAAACATATTAAAAATCCTTGAAAATATTCAAACAAGTTTTACATTTCAAAACTATTCAGACATTGCACTTTGAGGAAAAGTACACTTGTTCAAGTACTGTATTTAAGTCCAGTTTGAACTAATTGTCCTCTTTAGTATTTCCATTTTACTTTATATTTATACTTTGCCACTTTTCAGAACATATCAGAATATATATATATATATATATATATATATATATATATGCTTATGACTACTCTGTAATATATAATATATATATTATATGTTTCTGTGATGCTTAAAGATGATAAATTGGGGGGGGGTAAGGAAAAGTGTTGATATGACTATTTCCTTTTTTTAAAAAGCTAACTTTTCAATAAAAAATATAATGCATTTTTAAAGAGGTAACCACGCAAAAATATATTAGCTACTAAAATATTTAAAAATGCATTAAAAAAAAGGCTAATTGAATTGTAAAATATAACACACTGACCTGGGCTATTCTGCTTCTTCCTTTTACTTTCAGTACCTTAAGCCCATCTTGCTGACACATTTGTACTTCTACTCGATGGACCTGAATGTTTCACTCACCACTGCCAAATACTGAACCTACCTTGCCAAAACTGCACTTTCAGTGCTTCTGCTAAAACTGTTGCTGTTCAAAAAACCATCCACATCCCTCAGGATACAACATCACTTTTATTCACCATTAGTTTGTCATTATGGATCACAAATATTTCATGTTTTAATCAGTATATCTCGGGCTGGCAGACAGCCACGTTTCAGACGAGGCTCCATAGTTCTGACTGAGGATGTAATAACAAGGGAACTATCAACATACAGCCTCTCAGGGAAAGACTGCTGAGTGATTGCAGCACTCTGACTCACTGCTCTTCACCTCTTCTTTAGGCTCTGCTAGTTACTGTCTCAGATACATTGAGGTCAATGTAGGAGGACTAACTCGTCTCCAATAACCTGGTCAGTCTTTACTGAAGGTCTCAGTGCTGACCACTAGTGGAACAAAATACATTAATTTAGTACTTATTATTATTTGTATCTAAGTACAATTTTGACTTGTCCTTATGCAGTTTTCTACTCCACTGAAATATTGTGCTTTTTTACTCCACTACATTTAGGCTATTGTATTATGTTCTAGTCAGAACTGCTGCTACCATTAAGACAGCAGCCATGTCCAGTAGCCTAATATTTCTAAGAATTTTCAGGGTTTAATGACATGAAGAGGAGTTAAAGTTCTATGATTCCTACCTTTCACATGTTGAGAGTTTGAGGCAGATTGTAATGTGTTTTGTTTTTTGTTTTTTTTTTTACATTATCTTAAAATTATACTTTTTCAACTGTTGCTAATTAATTTTTTTTTACCATGTGGGGGCAGTCTAAACGAGCACTAAACCGAATACAAGCATAATATCACAACTTCGGTTGCTTATTTACACGTAAAGCTGTGATGGAGCAACATTTGCGTGGATGTGGAGTTGCGTTTCTGACTAATGTGCAATTGTTAGTCTAATATTCACTCTCCTTTCAGCTCTGTTTGCTCTGCATCAACTCTTGAAGGAAATCTCTGGCTCTTTAGCTGCTAAATGCTGCACTGTGTTTTCCTGCTAGTCGCTAACTTTGCCTCTCTGACATCTGGTGCTGAGCAGGTAGAGCGCAGTGGGTTTTTTTTAGAGCCTTTTTCTGAAAACAGCTGCCTGATCCCTCTCGAAAAAATGTAGATGAGAGCCTTAAGAGTGAACATAAACAGTAAAGCTGCAGGCTGTAAAACCAGAGACAGACACTTATCGCTAGCAGAGACTTGTCACATAGATGTACTAATTTAATCCATTGTTACTATAAAAGTGTTGATTGTGACAACTTTAAGCGCTAAAATCTAAAATAAATTGAATGCAGCATTTCCCACTTCATTTACCCCTTTAAAGAAGTGGAGTGAAGGTTTTCAGACAACATTTAGGTGTTATGTAGGAAGATTTACAGCAAACATGATTTCACTGTAAAATGAATGGATAAGTTCAGCAGGACCCCAGTCAAACATCTTTTGGGTGGCTGGGATCTCACCGGAGAATGTTGACCTATAAACTGGTGGCTATTGCAGTTCCTGGCTATAGTTGCCCCCCTGTACATTGTTTTACGTTTGTTCAACTTAGAAATTTAAGTTCCCCTGCTGACTTAAAAATGTGAGTTAACTGAGCTACATGGTACTTCCCTTTTTACGTATTCAGTTTAAATCAGTTTATCAGTTTAAAGAGCCAGTTCTTCATTTGGCACAAATAACCTGCAGCTGCAGCTGGTGAAACCACTTTGTACCAGTCAGTATAAAGCCAACATGTAAGGCTGCCTCCAGGGACTTGGCCATTTTGTAAGTGGGGTATGGACTGAATTCAATGCTAACCTTCATCATGGTTAACACTGTTTTCATTATTATGGAAAGACACAACCATGTGCTGAAGACACACACCCAGTATCATGGTTGGATTTTTTAAACTACAAAAATCAACAGTCTCTGTTGACAGAGATTTAACCCTCAAGCAGTGCACGCTGGGAACTCCACTAATGTGCTAGTTTTGTTGAAAACATGTTGCAGTGTTATAGATAAAACTACCCAGCAGTCTATAATATAATAATTAATGCATAGTATAATGACACAGTCTCACACTGACCAGCTACAATATCAAAACTGCTGACATTCTACATAAAAAGTACTTCTACCTTGCAAATTTGTATATATACATATATATATATATATATATATATATTTTTTTTTTTTTTTGCAAATTATGCTTCTGTACAATGCTGTAGTAAAATGTTAAATACAGGACTTTTGATGCTATGTTCCCATTGTGGTATTTCTAGTTTGACTTAAATATTAGAATTGTTTTCTCAACTGCTGTTTTCAGTGTCAACAATGATCCTTCAAACACAGTTGATGCACTCAGAGGAAAAAAAGTGAAATTTGACCATCTAGAATTTCAAGAAAACTTGCCAAACCCCGTTATTATTTGAGGTATTGAAGTTTCGGGATACCTACAAAATCGATTTTTTTCTCAACTTGTGAGTATTTCTTTCACAACTGTTGCTTGTGTTATTTTACCAATGTTACAATTTTGTAATGTGATTTTTGCCAGTTGGGTCATGGGTTATTGGGATTTTTTTTTAAAAAAGAACATGATTTACAGACAGTCAAAGGCATGTCATGGAAAACTATCTGAGCACAGGTAAGGCAAGAAACCTCTTGAATTGCTTCATACATGCAAGGGAAGCCGTATTAAACTGATTAAGCGATTGCACATGGAAGGGCTGGAGTGCCGGTGGCCGTGCATCCCCCTGTTGCTGATTGGAAATGTGGTGGGAACAGCGGTGTGCAGCGGTAAAAGCCAGTTAATAACTTTATGAGTATCCTTAGCGCTTTGTCCGTATCATTAATGCTCTTCAGAGTCAGAAGTGGCTTAAAGCAATGCCTGTCTACCCTTTCAGTGAAGGCTGTGTTGCACAGGAGTGTGGTGTTTTCCTCATCGCATTAACACACTGAGAGTTTGAGTTTGTCTCTGTGTGAGCAGTAAAATCACAGTGGACATGTTAATGTCTGGCTTTGGTCCATGTTGGCTTTTTAGCAATGCCAGTGGGGTGATTCACCACTTTGATCCAACCTGAAATATTTCCACAACTGTTGGATGGATTGTGATGAAATTTTGTTCATACATTAATGTTATCCCAAGACTGAACCCTACTGACTTTGGTGATCTGTTGACTTTTCCTCTAGTGCCACCATTGGGTTGACATCTCTGGTTTTGAGTAAAAGATCTCGACAACTGTGGGATGGTTTGCCCTGTGATGTGGTACAGGCCCTCTTGTTCCCTGCAGGATGGAATCCAATAACTTTGATGGTTCCTTAACTTTTCATTTAGCCAATCATTAGGGCAATGTGACCAAAATAATGACATTCCTATCAGTGTCAGTGGTACTTTGTGTTCAGTGCTAATTAGCCAATGTTTACATGCTAACAAATGAAATATCTCAACAAGTATTGGCTTAATGGCCAATAAATTTGCTATTCATGGTGCCTAGAGGATGAGTCCTAATGAAATATCCCTATCTGTGCAAAATGACTCAACTTTGGTGCTTTTCTGAGTTTAACTCTAGTAACATTTTTTTGTCATCAACATTCACGGTGTTGAGTGAAAGGTTTCGACAGCTTCTGGCTGAATTACCATGAAATTTGGTGGAGCCATTCATATCTACCTCAAGATTATTTTAGAAGGTGTTGGATTGTAATAACTTCAGTTCCTGAACTTTTTGCTGTGGTTTCTGACAGAATACCTGCAAAACAAAAGACTAAAAAGCATCAAAGAGCTGCTGGTATGGCTGTAGTTTTGTTAAATATTGAATAGTGGAACAAGCAGGCATCTCAGCATATCCAGTGTGTTTTTTATTGCTTCGTAGTGAACAAGTGCTTCCCTTCTCAAAATATTTGGTGGCAGTTGATGGTTATTAAAAGCAACTTTTCTACATGTTCAGCTGCCACGAGGAGCTGAGTCCCAAGACCAAAGGGAAAGGACTACATTTAATTATTCCGCTGTCAGTAAAATGAGACAAAACCTTCCCACTGCAATCCACTTGCCTCTCTACATTGTGCTCCCTCTTTCTCCTGACCCTCCCGTCTGGCCTTTACTCTGTCTCATGCTCTGTCAACATCATCTGCCGCCCTGGAGCAGACAAGCTCAAAAGCGGACCTTTTTACTTTCCTGCAGGTGGCTGATGTGACTGAGGCAAGAGGCAGCAACAATCCCTCTTCAGTCACTTCCCCCCTCCACCACCACCACCGTTACAGGGTTTCCTGTTTAACACAAACCCCCTCTCTCTGCAAAGACCACATTCTTGTGAGGCAAAGTAAAACATTTTCAAGTTAAGTTACATGGAGAACAACAAAAGTAGCAGTATATGAACCCCTAGTTATTAACTTATAAAGTAAACAAATGATTTATAACACAGCACAGCACAATATAATCTCATTTTAAGCAATTGTATTTGAGTTTTGCTGACATTTCCGAGTTTGAATTTCTCTTTATGCTCTTAAACCTCAAAGCTTGCAAGAAGATATAACAACTTTACAAATATAATAACTATAACACTTTAAACTCACAAAGCTAATACGTTTTTTACTGAGTGTTTTTGTTTGTCCTTTGAATATTTTTTTCTGTACAAACAAAATGTTTGAAAAGGAGCAACAGGCAACGCTTTACTTAAACCCCCATTTAGCATTTATCAGCAGCATATAAACACTAAATACATCATTTATTATACAATCAATTATTCAATTCAAAATACTTTTTTTTTTTTTTGAGTAAAATTTTAGCTTTGTACCCATAATTGATTTTGTATTTTTTTATAGTGCAGTCCTTTACTTAAATTCTCTTTACGTAAATTCTCTCTTAAGTAAAGTCACTAGTGTTTTCTAATTTTAAAAAAAAAACTGCAGGAGCATAAAGTGACTGAAAAACAAAAATTTGGTTGAAAATATATCCAAAAATGTAAAATTTGGCTCATCTAAGCACCTTAAATTCCATTTTTTGAGATAATAACAATCACTGCTCTTGGGTCTGCAGCCAGGCAAATTAAATGAGCAGTTTTTTAATATCTGAGCTCCTTGCTGTGTGGGAACATTCAGCAATGGCTCAGCATGTCAAACCATGTCAAGTGTTACAGTTCCCTTCCTGTTTCAGGGGGAAAAAAATATCACCCCAGAGATGAATTAAACTAAAAAGGCTTGTCTTCAGACCCCTTCCTAAAATGATTAACCCTTCTAGAGAGTATTATTGAGTTCTGAGTGGTTGTGCTTTCTCATTGCCTGCAATTGTTCTTTTTCTGTTGTTGCCTTCATCAGTCTCCCTCCTCATTATATGAAAAGAAGGGAAAAATGTCTGAATAGAGGAGGGAGATTTTCCCACAGTCACTCAACACAGAAAAATACAACATTGTGGCCAGGTTCCCATCCCAATGCCCTGCTGCACAGTCCACCATGCTCTGAGGGACAGTGCTCTTATAATTGAGTGACCATTCTTTCTCCTGTTTGAAAAGTAAGTGATTGAGAGTACAGTTAAATGTAGCTACAAATCTCACATTTGAGTCAGTCCAGTCTGCAGGTAGCCATGTGTGATTGTTTCCTTTTTGACTGCAAATATAAATTAGAGTGAAAATCCTGAACACAATACACTTCTTTTTTGAGCATCATTCATCTTTCATTTCACCAGTTACTGAAAGGCTTTAGTGTGCACTGTACTATACTATGAGCAGTGTGGATTTTATGCAGTCTGAATGAGAACAAAGTGACATTTTATTCTACTTAAGCCTCTCCTAATAATAGCAACATTACCTGCAACATCCTACATTTATTTTACAGCTACAAAGCAGGCAAAGAAAATTTTATTACGTAGCTCAATACATATATGGGGCAGTTTCCACACTTTAAAAGAGTCTAAAAACTAATTTTAATAGAGCAAATAACTGAAAATATGAAACAGAGGAAACAAGAAATAAAAACAAAATAGAAGTGATAAACATGACATTAGAAGGCAACAGAAAATACTAGGGAAGACAGAGGGCACAACTTGGTAAATTAAGGTAGGTAGATTTTACACACACACACAAAACATATTATCAGTTTACAAAATATGACAACTTGTTAATGTAAAACTGAACATTATAACCTTCATGATGGTTGGATGTATTGGAGGAATGTTGACTGCATTAATCTAAGCTAGGGTGGAACCAATATAGGCCACTGGTAACTTAAATGTTTGTATACTTCTTATGAATGATATATAAGGAGACTTTCTTAATATTTCACAGTAAATAAATAGTTAAAAGTTAAGATAATAACACTAAGTATTCCTTTTATCAACAGAACACCAACAGAACAAGTCAAATACAGAAACACATCATCCAATGTTTAAAAAAAGATTAAGACCCATGACAAACAAAGTGAAGTTTAATTGTTATTAAATTAAATTATTTTCAGTGGTGGGATATAATTATGTACATTTACAAATTTGAGGTATTTATATTGTTTAAGTATTCTTTTTATGCCACTTAAACTACTGTTCCATCACTACTCCAGTATCCTGAACCCTTTACTGCATTACAGTTACCTGACAGCTATAGTTACCTGTTACTTTACAAATTAAGATCTAATAAAACATGATGCTTTATTATGTATTAAACTAACAGTAGGTTGCAGAGAGAGCTGAAATGATTGACAGAAAATTAATTGGCAGCTACTTTTTCTCACGATTTTCTGATTTTTTACAAAGCAAACAATCCATAGCAAAATAATCTTCAGTTAAAGCCTTACATAAAATAGATAAAATGGCTGCAACTCAACCATCTACAACAGTAAAATGCTACTTAATAGCAAAATAATAATAAAATAATTGGCCAATATAATAATAAACAATTGATAACTTCAGTTGTTTTTCAAGCAGAAATTTTGAACAAATGCCAAACATCATCTGCTTTCTGAATTTCAAATTAGAGAATTTGCTGCTTTTTTGTCATATATCACTGTTAATTGGATATCTTTGGTTTTTGAACTTTTGGTTGGACAAAACAAGACATTTAATGATGCCACTGTATGCCCTGTGAAGTCATAAGCAGCACTGTTTCCCGATTTTTTGGATGTTTTGTAGACTAAACGATTAATCATTGAAAACAGTGCAATTATATAACTGGAAATCATACAGGTAGGGGATATGTTTTTCTGCACTATGAGCACTGTTACTTTTAATAAAAGGGCCTGCTTACTTTTACTTAAGTTTTTATTTGAAATATTAAACTTGCAACAGAACAGTAGTTTTACAGTGTGGTGTTAGTTATTTTGCCAAAGCATGATATCTTCCACCACATATCTATTCTATTCTCCTCTACTCTCTCATATCAACGACTGTGTGCGTGTATGCATGCATGTTTATATACGGTCTATGTCTCATCTACTGCGCAGACGCCAACTGCCTCATTCTGACCAATCAGCGGGCAGTATTCAATAAGCGTTGAGCAGCAATGGCGGAGACAATGATGCCGAGTGGACATCTTACTCCTAATGAATCCAGTGAGATGTCCAGCTACACGGACTGCATGTGTGTGTTACTGAAGCTGCTAGCAAACTTCGGGAAAGAGGTTGGTTGGTGCTGTTTGAACCATGTAGCCCCGAGTGACGGCTCTCCTTCTAGTCCGTGCCGTTAGCTAGCTTCATGCTAATGTTTTTAGCAACCGGACGTGTTAGCAGAGCTGCTTACTTAGCTGACTTCTCTGGTCATTCATCGTCATTCAACACAACGGTGAAGTCTTGACAATTAAGAAGTGACTGTGCTTGAGCTTGTGCCAAAGTTAGAACAATTTAGTTTTATATTTTTACAGGTATGAAAAATGTTCAGACATGGCTCTGCTAGCAACTTCGTGTCATCAGCTGAAGCAAATATATCTTCGCTTAACTTGAATTTATCGTAATTGTCACCCCATAGCAGCTGTTATTGTTGCGACCTATAGCTAACATTTGAGCTATACTGTTATTTTTTTGCTTTGTAGGACGCCTTGCTTACCCATATCCGGTACATATATGATCTCCGTATTCCTGCCTTTTGTCTTCAACAGCAGGAATAAAGCACATATGTATGAAAAACAATCAGCACTGTTTACACTGCAGTTGTATACTGTTACAATATATAAAACTCCTACACCTGTTGCACATTCATCATGTACATGAACTACATCTACTGCATACATACATTACTAAAAATGTCAAAAATGGTTTACAAAAATCCCAAGTTTCCACAGCCCTATTAAGATGTCTTCTTCTTCTTTTTTTTTTTCTGTCTGACCAACAGACTGCAAACCAAAGATATTAAATAAATAATGACACAAGCGGAAAGTAATTGCTACTTAAATCTACATTTCAAAGAGGCTGGTACCAGCAAATGATTCCCACTTTTTTTTTAAGTGATTAACTTATTAATTTCATATCAGAGTGGTTGCTAATTACTCTTTAAGGTAACCACTTAAGTAACTTATAATTACCTGAGAAATTTGTACATCATTCTGAGACCAAGCTATTCTGTGTTAGAGACAGAATCTGCTGAATAGTAATGTCACTTAACTTTCCTCCTTCTCTCTTTCTTTCACTTTATTTGCAATTAAGCTCAAATTAGGGGATGCTGCTTTGAGAATAGAAGTCAACACTGATGCTGTGAATCCTTCATACTCAGCAGCTAATGTTTACAGCTGTTTGCAGGATCATATCACTAAATTACAGGTACAGTGGCCACACAATAAATTCTTTCCATTATATATATTTTAATATTGATTAAATGTCACGATTTTACTGTTTTGAGAGTAAACAATTTTGAATTGATGATCCATGCATTATTACATGAGATGGTGTAAGGCTAATAGTTTTCATGCGTTCTTTTATGGTTGTTAATGAGATTCACTCATTTATAAAATGTGTTGTTTAACACAACCCAACATGAGTTTTGTGTGTATTTAGACTGTTTCAGAAATCTTAAAGACACTAGTGGACGCTGATAGTGATCAAGCATCTAAAAAGGACAACACATCAGATGATGCGGTTACCTCATCTTCACTGAAAGAGCAGACGGCTACACTGCCTGAGCACCATCCTCCCAGCTCTGAGGCTACAGAAAGCAAGACGGTAGCTGATGACATCATGGTTCAGATCAGAGCCGGGAAATCAGAGGTTGGTCTCAGATCAGTCAGCAAATCTGTCAGCTGTTCCGGCAGTGACATTTTTAGAGCCCTCTTTACTCTCTGTCAAGCAAATGAATAATCATAAGTAATTGCTCCTGAGGATGTGCACATGACGTGCCGCAGTGAAGCAAATGCTTGATGGAGACCCGATAAGCCGAGTTCGGCGGAGAATAAGGGGTCCTTTAGTGCTGTGGTCGGGTAGAACAGACCACATTGCTGGAGGGCTTTGAGAGAGGGCCAGGCCCTTGATGGATTATGAAGTGGATGCTCATTACTCTGAGATTGCATGTGGATGAATGACAAGAGGCCCCATTCTGTTGTGCATTTATTTTGGTAGCCAAGCAAACAGTATTCATATTCCATCATGTGATGATGGCAAGCAATTCAACTTTTTTGGCTACCTGGATTCATTTCCTACTGCGATTCTCATTCCATGTAATGTGAATTGCTGCATGCTGTTGGCAGATTGTTAACATTAAGTAGGCAAAAAAAACCTCATTGCATCCTTGACACCGATGAATTGTTCATCAATCCATCCATCAATCAATTATTATGTGTGTTATTTCTCCTTTGTAACCCTAGATTGAGCGAAGAATATCTGCATTTATGGAACGCAAGCAGATGGAGATCAATGAAAACAATGTGCGCGAGTTTTGCAACGTGATCGACTGCAATCAGGGTGAGGAATGGGAGAGAGGTTGGGGGCAGGGTGGAGAGGGAGCCTGCACACAGATTGCCAATGTTTGGGAGAGAGCTGATTTCCACAGGCGAGAGGTCAGGCTGAACTGCTCCAAGAGTGGGGCTGAAGTAGGTAACACACTCGGCCTCAAAACACAACCAGCTTAGTCGAGAAAAACATCAGAAAGAGGGTCTCTCTTTAATTCAAAGCCTGTGTGAGACACCAGTTATAGAAAAGAGGACACACTAATGGTAATGGCATTTGAGTGGGACATATACATTATTTTTTCTAATTTTTTTTAAAATAATTTTTTTCTAATTTTAAATGTAATTTTCTTCCCTTTTAGAAAACAGCTGTGCCAGAACAGATGCAGTATTCACTCCTTATCCAGGTTTTAAAAGTCATGTGAAAGGTAAGAAAATAAATATTTACCACAAATGTCAATGTGACATTTCTTAACAGGTTTATTTTAAGAACTGCAACCATCATTTTTGAACACACTATTATTGGAAAAAGTCGCAGACCCACAGTCCTTCAAATTCTTGTTTAAAATGTGCTTTGCTTAAGAAGGAATGTTTTTGTTTTTTTGTTTTTTTTGGTAAAAAATAATGCAACTAAATTCAAATGGCACCTTGTAGTACATTACATGTAGATGCCAAAAATCTGTTTTTTGGTGAACTTAAAATCATAAAAAAGAAGTGCTGAACAATTTAAAACATTAATTATCACTGTAATTTACCCCAAACAAATTTCAGCAGTTCCCTCCCTCCCCTCTATGCATGTGCATACATCATACATGGCCTAAGACTCTATTAGATATGTTGTCTGGTTAATATTGAGTTACAGTTCGTGTTAATTTGTTATGCTCTTGGACTGGCTAGTTACGCGGGTGGTAAACACTTATGGGCCCCAGACCCGTGGTGGGGGAGGCCAAGGAGAGGCTGGGGAGCAGCAGAGAGGGCCAATGGCAAGACACTGTGGAAATGTAGCCATAGAAGAACGACTTCACAACATCGAGACTCACCTGAAACTCCCAACAGGTGAGAGAAGGACAAAGACACAAAAGTTTGGCTAAAATTAGTGTGTTTCATTTGGTCTTTAATGTTTAAGTGCAACACTGTAAACTGGAGTTAATTGCTAGTTAAATAGGAATATATTTTTCAGAAAAAATGCCAAATTTTAAATGAAATCAATTCACCATTATAAGGTAGAGGAAATATAAGACATTGATATGTAATTATGAAGGCCTTACAAAGTAAAACTTAGCTGAGATAGTTCATAAAATAAGAAGTCAGTGTTAAAGAATTAGCCTTTTGATTAATTTTTACTTGATATAAACAATATGACATGAACAGTTTTTAACCAATCAGTGATTTATTACAACCATGCTTTTTTTTTTTTAAACTTTCGTTCACATGGGTTAGTCACAGTCTTCACCCTATGTTGGCAGAATTCTTACATGTAAAATAATCAATATTCAGGCTGCTCAACAAGTGTTTTATTCCTCAGCGGGCCCCGTCCCATTGAGTGTGTACCAGAGACTGAAGAAGCTGGAGGATCGAATCCTGGAGTTGGAAGGACTCTCACCCGAGTACTTTCAGTCCACAGTGAGTCCTCTGGCTTTAAAAATAGACAAATGAAAAACACTTAAGTCTTATAACTCAGCATTACCACACAGGCTACACACAGAGAAGATTTATTTTACACAGTCTGAACAGATTCAAGCTACAAGAGCCATAAATGTGTTCTTCATTCACTACAGACTTGTCAGCTCTGGAACAGTCACACTTTTTACATCTCAGGTATCTGTTATACTTCATAGTTCAAAAACTATAGTTATTAATAAGTGATTTCTGCTTTTTGAACCATTATTTTGACATTTTGGCATTTCCTATTGAGTTACAGTTATCGTAATTTCATCACAGATGATTGTCTTCAATGTAGTAGCTGTCACAGAATCAACTGTGCGTCATACTGTTATTATCATCATGCTGGAAGTTGCTGTATCATTTCCACTGTTTATGTTCTAGCCAACTTTAGCCAATTCTCCAAATGTATACGAAGTCCCTGCTACTGCCACCCTCCCTCAGCTTTTTGAGGTGTGGACAACCATGTGCCTCCTCTGATATAAATAGTAAACAGGTGCTATGTTTCACCTGATAAAGAGGAGTTTCACCAAAAAAAGTCCTATCTGAGCATGTTTATGCACATCTCCCTGTTCACTCCTATACACTTGAACTAGCAGGCTCCCTCACCTCACATGAGCCTGGAGCTTGCAAGCGTGTTTAACTCTTAGCACTAGTACTCTGCTCTGATTGGGGCGGTTACTTTCTTCCATTGCCAAAATACTGACACGCAAACACAGCAAGTGATGTTTCTCAAAGCATTGTTTTTTTTTATTATTCAAGTCCCAGCAGCTTGTTGAAGTTCTATCACAGAGAATTGGGGAATCGCTGAACGTGACAATCAGCTTCTCTTCTGTTTTGTGTTGAAGTACTTTTACATAGTTGAGTTGGAATAGAAAACCATCTTGCCTCATTTTCCCAGTGGAATCAAAACTAGTTTAACTTCTCTGGAGCCGACCAGGTGGCACCACTCAGCGACTTTTGAGTCTTGAGTCACAGGGGCAGGCGCTGGTTTGAGGTTTAATTCACAGCAAATGAAAGTTTTGCAACATAAGGAAGCTTGGCTAAGCTTGGGTGTAGTCGACATTGAATGTCGATAAATGGGGAAATAATATCATGTAAAATGACAGATAAAGGAAAAATTTCAAATATAAAAGTGGAAAATCTGTAACAGCTTTGTGTTACTGGGTTTATCTTTTGGCTCTCTGGTTTGAACAGGTTCTACATCATGTATGTTGGATACTTGGATTTCTATAGATCAGAACGAGTTTAAAAAAAAAAAAAAAAAAGAATTTGCACTCAGATCGAGTTTTTCAGACAGTGACTCACACTGTATTGGTGGGAAGCTCTTAAAGAGTATTTTTAGTTGGTCCATTTCACACGCTCTCCATCAGTTGCTGCATTTAATGTGTTTGATGCCTAAATTGGCAGGTAGAATATTGGTGTGCTGTTGGAAAAATCATTTCAAAATGAAAGGAGTTTCCCCTGATATGTCCCGATACTTCAACACGTTTCCCTCCTTGAGTCACACTTAAGTTGATTTGAATCAAAAATGCAGTGCGTTTGGTTACATTTACTTGAATGTTTAGGTCACTGCAGACAGCTCACTCGAGAAAGGATGACTTTTCACTACACGGGGCTTTTTAGACTCAGAAGATGGCAGTAATTTATTGGACTTCATATTCAACCCGACAGACTTCAGCAGAGTCACACAGACACTAATTTCCCATCTTGAAGGAGTCTGTCCAGCGTGTGTTTAGTTATCTGAGTAAGTGTGCTTGAGATACTGCATGTCTCTTCACACTGGTATTTCTCAGCACAGCATGCTGCCTCTGTGAGTATGCTGCTTTCCATCTGCTTTTGACTCACTGCATGTTTGTGTGAGCAGTGCAAAAGATGTTGAGTGTCTTTGAATAAAATGATGGGGTCTTTTATATTCGGAGTACCACTCTTTTTCTTTCTTTTTTTTTCCCTTTTTTTTTTCCTTTCGCAATATGTGAAAATACTGTAGTTTGGTGTTTGCTGAAGAGCTGTACACAGTTGGCCAACGATGTCAGGAACAACATTTTAACATTGAACAGCGAAGTAGGCTACTTCACGAAGTATGCAGCAATTTAAAACTGAACAAGTCCACAAGGTCCTGGAGTTGAAGTTGTGGTGTAAAAACATATTTGTTGGAGCAGTCTTATACACATGCCATGTAACCTGTGTTCATCTCTGACCAAGGGCATTGTTGGATGGTACCCCCCACCATCATATATCTCCCCTTTGTTTGTTGTTTCCAATAATGGCAAAATTCCATTAAAAATGAAGAATATAGATTAAGTGTATATTTGCTGTATTCCTGTTATAATCTTTAGCAAATGGCTGCTGCTCTGTGCTAATGAAAGTTCCTTGTATTTATTTCATTATCTGGACAGAAGGAAATTCCAAGCCAGAGCGTTGGTTTTAAAACATGTCTTTGCATTGAATTGTAGACTTGAGTGACTAAATTCTTTTTCAGTCCTTGAAGCAAAGTAGGAAAGGAAACAAGTACCTCAGTGTGTTTCTTAAAGCTCAGGCTGGTTTAGAAATTCTACTAATGGAAAAAGTCTAATACGTACTTGTGTGTTTTTTGTTTTTGTTTTTAATTTGTAGAGTCACCTGCACAAGCGATCAAAGACATCCCCTGCTCAAGTTAGTAGTATTTTTGTTTCCTTTCACTGTGCTTCGTGAGTGGAGGTTAACCTGTTGTGATCATTTGATCATTTTTTTTTCTTACTACGTCCTTCAGGGCTGCAGTCTGACAGAGCTGGATGAGAAGATCAATGTGGTGAAAGCGGCGCTGCTGAAGAGGGTGAATGAATTTGGCCCTGGATATGGAACAGAGTGCCCTTTGTAACAAACGCGAACCAATGCTCACGCACACAATACATTTGTTAATGCATTCAACATGTTTTGTCCATTTGTTTCTCTATTCATCAGCAACTCAGTACGACTCTTCTGACCATCTACGAGATTAAAAAGAGAGAAACTTTTCATATCCGCTTCATTTTGTGGCCGTGATTGAATATCAGAATAATGATTCCTCTAAATAGTTTTGTAGTGAAGTTAAATATATTTGCTCTGTGAATAAAGGTATTTTTTCCTCCCTGAAAACTAGGACTTGTAATTTAATCCCATCTTTACTAGATCAGCTGTTAAATGTAATGTATAATTTGATTGCAATCAGTCATTCCTTTATTGGTAGAAACTAATGATTTTCATTATTGATAACTGATCATTTGGCCTTTGAAATGCAAGTGAACTGTGGAAAGTTCCCAGAGCCCAGGTGATGTATTCAAATGTCTTGTTTAGTCTGACCAACAGTTCAGAACGCAGATATGTTCAGTTAAATATAATATAATGATATTTATATTTAGATAGCTGTAATCTGTGTAAGATTCTAACTTAAACGATTAATAAAATATCAGATATTGATTAATTTTCTGACAACCAACGAACTGCTTCAGTTCTAACAGATAATACAACTATCCAAACTATACTTTACATTTTAAATGATCAAGAAATGCATTTGATTTGGAATTAATTCATTGTGCATGTTTAACGTTTTGGACTTTAATGTCTGATGCAGGGAAGGTGTGTGTGTGTGCGTTCATGTCTGTGTTTGTGTGTGTAACAGACGAATCAGAGAGAGAGAGAGCACCTGATTTATCTGCCTGACTGCTGTGTGACGATGATCACCCCTAATGGTTGTCATTATAACAAATGACCTGATTACAGCAGCTCTGTTTGGAAAACATATTGGAGACCAAACAAACCAGCATTAAATGGGCCGCCGCCGCGTTTGACACTGACATGTTTATAAAAGGCTTTTACGTTGCTTTAACTGAGCAAGCGGCTTAAGAAATAATTGCATACAAACATTTATTTTCTCTTATGAGTAAACTAGGAGGACTGTTGCATTATCTTGAAACTACAGTGAGGTATTAGGTTGTTGTTTCTAGGGTATCTAGTGATGGAAGAATCAGATCCTCTACTTAAAATAAAAGTGAAAATACAAGAATTGAAAAATACTCTGCAAGTAGAAGTCCTGAATTCAGAAATTATCAGGTAAAAATACTTAAAGTATCAAAAGTAAAAGTACGTGATCTACAGGAAAATAAACAGAAAACAATATTTGGTTGTTAGTGCTGATAAATTGATGTTTTATTGTTGTAGCTGCCCAAGGTAGAGCTAGTTTTATCCACAGTTAGGTGGTACACAGTAGTCTAGTGGTTCCAAATCCAGGAGCCGGGCCCCTCCCAAAGGTCACATGATGAATCTAGGGGACCATGAGATTATTAATGCAGTAGAAAATAATAAAAAACAATGTTCTGCTGCACAGATTTGCGTTAATATTTTTGGCCTTCTCTCGAATCCTTCCTTACTTTTTGAAATGTTTAATAATTTTACCTGTTTGGGCTGCTAACAGTTATTTCAATTGAACGATTATGTTTAGAGGGGAAAGGTCTCTGTGGACACCTGAAACATGACAAGTTTCAAATGTCAACTTTTCACTTTTTAGCAATGCGTTGTGTTTTATAAGCTAATCATGTTTAAATTACCCACAGAATTTAAAATGGACAGTGACTGCTCAGTGTTGTAGTCATGAATTATCTGGTGCTTGTTGTCGATTTTTATGCTAGTTCTATTGTGTCTTTGTTTATGCTTTTGTTATGTGTCGTCCTGTATGTATGTCATTATTGAGTTTTATGTATTTTTAAAGGATAAATTCTGCTACGGCTACGTACCCAGCGTTGGCATTAACTGCTGCTTATTAACCAGACTAGAAGAAACATTACAACTTTAGCGTCACACTTCACTCCTTTGCTTGCCAAGGGTTAGAGTGGCTCTCGACCAACTGTCTCCAGTGGTGGAAAGCAAGGCCAATGTTAATGTCATGTTTTGCTTTTATCTCTATCACTTATTTTCTGTTACTGAAGTTAGCTAACCAGCTAGCTCTGAGTAAAACGTATGATATTTCCCTCTGAAATCTAGAGGAGCAGAAGTGGTAGAATAAAAAGTAAATACTCAAGTGACTATTTGTTTTAGCCAAGTTTAAAAGAGAGGAGAGAAACAACTTCCTCATGAACATATCCACCTTTTTTGAAACATGAAACTCTTGTAAACTGATTAACTGCAAATGAAAGAGGTGCTTTGATGCAGGTACCTTGACCAGTTCATGGCTGACTGAATAAATGCACAGACAGACTGTATATGTTACAGCCACTGGATGGAAGTTAAAGGTACTTTAACGCTTAACTCATGCTGTGCTGCTTCTCATAGAATAAAACAATAATTTATGGCATTTCCAAATGAACTTAACAACAGGTGTGACAAACGGAAACTTTCTCACGTCTCTGGAAATTACTGTAACTCCCCCTCCTTTTGTTTGCAGTTGCTCTTTGTACATCATGTCAAGATTTATTTCAGAGTTGATTGATGGAGTGACCTGAATATAATAGAAGACGTTGCATTGTGGGGTTTTTTTTTTTTTGGAAGATATTTCATTCTTAATGCGGAAATGGGGATTTTTTTTTTTTTTACCCCCTCTTTCAGGTGTGCCGTCTCTTGCTCACAGACTGGAACCTTCTGGGCAACAAGGGGCCACACTGTGCTGGGAAGGGGAGCACTTGAGCTGTGGCGATGTGGATGTGGGTGGAGGTGGGGGTGTCCTCATTGTTCAGCAGGAGCTTTTGTCTCAGACACAGTCCCCTTATGAGGGTTAATGAGAACAAATTGGTCTGAGTGTAACAAATGGATTATGGAGTTGAACAAAAGGTTGCATTTTGCGGGCTGCATTCGCCAGGATCCACCCATCATCTGCCCATTGAGCTGAGCGCGCTGACGAGCGTCTACATGAAGTGGCTCACTAAATATCTCATTATCTTTATCCTGTCTGCTTTATTACATGAGTACATTATGTGTGCAGCTTCCTAAAATGAATTGAACTACAATGTAAAGTTTATATCGCAATAATGCAGTTTGTAATCACTGTAATTACCTGGCTTCTTTCCTACAACTTATGTCAAGAATACAAAGTCAATATGTCAACATTGGTGTCAGTGGTTAGTGCTCTAAGGTTGGGTGGGCATAGTGTAGCCTTTCAAATTAACAAAGAGCCACTTCCTCATTGACTCTATGTAATTCCCGCCTGTCAATCAGTGCTCCCTCTGCCTGATTTCTTGTAATGTCCTTGGGAACCTCAGTAAAAAGACACAGAGGTGTTCCTTGTCTTCTATGGGTCCAGTTGTATTTTTTGGTGGGGTCGAAGGAGAGGATTCATATCCATTCATATCTCAAACTCTTAATGGGCTCCAAGCCCTCCAAAAAGAAAGCTCTTTCCTGGGACTAGTCAGCTCCAGTCTTTATTCATCTGTGGCTCCGTGTCAAAAAAGACTGTTGCTCGTTTGTGCCCTGAACAATGAGGAACAAGGCTGAATCTCTAGCTGGGAACAAAAGACAGAAAACAGGCTTTTCACTCTGCAGAACATTAGATTCTGACACATTTTGCCATGGCAGTTTTTTTTTTTTCACCATCCTGAGTGCTGTGGCTCTGGTCTTTTAAAGAGACCACCTGTTGGCAACAAGCCTGTTCTTCATTACAGGCAGGCCTATTATCACAGGATGAGGAGCGCCACAGGCTAACTTTTTTAAGTTAACCCTGCTGCAGTTTCCAAAGCCGACCGATTGGGAAACATAGATTGCGTATTACCGCTGGAAAATCTATTTCTGCTCGTAATTTTGCATCTAGTTTTTGAATCGGCTTTTGTCGGCATAAGAGGGAAGTACTTCATTCATGCCCCTGTCAGTCACAAATGTCACAAACAAAGGGACTCAAATGTAGGTGGCTTGAATGTTCTATAACTACAGACTTGGGGCTGAATTCATATGCATTGCTAGGAGAAAACCCAAATGTACTTACTGTAAAGTTGTTGATGGTGGTCTCATGTTTTTCATTCAATTATTTCTGGCATCTGAAGGGTTTTTGTTCTTCTTTTGAAAGCAGATTCGAGCAATTTTCAACACCCAAAACATTAGCATAACTACAGCACGATAATGATTTTTACGACTGTGTGTAAAATAAAAGTACTGTAGGTGGCAATGAAGCAATCAAGTGCATACTCTGGCTTTGAATTGGACATGATAAACAGGCTGGCAAGAGTGGTTGCTTTATTTTTTTGGTTCAAGTGCGTGAAGGTTTTAAAGATGATGTTAAAACATTTATGGTTTTGATAGCTCAAAAAAAACCCCACAGACACAACAGTGAAATTTAAAAAGTAATTCCATTTTTTTATGAATAACTTTTTCAGTGGATTAGGTTGAATAGGCATAAAATTTATGTACTGTAGAGCTTCTCGACACAAGGGGCCCGAGGACCAGCTGGGGGTAAATTTTCATCTCCCTTAAGGCGACATTCAAACAGCAAATACCTCTGTCATGCTCATGCCATCACTGTCGGAGTACATCCGATGCAGTCACACTTGTTTCATGTTCACAAACACCCAGAGAAGGGGGGGTTGCATTGCACCTGTGACCCTCCCCCACAAAGCAGACAGCACAAGAGAGGATCCCCCTGCAGCCCACAGGCTTCAGTAAGAGGCAGTCAGCTGCTCTCTGTGGCCCTGCTGCACGGTCCCCAGGCTCTCTGGAGTTAAATGTGCCTGTGATATTGCCAGGAGGGAGCAGCGGGAGTTGAATTCAGGCAATTACAATCAAGTCAGGGCATAGTTAGTGCGTGGGCCCTGGCAGCACCTGAGCTGGATGCTGATGAGACACTTAGCCCCAAACCCTCATGCATTGGCCCAGGCGCTGCATAGAGCAAGCCCACCCCCCACCCCCCCAGCCTCCCCCCTCTCCCTCTCTTTTCCCACAGCAGCAGACCCCCTACTGGACACTTCCACTTCCCTTCACCTCATTTAGGCCTCTAGAGCTCTCTCACCCTCTCTCTTTCTCTCTCTCTCCGGCCCTCACATTGCAATACTTCTGCTTTATATAGGTGGCGTGGAGTACTGCACTCAATCACTCTTCATTCATTCACACTGTACAATAATAGACTACTACTCCGATATTGTCCTTCAAACACCTGTGCATAGCAGAGTCTCAAACATCATGTGATGTCTCATGCCAAGTTCTTGAGGGGTATGTGAAGAGTTATTTCTCTTGAAGGTACAAATAAAAAGCTGTAGGCAAGTGTTTGATCATCTCTGTTGCACCTTAATGTAGAAGCAGAAGAGTCTTCCTGCCCGTCCCCGTCTTTATTACACATCAAACCGTCAAAAGCTCAAGCCCCATCACATCGCTGTCTCTACACTGATATTCATTTGCAGGTGGCTGACTATAGGACACGCCGCGTCCCGACTGATGTGTTGTGGCAACAGGAAGAGAGAATGGAAAGGGAGGTGAGGTTCTTGAATATCTATGACCGGAGAATATGGAGTCGGGCATCACAACAGCACTCTTAGCCCCTTTTCCCAATAAGATGCTCTCAGCGCTTTCTGAGGGAAAGCCTCCCAGCTCCCGCCCTCTCTCAGCCACCACACTTTGCTGAAGTGTCATTAGGATTGTAAAGGGCAGGTTGCCATAGAGCTCGGATTGCTGCAGATGTATGGACTCATAGATAAAACCACCATATTTTGAATGTAAAGATCTGAGTGTGGCGCCTAATACGAGGGGGGCATGGTGGGGACTACGCTCGCTGCTTCTTCATCTGCAGTCTGTGTGCATGCATCTTTCATGTGTCACTTTAGTGCTCTGTTTTGTGAGATTGCTAGCTTTGCTCTTCAATCCACTGTCATTGTCTATCTGTGGCTGTGCTTGTTAGTTAGAGCTGGGCATAGTATTTGGCGAAGCCAAGGGGAAAGGTGGAACACCTCTTTCACGATTTTTGCCATAATGGGTGTCTTTTGATTTTTCCTGGGCTTTGGAGACTACCAGGGATTGTCTCTTTGAAATTATTCCATTTTGGCAGAGAAAAAGAAAATGGATTGTGCTGATCCTGTTTTGTTCCTGGGGGGACGGCTGCAGTATTATCCTGGGCTGACACCGGTGGCGAAGAGGCAATCACAGTGGCCCTCGCTCTGACAAAAACACTCCATCTGCAAGGAGAGGAGGAAATCACACCACAATGATGTCTGACTCTTCTGCCTCACTCTGGCAGCTGGGCCCTGGGACCCATGAACTGCTACACAACCGCCACCCCAGCGGCTGCTATACAAACGCACAAACACCACAATACAAATCAGCAGCTGTAACACACAAAGGCAACGCACCTGCCATCACACAACAACAAGAACAGGGCGGATTTGTTTGAAAAGTTTCTTTTGCTCAAGGCTAGTTAGCACGGTCTCTGTTTCATCTGCTGCATGCTTATTAGAATTAATATTAGTATTGATGTTAGTATTAGTATTAGAGGTGTTGGTATTTCAATACAATCATTAGTTTCAGTCTCTCCTGTTTTTTTAGACAAATAAACCCACAGCACATTTTTCAAGCTTTAAACCCACTGAGCAAACTGGTTGCCTACAAAATACAAATACCATTAGGATGTAAAATGCACACACACACACATACCAGATGAAAGATAAGCCGCTGTGTAGCTTGCCCTGTTAGTATTCAGTAGTGTCACCTCTTTCCCTCCGTGTCCCATACCTGGGGATCAAATGCACCTCTTTGTGAGAGAGGCCTGACCCCCTGCTATCAGCAAACAGGAGAGAGCCCAGCTGACACCACTCTTGAGATGTGCCATGAAGACGGAGGCCTGTGATTACAGCACAATCCTGAGGAGACAACCCACCACCCCGCTCCAGCCCCAACCTCCTGCAACTCCCCAAACACAATCCGCCTACCCCCACCCCCTCCACCTCTCCTCCACGACAAATTCACCTATCTCTGAAATAGATGTTAATCTCTCGCCAAACTGGCTGCCTCTGAGACCTCATTGACACACATATAGCCGTCCCTGCGCCATGAATAATCAATAGGGCGCTATTTCGGTGAACATATTTCCCAGAACAGGTAATTTCTTGTGACTGTTACTGCGGCAGATTAGAATCTGAGATTGGACTTTCAGATGGGTGGTGGAGGTGGGTGGGTGTGCATGTGTATGGGTGGAGAATAGAGTGTAACACAGGGATATGGGTTTGTCTAGTGCCTTCATAGCGTCACATGAAAACCAATGAAGGTAAAGCAAGAGAGGGTATTAATTTGTTGTGAGAGAGGCAGAGGCTCAAGTGGGTCTTCCAATAGCAAATTAGCAAACCCTCATTTCAAAAACCCTCATACATACTAGAGAATAGTAATGCACAAACACAAACAACATGCATGTGCACATGCGTACATTATGTTCCTGTGAGGTTGAAGATTTTTCTGCAACATCTTTCCTACTTTTCTCGTTCTTTTTCAGTCTCTGCCGCTCGCTGACTCACACACACACACACACATACATACACTTGTGCGCACACACAAGAAGAAAACTTCAATTTTATCTGCAGGGGCAGAAATCAATCTCACATCTCTTTAGTTAATCCGCAATGGCTCTCTACAGATCCTGACACTAATAAGGTATTGAGCAGGTGAGGCCAGGGGCTGAGGAGGAGAACAGAGGGAGAGGAGAGGCCTGCAGTCTGGGGCCCGACTGGCGGCTGGCACTGTTCCAGTGCAATTATGGGGCTTGTGTATGGGAGAGAAGGGTGCAGGAAAGAAGCAGCAGAGATAGAAGGGAGAGAGAGAGTCAGGGAGAGAGGGAGGCATAGAGAAAGAGCGAGAAAGAGGGGGTGGGGGGAAAAAAATCGATCCCATCTGTGGTATGATGGTTAATTAAAGCAGCTCTTGAGCAGCCCAAGGATGAGAGGCTTGGCTGGGCTCCTGGAGGCACAGCTCTGATTACTCACACAGAATGGATGGTTTCTTAGCAATGAAAGGAGGGGGCCAAGAGCTGCCTGGTGGGGTGCACAGACGACGTCAAGGAGGAGAGACATGTGCATGCTGCACACTTACACATGTGCACACACACACACACGCACACGTGCAAATGGACTCTCATACAGTATGCATGCACATGCATACATATACATATGTAAACATGTACACATGATGAGCCTGTAGACACAAGCGCAAACAACATCAAATTAGATCAAAATAAATGCGTCAGAAAACTAATCAGATATAATGTGAGGCCACTAAATGTGAATTTCCACAACAGAATGAGTTCAAGAGGTTAATGAAAAAACAAGCAAGGTCATCTAATTGTAGCTTATGGTGTATACTAATGTTAGAGACAGATGAATCTGTAGTTCTCTGTGGAGTTTCACAGCAAGAAAACCATAACCTGTAGAGGGAATGACAAGTTAAAATTGCATACTGCTGTTATTCTTTCCTAATTCACTCATATCCATCATATACCTGAATAAGAAGACAGTGATTCAGCCTCCAATTTCCCTACAGTCATCAAAGTTCCATCTTATCTTACCATTACATTTAGATTACCCCAAAGCCCATTACACCCTCCTCATTGACATTCATGGCTCTCTCATATTGAGAGGGCATGGGTGACAGCTCCAGCACTTTGGTATGACCCCACCCCCCTATGGTGAGATTTGGTATTGCATAACATGGCCAGGCAAAATTACAAAGTAGGTACTTTCTGCATTTTTGCACAGCACACCCAGGAGTGCACACATTAACATTTATTATCACTAGATTTAAGATTTAAATTATTACTACAGCACAGGGTTTTATAACTTGATTATAAGATATTGATCAGTGATGTAGAAATTATATGCATGAAGCCTGACTCTGTCTTAATACCGCAAGATGTAACAACAGTAGCTGAGACCCAGTAAAACAAGGGTCCTTGAAAGATGATATGTAGATGGGACAGAAGGCAGCCCATCCTCCTATTTTATAAAGTTGAAGCTGACATATAATCATACTCTCAGATTTAGAGAGCGGTTATAATAAACCACCAAATCTGAGGTGTATGAATTATGTATATGGTGATGATTTGATGGCTGCCAAATAGAAAAGAGGGTGCAAGCGGCTGATTGAGGTGCGCCACGTGGTGCGTCGTTAGTCGCCATGTCTCCCGGTACAGACATCTGAGGTCAGGGCCCCGTGCTAATTGGTGTCGGGTTGAACGCTTGTGAGCTAAATGAGAAAATTACACGTTGTGGGAGGAATCAGCTGCAGTTGTTGGGGTGCCTTTTACAGTACGGCTGCAGTCCTATCTGTGTGGCGGAGACAGCAGTCTGGCTCTGTGTTTGTTGGGGGAGAAGGAGGCGAGGTAGATGGTAAACTTTATTGTTGTAAGGTGTGGGTGCTCCAGTTCGCTTACACAGCCACACCCATTAGATATACATACTGCCTTAGCATATGTGGCTAAGGTAAGGGATGTGTTGATGCTACATTTAGTGTGTAATTAAGGATTTGGCAAAATGGCATTTCCTACCAATCCAAAAAAAAATCAAGCTGCTATATCTAATGCTTTTCTATTAGAAATATATCTAATTGTATCTTTCTAATTGACTATGTGCATGTGAAAATGGTTGCTCTCAGATAGAATTATCACCTGCAGTTCACCTCGGCTCTTCTGAGCATTTTATCCACATTTTTCTTTTTCGTCTCACAGCCCCCAACTTTACCGTTTTGGTTCAGCCCACCTCTCTTATAATGTTGTATTCAGCAACAGCAAAGCTGCAGTTTTCTGTGAAAAAGCTCTGATAAACTGACTGTACACCATCTGTCCACCACCAGACAGCAGACGTACGCAGTTAGCGACTGGCTGGTGAACAAAGTGGAGCTAAAGAGCCAGATACTTCCCTCAGGAGATGGTGGAGACCACAACAGAGCTAAAAGACAGTGAATATTGAACTAGGACATCTGCCAGGTGACCAGAGACACAAATCCAAATGAATGCTAATATTGCTCCATGTCTGCTGGATGTGAAAAGAAGCAGCTCTATGGCTGACAAGTTTTACATATCAGCGTAGGCTGTAATAGGCGATGCCAGTGTTTTTCCAGCCTGTTTCCACTGCACCCCAGTGTCTAAAAATATGGTTATTGTAGATTTAAGTGCAACTTTGAAGTACTATGATTTTGCTTTCTGCTTCTACTCCCTACCTTATTTTACTTTTTACTTTTTGCTCCGTTACATCTCACAGCTATTCTTACGAGTTACTTTGTAAATGAAGATTTTAAACAAGAAACATATGATAATCTTATAAAATACGTGGTGCTGTTATAGGCTGATAGACAGTGTATGATACTTAGTGATATATAATTTTCAATGAGTAACTTAATACATTAACATTGTAGTATTGTTACTTTTACTTACACAAAAGCAGGAAATGTGTTTTTGTCTCTTTTTTGTCTGATTTGGCCGAAATGGTGAAATTGCCTTTTTTGGTCATACACTATCACCTGCATCTTTTTTTCTGGTATTTGTTCATATCATACAGCAAAACTCACCAAACACAATCAACACGATCCACTTAACATGATCTACATGAAGAAAGCTTCATTTTCAAATCTACTTATTGAATACCCTGATGAGTGATTCTATTTGAGACATTTCCTTTCTACTTAAATTATCTTTTATTCATGAAATGCTTTTTTCACGTCTTTGTGTGCAGGTAGAGTTTTGCCTGTATGTGTCATTCAAGGCCTGGGCAAATTATTCACTTCTAAACACAGCATTCCTCCACTCCTCCGGCACACCCAACAAACAGACAAACAACAATGTAGACTAAATGAGTAAAGCGTTGAATTGCCTTCCTTTTGTTCTTTCTCTTATTTCTTTTTTCTGCTGGCTCTTTCTCTTTCCAAGACAGAACCTTTGGTGGTGAGCCCCGGCAATCTTAAGTAAACGTCATTAACTGTTTGCTCATATCGCCCACAGAAAGTATGCTGCAGCCTCCTTTGTCTCACTATCAGTTGTTTAAAGAGGTTTGTGCTGTAATGGCGTGGTCAGCCAGTGCCAGGGGCTTTGAAGTGCCGTCTCACTCTGAGAGTTAACCTCTGTGGTCACTGAAAGCTGACCCTGGAGTTGCAATTTCAGGAGGTCACGCAGCAAAAATAACTAGAAGCCCCTGTGCAAATGGTTTTTTCTTCAAGCACATAAAAAAAAGTGTACCACTTTCCAAGAAGGCATACTTTATAAGGGCCTTATCAGGTGTAACTGATGGCTTTATTAATAGTTAATGAGTTATTTATTAATTCTTTATAGCTCATGAATGAGCTATTAATAGACATTAAAGGACAACTTTGTGGTTGTCAGGCTGTGAAAAATCCCTTTCATTGGTGTTTATCTTCCTGTCAGGTAACTTGCTTTTTTGCTTTAGCTATCTCTTCTTTAAAAAGACCCCACATCCCACCCTCCACCCCGTACACCATTTGCCCCCATTTAAACCAGCTGCAAAGCATCTAACCCCAAAACAATGTATTATTATTATTATTATTGAAGTTCTACTTGTTTATCATTTGACTTTCATGCAACCTGATGGCTCATCAAAAATGCATGACACCCCTGATCTTTCATTACAGATCTATGTCATTGATAATCATAAACCCTTTATTAATATGTTACAAACTGCTGTTATGATGACTAATGTTTAGGGCGTGGTGCCCAGGTGGTCTTAGGTCAATACTAAGGGTTGTGACTTCATAACAAACCTTTATTATTAAGAATACAGGTATAAATAATAAACTTTAATAAGAGATTCTTCAAGGACAATAATCTGTCATGTATGTAAGATCCAACAAGTCCTTATATGTTCACTGCTTTCCAAACAAACAATAGTTGGAAGATTCTCTGATGCTACATTTATGTCTATGATTGGTTAGGTTTAGACGAACGAAAGCTACTTGGTAAAGGTTAGGAAAACATCATGATTATGGTTAATAGAAAACCAGGTTGACTGTCAGTATGAGACAGATACAACCATTCACCGTGACTGACCTGTGCCTGTGTGTCAGTATAATGTCATTCTACCCCCACCCTTGTCCTTGAGAGAGAACAGTGAGGAGGAGCAGGGCTGAAAAGGTAATTTGTGATTAAAACATAAACATGAGTCATTAGAAACATTAAAACAAACCCATTTCTGAGTCAGTGAGGTTAAAGAGCCAAATAAAGAGATGTAGGAGGATGATATACCAACAGTGTTGAAATGTAGCTGCAGCAAGTAAATATACTCAAGAACTGTTTGCCAGTACTTGTATTTTTAAGGAGCTATTTGTCCATTTTACTATTGTTACACAGCTAACATTAGCATTAACAGCAGTTTACTTACTATTCTAGAAGAAATGTTGCGAGTTCAGCATCAAACTTTATTCCTTTATTTGAGTTGTTATCGAGTTATAAGAGTTGTCTCCAGCAGTGGAAAGCAACGGCAATGTTGACTCTTGTCTGTATCACACCCTTTCTTCTACTGAAGTTAGCATGCTAACCAGCTAGCCCTGGCCCCATCTCATCACTTTGCATGAGCGACTCACTGTAGCCTCCAATCTGCCCTGAAGACCTAGTGCTGTTCAGAGGATGTGTAGCAGCAGAGAAAACTTACAAGTAGCCCCTTTAATTGAGTTATTTAATTTTATAGGACATGTTTTTGCAAATGTTTTACATACTTATTACTCCACTACATTTATATGATAACTTTAGTTAGTAGTTACTTTTCAGTTTCATATTAATGATACAAAGCTTTAAATCGACCAATCAGAAGCCAGCTTTGAAAAAAATCGACCAATCAGAAGCTGGCTTTAAATCCTCCAATCAGAAGCCAACTTTGAAAAAATTGACCAATCAGAAGCCAGCTTTGAAAAAAACCAACCGATCAGAACGCAGCTTTAAATCGGCCAATCAGAAGCCAGCGTTGAAAATATCCACAAATCAGAAGCCAGCTTTGAAAAAAATCGACCAATCAGAAAAGCTTTAAATCAACCAATCAGAATGCAGCTTTGAATCGACCAATCAGAAGCTGGCTTTAAATCCTCCAATCAGAAGCCAACTTTGAAAAAAATGACCAATCAGAAGCCAGCTATAAATTGACCAATCAGAAGCCAGCTATAAATCGACCAATCAGAAGCCAGCTTTGAAAAAAGTCGACCAATCAGAAGCCAGCTTTAAATCGACCAATCAGAAGCCAGCTTTGAAAATATCGACCAATCAGAAGCCAGCTTTAAATCGACCAATCGGAATGCGGCTTTAAATCGGCCAATCAGAACGCAGCTTTAAATTGACCAATCAGAAGCCAGCTTAAAAAAAAATCAACCAATCAGAAGCCAGCTATAAATCGACCAATCAGAACACGGTTTTAAATCAGCCAATCAGAAGCCAGCTTTGAAAAAAATTGACCAATCAGAAGCCAGTGTTGAAAATATCGACCAATCAGAAGCCAGCTTTAAATTGACCAATCAGAAGCCAGCTCTTAAAGAATCGACCAATCAGAAGCCAGCTTTAAATCCAGCAATCTGAAGCCAACTTTGAAAAAAATCGACCAATCAGAAGCCAGCTTTAAATTGACCAATCAGAAGTCAGCTTTAAATTGACCAATCAGAAGCCAGCTTTGAAAAAAATCGACCAATCAGAAGCCAGCTTTAAATTGACCAATCAGAGGCCAGCTTTAAAAAAAAATCGTCCAATCACAACGCAGCTTTATATAGAGCAATCAGAACCCAGCTTAAAATCGTCCAATCAGTAGCCAGCTTTGAAAAAATTTACCAATCCGAATACAGCTTTAAATCGACCAATCAGAAGCCAACTTTGAAAAAAATCGACCAATCAGAGTGCAGCTTTAAATCGACCAATCAGAAGCCAGCTTTAAAACAACCAATTAGAAGCCAGCTTTAAATCGACAAATCAGAAGCCAGCTTTGAAAAATATCGACCAATCAGAAGCCGGCTTTAAATCGACCAATTAGAATGCAGCTGTACATCGACCAATCAGAAGCCGGCTTTAAGTCCTCCAATCAGAAGCCAGCTAAAAAAAAAAACTGGACCAATCAGAACGCAGCTTTAAATCAATCAATCAGAAGCCAGCTCTGAAAATATTAACCAATCAGAAGCCAGCTTTGAAAATATCGACCAATCAGAAGCCAGCTTTAAATCGACCAATCAGAATGCAGCTCTGAAAAAAATCGACCAATCAGAACACAGCTTTAAATCAACCAATCAGAAGCCAGCTTTGAAAAAAGTCGACCAATCAGAACGCAGCTTTAAATCGACCAATCAGAAGCCAGCTTTGAAAAAAATCGACCAATGAGAACGCGGCTTTAAATCGAGCGACCAATGTTAGTGACCAAAAAGATATTCCTGGTTCATTACTGATCTATAAAGCATTAATAACATACTTACTTACCATTACAAAGCCCTTAGTTACTATTTTTAAATCATAGGCTTTTAGAAAGGTTTTATCTCCATTTTCTTAAAATGGCACTAACTTAGTGCCAAGATGCTTTTGGAGACCCAGGCCCATTATTATAGAGATTTTGTCAGCAGCAGGACATGTATGAGTAATGGTAGTGATGCATTAGGAGAGGGGGGGGGGGGGGGGGGTGTGATAGTCTGAGTTGTAAGTCAACATCAGAGGCCGCAGGCTGACCCCACAGGGGATTACACACTCTGATTTAAGAGCATCTCTCCAGCTCCTCTCCTCTCTGCAGCACTCAGGTCCTTGGTGCATACAACACCCACCTGATGCAACATAATGTCCAGGAAAACAGACACAAGCTCACGTGCACGCTCACACACACACACACACACAAATACACACTCTTATATGCGGGAGCATTCTCGTTATACCCTTATTCTTAGTCCTGCTCCATCCTCTGTTACAGGGTCGGGGCAGAGTAAGATCACATCAGGGTTTGTATCCAGAGAAAGAAGGAGCGAGAGATCCGAGCCCCTGCAGTGGTAAGTAAATACAGCCTAATGGCCTCTGATTAATTCTACATTGCTCTCATCGGGCCAGTAAAAAGAGATGTAATGACCTGCATCTCTCTCTCTCTCTCTCTCTTTCCTTCTCCCTCATTTCTTTCCCTCGCTCCCCCTCCTCCCCTCAGTCTTTCTCAATTTCTCCCTCATTTTCTCAGCTTTTGATTATGAATTAAAAGGGATTGCAAATGGTATGCTGTTGCTTGGCCCCCTGATTGCCATATTTGATTAAGAAATGTCAGTGTGCATGTTTCCCATGTCTGTCTTTTTTTAGCCTCTCTGTTCGCTGTAACATTAACACATGCACGAGGAACACAATGGCTCCACGGCTCTCAGACGGTCTGCCATGAACAGCAAACTTGCGCTAATCAAACGCATTCTTCCATCTTGCCTTTCTCTTTTTCTCGGCCTCTTTTCTCATTTTTTGCCTTTTCAAGACTCAGTGGGTTTTTGTATCAGCTGTGAGCCACACCAACAAGGGAGAAATCACAGACAATTAAAGAGCATTGAGAAAGACAGGTAGAGCTGAGAATGAGGACGGGAACAAGTGATGGAGATCTAAGCTCTTTCATTAGGACTGAAATCAGACAGTGGCTTAGTCTCCTGTCCCTGTGAGTTAATTGTCATCCTGAAAATAAAACTTCTGACAGTTGCTCGGTAGAATGATTTTGACTTGTATTTTCATTCAGACAGACTACGTACATTTATATACCTGTACATTTACCGGGATGACATACTCTCTGGAGCTTTTAACAGCTGCAATCATAAGCAAAAGAGTTGCTTTAACCTGGAGGCTGCTTGTTATACAACTGCATTGGCTGACAGCAGTTGTGAGCAGCTCTGAGTTTGGTACCTTGCTTTAGGCCTCCATAGCAGGTTAGTGCAGTGGTTCTCAAACTTTTCACATCAAAGACTCTTAAACTGACACAAATCAGACCACAGACCCCCATCTGATAAGATTTTGGCTTTTAGATGTTTTATTACCTAAAGTGTTTGAAAGCCATGATCAAAATATTCATAAATCCTGTCACCGTGTTACTTAAGTATGGAATTATTGGTAAAATAAATTATTCTCCTTTTTGCTGTGGACTCCCAGGAACTCCCTCCAGAACCACTGGGTTAGTGGACAGCTGACCTCCAGTCAGCAGCTCTAGTGAGACACAACTTGCAGTCAGTCACAAGGTGAGAACTAGTTTGAAAGTTTCATCTCTTGATACTCAGTCCTTCACCCTGACAGGTCAACCCTGTGTCTTAGAAATTATTTTTGTTTAGTACCAAATTGTTTTCCCAATTACTTTGTGGTGCCAAACATAATTGCTGCCTGGATTATATTCAGAGGCAGTGTTTTTTGGACTCAATGAAGCAGGTGTTCAAATCGCAGGAGAGTTTGGGTTCTGCATTCAGACTGTGGTCAGAGTAGGTTTAGACAACAGCAGCACTTTGGTTATATCCCAAATTGCTGCAGACTTTTTGTCGTCAGTGTGAACAGAACCATAATGATGCTGTATCACTGATACCTTCAGTATTAATGAACAACATTTTCTCATTGTGTGACTAGAAAACATGATTCAGTCAGCTTTACATTTCTTTCAAACCTATTTACTTTTGCAGAATAGTCGTATACAGATCTAATTTGTTGGAGACAGTTACTTAGCTAGTTACTTAGTTCGCTACAATACAGGACAATTGGCTTTACAGACACACTACGTTATCAGCAAACATTATGTGAAAAGCTTTGCCCTTTATATTTTCTCTACATCATTAAATTAAAACTAAATTAGTTTTATTGATCTCCATTCTATAGATACCACCAATACCAAGTTTGTCAACTATTGTGAATAGACTCAATACCAAAAAAAAAAAAAAAAAATGGATTCACCACTGTGGGCACCTGAACACTTTCCTCAGTGCTGCCATATTTGCATTAAACATTAAGTAATTAACAGAGAATAGTAAAGAGAAATGTCTCATGTCTGGCAAATGATTTGGTTGTAGTGAGAATACATTCAGAGGTAGCCTGTAAATTCGGTAAAAAAAGTATCAATATTGGTATTGGTATTGCTCATCCTGTGCCTTTGTGTTACTTTGTGTTAGATCAAAACCAAATTTTGTGACTTAGCCCTCCCCTTACCAGGTGTAGCTGTTGTGCAGCGTTATCTAACTGAACCAACTGACAGAGGGACTTTTAATATCCTCAACATACGTGACTTGACTCTTAAATACTGTCTAATAACCATGTAATTATGGTTATTAAATGACATTTCACATAAATATTGCACAGTATGTCACACTGGCTGAAATGTTACTATGATATCTTTATATTAACAAGGTTTCCATGGCAATGTGATGTATAATGTGACAGGGTCAGAGAGATGAACCTACAGAGAGCTCCCCTTGGCCTTACTGAGCTTTATAGTGAGGTTCAGCCTTGTTGAACTGTCCACTTACTTATGGTTCACTCTCACTCTTGTTTTTAGCTATAAAGCTCTAAAAATCTTTTTTTATACAACCTGCTTAGCACAAAGTACCAGACAGACACAATTAACAACTAGCAGCTGACGAGACAGATATTTCCCTCAGGAGTTGATGGAGACAGAAAACAGAGCTAACAGAGAGGGAAAATTGGACTTACATCCGTCAGATGTCCAGAAACATGACCTCAATGTTGCTCTTCAACCCCTGGATGAGTAAATAAGTGACTACCTGCTCCATGAATTTAAAAGATAATGTAACTGCCAATTGGAGGCAGTTTTCTCTGCTCAGTATTTAAGTAATGTTAAACAAGCAAGTAAACAAAAAGAAGTTAAAACTTACTTAATAGCTGCTGCAACAGAGTCCAGGTCCTAAACTTTAGGATTAAGTCCTAAACAAATCATAGTGCATTTTTCACCAAATTTAATGCCATATTAAAATTAAAACACAAGGCAGTCATTCTGAATTGGAGGCTTTTTATACTGTGATTTGTTTTTATAGGTTTTGCAAATGTATTCCACACAGTTCGCGATGGCAGCCACTTCAGTACACAACAAAAACCAAAATCTGTGGTGCAGATCTGGACATGAAGTGAGATGTAGGATGTTTTCAAAACAAAATAAGTGAATCTTCGATTTAATCACTGTCATTTTGGACCCACGTTTTTCACGTTGTTTTTCTGATTACACCATGTTTGAATTCAAAGACAATAATCTTGTGTAGCTCCATAACAGCATCACTGAGTATGTTCACTGTCACTAGTTTGGTGCTGTAGTAGAAGACTTGTCCCCTCTGGAGAGGGTAACACGTCTTTTTACACCATCATTTTCCATTCCAAGCACAGTCGCAGGTCATTGTTGTTAGAATTAAACTTACTAGAGTTGTAAGACTTATTTTTTATTTTTATTTTTTCATCAAGCCTTGTCTGAAGCTATCGATTTAACAACTGATTCAAATCCAAGAGATGTAAATGCTGTATGTTTACCCACAGCTCTGGTTACTGCCCTCGAAAGACCCAGACGTTTAAGATTTGAGCTGGTGTGTGTCTTGTGTTTAATGTCTAATCACCACTCTCTCGCCTCTCGTCTTGACTCAGGTATCGTCAGGTTTGAACGTTTCTCTCCCGTGACCTCTTCAACCCTCTGTCTGCTCTTGTCAAAGCCATTAGTTTGTTCTCAGCAGCACATATCAGATGGGCCGAAACCGTAATAACAAACAGCCCTCGCCATTATTCCCTGCACACCTGCCTGCAGGCCGCACCGACTGGGTGTGTGTGTGGTTACTTGAATGCATCCTGTATCTTTATGTTTGAATAGCCTGCGCTTGTATTTGCAGAATGTCCATGAGTTGTGTGCATGTGTGCGTCTGAATGCATGGACATGTGAACAAGTGTACTTTTTTTGTGCGCGAGTGTGTGTGTGTGTGTGTGTGTGTGCACGCGCTTGCACTTGTGTGTGATAATGGGCTGTGTCCATCAGCACACAGAACACGAGCCCTCTGTATCAGGCAGAAGACACACTTAATGCCTGTCACAGGGTCAGATCAAGTGTGTACAAAGGAGAATTGATTCCTTTGAAAAACAGAATGCAACCAAGGACAGTTTTCCCATTTGCCAAGGAGCACGAAAGAGAGAGGTGTATAGAAAGAGGGCAGAGGGAGAAAATGGGAGAGAGAAATGGTGTAGGTGCCTGCAGGAGAGAAATGTGTTGATCTTTTGAGATGAAAAGCCCTACTTTCACAGGCTGCAAAATGGAATGCTGGGCTTCAGGGCTAAGGCCAAAAGAAGAGGAGTTTCTTCCCTTCCAGGTCCTTTTGTTGTCCTCTCATCAGTCCATCTCAGAGGAGGTGGAGGTATGGGGCGAGGGGGAGGGGTGGGAGGACTTGGCCATGTCAACTCACTGCCCCACCAGCAAGAATTGGACTCCCTCCCTGGGCCCTCGGGGGGGGGGGGGGGGGGTAGATACACAAGCTACCTGAACGCTGGAGATGAACATAGAATCAGAGGAAGAGGTGAGATTAAAGTTTGAAGCTGAGGAGGGTGTTAATGAGGGGACGGCACAAGTAGAAAAGGTTCCACTGGGCTCTTTTTTGGAAGGTGGCCCCTCTCGCATTATATTCTTGACTCCCCTCCAGGAGGGCCTAATGATGCTCTCCAAGGATGGCAGTCTTGAGAAGGGGGAGGGGGGAGGACATACTGGGAAGATGCGCCCCGAAAACCACAGAGGAGGTAGCCAAGAAAAGGGAGAGAGAGAATGGTGTCCCCACTAGAGAGATGAGTGAGAAGGAGCTCTTTCTCTCAAGACTCTTCATGTGCCCATCTTCCTCTCACTTCAACCTCTCTCTTCTTCTCTGACTCACCTCTCCACCTCCACCCATCCTCCCTTTTCTTGCTGCTTTGTCCTCTGGAGCAGGTTGGTAATTGTCACACACACCAGCACTATTTTCCATTAACTTAAGTATGTACAAGGAGCTAATACCTAACTGAGCTAAATGTGGATTTAGTTGCGATTTCAAGCTCCATCACAGGCAGAAAGGGGGCCCTTAGGTGCCCCTGTGGAGTACATTGTATTTACAGAAATTTCACAGAATTTCCCATCTTTCCTGGGGGGTTTTTTTCAATTTTTTTTTTAGCCATCTCCATCTCCAAAACAAATTCATCCGTCTACCCCCCAACCCCATCTATTCCCCAAGAATGTCAGAGTATCCATAAACAAAATCAGAGGGTACAGTAAGGTCTCTAATCAAGGCAATCAGTGCTGTTTTCAGAGGTGTGCAGCACAGCAGCAGCGCTGGTCTCATCTTTGTCTGTGCTTTAATTACTTGCTTTTGCATTTTGATGGAGGGGGGCGACTGGGGTGATTGTGCCTTATCACCTATCTCCAAGGATAAAAGACTACCCAATTACTTTGTTTGGATGCTAATGATTGCATTTCATTAGTAGCCGCTCTTAGCCCTCCTCACCCAGTAAATGAATGAATATGCCGTAATTTCAATTATTGGAATTATGAAAATTGCTTTTAAAAAGACGGCACGGGTATCATCAGCTTTCCACTGTGACATAATGC
Organism: Trachinotus anak; assembly: GCF_046630095.1. Classification (NCBI taxonomy): domain Eukaryota; kingdom Metazoa; phylum Chordata; class Actinopteri; order Carangiformes; family Carangidae; genus Trachinotus; species Trachinotus anak. The sequence continues at coordinate 9,913,377 of NW_027273866.1, read as the reverse complement.
CATTTTAATTTCTATAATAGTTTTAATTGTCAGTGGCCCCGCTGTGCATTAATCATTTAATTGTATTGTCTTTTTCTGCTGCAAACACCTACACCCCTTGAACAGCCACACGCTTTCCCGCCCCAGCTTTGAAAATACAAATCACAATCAGCACTATCATCTTGAGAGTGATGAGAGATGGTGAAAACAAAGCCAAGTTAGAGGCTCAATTCAAAGTTTTAAGATGGTGGTAGATAGTTGGTCTTTGTTGGAGTGTTTCACAGAGGGGATGGGCGTAATGTTTGACAGCGTGCAACCTTGGATTTATCTGAACTTTTGTTCAGTTTTTTAGTCAAAAATAATAATAGTGACAGTAAAAATAATACAAGAGGCAAGCAAGAGAAAAAATTTTATTTTAGTTTTGTGATTAACAGAATTAAGACTTCATTGCTCACACTATAATAAAACTATATCATTCATATAAAGAAATAAGCAGTTCTTTATTCTCTTAATAAGAAAAATATACATTTTCTGTTTTCTTGTTACTTTGAGTTCTTTTAAAAATCTGTACATCATCTTTGAATGAATGCTTGGAAAGGTCAAAGGTCAAGGGCATAACAAAGCCCTTCGCTGACAACAACAGTGTCTTTGTGGCTATAGTTACCTCACATAGCCCCCACCGCCCCCCTGGCAACAAAAAGAAAAACAAGAAAATATATGATTTATGCTTCACAGCTTTCCATTATGCTTTGACGCTTTCAGAGTTTCAAGAAAAATCCTGCACCAAGATCAATCAAACGCAGCTTATTTTCCCTTTATGATTATGATCATGAATATCATTCTCAGCAGAGCTGTCACGACATCAGATTTTCACTACACGATTATCGTGGAAGAAATAATACCAATATTAGTGCGATCAGAAATTGAAATAATAATAATGATAATGCCATCAGTCAGATCTTTAACTTTGTTTATTGTGTGTTTTGTGTCTTTTTTTGGCAAATGAATTTGACTCAAATACAAGTGTAGGGAGGTGGAGACAGACCATAACTGTATGAAAGTGAATAAAGAGAACAATTACACTTAATGGACAGTGAAAAGACCACAAGATGAACTGATAAACAAAAGATCCACAAGACCTGGGGCACCTTGGTGGCTCACCTGGTAGAGCGTGTATCATTAAGACTTAGTCCTAACTGCAGTGGCCAGGGTTCAAGTCTGACCCCTGGCCCTTTGTCATCACCCCTCTCTCTCCCCAGCTGTTTTGTCTCTCTCTCTCACTATACCTATAAATAAAGGCATAAAAAGTCAGAAAAGAGAAAAAAAGATAAGACCTAACATCTGAAATCACAATATTATCACAAGTATTATTAACAAGATAAATATCCATCAATACCAGCATATCGCCCCTAACAGTGTCACAGCTTATTTGTTTTGCGCTGTGCATGACACCTAAAGATACTTAACATAAACCAAAGGTATAGGTAGAGTTATAATGAATTAAATCAGTCATAAATCAAAAGCCTTATGTTGTCCCTCATCTTTGTTTGTGTGCAGATGTTTTGTTTCACATTTTACACATTTCGCAGCCCTTTGCAGCAACCGCACATAAATCACAACCACACAACACGCCTGTAAGATGAAAAGAAAATGGTAAAAATGTTTATGCACAAAAAAAAAGGCAGTAATGCAGCACTGCACTGAAACAAAGGTGTAAAATCAAATGCTCAACATGTCAATTTATTCACTGTTTTATAGGTGTGGAGCTGTGAGGTGAGCTGTGCAGCAGGAGCAGCAGCAGCAGCAGCACAAGAGGAAAAAGTTTGACTGACAGCCTTGAGAAGCTCTCCACTGTCTCCTCCATCGCTCCTTGAGAGGGAGGAGGTCAAGTGTACCCCCTCAAACAAACACACTCGGATGCCCATGCAGAACACCTTGCCAAGCCTTTTAGCCACAGCTATTTTTCTTAAACTCATGTCATCAAGAGCACCGGAGGCATCTCTCAGGCTTGAACTTAAGAGGGCAAAGTGGGCTGACAATCGGGGCAAGAAAATACATCAGTGTGAGGAGGATCAGGAAGTGTGCTTGCCTGTGAATACATTTAATGCCTCAAACACCAAATGTTTCTCTCTGGTATGTTTTCAAAAGAGGAAAAACATTCACCAACATACACGCAGGTACCTGTAACCCTGTGTTGTAATAGAAAACAACTCAAGTGCATTCCTCTGCCAAGGCAGGACAATCCTCCATAGATGTGTTTGTGGTTTCAAAATGTTGAAAGACGTTCACACTTTACACTTTTTTGTTGAAAAGTTTATCATAAGGATTAAAAAAAAACACATGCTTTGATAAAACCTGACTTATAATAATTTGATACATGAATTAATGCTGGATGTGTGTTAAACACCAAGACTCACAAAGTCACTCAGAGTTCATGTGGTAATGCATCGCCGGGTAATAATTGTTAACTCACAGTTAATTTATGCATTAGTTTATATGCCATCAAATGAAATGAAAGGGGCACTTCAGACCCTCTGAGATCAACCTTTTCACTTAGAAATATAAAGATTTTTTTTTTTTATTTCTAAACATCCACATGTTGCTGCATGGCCCCTGGGTGGCATGTAGGCATTTTAAAGGTATTTTATTTGTTGTTGTTGAAAGAAGCACAGTGTAGCACAGAAGCAAATTCTGCACTGAAACGAAAAACATCCAGCAGCCGGCCTCAGTGACCCCTTTGTCAGGTGAACCTATAAAATCTACTGTGGTCTAATACAACAGCCCTGCTCTGATATCTGTCTGTATAAAATCTTCAGATTTTGGTGATATTGTCAGAAAAGTGGAAATTCAATTATACGTTCATTATTAAGGTTAAGATTAAAGGTGGTGTTTTTTAGACTGAGAAGCGTTTTTTTCTCTTTCCTGTTTAACACACAGGAGGGGGGCAGAATATTAGAAACACATAATGTAGTCCATTCAAAAGCACCATCACTACCTATGACCTCAGTGCCAAAACATATAATCGAATTAAGAACTCTATGACTACGTCAACAAAAATTGAACATAGGCAAAGGCAAGTAACAGGGCAGTTGTATTGGATTTCACAGGAGTACCTAATAAAGTGGACACTGAGTGTACGATTAAGGTTTAATGAAGTGAGAAACAAAATCAGGCTATTTAACTAAATTAATATCTCATACTCATATGAGAACAGATCTGATCTTAACTGATAAATTAATTGTGACTCGATCATTTAACATATCAAACTATCATGATTCATGCCTTGTGTTACTGATTTGAGTAAGTGAGGGAGTTGTGAAGAAACTTTTTCCCTTTTTTTAAACTTGTCAAATCTGCCCTTTGAATCAGATCCACACCAAAATCTAGTCCCTCAGTCTGTGGCCAAATGTTCAGGAAAGTTTCACTAAAACTCCTCATTTAAAAAGGTTTTTGAGATAAGATGCTAAAAAACAAAAGACAAACCAACTTACCCAAAGTGTAACCTCATAAATATAATGTATGTCCAATGAAATCAGAACCAGCTGAAGCCATTTTCAACAACCATCAACAAGCTGAATTTAAAACCTCTATTCAACTTGTGAAAATCTCACCAAAAAAGTAAAACTGAATTAAACTGTGCATTGAGACCAAAGATTATTATATTCTTGTGTCTGGTGTAAATCATAAATCCTGCTGCTAAAATTGACAGCCATTAAATTTGTTGAGGAACTCCAACACTAGTAGAGAGGGTTTGGTTTTTTTTTGTTTTTCTTTATGAGGACTGATGTGACCAGGGCAGGCGCTGTCACTCAAGAGTTCCAAGGACAGAGAGTAAGAGAGGAAGAGCGTGTGTGTGTGTGTGTGTGTGTGTGTGTGTGTGTGTGTGTGTGTGATAGAAGCAGACTGTGGGGAGGAAAAAAAAGAGGGCAAGAGCAAGCAGAAGACAGGAAAGTACACTTGATTAAGGAGAGGATTTACAAAAGACTTGCCCTTGGTGAGTTTGAATTATGTGACTCTGTGGAAGGGCCACACACTCTTCTGAGTGTCTGAGGCTTTCTCTTCACCCAACAATATTTTTCTTTCACGGCCGCTTTCTTTTGAAATAAAATAAAAATAATAAGAGAAATAAAAAAAAATTAATAAAAAGAGGCCATGACATTTTGGCAACTTGTTAACACTGTCTGCAGAGCAAAGGGTCAAGAGGTCTCTTAGCATACAGTGAAAAAAGATGGAGATCAGGCTGTCTGTGACTGTCTAAGGAACAAGACCTCTGTGACAGGCTTTTTATATTGCATCAATGGCACCATGATGAATGCCTGGCCTGTGACCAGCTCCTACACAATAGTGCCACCTTGTGGAATACATGGGAAAATTTCACAGTAAAGAATAACTTTGCTAAACACAGTTAAAGGAAGATAAAGAAAGAGTGTTACTTGAACCGCTGATTTATTCTTTTCAATAATCCACTGCACATCAAGTATCACATGTAATACTGGTTTACTTTTCTTATTACTAATGCTAATTCTTAGTTCTATGAGTCAATAATTTACTAATAATAATTTCCTATAGGAAGCTTTCTGGAAAGAGCTGGTACTAATCAGAATCAGAATCAGAATCAGAATCAGAATCAGGTTTATTGTAGATAAAATAGTGGTACCCAATAATACGCCACATCTGAGTTATTAATTCCCATTAATTGCTAGATTAACTTTGAGTCTTTTAGTCTGGTTTAGTTTTAAATTTATATTTTTCTACAGGCAACACACAATTCAACATATAATTAAATGAGTAATTAATGGGTATTTTCTTTTCTTCTTCTCTAATTATTACCAAAGTAAAGAATCTTCTTAAGAAATTATTGGCAAATGATCTAGAAATTCAACAGTAATGGTGGGGCAAGTGCAGAAATAGCATCATAGACTATAAAGTATAGTCTGTAAAAATAAATAGAAATCTTTAGTTTTAGTCAGAGCCTTCCCCACAGTTGGTTTGGATGGATACATTTCTATACTATTTTTCTGTGTGGTGCATGTGTGTGTGTGTGTGTCAGGGAGGGGGGCCACTCCTGAAAGCATGGGTGCATGGATGTTTGTGTATTTGGGGTTGTGGGGGCCGGGGGATCGAGAGAAGAAGATTGGGGAGTGATTCAATCGCTACACAAATGGATTTGGCTAATAGAAAGAGCCTCTGATCCTGACTGGTGCACAGCTGGAGCTCCCCTAATTGGAGAGGGTGAAGAGTGGAGAAGAGAGTGCAGAGAAAAGAGAAAGGGAGAACATGGCCCTGGAGAAAATGCACCTCTGCTGCAGGCCTTACATTATTGACTCGACGAGGATCATGCCAAACGTTAATACTGGCGGAAAAGGACATACGCCTTGGAAAGGAGGAGGCTCGTCACAGCCCAACGTTCATATTCTCACCTTGAAAAGCAGCTCAGTAAATCTTTGTGTAATCGTCAGTGTTTTAAATATCTAATGAAGGGTGCCACATGAGGAGAAAGTGGCCCACCATCCAACCCACTTCACATCAGCAAGGACCATTAGAGAAATAACTCAGCCTGATAGGTGAAAACAGAAGCCTTATAACCATTTAGCAGCACTGAGCACTCACCACTTTTGATCAGTGAATTGCATTCGACCTTCGTTTTTATGGGACTGGCTGTGAGATAGGTGGAAGTGATAGAGTAGTTCAGGTAGGTATGAAATTAGTTCATTCTTAAATTCTTGAATCGTTTAAAAGAAGTGAAAATAATAAAGAAAGATATGCCATCGCTATTCCCTTTGTGGAAGTGTGAATAGACGAGAGTGCATGCAAAACATCCCAAAAAAAAGAGAGAGCAAAGCTCATCGTTTTGACAGCTACTACAACCACTGTCCAGCAATGAAAGACTGAAAGAGCCCATTATCCTTTACGGTGCTTCACTGATACTCTAGAAAATGGAAAAGCTAAACAGGATCCTTCACAGATTTCACACAGAAGCAAAAGAAAACTAAAGAAAAATAATGTGCGTAACACTTTTTTTCAATCATTACCTAACTCCTAAAATATCCACTTTCATATGTGATCGAATAGGTGACAAGTGCAGCGCTGAATACACAAGTTTTCAGACTGAGAATTCCTGCAGCATGATGATTGTGTTTGTGCCTCCTCAACTGTCCGCACGGTGTTAAAATATAGTGATGATGTCTGTGCCTTACACACAGCGTGCGACAGAGGAAACAGAAAGACCTGCAGGCAGGCACACCCGGGTCAAACCACCTGACTTCAAACACAAAAGGCAAAAAAAATAAATAAATAAAAATAAATGTTTCAAAAAGCTGTGCACAAGGACATGTGATTGTTGCACAGACTTCAGGACCTAACAAGGTCGTCTCTGCAACACAGCTGGATTGAAAGCAGGTCTCAACCTTCAGCCAGACAAAGTTTTTCCAAATGTATGACAAGAATGAATTCTTCTATCTTTGGGAATAAGGTGGAAATGTTATTTTACAGTCTTAAAGAGTGTGTTTTTTCATTATGAATGATAGGCCAACTATTATAGTTATTGTTATTATGAAATATAGGCCAACTGTAGACACATATTTGTATTAGCTAAGTTGTTGTTATGACATTTACACATGATGCCACAGTTTATACATAACATAGAGAATTGTGGGTTGTCTCTGCCAAGGTTATGTTTATATTTGCTATTATCTCAAGAGCTGGAGTGATACATATGTTTTCATTATTTACAATGGGTGATGGTGCAGTAAGACTAACTGGTGTCCATATGTAAGTTTGGGAACATCACGGTGTTATTAAGATGTAGAGAACATTTTCTGTGGACTACACTGTTTTCATTCACAGGACAGATGAATATAATTATCCGGAGGCTTCACTGCTGACCAGGTGGTTTAGGAACGTGGATCGTGGTGGTGGGATGTATGAGTCTTTTCTATGATCTGAAACAAAGGTCAAAATATTTCACCAAAGCGAATCCAGCATTGGACACTCCCAAACTCAATGTGTCAGAGATCCTTCTTTGATCTTGCACAAATGTTTGTGACATGAATATGTGTAATGTTACTGGACATGTGTTGGATTTGGGCTGATCCGTGATTCCAGGTGGTCTCATTATCAAGTCCTACAAGTTTAACAACAACATGCTTAATTTTCCATTGCCCTCCAGAACAACTTGTTTTCTGTCAGCAGGATCACATCATCCATCTGCGCCTTCCAAAACCGTCGCAAATCACTGTTTCAAAAACAAAACATTTCCTGATCTTCCATTGCTATGGTTGATGTTTGGTTACGTTTAGGCACAAAAACAACTTGGTTGGGGTTAAGGGGAAGATCATGGCTTGGGTTAAAATTGATAATTTGTTAAGGTTAGGGGGCATTTGTTGTCACAGTTACAGACCAAGTGGTTAATGTTTTGGAATAACCATGATCATGGTTTAAAAAAAAAACAGCATTGACTGTCAATAGGTAACAGAGAAAAAAAAAAAAAGTCTCTCTGTCGTTGCCCCATCTGTCCATCCCGGCCTTCTCCCTCTGTGGAGCCCTGTAACAACATCACACTATTTCTCAACTTGCTTTAGAGCGATGTCACTTGCATGACACGTGTTGTTTTGGGGGAATTTTCTGGAACATTTAATGTTGTTGTTCTTCTTAGTCCCAACATCATTCATTGAGGGAGCGTTAAAGTTTTGCACATCTGGACAAAAATGTATGAATGTGTGTTTGTCTGCACGTACAAATCAAGAATATGGATGTCTGGAGCGCCTGGGAAAGTGTGTGTGTGTGTGTGTGTGTGTGAGAGAGAGAGAGACAGAGTGTGTGTATTCTAAAAGCAGGGGGTCTCTTCCAATTGCCAAAAACACAAAGAGCTGCTCAGCATGAACACACCAGGGGGGCTCTTAGGAAACCCATCAGCTCACAGGGAGAGGGCAAAGGAAAGACTTGAATATAGGAAATAGGCTGTATAGGAGGGGCGCACACACACACACACACACACACACACACAGATCCTCAAATGACCTGTCTGATGCACTGCTCCATACTAGGTAGAAAATAACATGGGAGGAACCTGACGTGTGGACAAATCTGGGACAAACCTTTATATTCTGATCAAAGTGAAATACAGGCTGAAAAACAGAAAATATGTTTTTGAGCATCTTTCAAACAAGCATAGAGTAAAAAAAAAAAACGGAGTCTACGGAGTCAAGAAACAGATTTTTTACTAGTTGTAAGAGAAGCCCTACACCCCATGCTGGCCCGTAGACAATCCACAGTCTAACATCAACATATTAGTGTACAAACACAGTCAAACTGTCAGATCCTACAGGGACACTCACACACATAGGGAGACCCGCAGACCCTCCCACCGTGTTTCCATTGTAGCAGCCATTGTAACAGTTTTGTCTGAGCCATATGGGCTGGTTTAGGGATGTGGACCCCCGGCAGCTGAGGCTTTGTCCCTGTGTCACAGAGGTCGCTGGGATTGTGTTCCCAGCTAATTCCCTCTTTCAGGGACTGCAGATCAGAGTCTATAATGATCTGGGCGGCCTAGCACAGGGATTACTGCTGCTGCCTCTGACATCAACAGGCTTGTGTTTGTGTGTGTGTGTGTGTAGGTGGTGGGTGGGTTGGGGGTGAGAGAGAGAGAAGGAGATAGAGAGAGATGACATCTTAAGATGAAACAATGTCGCTGCTCCTTAACAACAGGAATCAATTGATTCCCCTCTCACACCAAACCCACCCACCACACTGAAACAGATACACACACACACACACACACACACACACACACGCTCTGAGTTTTCCACCTCATTTCCTTCAATCCAGCTTAGGCAAACATTATTAGCAGAGAAAGTGAAGTCAGTGAAGGGAAAGTAATAGCTTCTTGTGTCTTGACTGACCTCCATTGTCATCATATGGTTTACAAATTACAGAGTACTGTCTGAATATTTTGCCTTACTCCTCCACTGTGGCCGTGTCTCTCTTACCACAACTAATTAATCCGCCGCCATTTAAATGTTATGATCTGTTGTCCCTCATCTGCAATGGAGCTATCTTACATTCAGAAAAATAACAAGTACTCCATTAAGTAAAGATCAAGCATACCATTTTTTACGAGTAATTACTTAAAGTATCAATAGTAAATATATCTATTATGAAGAATAATCCTGTCTGATCATAATCAATATTATTGATATACTAATAATGATGCATTACATTCTGAGAAACATTTGAATATGGTTGACGTCATGATCATTTTATCATTTTTTTTATTTTAGAGCTGAAACAGTTAGTTGCTTGGTCATTTAGTCAATCATCAGAAAATTAATCTGCAACTGTTAACAGTCATAATTCATATGGTCACATTATGTTTTAAAAACTTGTTTTCCATAGTAACTACAGCCCAACCAATACTGAATCGTTACTGGTAAAGGCGAGTAGTAGTAATCAACATATACACCAATAACAATATGTATACAATAAGCTAATATTGTATATATATTAGCTTATATATGGCTAATATATAGCCAATATACTGGCCTGGGTATGTTATCATCACAGCTCGAAATGTAACTATAACTATTCAATAAATGTAACAGAGAAAAAAGTACAATATCTGCCTTTGAAATGTATGTGGGGCAGTAAAGAAGCATTAAATTGAGTTAAACCAATGTAAAAGTATTATAAATACAGAACTTGATCATCTTTGAACATATTTTGCTGTATGACAAGATACAAAAATAACGTGATACAAAGATCAAATTAAATCCCCTCTTTCTCTGGACTTCATGGCTCCAACACAAACTGGAGCATCTCAAGAAGGGAAGCCTGTATTTAAGTTAACAGCTTATTGCACCAAGGGCATATCAGTTAGAGAAAGCTACAGTGCACACTTGCATTCATGTATTTGAACAATGTTGTTGTATTGAATTGTTATAAACAATGCTCTCCAGACAGACACCAAGGAAATGGAAAACCAGCCTGAGTAATCAGATATATGTGCCCTCAAGAAGAGAGATATCTACGTCCTAAATGAAGAGCACTCGCACATGCACAGGCTGAAGATGATGCACCCTACTTTTCATGAAGACCTCCACTGCTTTACAAAGAGTACTTTCAACAAGGCAGCTGAAAACAAAACTTGTTTGCTTTCCCTTATTCCACTTTTAATTTTCTGCTCTCATTTGTTTCCGTAGGCATCTTTCCATATTTTATTCTCTTTCTTCTTTCCCCCGGTGAAAGGGACTTTCATTGAAATTCATGCTCTTGAGGACCGGCACCCATGCAAGGCCAGAAGATAATAGGCCGACCTATTTACCCTGCAGTTTTATTTATCTTTTTTTTCCTCCTCTTACACCCCCACCCCCCACCCCCCTGGCTTTGGATTGATCATGGTCGCTGCGAGATGACAGCTGTCTCCTGTGCATTTGCATTGCAAATGAATTAGAAGAAAAAGAAGTGGAGCTTCAGTGTGTGGAGCCACAGGCCTGCAGTCTGGGCTGGGAGAGCGGATCAGCATCCTGACCAAGTGCTGCCAGGACTCTGTGGGACAACGAACAGCTGTCGTGGAACATGGAGACATCGTTAGCTTTGACAAAACATATTTTCAAGAAGGCTCAATAAGCCTTTTGGTCACATTTTCAATATTATCCTTGATGACGTCATTAAAGTGACCTATGGCCACATTTTTAAAGATTTTCTCTCTCTCTCTCTCTAAGCTCTAAATTTGGGTTGCAACTGAATGTTGCTTTGAAAAGTTGAAGCAGGTTATTTGCGTAGACCACACTTGGAACTACAAATGGAACTACAACGTATGTAGTATAAACAGATGTGCCATAACTGTATGTGTAATTATTTCCCTAGTCATACAAATATTTTGAGTTTGGTGAGGAGTGAGGGTAATTTGGAGAATAGGAAGTGTCATTTGTGTTTTACAAAACAAAAACCAAAATGGCGGAAAATCTAGTTATGTGTGGCCTGTAACAATTTCTTCATCTTCAGTTCAGATCATTTCAAAGAACTTCATTTATCTTGAACAGGCTATTAAAATATATTCAGTGGAGCAAACACACAAATACATATATCTCAATTAAAACACATTATTCTTCCAAAACTCTCGGTTCATGAGTTATTAGCCAAAACACTAAATCTCAATAATTGGCCAAATGGTGACACTGCTATTGATGCCACTGCTAATAGACTGAAGGAAAAATACTAGGAACCCTGTGTACCAAGTATGATGTCTGTAGCATTAAAAGTTTTTGAGATATTTGATAAGAATGTGTTAGTCATCCACATTTTAAATGCTGCTTTTATCACTGCATCTCTGTCATTGTGGCAGTTTGTTTTTAGATTGATGAGGTGACCATTAAGATATTTTTATTATACTGTTTCTGAATGGAAATGAACATAACAAGTTTGTTTTCAGATCTCCACTTATCTGGCATTTGCTAGCTTCATAAGAGGGTCAATCAATACCTAATTATTGATTTTTATTCATAATAGAATGCTGCAAGGACTCTGCACATATTGTACTGAGAGAGCAGCACACAGGTGGAGGGAAATGCATTTACTTTTGCTGGGTGATGAATGCAGCTGTATAAATCAGGATCAATTAACACAATGTATTAAACCCGTCCTTCACGCAGTCATGTATGTTAGTACCCAAGGACAAATCTTATTAATATCACTTCTACAGCGAGGCAGTACAGGTAGGTGATTGTTCCAAGCCCCCACAAAGTATTGTCATGGTAACCAGTGAGCACTTCAGACAAAGCCGCATGTATCCTCATGGAGTGAGAACTCAAACACACACATGCACATGAATGCATGACAGGAGGACAAAAATCACAGAAAAAGAGACAAGGGTAGAGTTGTGAGACTAAAAGTGCACGTGAGAAGTAATTTGCCGTGGATGTTTTACTTGGGTCAGCTCAATGCTTATGTTTTATGTGTGAGGCTTCCAATCAGCATCTGTGGGGGCTTTGTGTAAGTTTTCTCTGCTGCTGTCTTCAGGGCGGATTGGAGGCTGCGGTGAGTCACTATTGGAAAGTGGGGCTAGCTGGTTAGCACGTCAACTTCAGCAACAGTAAAAAAAAAAGATGTGATAGAGACAAGAGTTAACATTGTTTTTTCTTTCCACTACTGGAGACAGCTCTTGGTGAGTAAAGGAATGAAATTTTAAGCTGAACTTGCAACGTTTCTTCCAGACTGGTAAGTAAACAGCTGTTTATGCTAACAATGACTATGTAGCAATAGCGAAAGCTCCTATTAAATCTTTTTTTTGTTGGTTTTGTTTCTTTCTATCCAATCATCTCAAAACCCCCCAGATTAATCCTGGGCCCCTTTACAGGAGGCCGGACCCCATCAGACTGAGCACTTTACCTTTTGATATTTTTGGTACATTCTCCTGGTAATATTTCTGTACTTTCATTTAAGTAAGATTTTCAGTGCAGGACTTTTACTTGTGATAAAGTATTTTTACTTTGCCAAATGCATGTTTTTTATTGAAGAAAAGGATCTGAGTACTTCTTGCATGGCTGTCTATCAGTTACCTGAGAAAGATCAGTGATGTAGCTTCTCTGCTTGAGCCCACCTCAGATTTCACGGGGCCAAAGAGGCGCACAGAGGAAGGACAAGTAAACTGGCTCGGTCCTTTCAAAACGCTAGAGTGGCCATCCTCCCACTGCCAGTCCCTCACACAGAACCACAATTAAATTCTTCGCTCACTCATTCTTCTCCCCTTTTTTTGTCTCTTGAGAAGACACCTCACTTGAGAAACCACTGAGGCTGCTTTTTAAAGGTCCCTGTGTGGCAGGGTGACAGAGGACACCACTCTCTGCCTTTTCTCTCATTTGGAAGGACCGGGTGAAATTGAAAAGGGGGTCCTCAGCTCCCTCCCCGAAGACCCTCTCTACCCGTGCCCCCCCCCCCCCCCCCCCCCCCCCCAACAGTACCCCACCGTCCCCCGTTGCAGCCTGGGTGGACTCCCCTGGTCGGTTCTCAGACCTCCCCTGTCTGTGTGATACCAGCGGTATTGTGAGAGGCTGACAAAGAACAGGAAGCCCGGGGGTCGGCAGGGCAGGCCTGAAGGTCAGCTCAATCAGTCTCTGTATGATGGATGCAGCGCGGGGGCCAGGTCACCTGAAAACGCACCAAACAAGCTTTCCTAATGCATGCTCCCCTGCCCCGTTCTTTTTGCAGCTCCAGCACTCCCTCTCTATGTCTCCCTCTGTCACACATAAACACACATACTGTCACTTTGTTTCAATGGCTATATTTAGTTTTAAAAGATACTGCATGAGGGGTTTTGCAGGTGCACCTAAATTTCTGAAAAATAGTGAGAAAGGGATCATTTAGTTGCATTTTTTTTTTAGCAAACAACAATTTGTAAAATAATTTAACTTACAGAAAGACCTGCATATTGTCAGTGGATCTTCCCTATTTCTCAGATTAACTTGAAGGATTAGGCATAAGTGGAGAAAACTTTCCTCATCCGTAAACTAGATTAGCCATTAAAAACCCCCTTTGAATTATTAGATGGCAATGGCACTAACTAATTACAACAGTGGTTCATAGTAATATTGTAATTCATGTAATGGTATAACCTTCATATAGCTCAGTAAAACCTGAAGAATCAGTTCAGCTAAATCACTAAAAACACAGCTACTCATTTACTTTTCATGTTATTAAGTCATGCAAACAGTTTTGGTTTTATTTGCTCAAAAGCATGAAAAAAATGGCAACGCAGCATTTTCCACAGGAAAATGTAAACAGTGCGGTCTGTCTTAAGTTAGCTGAACATCGTTTCTCCAATGATACATGACTGTCAAGTTTATTAAGTGTAATATTTTGATGTGTTGTGTCACACAAATGATGGAATTATGTTAATAAAAAAACACATGTACATAGAGAGGTTTAGTATGAACTGATGTTTTTTTTTTTTGCTCACTGTAAATGAATAAATACCAGATTAGATGAACAATTAGAGCCTTTCTGATAATTAGCAAGCAAGTTTTGTTAATAAAGCACTTTTCAAAACAGAATATTAGCACAGTATTTACAAAACAAGCAGAATTAATTGTACAACCCACAAAATACGGGGGGAAACAAATCTGACCCAAGAGACACTGTTATAAATGATGAATTATGAGAATATACTGCGGGCATCCCAGCAGCCTCAGCACTGTGTCAGTGGGTGGGAGGAGGTGTGAGTGTGTGTGTGTGTGTGTGTGTGTGTGTGTGTGTGGGAGGGTGTCCACCATCGTCATGGAGACCCCTGTGTGTGGGAAGCAGTCCAAACATGACAGAGCTGAGTTTACTGACTCAAGGTGACTGGGCCGAGGGCACAGCAGCACACAACAGGGGGACAATGGCCGTCCCATTAGTGCTAATGGGGGACACATGTAACAGGATTAGGGTGAGGACACCTGGGGGGGACCACATGGGGAGATGGCACACCCACCCAACCCCAACCCCTCCCATTCCTGTCCCACTCCATCAAACTTGCACAAAACCATGAGTCTGCTGTAGTGGGACGGCCGCCTGCCCACCATGACGTTTTTCAACCTTTCAACCATCCACAGAAAACTGCAGATTACTCCATTACTCCAAGGTTTTTATGATGAGACATTTTTCTGCACTTGGATTTAGGAAACCATTTCAAAACTAGTGAACGGGAAAGGGAAGCCAGATTTTTTTTTTTCTTAGTTTTTAAGAAGTGAACATACTATAAGTTTTCCCCCAGTCTGCATATAAAACATCCATTAACATTCAGTTTCTCCCCTTTGTTTCCCATGAAATCACTTCAGAAGTTGATAAAATCCTCTCATTTCTGTCCGACACTATCATATATATATTCTGTAAAAGCCCGTACCAACTCTTTATGGAAGCCAAATGATGTCTACATGATGTTTACACCACTTGAAATATTCAAACTCAAGGCTTAATATTTGTTACGGCTGCCGTGTTTAATCAAATACAATATTCTAGATGTTGTGTGCATCATTTTATACACATTTGCTTAAAATTCAGCCTGGCGCATTCAGTATATCCGAAAGAAATTAAGAGTTTCTAATCCTTGGGATTAGACGGGAAGTAAAAGTGAAATTAATAAATGAATGTGCAGTGGATGACTTTGGGAAAAGCTGTCTTTTTGTGCTGCATAGCCTGAAATCTGAAAAAACACATGAAAAAAAACCAGCTGGCCTCCAAATATTAACAGTAGATGCTTTTGCTCAAACAGAAAAGCTTCTTCTTCCCCATCACTACCACACTCACCCTCCTCGCAGCAATGTAAATCAAACGGAAATAAATCTGAGACAGAGGTCAATAAATCTCCATTGGTGGACTGTGAATCTGCCCCGTTGGTTCCGCCCCTCCGTCCCTCTCAGCTCATCCCTCATCCCCACTTTTCTGCCTCCCCCTTCTGCAAATTCCTGCACTCTGCCCAAGACGCCCAGTCAATTAATAAGACATTGTCTCCTCCCCTTAGAGCCCCTGCACAAGAGGCCACCCAGGAGCCAGCAGGCCTTCCTTCTAAAGCTGCTTCACTGGTGGCCCCCAGGAATGCCAATCGCTTTGGGAACAGGCAGAACAGGGTAGGAATGGGGGAGGGTGGAGGGGGGTGGGTCAGAGTCTGGGAAGCTGGATAATAGAAACAGCCCCATCATGCTCATGTGCTGGAGCAAGCCAGTCAAAAATTGGAGGGCAACAAAAGGAAATGCGTTCCACTCCCAAGGATCGGAGGCACTTCACCCCTCTACAGTCCAGCCTTAACCCCGGCCAGAGAAGCACACAAGCAAGAAGACACACAAACAGACACACACTGGCTTTTCCATACTTACACTGAGAACACTGCACATTTTCTTCCCGCTGGTTTACACTAAGCTTACCCCTCATCCAAAGCACTGAGCCTAAAATCATGATAGACCTGGCATCCCCATGGCCAAAGGAAGTTAGGATGCTGACCATTTAACCAAAACATCTTTCAAGTCCACATCCTGTCACGTTTTGTTGTCATCTCTCAATCATCTCTCAAACACAGTTCCCCTCTTTGAAGAGCTGATTGCTTGATTTGCAGCTGTATTCTGATTGGTTGACTTGTAGCTGTGCTCTGAATGGTTGATTTGTAGTTCTATTCTGATTTGTTAGCTGGTTTGAAGCTGTATTTTGCCATGTGTGGCTGCGTTCTGATTGGTTGAGAAAAATTGCTACAAATCAGAATAAGGCTACAAATTAACCAATCAGAACGTGGCTGCAAATTGACCATTTCAAATCATGGCTACAAATTAACCAATCAAAAATAAGGCTACAAATTGACCAAATTGAACTCAGCTACGAATCAGAATGCAGCTACAAGTCGACCAATGAGAACAAGGCTGCATATCCGTCTGTCTGTCTGTCCGATGTGATATCTCAGTAACACCTTGAGAGAATTTCTTCAAATTTGGCATAAACATTAAATTGAACTCAAAGATAAACTGATTCCATTTTGGTACAATCAAGCAATCGATGAATCAGCTAATCACTGCAGCTCTAATTTCCTCTTTTAGTAGTTGTGTATGGTCTCACTTTAAAGTGACAAGTATTATATTTTCAACAGGTTTGTGGTGACAGCTGGAGGAAGGCTCTTTCCTTTGTATTTCAAAATGGTTTCCCAAGTTTGATGAAGACTGCAGCCAGCCATGACCTCAGCCTCATCAAACACATTTCTTTCGATACACAGTCAAAAATTGTTGTTTTGACTTAAGCCATCAGTTTTTCCAGTTTGTGACAACTTACGGAATATGAATATGTTTTGGTGGAGCTGTTTATTGGCATTTCCATGGCTTCTTCTTGATGTTATGTTTATACATTCTGCGTTCAACAACATCTTGTCAGAAAAAAGGCAGACTAAGAGAATTAGTGGGTATGAATATGAAAGAATGTTACAGACAGATGTCTTCTGGAAATAAGGTCAACAGTAACACAAGCTGACATGAACTGCAAGAAAAGTAAAATTGCCTCAGATTGTTGACACAGTGCTTTGAAGGACAAAAAAGGGCTTGAATTATGCTTCTAAGCAAAACAAAGATTCACATTGTTTTGACTTTGTTCTGTTGTTTGAAAAATAAAATGTTTTTCTGAATTTCTTATCCTTCCTTTTCAAAAGCTGCCTGTTGCAATCATTATTAATTTAAGTAAGACTCAAACTCTATGAGTTTGAATTAAATGAACTGACCACATCTTAGAATCCCTTTTGAGTCTGTAGTAAAAGATTTTTTTCCAAATGTTTGTCATCCTGTGTGTATTTCTGTCTTTCTTGATGTATTAGCCTCCTTCTAAAACTCTCAGTGATGGATTATAGAGTGCAGACTCTACATCTGAATACTTGACCACAGTATACAACACAATGTTTAGTAATGGATAGCATGTTAGTGCAGAGAGATTTCAAAGAAAAGAGGTATTGTGCACACAAACACACAAACACACACACACACACACACACACACACACACACACACACAGAGGACACGCTGTATAATGAGTTTCTCCTGCTGAAGGTCCATATTGATATCCGTACGGCAAAATTAGCCAGACGAAAGTGCTCTGTGAGAGCACCATCTGTATTGTTCCATATAGTACAGATCTGGGTGAAAACCACAATAAGTGGACTGAAAGCCATGCATAGAAAATGAGTTTTGTTTTTCAAATATTGTGCAGCAGTACTGTATCAAAGTGATTGTGTCAGAAGCTGTGCAAAAGCCACCAAACATGACCTGCCCACTGACCTGTGCTGAAGTGACATCAGATTTGTAGAGGGAAGGTAAGAGTATCACTTAAAACCCTACAAACGAAAAGAAAAGCTTCATCCTCTTCAGATAACAAGAGCAAATAATTTAATAACATTTTAGACTTTGAATTTATTCATGATCAGACTGAATTTAATGGAAAATAGGATATATTTGGCATGTTTTTAATGCAAAAGACACTTGGACAGGAATTTACTTTGCATAACTGTGTAAACAGATGACTTCTGACCTTTTAATGTATAGATCCACAGCCTCTCTGGTGACTGCCTGACCAGGTCTTGAGAGGAAATGAGGGATTTGGTTTGTGCATATCATCTGATTTTTGCCACCTAAAAAATGTGACCTGCTCAACACCTAAAACTCGTATTTACACATATGAATTTAAAAAATTTAAAAGTAGTGGTCATAATCCCAGCTGATTGAGAGCCAAAGAGCATCATCTACTGTTAGTATGTGGTAGTACACAACACCTAAAATTACCTATGGCTTTACAGTATATTGGGGTAAATAGAACTTTAACAATTAGTCAATTAATTGATTAGTGGACTCATGGAAAAGTAATCAGCAGCTACTTTAATCAATACTTCATTACATTGTTATTTTTTGATGTCAAAAGATGCCAAAGATTCACTCGTTTTAGTTTCTCAAATGTGAGAATCTACTGATTTTCTCAATTTTCCACAATAGCAAAAGAAATGTTTTGGGGTTTTGACAGATAACAGAAAAATTAAAAAGTCAGTTCAATCAAATCTCCCTCCCAAAAAATCCCATATTTTCCCACTTACAAATTCTGGTATCTAAGCTTTGGCTTTTATGTCCCTGGTTTGCTGGTTAGACAAAACAAATAATATGAATGACTCAAGTGTGGCTCTGAGAAACTGTGATAGGCATTTCTCCGCAATTGTCTGATATTTTAAGAATCAAACAATTAATTGATCAATAGAGTAAATAATCTTCAAATTAATCAATAATGAAAATAGTCAGTAGTTGCAGCCCTAGTGAAGAAGAAATGTAATATTTGATTTTTTTATTGCAACATTTCTTCACAGATATGACACTTAACAGGGAGAGTTTGCAAACACAATGTTCATTTATCATTTCTCTATAAATAATCATAAGTCCCTTATTAGACAGATTACAAGAGTTCACTGACAATTCCTAAATCCCACAATAGTCTATTTGTTATAGAATCTTATAAACAGATTGATCGTCAAATTAAAGAGACAGGAAACCTCTTGTCAGGCCCACTGCATGAGACTTAACAGGATAATAATGGAATGAATTGACCTGGTACATAGACATTAATCTCTAGTCCTGCTAGACAACATGAAAAATGATCATTTAGGTCTTAAACATATTTAACACAATCTTCTATTTGACTCATCAAGGGATAAATGGTAAAGGCTGAATGGAGTTAATGCAGAACAGGAAACTGTTGCCATAATGGTACTTTATTAAACACTGCCATCTAGAGGCCTACTGCTGAAATAAAGTCTCCATGGCTGCTGACATGCCTTCATTAGATATGAAAATATTTGTACCTAATTTATTAGTCAAGACCAATAAATGAACAAGAAATCGTACATTTATTGTCCTTCTGACAACTCATACACACAAATCCTGGTATGACAAAATATCTTCAGTTATGATGTAAATACACTTGAAAATACAATGAAGCCAAAGATCTATTAAAAGACTTTTTAAATGACACCATGACAAGTTTCAGGTTATTAAATGTACAGATGTATTCAGCCAGCAAGTAAAGCATTTTGTGAAGCAAATCAAGGTTTTTCCTCATATTATCAATGGTGCGCCTGAAGACCTGAATGATGATGTTCACAGTGCCCTAAAAAAGCAGGTATGCACGTGGTGTACCCTTGCAATAAGTAAAAGTATCCGGTGTTGAGGTTCTTATTAGAGTATCGTATTGGAAATATTTGACAACAATCATCAACAGAAACAGACATCTGAACCTGCACAAAAATATAGAGGACATTTTTTTCTTTTCTTAAAAAAAAAAAAAAAAATCAATGGCATGAATTAAATAACATACAAGTGCAAAGTTTTGCTCTTAAAGCTTGATTGCGTGTTTTGAAACAGTTTAATATTGACCAATCTAAAAAGGGATTCACTGCTACAGTACTTCTTGACGCGCTTCAGTAACGATATGAATCAACAAGGATTGAAACATTGACCCGAATCAAGCGGTAGCACATGCATGATGGTGTCCATGATGATACTGGTAACAATGATGAGGATGATGCCTAAAGTGGCAGGTTGTGTACGCAAAAGCATCAAAAACCAAAACACTAAAACTTTTTCATGTCATCAACATTACATAGATCAATAATGGCTGAGTAATCCTAATAAACTCAAGAGTACATGTTCTATAGCTGACTAAGTGCTTTGACCTCTCTGGAAGGGGCGGCAAAAAATAATTTCTGCATAAAGAAAAATTAAAAAGTCAGTTCAATCAAATCTCCCTCCCAAAAAATCCCATATTTTCCCACTTACAAATTCTGGTATCTAAGCTTTGGCTTTTATGTCCCTGGTTCTGAGATCAGTCTGAAATTTCTGCTGCCACCCCAGTATAACAAGGGAGAACCACTTTCTTAGTGGTGCTTACAGCACTGAAAAATAATATCTAACAAAAGGCAGAAATAGTGTCCTGATTACTCTGGAAAATCCACACAACACACTGTGAACAGTTTTCATCGAAACCCCCTTCTCGCAAAGGAAAAGTTACTTAAAGCTACAACAGCTTGTGTTTGCAATTTCTGTAATTTGGGCAAACTGACTCTTCAGAGCAGTGGTTTTCCAACCGTTTTTGTCTGAGTACACACACATTATTTACTAATCTGGATGTCATTTTACACTATTAATTGTATTTGTATTCTTATACTTAAATTGTCAAACAAGACTACAAGACACGATCCTGCAACTGTTGATGTTCAGGCTTGGTCTGTTGTAATCCTAATTGTGGATTTACTTTCCTTTTTTTTTTTAATTAGCTGAGATACTGCACAAATCTTTCCAAGTACCCCCTGGGGTACAAGTACTCCTGGTTGGGAATCGCTGTTTTAAAGGAAAACATTTTAACTAATATTTAAAAGCCTTCTGCAGCACCACCAGTTTTGGCCATTTCAGCACCATGGACAGCCCCATATGATCCCATTCCAAAAAGACCCACAGCAGCCACATCAAAATCACTTTCAAAGACAACGGCATACACCTCACTAAACGGCATTGCTTTCCATGCAAAATGTCACTTTCAGCTTTGGCAACCACATCTGTGTCTTAAGCACGTACATGAAACCACTCACTGAGGTACAAAAGCATACAGGAGCATCCCAAGCCCGATCCTTGACTCTAAAATGTACAACAGCGGTCACTGGTTTATACAAAACAGTTCACACAACCAGCTGTCTAATTACTGTTGCAAAAAGGTGTAAAGGTTTAGCTCATCAAGCGGGGTGCTTTCAACCTTAAAAAACAGGAAGAGCTATAGGCAGAGAAAGAACTTCCAGGGAAATAACACAAGAATGTATCAAAGTAAAGCACCTCAGATTAAAACTGGTCTCCCTCCCTGTTTCCTCTGAATGGCAAGTTTGAAAATCAACCCCAGGAGATGTTTGTACTTAACCAACCCGTTCCTGTGTAACACTAGTATTTTCCCTACAAAGAAAGTGAGCTGGATCCCACAGAGGCAGTGAGTGGAGTACAGTATTTTCTTTGGAACAAACAGCACTGCAGCACATCAGCTAATAGAGCCTGGCTCCCAGAGGGGAGCTCAATATAGGACACTCTCTTTCCTCTTCCTCCACTCGAGCTATTAATACACCCAAACAAAAGAAAAGAGGCTTAATGAAGCAGCAACGGGGAACTCATGCGAACTAAGTTAGACAAGAGCTTTGTAGTGTTTAGCTCCAAGAAATCGATCTTCTCATACGGGCAATGGATCCTACTTTGCTATTTCTATTGTAGCTGATGCTACTGGAGTAAAAGTACAGTATATGTACAATGCATTACGCCCTTTGAAGCACTATGCTTGAACCCATTTTGTGAGGTCTTTTTTTTTTTTTTTTTAATGACAAAAGCAACACAACAGCAAAAAGAGATGCATAGTTTTAAGCATGATAATGTGCTGGATATGGATATTATAGATCCTGTATAGAATCTCTGAAGAAACACACTGTTACAAAATTATCTGTGCAAGAAACATCTAGAATATTTCACCAATTGGACAAAATGAACAGAAACTGTGATATATGAAGCATTTTGTTGCATATTTGCATGAAAGGAAATATCTCATGCAGCTTAGAGCAGCTACCTTGAAGTTAATGCTTTGGTTCAGATTCAGAGTGCATTAAAATGGAAGAAGATGAGGGGGTGTGTTAATGCACACACTAGTCCAACTAAGAATATGTAACCTAACTGAGCAGAAGAAACTGGTTCTAGGCAGCTTCACATACTTATCACAAATACCCCTGTACAACAAAATACAGTATTTCAACTATTACTATGGATACAGACTAACACATACTTGCAAAAAACAATTAACAGAGCATGGCATTGTAACATGGGACATGACAATATTCAGGCTATTGTAAAAGGGGTTTTGGTGTTTACATCCATCACACTTCAAAGAGTATAACTTCAAAGTCCCGAATTAAATCGGGGATATTCAAATATGCAAGTTAAAAAAAACTCACAATAAATCAAGTAAGGATCTGAAAAAAAAAAGGAAAAAGGAAAAGAAGAGGCTGATGTTTCAGTTCACATCCTGCACTGGGGACTGGGGACTCTGCCTCAAAGTGAGAGCTGTCACACAGTGCAAAGATCACCATTCCAGTCATGCAGTACAACATGGTAAATAGAGCAAGGGACAATGTTGAAAGTGAGTGTTTTTTTGTTTTGTTTTTTTTTAGGTCTGTCCTCAGAAACTTGATGTTTTCGTAAAGGGTTGATGTTCTAAAGTAGTTTTAAGACTTAGGGCAGTGACACAAGGGGCAGATTTTTGCTCTATATTGCCTTAAAACATCCTAATGTATCACCATCCTTAAACTCATAGACCCAACTCTGACCCTCATTTCATTTCACTGCATTTTTTGGCACATAGACTTTTCCTTCTCTGAATAATTTTATCTTGTTTAATCAGAGAAGGAGGCCACTTAAAAGTTGCCCTTGGGCATCCTGGCATCCACAAAACTCAACCTCAAACTTCTTGACGCATTCACCTCGCACTAAGCTGATCAGTATTTTCCAAACGGAAAATTCTGCTCAATCCAATTGGTCGTCGCGATAATCTGACAATTAAGTCTTCTACCACAAAAGGCAAATCCACTGCTGGGCTAAATACTGACTTGAGGATCAGACCATGTGGAACAGCAGCAGTGCTGAGTCTTGAAGCAGTTGTACTCCCACATCAGAGGCAAAAAGAAGTCCTAATTTAGCTCTTCTTGTGGGGTTACATCCCCTCAGGCAGCAGTATTCCCCATACAACAATAAAACCACAGATTTGGCTGAACACACTAAATCCACATTTGGTTGTTTCTACAAAAAGATGTTTACACTTTTGCTGCTTTAATCCTTATACGTAAGGAAATTGGCTTTTTTTGACCACTGGACACAGATGCCATTGAATCCCAAAATTCACCAGACTCCATAAATCATTTTAAAAGTCTGTTACATAAATTCAACAAACATTAACCAGTGGCTAATCTTGCCTATAATAATCTTACAATGTCTGCATAACTGTGTCTCAAGATCTGACCAGAAGCACTGATGCCTGAATATTACAAAGAGATAAGAACAACCATCTAACTATGTGGAAACAGTCTTTTCAGCTGATCGGGAGAAACACGCGCACATACACAAAATATCTTTTTTTTTTTAAAGACTCACTGTATCCATTATTTCTTTTCAGTTGGGTCTGAACCATAAATAAGTTAACAATATAGCTTATCATAAATAATTTTCAGTCTGTAAAATTCACATATAAATACCCTGCTCCATCTTGCAGACTTCCCGGAAAAGAGAAGTGGACCCACGTTACGATACGTTATGCTGCAGCACACATTTCTTCTCTCCCTTTGACAAAAAAATACAAAGCGTCCGTGATGTAAACACTATGACTTTTCCCTTTAAAACCTCTGGAGGCATCGACAAAGACAGGTAAATGGAGCAGACATAGCTGTGATCTTGTGACGAGACTGAAGGTGTCGCTCCATTGTCTGTCTGGACCTGCGGCAGTAGGGCAGCCCTTTTCATTTTGGACACCGGTGACAACTTCTTCCTGGTCCAGTCCCTGATTCATACAGTCTGTATGTGAAAGTGAAAGAGAAAGGAAGGGATAGGCTATTGCTAGTGATGATTGACTGATTGATTGATTGATTGATACTGAGGTGACGGTTTCTGCTCCTGCTGCATGCTTGGTTTTGGAGACGTGCAGACGTCCATGCAATTGAGCCAGAGGCAGAGAGCTGCCAGGGACAGAGAGAAAGAGAAGAGAGCTGTCTTTACACCGGTCAGAGCCTTCCTGCTGTTCATGAAACTGTCTGAATCTCCCTGTTCCTCTTGCTATCTCACAGTCCTTCTGAGAAGTGAAAGGCTGGATGCACTGGTTGGATCTCAGAGTCCGTTCCCAGGGCCACGGGGGTGTTGACAGGAGTGGTTAGAGGAGTGCTGTTGGGGGGCTGCGGGTTGGCATCGCCTTCTGGAAAACTCTTCTCCTGAGACTGGGAGGAGGAGGATGAGGAATGGGTGCTCTCACTGGAACTGCTGCGGGTCTCTGTGCTGGTACTTGTCTTTTTCATCTTCCTCCTCTTGGCTAGTGGCGCCTTGTCCACTGTCTGCAGGCGGAAACCTTCCCGCTTACATTTGTTAAACGCCTGGGACAAAAAAAAAAGGGGGGGGGGGGGGGGGGTATTAAGATTTCATTTAATTATTCTTTTTTTCTTGGGGATGCACTGATCCATTTCTATCAATCCTTTTATCTTTAATTTTTATGACAATGACAAAGAAACTTTATTTAATGTCGATCAGTTCACCATGGCACCCAACCTGCTAATAAGGTCAGTGTCATAGCATCTCTTTATTTTCCTCATCTCTTCTGCATAGGTTTTAATTACAATTTGTTCTATCAAGTGAGTTTTTAGCAAAGAATTTTTTTTGTCATGCATTAAATACAGATTAAAACAGTGCCATGGACAACGGATGCAGCATTATTATTTTCTTGATTAATGAACTAACTGTTGCATCCATAAAAGACAGAAAATAGTGAAATACGCCTATGGCAACTTCCTGAAGTCCTAACTGATGCCTTCAAATAGTAGTCAAAAACTAGGTGATTAATAATTTATGATCACATAAGACAAAGAAAAGCTCAATTAATCAATAAATGACACCTGTATTTTGGATAAATCTCCCAATAATACATGCAAAATAATGTTAATGTCGAGATTATATCTTTCAGGTTGATCAGTTGAAGAATGATACAGGTCATGAGCAGCAGTAGGTTGCCGGTCTGAAGAGAGAGCCAAAAGGCTGAGAAAGCTCTGACCGACATCCAACATCATTTCTTACATTGAAAGTAGCTTTGACGTAAGTGTGGACGGAGGCAGTGGAGGAGCCGAGAATGTCTGGGGTCATGAGTGGGTTGGAGGACAGCTGGCTGTCGTCCTGGAGCCAGGCATTGTAACGTAGGCCGCACATTTTAATCCTCTTGTTTGGGTCCACCGTCAGCAGTTCTGCAGGAACGAGACACAGATAATTACCTTTAGTGCTCTTAATACGCTGGTGAAAACGGGAGCCATGAGTGAGCCACAGAGAGGAAGTGATTTCCTCTTCAGGCAGTTCAGCCTCCGTGAGCTACTTTGTGAGTTACAGGTTTAGTGTGTGAACCAAATGTAAACAAATGGTTAGCTCCACTAGTGAAATTCAAAACATAATTGCACCTCCCGTCTGTCCCAAAATCGTATTCCTAAATGTTGTACTCGTTAGTTGTGTGTAAAAATTGTAAAGGGTAAAGAGGCAAGAAGATGACATAAAACGCTGATGTTCATAATGGGAATATAGATGTCATTTTTATGATCGAAGCAAATTAAAGCCTTTAAAGGCTATGAGCTAACATGTACACTGCAAACTTATGGCGAGTACAAGAACACAATGGTCATGTGCCATGCCCTCTTGTGTGTTTTGAAAACTAATTTCGGGGCTGCAGCTCACTCTTTTATCCCCGAGCGCAGTGTAGCAGCAGCGTGTCTAGTTTAACAGCACCGTGCTGGGCAGGTGACAGGTCTGTTTATAGTGTTTGTGCTTTCAACGACGTCGCAGCAGGAAATGGGGCACGAAATTAGTGTGTTGACCTGAGTCTACTGCAGAGCCATTTGATCTGGGTGTGAATACCGATGTGCCCTTTTCCACTGCAGACAAAAACCCAGTGTTAGCGGGTTAGCTGTTAGCTTTGTGGGGTTTTTGACAAGTGAAAAAGGGGCTTTAGTTCTGGAATGACACTCATTTAGTAAATTAATTGCCCTACAATGGAGTGATAACCACCAACATCTTAAAACATATACAGTATACTACAAAATGTATCTCTAAGTTGCAGTCTTAACATGAAATAACATCCGATCTTGTGAAAAACAAAACTTCTTCATAGTTTAAGCCACTAGGTTTGGCAGCGAGTCACCTTGTATGAGGTCCTTAGCCTGCTGAGATACGTTTCTCCAGGCCTCTCCTTCGAAAGAGAAGTCCCCCTGTTTGATTTTCTTCATAATTTCCTCAGCACTGGTGTGGGTCAGGCTCTTCCCCTGACACTGAAAAGGCACCTGGCCAGACAGCATGGTGTACTGCAAACAGAGCAAAACCACACAATCTGCTATCAAGACAACAGGAACGCACACAGTTTCCAGGCTGAAATATCTACAGTGTGAATCTGACCTACATCGTTTGTGAGCTCAATATGGAGCAGTAAATGTTACATGCTCGTTTTTGTTTATATCATGTTTTCTAAAACGAACTGGGAAAGTAAGTGGGCATTAGTGTTAAAACCCATCGACTGTCAGAATAACAGCATGCTTTAAAAAAGCCCTTGACCGATCACGACTGTCCACATTTCTCTATTGTCATGCTGCGTGTTGTTGACCGTGGTTGAACCAGCACTAAAACAGAAGAGCAGTCTGTGCTCAGCTGAATGAACAGGATACTCTCACCTTGGCCTTCTTACGTCTGCCCTCAGATTTCTCATTAAAATGACAGTGGTTGGGAACAGCCCTTTTGGCAGTAGAGGATCTGTCGTGCCCCGATCTCGCTCCCTCCCTCTCTGTCTCAGCACACTTTGCTTCCAGGGCATTGTGTGCACAGCTTGTCAGTAGCCATTTCATCAAACCTCCATGAGGCACACTACTCTCATATCCCCCCAGGGGGCGACGGTGCGAAGCTGCACAACAGAGACAAGGCTCAGTGCAGATGACTGGCCAACTACAGAAATCTCTCTCTCAACTCTCCTCCTCCCTGTGTACCCTTTCCTCCTCCTTTCTACCTCTCCTTTTAATTTTCCTCCTCCGCGCAGAAAAAAGTTAAATTAGGATGACATTTCCGCTACCGGGAAGCAACGTTTCATATGAGCGCTGCGTTAACCAGCTCTGAGCGCCGGGGCTGGTGGCTCATCAATTCTGTGGTGAACGTTAAACTGTGTCAGCTCGCCACAGGATCCTGAAGGGTTGTAGTACTGAGCATGAGAGGGAGATGAATATAATTCAAAACAGATTAACCAGAACATGCACACACATACACACACATACATGCACACACACACACACACACACACACACACAGCCAAAAATCTGTTAAAATAACAGCTGATTGCTTCATCAGAATGGCTCGCGGCAAAATGTTTAACCCATAAACTAGATAACATCAACAAATCAGCAGTGTATGGAGCTCATGATTAAACATGAATTTGGATTTCGAAATGCTTCACTTAAAAGTATTATGAAAAACAACTTTAAAGTGGAGCTTGGAGCTATGGATTTTCAAAAGACTTTTATAAATTATACATTTATATAATCAGGTCACTTTCCTGGGGCATTGTGGAAGGTGAGAGTCGAAAGCGTGTTAAGATCATGCAGTCACAACAGGGATGTTCCTGAATAGGACTAATCAATGATCTGTTATTTAGTCCTTATTAGAGCCCTTATTAGACACTGCTGCCTAGAGTGGCAGCAGTGTCATCAAAGTGAACGTTTAATTTTGATGTGGAGAATTATTCTTTCATAGCATCCTGTAACTTTTATCCTCATCATATCAAATATTACACTTCTGTTTACTGGGTTCAAAGGTTAAAATAGACTGAATTTCTGCAGCCCGGGGACAACTGTATTTTCTTTTTCCAACAGACAGTCTAATCCTGCCAATGTTTTAATTTCCAAATACACAAGAATTAGGTTCTCCTTGTATAAATGTTTGCAGACTTTGGTATGTTACTGATTCACTAATAATTTAAGCTCTAACTTTCAAAATGATGTAAGATAAAATATCCGTCATTTTTAAAAAGCAGGAGTGTTGATATGTTTCTTTCCCCGAAGAAGAATACTGAGTTGAATTATGAATGTTTCTACGACCGTTCAGTTACCAGTATATTGTTTTAACCTGAGCACGGCTCAGTGGGATGGCTCTGCCATCCCACAGCCACTCACCAGAATGACCCCCAGACTCCACAGGTCACAGGACTCATCGTAGCCGTCGTATTTGAGTATCTCTGGCGCTGCATACTGCAGGGTGAAGCAGGGAGTCTTCAGGAGCTGATTGTCTGGTGGTTTGAGGCGAGCAAAGCCAAAGTCTATGATTTTTATCTCGGAGTTCTCACTCTCGTCTGTGAAGAGCAGGTTCTGTGCGAGGCAATTCGAGACACGGACAGCAATCATTTCTTTCTGCCAAGCAAAACTGGTGCACTCAAGAGCTTACTAAATTGGACATCAAGACTTGTCTGACCAGGTACTTTTGACCCATGTTAGGGTGAAACAATTTTACTCTTGTTTTGTAGAAGATTGCAGAGTCAGAATGACAACACGACAGATCACACAAGGTTCAGAGAAACACAGTAATTCTCTTTCAAAAGCTTATGATCCAGTCTGTCTGTATTCGTCACAAAGACACAATGTGTTCAGACGTTCAATAGAATCTCTACTCCCTGAGTGTACTTCCAGTACCTCCGGTTTAAGGTCCCTGTGCACCACTCCTACGTCATGCATGTGACTGACGGCGGACACCAGTTTGCGCATGATGCGGCTGGCCTCCGTTTCGCTGAAATGCTGCTTTCTGCGGATCCTCTCCAACAGCTCACCTCCACCAAGCAGCTCCAGAACCAGGTATGTGTGCAGCTACAGCAAACACATACACACACACAATATATATATTTACATTTCTCACCAACCTCTGTTCCCAGCCTTCATTCTTTCACTTGCTCTGAAAAAGCAGTGGGTGCAAACATTCCTGTAAGATTTGCAATTAAACAAATATTGACAAGTTTGTGTTAACCAGTGTATCATCAATCTTGCTCTCATAGCCTGAACTGCAAGTTTTAAAAGAGCTGAATGTAAACGTGTGAAACACTGGATAGGAATATTTTTTGTTGCATAATAAGTAAAGCAAAAACAGCCCATCCCCAATCCCATGGGGGTAAGATCAAACCATAATGGTATTGAGTAAAAGTGAAAGGAGCCAAACAAAGTGGGAAGGGAATAATGTGTCTGGGCAGCGGGGGAGCGTTTCTCATTAGTGCTGGGTCTGGGGAACAAAGGCAGGACTCGGTTGAGGCGAAGCGAGGCAGCGCCGCTTTGATCTGGGTCACAGGCCTCTGAGATACAGTAATAACCCCACTGAGCTCATCAGGACTAAAGTGGTGCTCCTGGGCTTGAAGAGCCGGGGCTAATGAACCTGTGCACAGTCAGACACAGGGACACACCTTCCCAATAACCGAGGTAAGCTACATTTGGAACATGTGCACACTTAGTTTGGGGTTGAGTGTGCGGCTCAATTAGCAACACAAGTGAATGTAGGTTCTTTTTATTCAGTAGCACAAAATGGGCGTTTGTACAGCTGCAGTTTAAAAATACGTTTGGTGTGAAATATCGAGCACACGTAGAGATGTTTATGGGACACTACGTAAGGAGATAGAGAAAAGACCTCGAGGGCTTCCAGCATCCCCATTAATCTGCCTTGTTCCACTTCCAGGACTTAATAAGGCTGCAGTCCCCACAGGCTTCACAGAGAACCATGCAAAACAGAAGTTATGGTGGCAAATGTAAGTGATGAGATGAACCTTACCTGGTCGTGGTAAATTTCATGTAACTTGACAATGTTAGGGTGACCATCACACAGCTTCAGGGCTGCTATTTCCCTTTGTGTCTGTGCTTCCATCCTGCAGCAAACACAAGCAGAAAGACAGAGAACTGTCACAAAAAATACACACAACTGACTTTTCAGAGGGCAGTGTTTTTGTCTCCTTTAACAGGTTTTCAATTGGCATTTTGGTCCAAACTGACTTTACATCACATATGAGTCAGTAAAATGCACCAAGATTTTCTTTAAGCAAAAGCAGGTTTTAGAAAAAGACGTGAGTAGGGAGAAAAGTATCCCCAGCTGATGTACCAATCACCCATTTACCTTTAGTATGACATTTGTACAACATCATTTTTTGATAATACAATGGGTTGTGTGGGGTTGGCATTTCTTCTGTTCGGCTGTTTCCCACAATCCACTTTTTCGTTTCAGAGGCATTTCTATCAATTTTTAGGTGCAGTTTTGCTGTTCTGCAACCCCACTGCTTTTTGATTTAGACATGAAGAAAGTATAACTAATGCAGGGTTAGAAAACATACTGGGGCTGTGAGTGAAGCGTGATTTACTTCGCTGACATCCCCGTCTGGATTTAAGGAGCATGTGTGTGTGTCAGGAGTATTGCCCCGCAGAGGCTCACTCTTATCAGAGCCACAATATTTGGTGCCACACAGTCAGTAGAGAGGTGTAGGAGTGCAGTGTAGGACTGTAGTCAACGCACAGGATCAAAGCTTATTTTGTAGCAGTTGCCAACAAAAACAACCTTGGTTGTGGGCAGAGGTTGTATTTACAGTTATTTGTATTTAACCAACATCTGGCAACCTTAAACCCGAGAAATTATGTAATCAAGTCAAATTATGAAATTATTTTACATTCATTAGTTTAACAGTACATTTCTAATATCATATTTTTTAAGAATTTTGTTTAGAGTTGGTTGACAACAGACTGATTTCTGCCATGGAGACGAGCAGCGCTGCTATCTGATGTAACCAGTGAAACAATAAACACTGCACAGAGCCAGAAGGATCTATGATGACAAACACATCTGAGTGAGCAGGCTGCAAGCTCGTACCTCTTGCTGACAATTTTGACCGCGTATTTCTGTCCAGTCTTCTTGTGTGTGCACCGCCTGCAGATGGAGAAGCTACCTTCTCCCAGAGCGCTGTCCTTCAAGTCCATCTCATAACTCATGTAGAAGGGGGAGTCCTGTGGAGGAGGAGAGTGGACCAAATGGAGTTATTATGTCTTTCAAGTGAAATGGGTTTTTTTTTGTGCGTTTTATATTGAGTAAATAAGTACAGTTTTCACACACTCAGAACAAATTAATCCACCATTTATTTGAATATAGGACCTCAGCTCTTTGTCTGCCTTTGTCTTCTCTATGGAGAATACTTTAATGTAGGCAAATGGTACTTGGCTTACAAGTTACATTAGTAACTGGACCCCTAGCAAACAGTTTATGGTCATGGTAGAAATAACTACTTATAATATAAAGGTCATGTCCTCAATAAATTTTTCTTATGGTACCATGTTCTAGTTCCCTCGTCCACATAAAGACACAACTTCTGTATGTGTTTCTATCATGGTTTCTTGAATTTAAGTATAATCTGGAAGCATATATTCAGCATTTGTATTATCTTTTTTTAAGTTCCCATTTTGTTGTGTGTCTGGTTCAGGCGTTGAACAGTCTGATGGCAGTGGGAACAAAGGATTTTATGAGGAACCCAGAAACTTCTCTTGTTGTGTAATGTGATCAAAATTTACTAGCATTTGAAAAGAGAAATGTGGAAATGGCAAATGTAGACAGCAACAAATCTAGATATCCAGATGTGAATTGAGGTCTTGAAAATTACCACAAGACGAGACAAGACAAGATATTTAACTGGCTTCCTGTTTGAGACAAGAAACGCCATAAGAACCGATAAAGCGCAGTGGGCTGAAGTTTTATTGCAATTCTGATCAACTCCTGTTACCTGAAAGCTTAACTGAAACTGAAACTTCCCCTTTCTTTAAATCACACCTTGGTTAATATTTGGACTAATACAAATTATGATGATGATTATTTACAGCCCAATCATCCATTTTACAAATGAGATAAGAAATCTTGAAAACGGTAAAGTTTTTGAAACAGCTCTACTTCATATTACTTAAATCAGCAGAACACATCTACACCAGCAGGTAGAAAGGATGTCGAGAAAGCCTGAAACTAAATGAGGAAGCAGAAAAAGCAACGCACTCAAAAGCAAAATAGTAAAAAAGCACTAAGTTGCACAGGTACAGTACACAAGTGGATTCATGAACAAAATTCACTGAATGAACAGGCTGAAAACTGGATCTGAGTGCAGTTAAACAAGTACAGTAGAAAAAATATTTAGTGGAATGGAGAGAAAGGAAAAAACTCATCTGTCTGTGACAGCAGCCATTAGCTTAAGTGTGTTTGTGCAGGGGAATCCAAGTCCATTTATCTTACCTTCATCATGGCGCTGCGGGCCACCGCAGCAGAGCCTGGCCTCTCAGAGCCCCCACACAGCTGGACAGGGTCATCCATCACCACATTCCTCTTGAAGAGGATGGAGGGGGCCATGAAAGAGTAGCCCTGAACAGAGAAACACATAAACTCTGTGCTCTCTGATGTTTACGTTTTACAAAGACATAAAGCCAGGGCTCGACAGAGGAAAAGGAAACTTCCAGTGATGCAGTTTGCAAGAACAAACTGCAGCATTTTCGTATCACAGACCTTTATAGACACTTAATGTGTTTTATATATTCCCATGTTTACTGTGTAACTTGAAATTGTTGTGCATTTTTATTCAAATGTCTCTATGCCAAACCAGCCTGTCAGCTCCACAATAAGCCCAATTCAGTTAATTTATGAGTGACAGCGACTGTCCAGCTGTTCCTATTGTTAGACCTGTCATTGTGAAGCGTTGCCTGCATAATTCCAGCTGTGAGAAGCCCAGAGCTTTGAGCTGGCATTAATCTCTCACTCCCTTTTTCACCAACGCACACACACAGCTGTGTGGTATGCAGTGACAGCCACGGATGGACGGAAGGATGGATGCTGAATGAATGAGATGCCCTAAATTGCCGGGCTTGAATATTTGATTGCTCTGCTGTGAAATTACATCTTGGCGCTCTTAATGCAATTTTAATTTTGTTTTGTGAGGCACTGTAGGGGAGCAAGTGCACGGTTTAAAATTGGGATTGCTGTCGTTATCTCAGAGATTGCTAGGCTTGCAAATTATAAAGACCACAAAATTTCAGACTATGTGAATGGCAGCTGAGAGCGAAAAAAGCCAAGATGAAGTTGGCAATCAAAGACTGAAGGCGTAACCGAGACAGACGTGGTGATGCTCTCAAAGTGTAACCTTTTATTCCATGAGAGAAGCCCGTTAATGGATCTATTGATCTACCAAGCTCAAGGATCCAGAAGGCAATCAGAGTTGAAATTTCATGCAATACATCAGACAGCCATCAGCTGGCACGGAGTTGTGGGCCATATTATGGTTCAAAGCTACATCAAAAATAGTCATTCACATCTGTTACTTCAATAAGAGCTGCATATGGCAGCAATTACTTCAATAAAAGACCCTTTAGTCAATTTGAATACCAATGCACACAGACAGACTCATGTTGACTTACAGCAACCTTTTGAGGACATTCAAAACTTCACTTGATTACTTCAATTGCAGTGGAGTATGTCAAATATAGTCACAGACAAAAAGTGGATAATGTATAATGCGATTTTTCATCCGTGTCAACATTTCACTCTGCCTGCAACCAAAGCCCAGACAAACATCAGCACCAAACGGATGCAAATATCAGTGTTGTCCTGTGCAATGACCTGCAAGGAGCACAGAGGGATATTCCTGTCTCGAAACAACAAAACCATGAGTCACAATAACAAAAAAACAAAAAAAATAGTAACATCCCTTCCTTCTCTCCCACCTGGAAGATGCGGTCACAGTTCTGAGGCAGAGCTGCGGGGGAGTAGGTGGGGTCCATCTCTGTGAACTCATCTGCGAAGTTGCTGACGTCCAGCTCATCCCGAATCACTGGCTTGAATGGAGCAGGCACCTTCTTTGCGGCCAAGTCCTCCCAGTTAATTTTCTAAAGTGAGTTTTTAAAGAAAAGAGAAATATTGGTCTGGTCTGTCCCGATCCTTATTAACAAAGTTTATACAAACACCCAGTTTTTCTAAAAGCTGCTCACTGACAGCGGCCCCATTATGTCTCGTTACAGGCCACCCTGCTGTTTAGTTTTTCTAAACATTGTGAAATACTCGAGACAGGCAATGGGATTCACCTGGTAAAAAGGGTGTTTCTTTACATTCTCTGCTCCATCAGGACCTGAGCCTAATCTCTTCTTTGGATCTTTGATGAGGAGTCGCTGGATGAGGTCTTTGGCCAGTGGTCCCATATCTTTGGGGAAAGGAGGATCCTTCTTTAAAATCCTCCTGTGACATGTGAGACAGACATGGTCAGTGCTTGTAGAGTGATTATAACTGAGGTCTAGCTGAATACTGTGGCTGGTGAGCACGGAGAATCCATACTTGGCAATGTCTGTGTGTGAGTTCTCATCTCCATCAACTGTGAAGGGTGATCCGCCAGTCAAAAGCTCGTACATCAAAACGCCGAGGCTCCACCAGTCCACTGCCTGGAATGCATAAAAGGAAAAGCACCTACCCGTGACTTAGACTAAACAGAATGAAAGAGAAATCTCACTGGAGCGCTTGCACTTGCAGGAGAACAGAAGGGAAGTGTGGGCTGCTTGATTGGATCAAACAGACGACGGCATAAAACATAAAACTACAAATTACCTTGTCATGTCCAGACTCTCCTCCCTCCACAATCTCTGGAGCCATGTATTCAATGGTGCCACACACTGAGAAAGCCCTTTCCACCTGTTTTAAAAAAAAAAAAAAACACACACAACGGCATCGATAGACACATTTTAGAAGCCAAATGTGACACAAAATACAGAGGATATTAGTCTCTGGATTTTGTAAAATGCCCATGAAAAATCTGCTGTCAAATCAGAGTGTTTCTCTATATTTACTTTAAGGGAAAAAGAAAAAAACACTTTTTGTTGTTTTCTGTTTTTCTTTTTCAAAACCTTTTAAAGGAACAGACTATTAATATTAGGTTTGATTATAAATTCCAACAGCTGTTGCACTCCTTGCCTAGACATTTAGGGATTAAGACATTTTAATACATTGCATTGAGACATACTGTACCTGATCAAATTCCTTACTGAGGCCAAAATCTGTGAGAACTATATGACCATTTGAATCCAGCAGAATATTCTCAAGTTTCAGGTCCCGATAGACGATACCAAGCTGCGGCAAGAAAACGACAGAGGGGGCAATGACATGTGAAAGATAAAGCCTGTAAACAGCAATAGATAACTTCTCAACAGACAAAACAGTCAGACTGTGTTGAATCTGAGGGTTACCTTGTGTAGATGCTCCAGTGCCAGCACAATCTCTCCACTGTACAGGGCTACTTCTTGCTCCTTAAATCGCACCCTTTGCACCAAATGAGTGAAGAGCTCCCCACCATTGACATAATCTGTAATCAAAGATATAATGCATGCCATGTTTCATCCAAAATAATAAAAGTAGATTCATTTTTTCTAATGGTTGTTCATACAGATTCATCCAGCTGCTTAAAATCGGTTCATTTCACTGGATTAATGATAATCAATAACCATTTATTTTACTAGTATAAACATAACACAAAGTAGAAATGTGAAAAATATCCTCACCAAGAATGAGGTGCAGCTTGGTATCCGTCTGGAAGGCATAGTGAAGTGTGACGAGGAATGGAGACTGGCGGATGTGCTCCAGCACTTGGCGCTCTGTTCGTGTGTGTTCAGCAGTCTTTGCCTTTTGTACAATTGTG
Source organism: Trachinotus anak (assembly GCF_046630095.1). Lineage (NCBI taxonomy): Eukaryota > Metazoa > Chordata > Actinopteri > Carangiformes > Carangidae > Trachinotus > Trachinotus anak. The sequence goes on along the minus strand of NW_027273866.1, from coordinate 9,877,365 downwards.
GCTTTCTTCAAAACCTTCATGGCATACAGCTTGCCTGCATCATGACCACTCACTTTCCTCACCAGGAACACTTTGCCGTATGCTGGTGGTTAAACAGACAGAGAGCAAAGCTCAGCGTAAAAAAAAAGAAAAGAGGATCTAACAGAAATGACTGGTTGCAAGCTTTTATCTATTCTAAAAACACACAACCTCGGATGCCAGACTGTCATGCACACCATCGTGCGAATGTCACGTTCTGTTCAACAGAGGAAGATAGATTTACTCACCTCCTGTGCCCAGCACCTTTAATAGCTCAAAGTTTTCAATGCCCACTCTCTCTACATGGCCCGTCAGGTTGGCTGAAGTCAGAACAGAAGTAAAAAAAAAAAAAAAAAACAACACAATAACAGATGCTTTTAATTACTCAGTTCATACAACATAACAGAAGTGGCTTGAATGACAAAATACACAGATACTCTAATAAAATTAAATAACCAAATAATATATCAGCAAATTGCACTTTTGGCCATGAAGGTTCAGTGTATTTTACATCTCTACAAAACCATGTCATAGCAATGAGTAGCTTGACCTGGAAAGTCCCTGCTCCACATCAGGTATTTTACCTCTGACTGATCACCTGAGGCTAATCTGGGACAATGTATGTTTATATTCACGGCACTGAGAGTGAATATAAACTGCAGTCACAAACACTGAGCATGTTTGTGACTGCAGTCGCTGTTTGCAGTTGCATTATAAATCTCCCACCAACCATCACTGGTGCCGAATTAGACAACTAACTGCCATTCTCTAATGGTGGCAAAATACTACATAGTAAATCTACAACATTAAAGATCTGAAGAGGTACGAGTTGTAGATGCAGACTGTACTATAAAAATGTAGCGTCTGGTTCATATAAAAAAAAGTTAGGTCTTTAAACCTCCTTTAATCTTGCTCCTCTACAGTGTAGCTGTTCCTGCTCCTAAATGATAAAAAGGTGAAAAGAAGCTTGAGCTAATGAGCTGACATTTCAGATCAGCCTCTGGTCCAAATCCATGAAGACGTTTTGCTGGTCTATTGAGTACTGTTTAGAAAGCCAAGTTGAAAATACATTTGAAACTGATCACCTGTTTTTAACTGTTGTTTCCAACAGCTGCGGACCTTGCATGGCCACCAGGAGGCAAATCATATCACCTCATGGTTCTCTATAGTTTTTGTCTTGGTGCCGACATTAATAATGTTTCATTGTATTTTGATGCAAAGAGACTCTCAGTCATGTTGCTTAGAGCAAAGTTAAAACTAAAAAGGTAGGAGTGCTTGAACTAGAGGCTCAGCAGTTTAAAACACTGGGTCGGTTAAGACCGTCTAGGTGGTTAAACTGAATGCATGGTCAACATCAGCACACTGGTACCGACAGGCATCCTACAATGGTGACATTGCTTAATTGTAAAAACGTGCAAATACTGCAGAGAATATGTGCATATGTGGACTTCCTTCATATAAATAAAAAACAAGCCTTGCGCTAAAAAGCTGACTTGCTCCTCTTAATTCAAACATCCAATAGTAAAAGACAATCTCCCATGCAACTGCAATCAAGCATGCTACATTAACCAGCAAAAGGTCATCTTCCTCCATCAAAATTCTTTAGTGAATTCAGCAAACGCTGTCACTGAGTTCTCGTTTCTACTACTCATGGTCTCCCAGTTCAGCTGACTGAACATAGCACACTCTTACACATGCATAGCCATTGTAGTGAATGCATTCCTTCTGTCTCACACTCTGGAAATAGGCTTCCAAGCAACTGAAGCGGCTGATTTCATCTATGCATGTTTCTCCTGTTAAACGCAAGAGAAGAAATGCTGCAACTATTAGCCAATTCAAGTGCATACCGAGTCATTTCAAAACAACAACACTGTCCTTCAAATTTAAGGTCAGAGGTTCAGATTGCATAACACCCTTGTGAAGCTCACCCCGCCAAGGCCAAGTTTGATTTCGGTGTTTATTAATAGACTGACAGAGGTGTCAGACCAGATGATGCCTTACTGCTAGACAAGAGGAACTTCTTCAGTTTACACGAGGGAAAAATCTATGTTCGTCAAATCAAAAAATTACAATTGAATATCAATAGTCATCCTTTAACACCTTTTATAGTGTAAAGCATCAATATAACCATGTCTTAGATTACTCAGTTTAGGAAACTATAGCAATGTCCATTCACTGTAGTATATTTTTATTTTGCAAGCAAAAATGCTTGCTATCTCGCAGGAAGGTTAGGACAGAAAGGCACACTGATCACCTTGATTTTGCTTATTTGCTAAAGAGGGTGAACCTATTTGAAAAAATATGTTAAAGTCTGACCTGTTCTGTAAGAGTTTAGTTTGGTATGTTTATCCTTTTGTATTGTTATATTGTCTCCACTGGGTCAAATAATACTGCAAGGGTACAAAGTAGGGTGAAGTTGAACAGCTAAAATGCTGTGTGAAATTTATCACAGAAACAGGAGTACCACTGACAACTAGACAGACTGCATATTTAGGGCAGGGCAGTAAATGGGGGTGCAGCATAGTCATGTTGCAGCCTGAACAGCGGCACTGTGTTATTATAAACCAGTTACAGCTGAAGCAGTGTCCAACTTCATCCAGCAGCCCTCTGCATTAAATCAGAAAGACTCAACACTCTACTCAACAATCTGAAATCTGAAATCGTAATAGTAACTAGAACTGTACTGGCTGTTGATTCTTTTTAGAGTCATGTTTTGAGATGCTGCTGCTGCTGCTGCTGCTGCTGCATGTCAATACTACTTCCCCTCCTACCACCATTCATTTAACTGATTCCAACAAAAACCAAAGCCAGCAAGATTCAGATCCACAACATCACAGTTTAACCTTGGATGGTATAGATTAGTTTATAGTATACTGTATATACAATAGTGTAAAGTTAACAAGGCCAACCAAGAAACAAACACATTTTCCTGTCTGTCATTATTACAACAGTTGAGGAACATCTCTGTATAATATGCAGACTGAAACCAGGGTAACCTTAGCTTTTGTGACTTGACAGCACTGCAGCTGTGTTTGCGCCTCCTTGGCTACGAAGAAGTTAGCAGTGACCGCTAACAAATCCAGGCAATAACAGGAAAACCTACCCATTTACCAATTAATGCTAAGTTAAGGCGTTGACAGTGGCATAAACTTGGTGAGATCTCTGTCGATGGTCCGATTTCGCCTAGTTACACGTTAACAACTGGCTTAAGCTAATGTTATTACCTGGGTTGGTCGCGGTTATTAAGTGGCACTTAGCTAACGTTAGTGAAATGGTTAGGTAACAGTTTGCGTGAGTTAGCAGTAACGTTACAAGTAATGGGGACAGTCGGCTAACGTTAGCCTTCCTCTGCCATTTTTGGACTTGAGTAACGTTAATGTTAGCGCTCACTATGAACGCCCATTGACAGTGACAGTTGCTCCTCCAAAGCTATCCAGCTAACGTTTCTCCCCCGACACGTGTCTCCAAAAGATAAAATGCCAAGTAAAAATGTTTATGTTTAAGAGTTTAACCAGTTCGCAGTCAACTTACCATTTTTCAGCTCGTGTTTCACAGTAAACAGGTCACCTTCTCTGGAAGATCCCTCCATCGGGGATGGCATCGTAATTTCGTGCTTCAGAGATGCTTTTCAGGCAGTGTTAGGATCACCTCGCAAGCGACTTTGCAACAGGAACATGCAGAAACTAAAATACACAGCAGGAGAATTAAACGCCTGTGAGTTAAGCGCCAAACTTGAGCGATATATAGTCAAAATGTTGTCACCAAACCTAGCACCCAGCAAGCCCAAAGGAAACACTTGCTTCCACCAGCACACCACAACTACCACTACCTTCGCAACCAGGGTAGTCCCTCTTCGCTCATTGGTGTTGCTATGTGAAAATCTGATCCCTGATTGGATCTTTCCGCGGTAGCGACACATAATCCCGCCTTCCTCAAAAGACTGGTGCTGCCTTCAAATGTGCCTCGTACAACACAGAGTCAAAGGTCAGAACAGTAAAAATTTAAGTGCAATCAGTTGCACATAAAAAGAGACTTCCAAATAATAAAATATAATGGTAAATATAATAAAACTGTGGTTTAGTGTGTTTTGATTTATTTGAGAAAATGACACCGGCGCAAAGTTACTTCACTGAAGTACTGTATTTTAGTACAATTTTGAGGGACTTTCATTTTCATTTATCACTTTACATATTCCATGACATTTTTCTAACAGTTATAGAACAAAATCTCACAAACAAAATGTATTGTATCGGTGATAATAATTATATGATATACCAATAATATAACACTTAATACATTTTACTTAAGTAAAGTATGTCATTACTTCTTCCACTACCACACAGGTGCTATTTAGTTCATAGGACAACTAAGTCATCAACTTGCCAGGTTGTACTTCCACAATAGTTATTTTTATGAAAGGCCTTTAAATTTTCCAACAGATGGCATTTTGTTATGTGAAATGTATTTAGGGATATGAAACTAAATTATTGGGCAAGAAAGACAACATATTGGAAGAATGATCAGTTCCTGTTAGTTGAGGTAAAAACATCTGAGGTACCAGAGATCATACCAAGATTATGATTAAACCGCAATTTATGTGGATTTGTTTATTTTCTCTTTTTTTTGTTGTTGTCATTTTCAGTTAGTGTTTTCATTTGAGGCAACTGTGAGACATGCTCATTCTACACTGAGGCTTTTAAGCTTTGATCTGCTATACAAAGTGCTGCTAGTGATGAATGGTTGCATGATAAAAGGAGACCAAATTTTACTGTGAGTCTATAACTATCCCTTTCCATCCATGGACACTCACCATTAAATCAGCTACAGTGTACCCTGTGTATATGTGCGGGAGCCATTTCCCGGAGAGGTCTATCTAATGTAGTTCACCAACTTGTACACAGGGTGTCACCTTATATCTTTTTTTGCTTTTGTGTAATATTAGTTGATATGTGTCTTTGATAGAACTACAAACAAAACTAGTGAGTTCTGACAAATAAAGTTTCAGTAATCCACATTTTCAAACATTCAGTAATGTTTGAAAAAGAAGTGCAGACAGTCTGAATTTGAGTTTTGCTTCTTTTGAGGGCACAGGAAACAAAGTGAAGGTTCATCAATAGAGTTTAACATAAACATAATTATGCATAATTAGGAAAAAATAGAATAACTAACCTAAAACGAATCTAACCTAACCTACAAATATGAAATACAGTTATTTCAATTCTACATTCCCATAGGTCCCCACAACTTTTTATTTTTTACTGTGATGAGATTCTCTTAATGTTACAATTCATAGCAGAAACGCTGTAAAACCAGGCTTTACCTTTTCAAACTTGCAGTTGTGTAGAAGGTATTTGCCCTGCATCTATCTCACTCTTTCCAAAACCTACACATAAATCAGTGCAAAGCCAGATAAGTGACTGTTAAATGAAACCATTTCCCTGAATGTGAAGGCCATTAATCTACCAAATCCGTTGCTCTTTTTCATTTTTAGTTTGAAGTCTGATTTCTGCCTCCACCTTGTGGTAGCATGCTGCGATTGCTTTCATTTAGTGTAATAATTATTTTTACATTCGGATTGCAATGACAACAGTGTCCTATATTTGCCTGAAAAAAAATATTTAGGAAAATTTATTGGAACACCACGGGGGTGAAAAAAAGGGATTCTTCATTTCATGACAGGTTTCGGGAAGTGGCCGAGTTAAGAATAATTTTTTTGTAGTCTTTGAACATCCAATGAGCTGCGAGTTCCTCGGAGTCAGCCAATGGCGTGCGGTTCTTTTAATGAACACCAATCAGCGTCCGGTCCGATTGATGCGGTTTTCAGGAAGTAGCGCAGAGTCACCGATCTTGCTTTCTTACCAATGATAGCACACAGACACCGTGCTAGTTAGCTTCACTGTGAGCCGCAGCTGACTGACCTCCGCTCCCAAGATGGCTGGTGTTCGAGCCCTTGGTGTTCTGTCCAGATTGACATCAAGAAGATATGCCCTCTTCACAGGTAGAAACTGCATGTGTTTGGTTTTTCAAGTGTAAAGAAAACCAGCGCGTAGGGTGACACAGAAAGCACGGTGTATGCCAAGTCCTGTAGAGGGCTGATTAGCTTGGCAGTGTAGCTCTTAGCCACGAACAATTATGCAGAAGTGTGTGGTAACTCATCGTAAAACACGGTCGTTTTGTTTTTTCAGCAAACATATATCTCATTGAAAGCTTGCCAAAAAATGTGCATTACTTTTTTGTGGTACTTTTTGTTTTAAACTTAGGTGCAAACTTGCTGTCTATGCTAGCTAGCTGGCTGCTACGTAGTAACGCAAGTTAAGTCAGCGGAGGGAGGGGTGTCTCTGGAAATAAAAGTTTTAAACCAGACGTCTTGCTCCCACTTTTGACTGTACGATGTCACTGTCGAGGCAGTTTAGACGTGGTTTTGACAGTTTAGATAGAGGTTTTTACAAAGACTTGTGCCATTCATTCGCCATTGTGATGGCTTCAGTGTGTCTCTATGGTAGGCGGAGAATCTAGGTGAAGGGTCGTTTTCCACTGGATTGCACAGTATGGCCGAGACCGTCCGAGGTCATGGCAATATTATGTGCACGTCTCATATACATGTCATGTGTATGTTGTATGAGGACATTTTTGTTCGGATACAGTTTTTAGGCATTAATATAATGCTTTTGATTTATAAAGCAAGTTCAAACGCTGACTAGAATTATGTATTGTTTAATTAATTGTTTGTTTTTTTTTCACAGGCAATAATTTTCGCACCTTCTCGGTAGCTCCTGCCATGTTAGGTAATCCAAAAATCACTTCACATTTATATAGTACTGTTTATATTTAAAATAGGTCACTCTTGTCCAAAAATCATTACTCTTTATATAGTAAATGTTTAAAAATAAGTTACCCTGACACATTTATTTTCTCACTGCACATTATCTTCCCTCTATTTTTAGCCCGTACACATGTGAACTATGAAGTCAAGGGCGATGTTGCTGTTGTACGGATCAACGACCCAAGCTCCAAGGTGGGAGCTGATTTAAAAATGAAATCTGACAGTTTTCACTTCCGGGATGAGATGTGAACCTAATGGTGATTTCTCCCTTCAGGTTAACACCCTGTCAGTCCAAATGCAAAAGGAGATGGCAGAGGTAATGGATGAAGTGTGGGCCAACAATGCTGTTCAAAGTGCTGTCCTCATCTCGTCAAAGCCTGGATGCTTCATTGCAGGAGCTGATATTAAGTAAGTGAAACCTTCTTAAATCCACTGCCTGGTTTGATATGTGTGGCTCTTTAGTCTTGTAATGTGACTTCTGTTATTTATTGTACAGTGTACAGTTTTGTTGATTATCTGAAATTAAAAAATGGATCTTCCACCCCCTTGGCATGAAGCTCTTTCTCAGTCTCTGAATGAAATGTTAAAGCGGTTTCTCATGTATTGGATTTTCTGGATGTCTCTTCATATACTCTACATCTGTTACAGTATGATCCAGGCCTGCAACAGCGCAGAAGAGGTCACCAAACTTTCTCAAGAGGGGCAGAAGATGTTCCAGCTGATTGAAAAATCTCCAAAGCCCATCGTTGCTGCCATCAATGGCTCTTGCTTAGGAGGAGGTTTAGAGGTAACAATAATATTTCAGCAATATATGTTTGACTACATTAAAAATATTTGATAATAAATTTGAGATCTAATCATTCATTTTGCATTTCAGTTTGCCATCGCCTGCCAGTACAGAATTGCCACAAAGAGCAAGAAAACAGTTCTCGGTACTCCTGAGGTAATGCTGGGGCTTTTACCTGGAGCTGGTGGTACGCAGAGACTCCCCAAAATGGTTAGTACTGAAATTTTAATCCTATTTTTCCCCATTTAGAATAATATCTGCACACTGCTGTTTACTTCCTGGTTGTGTGTCATTTAATTTCTACATAGACATGACAATATTTCAACTGTAGATGGTCTGTCTCAGGTAAAATGTCTTCACTTGAAATGTTTTCATGTCAATGTGCAAATCAAATAATAAACAACACTAAACCAAATAGCTATGTGCATGTATTGTTTTTTGTGTCATGTTTTGATTACTTGCTTATTAATTAAGTACAAAAGTCATACAGTATGCAGGATGATGCAGAGCATTGTAAGTGGAAAGCTTCCGCTAGTAGTTATAAATTGTTAGTTGCATCAGGAGAAGACCTCAAAGGGCTAGGCTTTAATGCAAATAATCTGCAAAATGCACATAATTGGCTTAAGTCATTTACTCTGCAAAGAGATTACTACCCCCCCTGCCCATCATGTCTAGTTTTCAACAGCCCTGTCCTTCAAAGCACAGGATTATGGCCAACTGCAATATAACTTATGTCCATAATTTGGAGAAAAAATATATTATTAATGTATCTTTTTTGTGAACTATACACAGCACAACACTCTCTTAGTATTGATAATAGATCAGTTTACACATGTTTTGTTTTATTACTTTCAGGTTGGTCTGCCCGGTGCCTTTGACATGATGTTAACAGGAAGAAATATCCGAGCAGATAAAGCCAAGAAGATGGGGCTCGTTGACCAGCTTGTAGACCCTCTAGGTAAAAAGTTCATCTTCACTCACATATAATTAAAAATTAAAATTGGTCATTTTAAAGTATTACCACCTGCACACGTTGTAATCAGTGCATTTTGGTCAGTATTGCACTGTGCATGAGTTAGTATTTATGATGAAAATGATTAAGAATGATTATTTCTGCTTGTACTCTAGGACCTGGCCTGAAGAGTCCAGAGGAAAGAACGATAGACTACCTCGAGGAAGTTGCCATCGAATGTGCCAGAGGTATCGTCAGCAAGAAGATCCCTCTCCGCAAAGAGAAAGGCACGATGCAGAGTAAGTTGGTGCTCCATTTATTGAGTATTTGACTGTGTAGTCACTTGAGTTTGTTTCAGAATTAATAAAAAGTTGATGTTCTTTCTCCATAGAAATTCAAGACTACATTATGAGCTTTGGGTTTGTCCGGAATCAAATTTACAAAACTGTCCACGGTAAAGTTATGAAGCAGAGCAAGGGACTTTATCCAGCACCCCTGAAAATCATTGAAGTAAGTAACCTCCTTCTAAGCAATAACTCTGTACGTCTATATTTAACATGAGTTGAAATTTTAACTGTCATTTGTTACCGTTTTCTCTCAGTGTGTGAAGACCGGAGTAGAACAAGGTCCTGTTGCTGGATACCTAGCTGAGTCTCAGGTAAGGTTTGTTGGCCTGTATCATTGGTCAATTTTTACAGTCGTACCTTGTTCAAGTGAAAATCACCAATTTCCATGTTTGTCACAGAATTTTGGTCAGTTGGCAAGAACTTCAGAATCAGGAGCCCTGATTGGTCTCTACCACGGTCAAGTTGCGTGCAAGAAGAACCGCTTTGGAACTCCTGAAAGAGAAGTGAAGTAAGTGGACATCACTTTCACATGCAGAGTTTATCTGTGATTTGACATATGTTCAACTTAAATTTGACATTTCATAGATAAATTCTCTGTCTTTGCTGTTTACCATCAGGACTCTTGCCATCTTGGGAGCAGGTCTGATGGGAGCAGGTATTGCCCAGGTGACTGTGGACAAAGGTGTGCACACAATCCTGAAGGACACCACTGTGGCTGGACTGGCCAGGGGAGAGCAGCAGGTTTACAAAGGGTGGGTTCTCGTAGGGTGATTTTTCATATCACACGTTTAAATATCAGTAGTTCTGGTTACGGAGAAGATTGAAGGCCCTATTTTCATGGCAGTGCAATGACAACCTCAAGTAGCACTCTGGCAGTTTGGCACTTTACTGACCTTGAAATTTTGTGCATCTTTGTAGTGTTTTGGTGAAAAATGTATGTGAAACTCAAAAACTGAGTGTCATATTAAGACTCTAACATGTTTTATAATTCATTTCTATCATCATTGTACAAGTCGAATAAAAACAAAACCCACACCATCTGCCTCTAGCTGCAGATTTGAGCTGCTGTGTGTTCAGATGGTGCCGCTCTACACCATTCAGACAACAGGATGATTTTCTGGAGAAGCAGCTCCCCAGTTGTTGAGCTGTTGTCGTTATGTGTCACTGTAACTGACACAACTGAGCAGTGATGTAACTGGCTAAGAGTGAATTGATTAATCACCACATTCTTCGATTTACATTTCATCTACTACAGCCCTTTGGCACTTTGTGCTGCTGCACCTACATGAACCAAAATAGCAGGTGCACTTGGAGATGCCTACGCAGTCCATGTGGCCAAGACCTGCTGCTTTGCATTTGTTGTTGTGCTTGCATGGTTAAAATAAGGTCATCATGACTCTAACAGTGCTTAAAAAAAGTCTCTAAATATGGTAAATGAAATTACAGGTCTAATAACAGAAGATAAAATATGATATTTGAAGTTGTAAATTGAGGATAAATACCCTGGAACCTAAAATGTGTATGTTTGTATGCTAATGAATCATTTGAATTTCATTTCCAACAAGGCTCAACGACAAGACCAAAAAAAAGAACATCACTTCATTTCAGAGAGACTCCATACTGTCCAACTTGACCGGCCAGCTGGATTACAGCGGCTTTGAAAAGACTGACATGGTTATTGAAGCTGTGTTTGAAGACATTAACATCAAGCATGCAGTCCTGAAGGAGGTGGAGGCTGTAAGTGTGACTGAACAGGCCTAGGCCTCTATTACAAAGAGAAGTTACTCACAGTAGTGTCATAGTTAAGCTGTGACTTTGAATTAATAAACATCTGCCTGCAGGTGGTCCCCCCTCACTGCATATTCGCCACCAACACGTCCGCTCTGCCCATCAAGGACATCGCTGCTGCCAGCAAGAGACCAGACAAGGTTTGTGCGCGGGAGCCTTGTAATTTAAAAAACATAGTTTGCTTCTAACTGAAAAGACACAGTGTTGCTGAGCATTGTCTCTGTATCCTCAGGTGATTGGAATGCACTACTTCTCTCCAGTCGACAAGATGCAGCTGCTTGAGATTATAACCACTGATAAGACGTCAAAGGACACTACAGCCTCTGCCGTGGCAGTCGGCCTGAAGCAGGGCAAAGTCATCATAGTTGTTGGGGTCAGTGTTAGAATCATTTCTTGTTCCTGTGAGGTTACTAACCAGTGAATACCTTGGAGGACTTTTAAATCATTTTTTAAATATTCACAATGAAACATCTAAAAGCCAACAAATAACCAACAGTGATGTTGTAAGTGGCTGAAGGTGATTCAGCAAAGATTTTAACACAACTTAAAATAATTACCACTATGATTCATGTGTTGATACATGTTAATTGTAGCATTATTGCACTGCAATAATATGTGACACAAATGTCTTTGCAGGATGGACCTGGATTCTACACAACAAGGTGTCTGGCTCCAATGTTGGCAGAAGCTGTACGAGTACTTCAGGTTGGTAGTATTACAGTGCAAACTGCAGCTGTGAATACTGCATTTGTTATGTGCTAAGATGGACAGAGTCAGCTCACCTGAACAAAGTTTATTCATACGTTTAGGATAGCTGTTATACATGCAGTATATATCATATTGATTTCTATTTTGTGCACTTACAGGAAGGAGTTGACCCCAAGAAGTTAGATGCACTAACCACGAGCTTCGGGTTCCCTGTGGGTGCAGCCACACTGGCTGATGAAGTAGGTATTGACGTAGCCGCCCATGTAGCTGAAGATCTCGGCAAAGCTTTTGGCTCTCGCTTCGGTGGTGGAAATGTGGAGGTTCTGAAGACCATGGTGGACATGGGATTTAAAGGTATGAGGTGGTCACGTTGAAGGATTGTGTTAGACTTTAGGTCTAAGTATTTCATCCATTAATTAATGTGAGCATGTGTTGTATCATTATTTAATACTTGTTAATTTTTCCCCTCAAGGCCGCAAATCAGGAAAGGGTTGCTACATCTACCAGCCAGGACTCAAAGTCAAAGACGTCAACCCAGATATTGGAGACATCCTTGAGAAATACAGGATAACACCAAATCCTGCTGTGTAAGATCACACTGGACCAAAGCAGTTCAAGTTGCACTATTCACCTTGTCTTATACAAAACCACTATTGTTGGAGCCAGTACATGCTGTACAACTTACTCATAAGAAGTGGGGTTTATTTATCTTTTGATATTTTAGTTATGTTAAATTTGAACGTGTTTAATGATTGAAATGCTCTGTTCTTACTCATGAATGTTTTTACAGCTCTTCGGACTCTGATGTGCAGTACAGGCTGGTTTCTCGATTCGTCAACGAGGCTGTGATGTGTTTGCAAGAGGGTATTTTGAACAACCCCTTGGAAGGAGACATCGGGGCTGTGTTTGGGCTGGGATTCCCTCCCTTCCTCGGAGGTCAGATTTCAACCTTAGTCATGGTCATCTGAGCAGCTTATGCTCAGTGTGTGTAGACTCCGTCAGTGGAAACAGCATTACCTCCTTAAGGGCTCTCCTTTTGTTCTATGTGTCATGTGAATTTGGAAGCCCAGGAATAGTGTAATCTAATCTACTGTTTTACCGTTTCCAGGACCTTTCCGCTTTGTGGACATCTTTGGTGCCGACAAACTGGTGGAGAAGATGAGGGCGTATGAAGCTGTCTACGGAAATCACTTCACTCCATGCCAACTCCTGCTGGATCACGCAAAGGATTCTGGCAAGAAATTTCACAAGTGACCGACTCACCACATGTGCCAGTAGCTCATCATAAAGTCTCCCACTTGAGCGGAGGCTAACATTGAAAATACACTCGTGCCAGTTTACTAGGTACACCCCGGCTGACACTGATGCCCTGCAATAAATTCTGTCTTCATGAAGGTTATAATGCTGAGTGTTTGTTGAAATAGTTTCAATTGTATGATCATTTTAGAGATTGTTGTGCTGTATAGCAATGACATAGAGGTGCTTCTGTTATTTAGCCTTCGAAGTGACGGTACAGTTGAATCAACAACCCTCTAAAACAGTGCATTAGTTTTAGCCTGGTGTACTTAATAAACAGACAACTGGGAGTGTAATATCAGTAGAAATTGATAATGTTTTGTTTTTTTTATTGTACTTTAACATTATTGATTTACATGAGGGTGTATAGATTGAGGAGCATAAAAAGCCTAATTATTCACACATTGCATTTAAAGACACTGCAGAGACAAAGGAATGAAAATATTTTCCAACTGGCAAATGAATTTTGTCATTACTGATGAATGTCTACCAGTATGCTTCAGCAAGTGTCTTTATTTTTTTGTACATTAAAGATTTTCTGGCCTGGTGTGAACGGTGATGTAAATGTGAAGCTTGAATAAATGTTTTGTTATTGAATCAAATTTGAGTTGTTTTGTTGTTGTTGTTTTGTTTCCTCTTTTGGTGCGTTCCCGTGCTGCGTAGAGGTAGTTTATCAAGATCACAGAACCAGACCATCGCTGTGGTCCATGGGAAGATTTGCTGAAATCCAATTCGTCGCGCAGGTCACATGTCTGGTTTCCATTGTCCGCAGAGCTGGGTGTGTACCGCGGGGAGGCTGTGTGGGCTGGGCCGGGCTGGCTGGCTGGGTGTTGTTTTTTTTTTTCCCCCCCTCCGGCAGCATCCCGTTTTAACATCCTGTGACATCGCATCCTTTTCTGGAAGATGCTCGGGGCGGAGGAGACGCGGCTTCGTCTGGATGATCTACGCGGCTCAGATTGGCTCACATGAGGTGTGTCTGCCGCTTTCTGCTGCACCTGCAAGGAGAGGAAGGAGGAAGATGATGGCCTTTTAACGTGGAGAGGCTGTGCTTATTTTTTTTTAATTTTTTATTTATTTTTTAAATACTTGACCGATAATGTCTAAGAGCAAACATTGCGAGGCGGTCAGGGTGGTGGTCCGCTGCCGGCCGTTCAACAGGAAAGAGGAGGCGACGGAGTGTGAAAACATTTTGGACATTGATGACAATCTGGGGCGGATCACCATCAGGAACCCGAAGGCACCACCTGATGAGCCGATGAAAGTGTTCACGTTTGACTCTGTGTACGGCTGGGAGTCAAAACAAAGCGACGTTTATGATGATGCGGTGAGACCTCTGGTGGAGTCCGTGCTGCAAGGCTTCAATGGGACTATATTTGCCTATGGACAAACCGGGACAGGTAAAACATTCACCATGCAAGGGGTTTCAAACGACCCAGACAAGAGAGGGGTGATACCAAATTCATTCCAGCACATTTTCACACAAATCTCCAGAACTCAGAATCAGAAATACCTGGTGAGGTCATCATACCTTGAGATCTACCAGGAGGAGGTCAGAGATCTGCTGTGCAAAGATAACAACAAGAAACTGGAGCTTAAAGAAAATCCAGAGTTTGGGGTCTATGTGAAAGACTTGTCCTCAGTGGTGACAAAGAACGCCACTGAGATTGAACACGTGATGAACTTGGGCAACCAGTCCAGGTCTGTGGGGTTCACCAACATGAACGAACGCAGCTCTCGGTCTCATGCAATTTTTGTCATCACCGTGGAGTGCAGCGAGGTAGGGCCAGATGGTGCGGACCACATCCGCGTTGGGAAGCTGAACATGGTTGACCTGGCTGGCAGCGAGCGCCAGAGCAAGACAGGAGCAAAAGGGAAGCGAATGAAGGAAGCAGCCAAAATCAACCTGTCTCTCTCGGCGCTGGGGAATGTCATTTCAGCTCTGGTGGATGGCAAGAGCACCCACATCCCGTATAGGGACTCCAAACTGACCCGCCTGCTCCAGGACTCGCTGGGTGGCAACGCAAAGACTGTCATGATAGCAACAGTGGGGCCTTCGCACAAGAATTTCAGTGAATCTCTGGCCACCCTCAGGTACGCCAGCAGGGCCAAGAACATAAAGAACAAACCCCGGGTTAATGAGGACCCCAAAGACGCCCTGCTGAGGGAGTTTCAGGAGGAGATTGCACGCTTGAAAGCCCAGCTGGAGGAGCAAGTGATGCTTGCAAAGGAGAGGAGGAGGAGAAGGAATAGTAAAAGACTGAGTAAAAGTATGGCTGGTCTGGAAGAGGAGCTCCTCAAGGAGAGGGATGTAGAGGTCTGGAAGGCTGTGCAGGAGGAATCAGATGTGAAACACTACATGAAAGAGGGAGGTGACATCCCCAAGAGTCTGACCTGCCAGGAAAGCAGCGAGAAGTTAAAGCCCCTGAATGAAAACAGGAAAAGTGTGGGGGAAATGCGGTGGGATCAAGATGCTTTGGAGAAGATCATAGAGAAATATAAGGTAACGCGCCTTGTTATAAAACAGCACCTCCGAGGTGTTGACTCTGGTGGAACAATAAAAGATTTGCATAAATAATTTATTGTGTGTCTTTGTTCACAGACGATGGAGAGCAAGCTGTTAGTCGGAGGAAAGAATATAATTGATCACACCAATGAACAACAAAAAATGCTGGAGCTGAAGAGGCAGGAGATTGCCGAACAGGTAATTTGTAGTTTATGAAACAATAATAAAGTGATTTTTTAAATGTTTTTTTCCAACATCGTTCCTTATGAAACATTATTTGATGTTACTTTCCAGCTCCTGTTTATACAAGCATAATTGTGGGTTGTCTGAACTTACACACGTACGTGGCTGGAACCTGACTTGATCGTCGAGGGTGTACCCCTTGTAATAAAATTGAATTGTGCTAAATGTTTGCCGGTGATTTGCAGATAAGACGAGAGCGAGAGATCCAGCAGGAGATGATGCTGCAGGAGGAGGAGACCTTAGAAATGAAAGAAACCTTCTCCTCCCTGCAGCAGGAGGTGGAACTAAAGACAAAGAAGCTGAAGAGGGTGAGATGACTCACACACACTGATGTGCTCCAATGTCATCATCACAAAAGCTCAGCCGCTGATGTGTTTTAACGATTAAGCCATTATTTAATCAGTTAATCTTATTTGCAAATAAGGATCCTTTTTTTTTTCAACGTCAACAGGAGACGCAGCACTTTTGAGTCCAGGTCTCTCTGGACAGAGCTCTCACTCTCTGGTGTTCAGGAATAATTTCATTTCTCATTTGCAGTTGGCAGAGAACATTTTTCCACACATGTGTCTTCAGACAACACCAGAATTAAGTTAGTTTAAGTTGTTTCCATGGATGGCTCGTCAGTTTCTGTTACAGCTCCGCACTGTTTAGTGTGATTCTCCTACAGCTTTAAGTGACAAAAGTAATGAGTATGTCCCTGTTGTGTACAGTTGTATACCAAACTACAGTTGGTGAAGGGCGAGATGAAAGATCACATTGATGAACACATCATGACCAGACAGGAGCTTGAACAGACACAGAATGAGCTCACCAGAGAACTCAAGTACAAGTAAGTTCACTACCCACATCAGTAAATACACACAACACTGATACATAATGCCATGTCTTTTCTTTTCTTATGTCAACATAATAATGCTCAATTACAAGGCTGCACATATTCATGTCCTCATCCTGGTGTTAGGATCATCACATGTAGGTTTTATTCTATACATTTTGACGACTGCACAACAGCAGAGTGCCTGTCTGCGTATCAAACTTTGAAACTTTAATAATCTAATTATGGCACAACCAACACTTGCTATAATGATTCTTTATTTGAATGTTTGACGAAATGATTACAAAAGACAACACCTTTCATGTGGCCTTGCTTCTTCAGGCTCGCCGTATCCACAGTCATTAGCAATGCAAATAATTCAAGCCTGTTTGTTTGTATCCAAGATTATATGCAATAACTCGCATTGTGACACAGCATAGAGGTACATTAATGTTAAAATATGAATTCAACTTTTTAAACCGTACTCAGTGTAATGTTTTGCAAGACCTCAAGAGGCATAACTACATACACTGAGCATGTGAGAGTTTCTTGCCTCATCAGCAGAGAGCCAGCTATAAAATGTAAAGTGTAATTAGTCGGGCACAAGAATCGAATTTGTTTAATGGGCAGTGAGGTGGCATTGTTCAAAAGTCTCATCATCTGTACTGGTCCAAGATGAGATAACCATGAACATTACACAACAAATATCAGGTTTGTTTATGTTTCTTAATAATCTTAATATTAACATGTATAATTCTGTTAAAGAAAATACATTTTTTCCCCAATGATTATCTTGTTTTTTGGATGAAATACTACGGCTGACCTCAGGTGACACATACTTGTATTGCATATTGCAGATATCTCTTAATTGAGAATTTCATACCTCCTGAGGAAAAGAACAAGATTATGAACAGGCTGCACTTTGACAGTGAGGAGGATCAGTGGAGACTCCAGCCGGTCATTCCATCAGAGAGGTCAGTGAATTCATCTCACATTGCTGAAATAAGATACTATAAGTGGTACATTAAAGACAGTCAAAAAGGAATATCCTCAAAACCAACTGCAAATCAGCACTAACAAACACAGCCATCTAAAAAGACCATAATGCCTTGCAGCTGTAAGGCATGTTTTGTAAGGTGTTAACTCAAGGGTCCAAATATTCCTTCTTTACAACTAGAAAAACATTCACTTAAGTTCTTTTGACCTCCATATATTGCACCTGAGCTAACCTGCACATTCCTGCTCTAAGGGCTGTCAGTCAGCTGTGAAATGTAGGAAATCAGTAACAGAAGTAGATTAGGCTCACTGAGGGAACATTTACAGGGCAAAAAATAAATTCACTGAAAGACCTTCAATAAAGTCACAGATACATGATACAACTGTTTCGTATATTTTTTATTTTGACTGTAGCATCTTTCAGGTTGTTTTCATGCCTGACGTTTTTGCATTATAGTAAGATGCTGCCACCATGGGACGGCAAAGTTTGAATTTTTCCCTATCCAAGAAACATATATCTATTTTCTACACAGGAAACCAGACAGCCTGGCCTCCTTGGGTCTTTCTTACTGAAACAGTTGGGAATCTGAGTGAAGCATGACACAAGGAAGATAATGATTAGTTTTTTCTTTCTGGTGGCTTTGTAGAAAGTTGCATCTTAACCACTAAACAAAGTCCAAGTGTATTTAACTGAATCCAGACCTTTCCTTTCCCTCGTCTTTATCCCAGTGCACCCACTCAGTCCAAGAGAAGGCCTCTCTCGGCTGTGGGATACAAGAGGCCAATCAGCCAATATGCACAGATGGCTGTTGCCACGGCAACTGGGGCCCCATCTCGATACCAGGTCAGTGCTCGGTCATTCACAAGGGCAGTTGGGAAAAGTACAGCAGAGAGAGAGAGATGTGATATATTGGTTTTATGCAACATATTTCCATGTTCAAAGACGCCTTCTTAGCTGGAGGATGTGAGGATGGTTGTAGCCATGGTAACCACTCACAGTTTAAACTGTTGCATCTTTTGCTAGTAAATAATCATTGTAATGTCACAAAGCAGATACTGTAAATTCTCAAATAAAAGGCAGCAGCAGCAATAGAAAAGGATGAACTCGATTCTAATGTATAAAGTGGAGGGGGGCGACATTAGAATTTCAGCATAATCTGCAATTTTTACAACATTATTGCAACAATCACAACAATCTACACATGCCTTGGTCCAGACTTTATTGCTCTGAGTTTAAAGATTCAAATCGAGCCTACTTTTCAGTGTGATGTCATTGTGATTAAACTGTTAAGAAATCTTAATAACTTGGAATTTGCTAAAGATGTTTTATAATAGAGGCTTTCAAGGAAAGGGACAGATGCTGGGACAGAAACGCATTTGAATTTACACGTTATTATGTCATGAAAACTGTAACTTCACTCTTACAGGCTGAGAATATAATGCTGTTGGAGTTAGATATGTCTCCACCAACCATGTTCACCTTGAACCTTAATGGAGCTCACCTGGAGAGGGCCTTCACGCCACGGCTGATGCGGGATCTTCTGGTGACTGTTCCAGTTAGAGAAGGGGCTGCTGCCTCATCACGGGTTAGGAAATCCCAATCCTGGTGAGAAAACAGAGAAAACATTTGGTCATTTTGTGATATGGTTACTGTAACAAATCAAATATTGGATCTCTAATAATAAGTCAGTCTGTTTTTTTAAATGTTTTTTTTTATATTTCATGGTCTCCAGGTATCAGGCACCGCAAGCAGCGTCTGTCACATCATCGTCATCCTCCACCACTCTGACGTCAGGATCTCAAAGCTTCTCTCCCTCTCACAGACAGAGGCCATCCTCTGCTGCCTATCTTCCACTGGGAGGTCCAGTTCAGACCACCCCCTGATATATGTTTATTGAACTGCACTGTAGGACTGGCCTTAGTTCAGACTGGCTTAGGAGGCATCGTTGAGATGTGTGTGTGTGTGGGGGGGAGATATGCCTTGAATTTCAATTGATTTGTCACATTCCTTCTTTAATTTTGAGTCAGAATTACTTTAGTAAGCATGAACAGTAAGCAGTAAGCAAGCACATCTGTCACATGAATGCAGTGGAGAATCTGTGGAGCTCTTTCAACTGATCTTTCCCTGTTTGCTGGCTTTTTCCTACTGTTGCCTAAACTATGTAGTTTCTCTTGGCTTACACTGGCCTACCCAAATAGCACAGCTAAAACGTCCAGGTTTGATGTCCAGTGAACTGTTTTGGGGATCTTTTCGGTCCTTATTTCTAATCTTAGTTTTGTTTCTTCGATTATTTATCAACAGCAATCCTGATAAAGATAAAAGACTACAATGTGTATCTGGTCTTTGCCTAAACAGTGGAGGGTGATTGGGGAACTGAGGGCCCCAAGTACTGGGGGCCACCCTTGTTTAACCTGTATGCTTGATGAATTGTTGCTTGAATTTGTAGCCAATGTAATTGTGAGCCAAAAATGTGAAGAAAGCTTGCAGTGCTCTCTTGATTAGCTGCCTTATTTTTTCATAGTTGTGAAATTGTGCAAAGTCCATTTGCTTACACATGAAAATAAACAGAGTGAAACGATCTTGAATTGCCTACTGTATTTTCACCAAGAGCTGCGCTTATGTTGCAGTCTTCCCTTGATCCTGATAATAATTGCAGTTGACAGCTAAAATAAATATATGTGGGAAGCCCAGACTTGGAAATGACAGCTATATACAGTAAGATGACGTTTCCTTGGGAGTCACATGACTCTTTACAGTAAGTCCAACATGGCAGACGGAGTGGATCTTACGCGGTAACTAAAGCAACATTTCAACCCGAAACAGACAAATTTAACACTACTCTGCAAGAAGACATCCACAATGCGGGAGAGGCAGAAGAAAAAGAAGGGGAGGACGTGGGCGGAAGCCGCTAAAACGGTAATTTGGGTGTTATTACGTGCCGTTTGTTGTGGTTGTTTTCCTTGAACGCTCCCACTTGTACAACTGTGTTTATGAGTTCATGACCTGCTGGTGGAGACGAAATGTTGCGTACGCCGCGCAAGGCCTGTGTTGACGGTTAGACATTTGAGAGTCCCCGTCACTAGCTGCCTGGCTCTGCCCATCCGTCACTGTGAGAGCATAAACGCGGTGAAATGAAATCTCAGTTGCTTGCACCCAAGCATGTTTACAAAACCCTTCTGTGTGTTGTGTCTAGACGGCACGGATGTCATGTCTGTCACGGCTCGAAGTCGAGTAAAGTAACCGTGAAGGCATCACGTCGGTGTTGCGCGCTAGCTTAAGTTAGCACACTAGCTCCTGCTAATGCAACTCAGTCCGTCAACAAGTTTGTTTGGTGCCAGTTTCTGGTAAACCGCAGGGGGAAAATGTGCGGTGTTCACATTTCCCCAGAGTTACCTTCACTACACAACAGATGACCGATTCAGTAATTCTACCACATGCCAACGTCTGGCGAGATACAGAAATCAATGTTGCTAGCATCGTAGCTAGCTGGTTAGCGTAGCATGCTAATGAGTGTAAAATATCAAACTCCCAGCAACTATTTCATAATCAATGTGTAACGTTATTGTTTGGGAGGATATCAGCTGTCTGGTGAGGCATGAGGTCCACTGAGTTAATTACCGTTTTTTGTTTTTTTGTTTTTTTTGCTCACACCTCGTAGCGGAGTCCATAGATTTAAATTTGTAATACGTTTAAACACCCATAAAGTCCTGCTTTGCTAAGAAGCCCATCATGCTACAATAATGCAGATCTATACGAGCAGTCTTCACTAAAAATATATAAAAATGGAAGCAAAATAAAAGCAACAATGCTAGCTCGCATACAGATGTTTTTATATTAAGTGATGGAGGGAAAGTTTCCACAATGTCACTGTACTGTGGGCATGTTTTGCTTTTAGCTAATATTAAAGTGTTTGTGATCTTGCTGCATTGCCTGTTCGTGTCTTGACATATGGCAGTGTTTCCTAGAAGGACTGTAGCCCAGCCTTATGTGAAACCTTCAGTTTAGCAGTTAACCACCTGTTATTTATTATCAGCATTGCTCTGTATGTGCATGGGGCCCAGAGAGCATCTCAGCATCATGGAATATCTCAATCTAAATGTAATACAGTGGAAAAGCCACAATGTTTGTAAAAGGTCTGTGGTCCTGATTATTCTGGGCACCACATCACATCCTGCCCTTACACATTTGTAGGAACCTCATAGGAACTTGTCAGACGGCTTCAGTATGTGAAATCTAAGTTGCCTTGAGACCACATCATGTCTTATGAAAACCTCTCTGTAGATTAGTATCATGTATTTTTTGATAATGGTGCTTTGTTATTGTAGGTTTTGGAGAAATACCCTAACACGCCTATGAGCCATAAAGAGATCTTGCAGGTGATCCAAAGAGAAAGGCTTAAAGAAATAAGGTAAATATTTTCAAGGCATTGTATCTTCACTACGGCAAATGCCCTTCTGTTAGGAGACAGAGTGTGTGAGAGAGCACTACAGCGTTCTCCCTCTGTTATTGATTGCTCATGTGCTTTTCCTCTCTCTTGATCACACAGTCGCAGGTTTTTTATTCAATTAATAATTGTTTCATTTCTTTTTGTTTCATTGTCACTGTTGTCATCCAGAAGGTAAGAAAAAGCTAGCCCCCACCCCTTACCTTAACAAACTCACTGCAATGCCATTTTGTTTGGTTTTACCCTTTGCATGTTATTAACAATAACATGTCCTAGGTTCAGTTGCATAAAGACGCAGTGTTAGACTCACACTCGTATTTTTACACAGACCTCCCAGAGCCACCTGTTGCATAAAAATGTTATATTTTTATTTGTATTTTTTCCAGTGTTGTACATTACGTGATGTTCTAACAATATAAAGCATGACAGCTGATGGCAGTGTTTTTACTTTATAGATGGGAATGTTCAGTAGCGCTACATGATGTTACCTAAAAGAATTTAACAGCAGTATAAATTGATAACACAAAATATCTGGCAGATTTTAGCCAGCAATACTTGTAAATCCAAGTAATGCAATTTACTAAATGAATAACAGATGTTGGTTGTTCTTTAACTCACTGAATTTTATCACTAATCTCTACATGTACAAAAAATTATTTTACACATGTAGATCTCTTGCATGACTGAGCTGTAGTTGGGACTGAATGAGTCATGATTTTTATGCAACAGACATTTTTTTTACGTCAGACCAGTTAAATCTGAGAGTATCAGTCCTTTACAATAATTAGATCAGCCCTGAATACATTTTATGCAACTGATTCTGCCTAAAACGTAGAGTAAATGTCCTCACAACTATACTGATGTGAATCTGAACTAATCTCACACGTGTCCTCCTGATGCATGGCAGCAAATTTCTCCCCAGATATCAGACCAGCCTTTCACCCTTCTTGCGTCTTTCTCCCAGCTGCCTGATTTATTGGGGAACAGATGTGTAATTTGCGTTTTTCTCTCATGATCCAGTGGAACCTCGCCGCTGGCATGTCTGAATGCAATGCTGCACACAAATTCTCGTGGCGAGGAGGGGATCTTCTACAAAGTTCCAGGCAGAATGGGAGTCTACACATTAAAGGTTAGTTAGACACAAAACAGATTTCATTACTCTGTCCTTCAAGACCAAAAATGGCGAATAAGCCAACTACCACGTTTAAGATGGTTCTTTTGCTAATTTCACTCACTTTAATCTTTTCAGATAAATGTGCATCATGACTGAAAAAAATATTTGTTCAGACTAGTATAATTATAAAGGCTGTGAGTTCATTCTATAAGCTTGAGGTGATTGTATACTTCATAGAGAGTTTGTTTGTTTGTTCATATTTGTCTCTGCTTACCTCCTCCTCTGCTTCATCTACCTCATAAAATCATATACTGCATGTGCTATATTTTTTTTGTAGAAGGACATCTCAGATGTGGCGAAGGAGCTGTCTGAGGAGGGCTCTGAGGAGAGCAGCGACAACCTCTCTGACTCCCAAAGCCCAGAAAACAACAGCAATGCCATCACTCAAGAGGGCAGAAGAGGAAGGTGGATGCGCAGAGGTATTGCGAACTGTACACAGCATCATTAATAACAGCTTGTACATCACTGCATCACTTAAAGTTATTTCTTTATGAACACTTTCCTGACTGCTGTGTCCAAAACCTGATACGTTTACTGGCTTATTCTGGAATCACCACTCAATATTCATAATTGTATATTTACACGGTCATGTAATATTTTTTGCAGATTCGAAAATAAATGATAGTAAAACATTTAATTAAAACATAACTTGATTACTTAATAGTTAAAATTCCTTTTTCAACAACTTTGTTCACATTATGAAAGAATAAGGGCTTCCCTCTTGTTACAGTATTGTTCACTGGTGTTCAACAGTCATGCAGGTTGTCTGCTGGTATCATTAAAAGTAAAAGATGCCCCGTTCTCCATCGACAGTAGCTGCAATAGATTATAACGCAATGATTGAGGTGTAGAGCTCTGTGCATTAGCAGGTTTTTGTTGATTGGCTACCGAGCTCTATTATGGCAACAAGAAGTGACGCCCCTTCTAAGCCGTTGTTAAAAGTCATCGCGGAAACGCAGGAAACCAGCTGAAGTAGCAGTTGATGAGGCCAGTTGAGGGAAAGTGGCTTCCACACAAACATAAATTGTACCATCTCGTCACAAAATATTTCCTGGAATACTCTGAGCATCGAACATGATGATAGCAAAAGGTGGGTTTTGTCTTTGAACAAACGCGCTGTGTCCATAATGTCTTCCGTTAACTGCCAGCAGAGAAGCTGCATGCTTTGCATGACCATCGTATCACAGCAGTTCTTGCTGTTTTGTCTGGCTGTGGGGGTCAAATCATTGCTTTATTGCAAATTGCACACCTGATTGTGCCTGATTGCAGCGCAACTTCGGAGAAGGAGCTTTTTGTCAAGCACCAATTATTTTGTTTTCCTCAGGCTGTGGTGTCACTGACTCTCATTATTTTTCTCTGCCACTTGAATATTTTAAGTGACTGTTAAAACAGGAAACTGTATTTTTTTCAGTATGACCCGTGACCACTTCCTGATTATGCACAAGCTAGAAACTGCCAAGCAAGTGGGAGGACCAATATTGTTTTATTTTTGAACTAATCAATGCAAAGAACCACAAAATCAGATGCAAATAGAGTGGCGTCGAGAAAGAAACGAGTGGAAGTGCTACGGTATGTAGAAAAGATGCTTTAGTAGAAATAGACAACAGACAGGTGGAGAGGGGGGTTGTTCTGAACAATCTTCCTATTGAGATGTTCAGCCCTGTTTTAGTAATATGATATTTTAGAAAGGTAATGTTATCTGCTTCTTTGTGCACTGTCTTGGTTTCAGTTTCATCAAAACAAAAGCATGATGTGATAAAGTCTGCACACCACCCTCAGGAAGTGTATTTTGTAACATCTGTTCTGTGCTTTTGTATTTCGTAGTTCCCTCCAAGCTGCAGTCGCAGCCGTCGTCTCCGCAGCCTCGATGTTCGTCGCCTTCTGTCCCCACCAGTAAGCTCATCTCTCCCTCGCAGAAACACAGCAAGAAAGCTTTGAAACAGGTACTGGGAAAATATTTTGTATTTCTTATTTTTTTATTTTTACATGCCTCTAAGTTGTTTCCAAATGGAGTTAATATATTAACTGTTTGTGTAAGCACGAGTTCCTGCCACACCCTCATACTCACATATACCCATAAAAATCCCTGCCACCCCACACTGCAACATACAAATACATCCTTATTACATATACTAATGTTTTTATGTTTTTTTTATCTTGCAGTGATTTATCACGGGTATATTAAGATTTTTTCACAGCTCCAATCCATGTCATAATACCTACTCATACTTGCACTACATTTATCTCAACTTTACACTGACATGTTTTCAGTAAACATGTACATTACCTATATTGTTGTTCCAGCAAGCGCTCATTATCCTTCCATTCCCTGTCTGTTCAACATCTTTTGTTGATTATTTAAAAACAATGAGACGTCAGGAAAGAATGCCTATAGCTGGTTTTACAGTATTAATGTTCTCATAATCCACCCATTCACCATTTTCCTATTGGCTGCTTTGTGCCTTTTGTGTTCCATTTAATTAGATTTCACTTGATTGCACAGATTGTAATTCACTCCATCTGTGCTGGTGTGGAATTTTCAGCTCTTCAAGACCAATTTGTATTTATTTATCGGGCATAGGCAACACTAGAAGATGGCAATTTGGCTTAAATATTACTGTTTGGGGGACCTATTGTGTGATTTCCTTCTGTGGTTTCTTATTTATTTCTATCACACGAAACAAACAAAAAAGCGCTCAGTGAATTGTCGCACAATGTTTCTTCAGTCTGTTGATGTTGTGTCCCTGAGGTGATCAGACTTCTTGACAGATTTACAACAAGGAGATGATTTATGCTGTTGTTATGCAACCTATGTTTCATTGCTGTGTTGTTATTTAGCTGTTATTTAACCAGGCAAGTGGCCCTGGTGGAGTAGTTGCAGGAAGACTGAGGGTAACTCGCATTCACACTCTTTTTCTTATACTTCTGGCTGTTTGTTCCTTCCTTATTTTGCTTGAAGGCCTTGAAGCAGCAGCAGCAGAGAAACCAGCGCAGACAGGGGGGGATGCCCACCACCTCTAGTCCCAGACTGCTTCTAAAAACCATCAAAGATATGGCTGACAATATTACTACAAAGACTGGTAGGTGGCAGCTATTATATTGTCAAATACATTATAAAATGAGGGACTGAGGTGTCATTTTCATTCAGTTTGGATGTTTTACGAGTGTTCATTGCTTGATATTACACACAGTTTTGAAGATAAGATCTTAGTTATTGTCCTGTTATCAGGGGTTTTCATAAGTAGACAACAAAATGTATTCATCATTCAAACATGACTCATGTAATTGGCCGCCTCAGTGTGGGAACTGAAACAGTCAGATCTTTGTCCTGTTCTAAGAGCTTTTCCTTCTTCTCCTCTTCCTTTGTCCAAACAGACTTATGCCATCAAGTCGTACCCAGGAAGGTCTCCCAGAGGGCGGGTCGCCTTAGTGCTGGTAAGTCAGACATCTGCTTTAATTTAATCAAGTGGTTTGGAAATTGTAAGGGAAAGGGCTAGTCATGTTCTTCGTTTTTCTTACTGTCAACAAATAGCATGAAAAGACCAAAACCAATAAAGAGGTAGTCCTATTTTATGTTTTGTCGAACTCCAGCATAGCATATTCCTCTTTGCCATTGTAATCCATTGTTGAATGGACTATTACAAAGCATACCATTGCACTCGATGACATGTTCTTTCATTACAATTAACACAGAGACTGTAGTTTATATTGAGTCAATCCTACATATGCTGCCTTGCTGCCATAAGTACTCACTAGAGCATCAAAAGTGTATTAATCCATGGCTGAAAAAAGACACCAACAATTGCAATTGCACTATTTCCTCTGTTATTGAAAACTACTATACCCAGCTGTTTGTTTGAAAATTGTTTTGTATCTTTCAAAAAATGAAACTATATATTTGTGACCTTTTTTTAAAGATTAAGTTCTTTAGTAGGAACTGATGGGCTTTGGAGAGATAAGTGATATTGTTTTTTTCACTGGATTTGTTAATAATAATAAGCACCAGGCTTTTCCTTTAAAAACTTTTATATGTGATATAGTAATATGACAATCTTGTGCAAACCTGTGTGTGTGTGCTTGCTTGTACCTAGATGGAGTTTAATGTATTATTTCGTGATGTCATGGAGCAAGTGAAATAATCCCGCATTAGCAGAAACGAAGAACAAAAACAAATTATATAACTACATTTGCAAGTAAATGGCTCAAGATGTCAGCTGCAAGATAGACATTCATTTCTTGCACTGCTGGACCCGTCTCTCTCGTTTTGTATTGCAGGGCAGATAAAACGCACTAAGTGTAAAATAGATGTGGAGACTCCAGACTCTATTTTGGTAAACACCAACCTGCGGGCGATCATCAACAAGCACACCTTCTCAGTCCTGCCCCCAGACTGCCAGCAGAGGCTGCTCAGACTTCTGCCTGAAGTTGACCGGCAGGTGGCTCTAAAATTATACATACCTTTAATGCTTCTTTTTTGCATTATGTAGTACTAACTGTAGATAGTGTGATATTACTGCATGTGATTTCTCTCAATCACCATTTTATATATTGACCTATCTCATAAAATAGTTCAGAACTCTTTAAAGACTGTACTTGTGTTCAGTGATTTCTGCTGCAGTGATGGTGATTATGATGATATTAGTCATACCGTCGCTCTTCCTCTCCCCAGGCTTGCATGGACGGCCTTCTCAAGGTCACTAGTTCTGCCTTAAACAATGAGTTCTTTACATCAGCAGCACAGTCTTGGAAGGAGAGGCTGGCTGAGGGTCAGTACAACTGCTTCCAACTTATAATAACAGCTTTCACTTGGCATTCAGAGAATCATTATGTCACCAAGGTTCAGTGTGAATACACAGAACAAGTATAATGTAATTTTTCTCTTTTTAAATTATGTAACTTTTTTTTCTTTACAGGGGAATTCACTCCTGAGTTGCAGCTACGAATGCGTCAAGAAGTTGAGAAGGAAAAGAAAGTTGAGCACTGGAAGGAGGCCTTCTTTGAAAACTATTATGGTGAAAAGTACGTTCCTCTCTATGATTGATAATCATTATCATTTCTTGATTCACAGATTTTTATCTATCATATTTTCTAAATGCCAAACGACACTTCTTTTCAAATTAAAGCCCTCTGTTTAAAGGACCTAAAAACAGTAGAATGGCTGTCCTACCCCCGTTTTTTCAGAAGAGTATCTAATTTTCAGAAATCCTTTGCTATTAAACGGCAGCATGTTTAAGAAGATTGTTCCGAAACAACCTTCAGCTCCCTCTCACATTACAGGAGTAGATCAATACCGGATCTGATTTCTTCTTGGAAACTTATTTTATTTGGAGAATTACAGTGGAATTGTTCACACTACTGCGTTACATTTATTTTAAACTGCTTTGCATCCAGCGATGTCATATTGCTTCAAGACAAGGCTAAATCTAATTGAATTGACCGGCTGCTTAAAAAGTATCTAGATTTGGAGGCTCCCTGATTGTGTAACAAGGTTCCCATCGAAGCAGTAAGTCAGTCAGTCTGGGTGAGACGAAAAAGACTGGATGGATTATTACCAGTTAACATACTCACCATCTTATACATCATACAGTGCAAGGCCACTCATTACTCAGTGGTAGAGGTTTTATTCATTTAAAAAATTACACAACCTTGTGTGAATACAGATCAACTTGACAAGTCAAAATGATCACAAATGTAGAGAATCTTTTATGACTTTAAATTAAAAAAAAAGTAAAGAAATACTACACTGTAAGGTTTTAATCTAAACAAACTCAAGTTTTTAGAATGTTTTCAGTAATTGCTGCACCCAAATCCCAGCATTTTCTTTTAAAGCTTTAAAAGCTTATAAATCTCTGTGTTCCTTTTAAGATAAACAGTTGATTTATGGGTTTATTTCTTTGTCTGTCTTCCCTCTTTCTTTTTCTCTGTGTAGTTCTGGGCTCAGCTATGAGGAATCCAAAGAGCTGACAAAGACTGATCTGAATCAGGAGTCTGTCAGGCCCCAGTCTCCCGATCATCAGACGGGACCCGCCGCTCCAGCACCAGAGGAAACCAAGGGCACAAAGGACAGCAGCCAGACTGATGCTGCTGCTAAAGACATGAAGCCAACACAGACATCACTGCAGGAGCCTCTGAAGACACCACCTGCTCAGAAAGAGCCAGTCTCCACCACAGAGCCCATGAAAACGCGGCGCTCGCAGTACACCGAGGACCGCAAATTGAACACCACAGCACAGACCGAGCCAACGCCTGCAGTGAAAACACCAGAGGTGGGGAGACGGCCTGAACGAGGTGCAGCGGGTTCACTGCCTCAGCATAAAGAGGAAGTAAAGGAGGAAACAACTGAACTCCCCCAGTCTCCTGTGAAGAAGAGCCCTCCACCGAAGGCTAGTTCAGAGTTAAAAGAGGATCAGCCGACATCTGTGGTTAAGCCAGCTGAGGAGAGCGAAGAGGTCATTTGTGAGCCTGGTGACCCCTCAGAGCCTCTGAAAAGAAAATCTCTCAATGAGACGGAGGGTGAATTGACACCAGAAAAAAGGCCACGTATGTCCTCAGTTTCCTCAGTGTCTTCAGTCTCCTCCGTATCTCCCACGGCATCATCCATATCCAGCCCTGCTACACCAACGTCAATGACAAATCAGAGGGTTCCACCACTCAAGGTAGGAAAGCTAAAGTCTCCTCTGATCTGTCTATCTTCTGAATATCAAAAGCTCACTACTTGTAGGCTACAAAGGTGACTCTGACAAGCTTGCTTCTTTGCAGCGAGCAGCAGCTGTAGTCAGCTTGGATTTTCAGCAGTTAGAGTGGATTCCAATGGCAACCCAGAGTCGTGGCAAAAATGTGTCTAAAACTGTAGAAATTTCTCTCACCCCACCCACAGCATAGTCCATGTCTCCAGCATTGATCCCTATGCACAGTATGTTCCAAACAGTCTTAGATTCCCCAGTAAATCCCTAAATTTTTTATTTCCAGCAGGGTCTTGTAGCTGTGAGGAGGTGATAATGTGACATAAAAGTAGTGCATTTTGCTGAAAACAAGAAACTGAGAAACGGTTGTGGATGATTTTCCACAAGAAATAAACATCTCTTTCTTTTCACTTTTGCAGATCCCAGTGTCGCGAATTCTTCCCGTTCCTGTGTCACCCAGCCAAGTCTCACCCAGGACTCCCCTCCCTGCCCCGCTGAGCAGCCCAGGTCGCACTGGTGCTCGCACTTTGGCTGACATCAAAGCCAAAGCTCAGCTCGCCCGAGCACAGCGAGCAGCAGCTGCCGCAGTGTCATCTGCATCTAAAGGAGCAGTGCCAGGCCCAGGGCCAGGAGGAGGTAGTAGTGAGCAGACACAGCCATCACCCAGCCCCAGCCCAACGTCCCCACAGGCTCTAGCCAGGTTACCTGTCACCAGCAGCAGCACTCAGAGCAGTACACCTCCTTCTCGCCCACTTGACTCCTTTGGTCAGCTTAGCCCAAACGGGTCTCAGACGTCTTATTCAAGCAAACCTGATGACATACAGAAAGGCTTTTCTGCGGGTAATGTTGGCATTCTAAATAATTCAAACTTATCAGCACAACCTTCATCTGTGCACACTCTGAAAGGACCGGACAACCTATCTCCTATTGGATCATCAACCAGGACAAGCTCCTGCATCCCTGCAAACAACCCGCTGGTCACTCAGCTTCTGCAGGGCAAAGAGGTTCCGTTGGAGCAAATCCTCCCAAAACCGCTGTCCAAGCTGGAAGTAAAGGTGTCAAACTTACCCTCTGGTAGTAAGGGGAAGACGTCACACTCTGCTGAGCACAGGGCTGATAAGCAGATGTCCCACCAGTTCAATACAGCAGGACGACCTGGAGTTTTCTCAGAATACTCGAGACATCACAGAGAGCTTCCTGACAAGGAGACTCAGGAACAGATCCTACAGGCTCTAATGCAGAGGAAAGTCCAGCAGAGTCAGCCTTATGGCAGTTTGGGTCCTCAGCACCCTCAATACAAAGGTCATCAACTGATGCATGCAGAAGAGCATCAGGACCAATCCAGGATTTCTGTCGGATTTTTGGGTCGTAAGAGGATGCCCAGACCCGCCATGACAGGACATTACCTGCTCAATGTGTCCACATATGGCCGAGGATCAGAGAGTAAAAGACTGCACCAGCCTGCCATCCCAAACACGTCAGTGTTTGGTTTAAAAAGGGAAAGTTTAGAAGGTGAGGATGCAGCTAAAGAAGAAGAACCAGTCAGGAAAGTTTTCTCTCCTGTTTCTGGGGTTAAAACAGAGCAGGGATACTCAATAACCAAGTCTGAAGAGGCAGCGAGCTTCCATCATTGTTCCAACGTAAAGACTGAGCCTGGATCAGAGGACAGTGCAGCTGGTTCCGATAACAACAGCACCAGCGGGACAGCCAAAGACATCAGCCCTTTCTCTCAGTCACACCGAAGGCACCTCGAACTCTGCAATAGTAACCAAGGAAACTCCGAGCCATATCTTGCCCCAGTGGATCCCAGTCACCAGCGGCCGTCTGCCTTTCAAACCCAGAGAACGCTCGATAATCAGGAACCTATGGTAGCGTCGTGCTTTGGTGGCACTATCAGCATGTCCGTACCTCACACTTTAAACCATAGCACCGCAGGCACCGGCTCCTCCACATCCTCATCAGAGGCTGACGGCAGCGGCGTCCACGGGAGCGTCATGTCTTTCTCAGTGACCGTCACCACCATACCCGCCGGTCACTCATTAGACCATGGTAACCAGGGCGAGCCCTCACCTGAACAGTCTTTCATGGAGGGCTCCAACATGGAGGACGTCCAGTCTAAATGCTACTGCCGACTGAAGGCAATGATCATGTGCAAAGGCTGTGGAGCCTTTTGCCATGATGACTGCATCGGCCCCTCGAAACTGTGCGTCTCATGTTTAGTGGTACGATGATATGAAATCGATGATAACCAGAAGATATCGTGGTTTGATTTGTATTGAATCAAGGCACAAAGCAGAAGCAGGTCATGCAGTATCAGTGCAGAATGGGGTGAAGTATATTAGCCATGCTCCAGACAAAACAGCCTGCATGTATGCAGTTGCTGTTGGAAAGGCAAGGATTTACACTGGATGGTCTTTTGTTTCACCAACATCTAAGAAAAGTTGTTTTGTGCAATTGTTCTGGTAGAAATGTCAATCAGTTTTTAATCAAATCAGTAGTCTGTCAGATGTGTGACAATTATAAAATCTGGCAATGTTTGCACTCGGCTAGGATTAGTGTTATATCTTTTTTAAAATATATATATATATATATATATATATATATGTGTGTGTGTGTGTGCGTGCGTGTGTGTGTGTGTAGTTTTTAAAAACGGAGGGAAAAACAAATGTCGTTATTTTTGTAGAACATAATGACTGTTGTTGTATTTTAGACTGACACTTTTTATTATTGGGCCTAATCAGTCATGGTTTAAAGGCAAAAAAAAAGGGCGTTAATGATAATCATGGGTTGTAGAGTACCTCCTATTTGGCATTTATGCACGCATGGCAGGGAAGTGCAACTTACAGTAATTATTTTATATAAAAACTGTACATTTATTACTGAACACACTCAGATTTAAGAACTAGAAAAAACATGTATAGTTTTAGAAAGAGAATATAAAAGGAATTTTGAATGATACTTTATAGAAATCAACTCGTGAGAAATGCACATCACATCATTTTTTTGACTAACAGTTACTTGGCAAAGCACTTGAAAACCACCCGGAGATACGGTAATTGTGTACAGCACTTCAAGTCAGACACAGGGAAAAGAGGAATCATTTATATATATATATAAAAATCCCTAATGTTCCTTTTTTAAAAATTGAGATCTTTTCCATTCCAGGTTAGGGTCTAAACTCACTTCTTACTGTGTGAATCTGCATCTTCTCCCCAAAAGCTGGTTTGTAAATATTGTCTCCCTCAAAGTGGGTTTCTTGTGCTTGTATATCTGTATAGATAGATCAGCAGTGGCAAAGTAAAAGAAAAAGAAAAAAAAAACACTCACAGCAGTGTTTTTTTTTCTGTGTAAATATTTGCTCATATATGTTATATGCCTAGATGTAGAAATTTATTTTATTTTATTCGTGCAGCACACCTTGCCTGAGCATTTCCAGCTGTTTAGTACAAAATGATTTTTACTGTGGAAAGAAAACAGTGAATAATGCTAAAACGCTGAATGCTTGATCATATAATGATTCAGCAAAGCATGCTCAAGATTTTACAAAAACAATTTGTAGGTACAATATGACACCGATTAACAGGCAGGTGTAACACTTCACTTTAAAATCGCTTTTTTTTCCAGCGTATTGAGGGAGCACTCCTTCATATTAATGTGGTATTAAGTATTATAAGCACAACCTAATACTGTATCATGTTTATATACTGTACAATGTGTGTATGTGACGCACAAGGAAGAACCAGCACATTTGTGGTGTGAACACTGTGTTGTTACAACCCTGTAGGTGCTTTTATGATGATGTTAGCACAATAGTAATGCTTACTTTACCACATATTAACATGCAAAAAGGCTGGTGTGAGGTGTTGCCTCAGCAGGTTTTTTCGGGTGCTCATGCTGATCGCAAACAAAGACGCATCATTTCTATTTTGAAATCTCCTGGAGGTGCAGCGTAGGCCTCCTGTTTTATAGCAATTAACTCCAAGGTAATATGCCAAAGTCACCTTAAGAAAACAAAATAATCAGAACTTGTTTTTAATGTCTGACTAGTTAATCAAAGTAATATATTTTAATTAATATATTTTAATATAAAAAAAAAAATCTATTTGCTAATTGTTTTTGACAAATCAACAGGGTATTTACTATAATAATGAATCCGCTGTCCGTTCTTTCCTATAATTTTGTTCAGACTGGACAGACCACCATACAGAGAATAACTTGACTTTTATAATTCAAATTGCCCAGGTATCTGATACTCTGTATGGCCCAGGTTTTTCAAAGGATCCATTCATTTATATTTTTCCATAGAGATGTTGTCTAATGTGTGTATCCTTTTAGCTGTCTGCATTTGTGTCATTACCTTATCAGAACAAAAAGATGTTTTCAAATCACCATTTTTTTTTTAGGGCTGTGGATTAATCCCAAGTCAATTTTAAATGTATTTGTCGTTAAAAGGGGGTTTAATCTTGTGGAAAATTGGTTTTAAGATCGTAGGGCTAGAATCTGAAGAGGTTTCTACATATTTAGTGTAGTCGTTTCACTAAAACTGATATACTAGTATTTGATTTACCCCCCCATAAACATTTAGGTCTTTGAATGTTATGTTAGGAGGCTGTATTTACTTACGTAGAGTCGGGGACTGGACTGCACTGCAACAAAAAAGTTGACACAAACATTCAATCACAACCCAAAAGGCAGCTGAAATCTTGGTTAATGAGGACTGAAACATGAGGCAGGCAGCAGTCCCCACTGTCACTGGAGTTACCTGTTGTGTGTGTGCATTTAGAGGATCAGTCCATATAGAATTGGCGTGGGGCAAAACCGTCATGGGTGATCACCACCATTTTTAAAAATGTCACGTTTGTCACTAGGTGAATTTGTTTAATATGTCTGTGTCATTTTGTCTCCATTTAAACTCCGGGTGAATGTAATATAGTAATCAGCACTTGTAAACAAAGTGTATTTTATCAAAAGTTATAGACTATTATGAATAAATAATGAAAAGAAAAGCATTTGTTTGTGTGTCTTTGTCTTTTACTTATCTCTCACAGAAGCATGCAAGGACCACTTGAAGTTCAGTTTACTTGTCACGACTAGTTAACAGCATGGAAACTGTTGTATAATCTTCTCTGTGGCTCTGAGGGGAGCGGTCCAAAGTTTCAAAAAAACAAAAAAACAAAAAAAAAAAGATCCCCAGCTTGAAACTTTAGAATTTTAAGGCAGAAAGCCTGATTTGTGGAACTGTGTGTTGTAGTGGTGTGGAACGTGGCCATTTAGGAGGCAAGCGTGGTTTAATACTGCATTCAGAGACTGTTCAACCCCCTCCATTTATTCACATTTTGTTGTTTCAGCAGAAAGAACTGCCTGCACAGCTCAGAGACAGGATTGTGTCCAGACACAGATTAGGGGAAGGCGACAAAAATGTTCTACTGCTTTGAAGGTTCTCAGGAGAACAGTGGCCTCCACCATTCCTGGCTGAACTGAGCATTGATGGGGCAAAATATTTTATTAATTAATTTTTTTAATTGTTTTATTTTAATGTTAGCGTGAGGCTGCAACATAAAAAAAATGTGTTAAAACTGAAGGGGCCTGAAGACTTTCCAAATGCATTGTATCTAGTTCTGGAAGTTATTTTTTTATAGGTAATATCAGGTGACTCCCACTACTGTGCTAAAGATTAGACTGTTGAGAAAACTAGTAATAAATCCTGCAACTTAAATTAATTTGCTTTTGGATTCTGGGTCAATTTTGGATGAATTGAGCAACAACTATTTGTTCCTAGTTGCAACAATGGACTATTTCAAATTTGTTACTGCCCCGGTAAAGCTCATGGATACTGTAGTATTTAGAACCATCTCCCACAACGCCAAACATATGGACAAAACATGATATGATTTAAAAAATAAATAAATAAAATAAAGTGATCACTACAATACAAACCTACAGGGCTGTAATATCATAGTTGAGTGACATTGAGGAGCTCAAAAAAAGAAAAAAACCTACTGAACAGGGAAACTCTCACACAGATGCTACTGAGTTGCATTATGGGAATTGTAGGATCCAGCGCAAAAGTCAGCCCTGCCTCTCAATTCTGACCTTTTTTTTTTTTTTTTTTTTAATATCTCCCTTGCGAGTCTCCTGACTTTATGAAAGTGCAATATTAAAAAAGAAGAAACTGGAGTGCCCCTTTAAATTGAATTCAATCTGCGTTTCTTGTTTCATCTCCACTCCACTATTGCCAAGGATCATAATTCAGAGTAACAGCAGCGATAGTAGCAGCGTGCGCACATGCGTAAAGTATAGTAGGTGGCCGCGCATGGCATCTCCGCTCCGCTCCGCTCCGCTCCGCTCTGCTCTGCCGTCCTCTGCCGCTGGGTCGCTGGTGATGCCGAGCGGAGCGGGGCTCTCGTACATTTCTGTGTGCGGCTACAACCGCAGCTCCCGAGACTGAAGTCGGATGAAACCGGAGAGGAGCTTGAAATATGACGATGGATGGTCGGAGCCGTCTCTCATCGCTCGGACAGCTGTAACGTCGGCGGACACACACGCGTGGATTAATCAAAGGTGAGAGTCTTGCGGTGAATCACGGAGGAAATATCCTCCGTGATTCACCCTGGACCACTTATCCTCCCCATCTGATGCTGATGCTGCTGCTGCTGCTGCTGCTGCTGCCTCTGCCGATGATGATGATGGTGATGATGATGCTCTAAACGCAGCCTGCGTGATTTTCCTCCGGTAAAGGCCAGTTACAGTTACCTGTTATGCCTCTTATTCAGCTGTCGAGACAGGAGTGAGAAATGAAAAGATGCAGATTTGCCATTGTTTCTTATCCAGA
This sequence comes from Trachinotus anak, assembly GCF_046630095.1. Taxonomy (NCBI): domain Eukaryota; kingdom Metazoa; phylum Chordata; class Actinopteri; order Carangiformes; family Carangidae; genus Trachinotus; species Trachinotus anak. Next base: position 9,840,956 of record NW_027273866.1, on the reverse strand, counting down.
AAAAAAAAAAAAAAATGATGGGCATCACGACACACCGTTCCCATTGCGGAAATAAGGTAAATAGGCAGTTAAATCAACAATATGGCTGCGTTTGTGCTCTGCCGTCGCTTCAGAAGTGAATTTTAAGTGTTGCAGGGTTTCTCAGTGTGAGGATTGAGCCTCGTAGACACGGAGAAGTGTATGATGTCAGCGGAAGGGAGATACTGCAGTAACCGAGTCCTTATGTTGACTCCCGTCAAAGGATGTTGTCATTACCTTGAAGCTCAAGGTGCGGTTACAGTAAAATGCACCTTTACAGGCCTATAATGATGATCACAGTCAAAATGAACTCATGATTATTGGTGTGCAACTAAATCCCAGGAACTCAGACCTTATCGCACTGATTCTGGTCTGTGCCTTTGAATGTGCTCTCATCTGTGAATTCATCTTGTCTATGAATTATTAAGAACTTGTGCCCTTTCTGGTATCTTTTCTAAAATGATAAATGCAGCTATGAAACTGTCATTTGCTGTCATGCACTGCTCACAGTTTTTCTGCACATTGCCTGCCAAAGCAAGGCCTGAGTTGCCTACTCATGAATTTCTGCAGTTACTTCACAGGCTGAATATTTACAATGAACCATTGTGTTGTTTTGCTGACATGTGTCTGCTGGGTCTCCCACCGCATAGCAAATGTTTTCTACCCTTTCCCTCCACGGCGTATTAGTGCTCCTCTGACTTATCACCCGTTCGAAAGCCCAGTCACAGTTTTTGTTGCCCTGCTTAGGACCCCTTTCAATATCTAATTAGGGTGGCCAAATTTTTCTAACTGCCTTATGAACCCTTAATTCTGCCACGGTTGGAGTCATGAATTGCCCACTGAGCTACAAAGAGCCACAGTATAGTTTCAAAACACTAAAATAGCCGTTTGATTTGGCACAAAGTGGTTTATTCCGACCTTAAAATGCAGCCATATCTGCTGGTCATGAGATCAGCTATCATAACCAGAGATTAAACAATTAGTCGGTTCATCAATCAGTCGCTCCAAAAAAAAAAAAATTAATAGCCAACTATTTTGGTTTTTCATGGTTTCAGTAATTTTTAAAGCAAATGTGCCAAATATTATCTGGCTTCAGTTTCTCAAAAGCAAGGATTTAATTTGTTTTATTATAAATTGAATTTATTTGGGGTTTGGAACTGTTGTTCAGACAAAACAAGACATTTGAAGATGTCACCTTGAGAAAGTAATCATACGCTAATGAAAATAATCATTAGTTGCAGCCCTGATCATACCTGTTGTTTGAGCTAACAGATGAATGAATGCCTTCATTGACACAGCACTTCAGTGGCGGACGCCCTTTCAAAGACCCTTGCTGGTGCCTGTTACCAGGAACAACACAAGCCAGAGTTGCAAGTTAGTGAATGGAAAGAGGCTCTGCCATAATACTAGATATCTGTGTCAGAAGAGGAGTGTCCATTATACAAGGCACGATGCAAAAAAGCAAAAAAGCAAAAAAAAAAAAAAAAAAGAGAAACCCTCCCTGTCTGCTGACTTCCTGAGGGTAGCAGAACCTTAGTCTCTTTGCTTACGCTCTGTTGGTCAGCTCATCCCCTGCACCCCGTGAACATGCATGTGATCCAGACATGTTTCAGGTGCTCAGCTCCTTGGTCCAAGGCTGCCCAGGACACCCAGCGCTCATCAGTCATTGGCCAGCCGTAATGTGCTCTGTGTCCATCATCATTAAGTGGTTCCTTTGCAGCTCAGTCGGTGTCATTAGCCCACAGGATGCAGTCACTGCTGAGCGGGATGTCATGGAGAATTATCATTTGCACAGACCACGGGCGCTGGAGTGTTCCCCAGCCAGCTCACCAATATCTCTACAGGAGGAGAGAGAGGGGAAACAAAAGCACAAATTGAGAGTTAATGAAGTCCTTGAAGGAGGTAGAGGGGAGGTGTTAATTACTTATTTAAAAGTCAGCCAAATTTTGTCAGTGAGCTCTCAAAGTAATGGTAATATAAAGTCAAAAGACACCCTCGCTAACTCCTAATTTGTCTTTTTCTTCACAGGGTCGAGGTTAAGGGCTTCACTTTGTTTGACATTCAGCAAGTGACAGGTAAATACTTTTGAAAAATTTTAAAAGAATCAGATAGACAATTACTCACAGAGTAAAAGACATCTTTTATTTGTCATGTCTTACTACGAACAGAGGAGACAGTTTCCCTGTTCATTAGACCACAAATTTATGCCACTAATGTTTTGATATTGAAATGAAATATCGTCATTTCATAAGAGCACAGGGTAGTATCATTGTTTAAGAGCAACTGAAGATATCACCTTCAAATTAAAATGTCCACTGAAGAAATGACTCACAACACACCATTAAAAGCCCTGATGGCACTTTTAGAAAAACAGTAGACAGAAGTAATGAATGGAAAAAAGAAATGGTTTCAAAGGAAACTTGTCTTTCATAAGTTCAGACAAAAAAAAAAAAGAGGCCACATTGAATCCCTTTTCAAACAGCACAGCTGTGTCAGACATCATCACAGTTTACAAGTCCAAACTCAGGAGATTCTTTGGAATGAAAGAGATGAGCGCTCTCTTTGTTTCTCCACACATCATCTGATACCTGACCTCGAAGATTAAAAATCTTTGAGGACAGCAGTGTCAATAATATCGATACAGTGTTAACGCACTTTAAATTATTAGTTTGAGATACTGGGAAATGGGCCTATTTTCTCTCTTTAAGAGAGAGAGAGATAAAACGTGTTAATTGGTGAGCTTTACAGCTTTTGTTACAGCTGAACAGAGCCAGGCTAGTTGTTTCCTGTCTTTGAGCTAAGCTAAGCTAATCGGCCGCTGGCTGCAGCCTCACGTTTACTGTACAGACATGAGAGTGTTATCAGTCTTCTCATCTAACTCTCAGCATTAACGCAAACAAGCCTATTTCCCAAAATGATGAACTAGTCAACATTAAATGTTCTTAGTTGCACCCTTACATTTTGGTGGATTTCCAGTTACTGAACAACTGTGCCAAGATTCATACATTCAGCGACACTTTAAATTTAAGAAATGATCATTTACTTCTGGTTTTCACTGTCCTCAACTGCTGCCCATGTCTCCATCTGCAAAAGGGCAATTCAGACTGGTCAATGCCCTGCTAGGTTTTCGTTTTGATTAAATTACAGTGCACCGTCCATCATCTAAAAACAGACACACAACGCCACACAATCTATATGTCTGACAAAGCTAGTGAGATGAGTAACACGGTTGTTGATGGACAGGGCAGATAATAAAGATGAAAGAACATGCTGTATCCTGTTGGTACACCAGTGTTCAGTAGCTCATCTGTGCATTTCAGCCACTTAGCATGACCACATTAGAGATCACTTATCTGTATGCTTCCGCTGATGGAAATAATGCACACATGAAGACAAGACCCTCTGAATGGTACTTTATGAGATTTAGATCAACGCTTCTTTTTTTTCTGAAAGCATTTTCTTCAACTGCATGCGTGATATGTTTGTAAGTCCTGCTCACTTGCATGCTACCTGAATGATTTTGGACAATGAGAGGAGCTGTGTGTTGAATTTGTTACCATGCTGCTGTCTGAACAGTGAGCGCTGCATGCTCTCTGCTGTCTGATGTGCCACAGAATGATCGAGGAAGGCAGTAAACGAGGCAAGGCCACGGTGGAGAAGAGACAGCTCTTCATGGAAATGAGTGAGTGGAGTCGACTGAGAGAAATCTCTTCACTATTCATAGTCAGCACCGGCTCATGTAATTCTTTGACTGGCTCGAAGTTGCGCAGGAGATGCGTGGTCCCTCACACGTACATTATAATTCCTCCCACACGAGTGCAGTGATAGTGTTTGAATGTGCCTTCAGTAGGCCTGATTGTGTTTGTAAAGTGTTTCATTTTGTTTCATTAAACTGAACAGGCTCTGCCTTCATCTGAGAACATTTTTATGGGAAATATATTGAGATGTTCTTTTTGCGTTTGTCTTTTAGGAGCTCAAAACTTCGATGTTATCAGACTGTCGACTTATAGGACTGCCTGCAAACTCCGGTTTGTGCAAAAGAGATGCAACCGTAAGAGCATGTAGCTTCTTAAAGATTTCCCCTCTTTCTTCTCTTTCCAGCTGTTATGACACTGTGTAACCAATAGAAACATTTGTTCCAACATGAATACAGACTAAATTGATCACAGTTTGCCCCCCTCCTCCCCTTCACAGTTCATCTGGTGGATGTCTGGAACATGATCGAAGCCTTTCGTGACAATGGGCTCAACACATTAGACCACAATGCTGAGATCAATGTGTCGCGGCTGGAGACTATCCTGTCTTCCATCTACTACCAGCTCAACAAACGGCTGCCCACCACCCACCAGATCAATGTGGAACAATCCATCGGGCTGCTGCTCAACTTCATGGTGGCCACCTATGACAGGTATGAGGCAGGTGGTCAGTGTAGGCGCTGATCATCAGAATCACCTTTTCTGTTGTTTGGGGAGAGTTGGTGCAGAAACAACATGTTATACCCATGTTATGGGCTTTGTTTTTGTTTGTTTTTTTTCATTTTGTTAATCATCTTGCTACCACTAATCTGACCCCCAGGTAAAACACACCTTTGCTCAAGCCAATACACTTGATATACTTGGTCTGATATGACCAGTAGCTTATGGTGGCTTTTTCAATGTACCCTTTAGCACTTACGTTAATCTCCACTTTTGGCCACAGTGGCTGCTGTTCCGAAAAGTTGCTTGCTTTAAATCTTGCACTTACACAACAACTGTGCAAACAAACTGATGCTATTTGATCATATGCACATGCTTGAGACATTCTCATGGGCCTATCAAAGCAAAGAGACACCCCTTGTTTTAATAAGCCACTCAAAAAAGGTCTATTTGGATTTTTCATACATTATATAGAGTTAAATGTTCCATCACGCAGTTCAAGGACATTTCTTTTAACTAATTAAGTAAAACACTGAAGTTGTTTATCAAGCAAAAATGCCAAAAAAGTCAGTGGTTCTAGCGTCTTGAATGTGAGGATGTGCTGTTTTTGCTTGTCTTAAATTTCAGTAAACTGAATATCTTTGGGATTTGGAAAAAAACTGAGATGTCACCTTAGACTCTGTTTTCCCTATAATTGGTGCCAAATCACATTGTTCTATCTTTTCAGCAAACATAGGAAATTACAGACCTGTGAAATACAGCACCAGTATTTTATTTCCCAAAAACAAAGGTCTAAATGCTGTTTCACACCCCTCCCTGTGCTGCCAGATAAAATTCTACTGGAGAAATACTGAATTTGTCTCTATTTGTCTATAATATATTAAGTGTAAAATTACTGGAATGAACATAATAAATACTGCTAATGTGTTCATTTTTATTTGTAGACCCTCAACATTGCTGAAACCTCCGAATTTACAAAAGGGCACATGAACTTAGTATCTTTAATGGGAGCCACAACCTTGACTTCATTATACAAACAAACCATCAAATCAATTATAGCTTTTTCCATCACACCACAGACAGAATATATAAAAAAAGGCCTGATATCCCTGATGATGCTTTACTGTATATACCTCCTCTTAATGTGAGCTCTGCACTCAAGGCCTCAGACACTGTGCATCCTGGAGCACCAAGGTTTATTACTGACCGTAAAGCTCTCTCTCATTATTGCAGCCTGTGTGCCCAGATTGATTGGCTGCTTGCCCTGTCCATTCATGGGCCCCATTCACTTGGTTTTCTTTTATCTGTAAGGCCATTCTGGTCCCGCTCCGTTATTACTCATGCTGCCGTATCTCTGGGAAACTTCGTGGAAATGACTAGCTGTGATCACAGGAAGTGGTTTCGCTATCTTGTCCCTGAGGTCCAAACTGAATTAGGCAGAAGAGCTTTCATGTACCTCTGCTTGGAAGCCAGAGCTAAATTAATCTGAAATGAAAGAGATGGTCTCTCTTGGCAAGTTAAAAAGATTTTAAAAGGTCTTCAGGCAGACTCATAATGACCTGAATATACCATAATAAGATGTGATTTAAGGTTCAGTTCATGATTTTTGACATTTCAGGCCCTAATGGATGCAACATCGCCAGTACACTTACATGGGTACACTATCATGGGATTTTATTGCTTCTGAATTCAACTTTTCATATTATTTCTTCTTTCAAAAGTCACTTTAATCTCCTAATGAAGCGTCGCTTTTGTTCCTCCACTCAGTGAAAGCCATGGGAAGTTGACAGTTTTCTCAATGAAAGCAATGCTGGCAACAATGTGTGGAGGGAAAATTGTGGACAAACTACGTTGTAAGTACATATTTGACAACCTTACATACAACACGGCATAAGATTTAGATATAAGTTAGCTGCATTTTCTAAAATTATATTCACCCTGGCTAGCTGTACATGCTGGTACAGTCCTGGGACAGCTGAAGTCTTTGTGTAGTTCCCCAAATTAACCACACAGGGGCGCTGTTAGAACACACATGCAGAATGCATTTACTGTACATGTATAAACCCTGCTGAGTATATGCACTGTGGATCAGTACTGCATTCACAAAAAATGTCAAAAGCCTGTTTGCACTCTGCTGTTGCTGAGAATAAAGTCTGACAGTTGCTGTCTCTCAGATATTTTCTCACAGATCTCTGACTCGAGTGGAGTCATGGTGTTTGCTAAGTTTGATCAGTTTCTCCGGGAGGTGCTGAAGCTGCCCACAGCTGTGTTCGAGGGCCCTTCATTCGGCTACACGGAGCATTCAGTGCGGACGTGCTTCCCCCAGCAGGTAGGATATCTGAACACCCTGTCCTCTGCTTCTTCCTCTACTCTATCCTCCTCTAAATTTGTAATAACGTGCACTTCTCACTGGACACACCTATGTTTGTGTTTGTATCTAGAAGAAGATCATGCTGAACACATTTTTGGATGTGTTGATGGCAGATCCTCCTCCTCAGTGTCTCGTATGGCTGCCACTCATGCACCGACTTGCTAATGTTGAAAATGGTAAGATCTGGCCAGGATGTGGGCTCAGTTAAACCGTGTGCATCCATGTTGGAATTTCAGCATTTGAACATTCAAGTTCCTCATTCCGTCTTTCTAAATTTAAAATTGACATTGTGCAATGACCTGACAAAAAATGAGCACAGGCTACACCAGGATTAAAATGTCAGTGTATAGTTTTATATGAGAGATAAATTAACAAATGATAATTTTATAACATCTGATTTAAAATGATCTCATCTCTCATGACAGATGTTGTTGATAAAGGGGTACTTTAATATCTTATAGCGCTGTGGGCAGATTGAAATAAGTATTCAGATTGTTTACTGAAATATTCAAGTGAATACCAGTATAACAAGATAAAAATACTCCATTAGGTAAATGTTCTGCAAAATCCCCCTGAGAAGCTGACAAGTATGATAAGCTAAATTTACTTAAAGTATCAAAAGTGAAAGTACTCTGCACGAAAATAACCCCTGTCAGTGATGTTTTATTACATATTGTTATTACTATTACTAACTATTGCAGCAGATTGAGGTGTTTTATCTGCTTTAGATACAGTTTGGTAGTTTAGTCCTGTGCCTCCGAATCTAGGGGTTGGGCATCCTCCAAAGGGTCACAAGATAAACCTGATTGAACCTGAGATGATGGATTGGGTAGAAAAGAAGAAGAAAAATTCTGCTACAGAATTTTTTTGTCATTTTTTGGACACACTGATCACATACAAGCCAAAAAGCTAAAGACCCTCTGGCATAATATGTTAATTTATCATCTTTTTCAATGTTAAATCTTAATCTGTGAAGTTACTAGTAATTATATCTGCCAAATAAATGTAGTGGTGTAACGACCAATGTTCCCGCTGAATTGTAAAGTAATACAAACGGATTAAGTAAAATCAGACTTAGATTTCTTGAGTAAATCTACTTCATTACTTTCCACCACTGTTTGTGGGGGTTTGTCTGATATTAAAGATTGGAGACCACTGCCTTAAAACTGACTGCAGGCAGAGGTTTATTTTCAGTAACCCTGTAGCAGAGATGTGACAGCTTGGCTGAAGCTCCTGTCTGAGTTGCTGTTGTTTTTCCTCCGCTCAGTCTTCCATCCGGTGGAATGTTCATATTGCCGGAGTGAGAGCATGATGGGTTTCCGGTATCGGTGCCAACAGTGCCATGGCTACCAGCTTTGTCAGAGCTGCTTCTGGCGTGGCCATGCCAATGGTCCCCATAGCAACCAGCACCAGATGAAGGAGCACTCATCTTGGGTAAGGCAAAACCCAGATCACTCTCAATTTTTGTTGTTCCCTTTTCTAAACAATTCAAAAGTCAATACATCTCCATGAGAATGATTTTACAACAAAGCAGACTATTCAATCGTCCGCCTACATTTCCTGTCCTCTCAAAGCAATCCATGAGGGATTTTATGGGGTTTTAGTCATTTTGGCAAATGAAATTGTATTGATTGAATTCGCCATGTTGCTGCATTCCCCTGAAGCTCAATCATTATGTTATAAATCGAAACAATGGAAGTCATATGCGCTGAATCCCAAATCCAATTCCCATCCTGCTCGTTTTTTGTACAGAGGAGAATGACTGCGTATGAAGCCTCAGGACTGGAATGACTCGCCCGAGTGCATGAAAGACAAAACTGTCTGAAATATAAGAAAACATGATGGCATTTATTGTGAAGGTTAGGTTTAATCTGTTCTGGATGTTTTCCTACTTTTCGTGACAAATTTGTGTAAATCATGTGTCTGTGAAACACATCTGTGACATTGTTCACCATGTCATCTGGTTCCCGTTCTCAGAACCATCTGCAATGTTTGGTTTTGGCATTTGGCAGCATTTTCAATTCACCTCTATTCTGGTTATCTGGCAGTATCACTAGGAAGTCCCTTCCTGTGACAGAAAATATGACTGCTCATATAAGAGTCTATTGCTGTGTCACTTCCTATCTGCTACCAAGTTCACTATATTTCTACGGTGAAACACAAGTGTGTGCACTGTGTAGGAAAAGCTATTTTATTTCTCTGTTTCACGACAGGAAAATCAGCGCACATAAAATTTCATACAACATATGTAGAAGAATATAATGAATAAAATATGTAATATAAATGCGTCGTGCAGTAGATGATCGTGCAGTTTGTACCAGAGAACAAGACCAAAGTAACAAATGTGTAATATTCCCAAAAATTACTGCAAATAGGATGAAAATAAGATTTTTGACTACATGTATCCCTCCGTTTTACAGGTGATCTATTAACTATTAATTAGCATTACATTAATGGTCATTATCTATCTTAGAGTAACAAACTTTGCACCGCAAAGATGAATATATTTCCAGAAATAACATTTGTATTAAATTTTGAATGGTTGTCAGAAGAGCATGAGGGGAGGGGAAGAAGCCTGCGTACTAGATAGCAAGCTAGTGTGCAGGCTAATGTTGATGTGTTGCTTAGCAACAGTCCAGTACCAGTCCAGTTGTTGAACTATTTGTGTTGGCCAAATAAATGATGAAATAGACAAACAAATCATAATCTGTTATTGCTTATTACTGTTAACTAGTATGGTGTTCGTAGAACTGTTGTGAATATCAGCACGGCTGTGATTCGGTCATAGGTATGAGGCCAAAGGCCTCATCTCATTCAGATGTGGCTCATTTCTACCTTTTAGGCTCACATCTATCAGCACACCTTGCCTTTTTTCATCACTGTAAAAAATTGGTTGAAATGTGTAGTAGGTGCTAGTTTCAATCAGAACTTGAGTGATATGTTATTATGTAACCTGAGAGAGGAGAATTACTGTTTTTTTTTCAATACCAGGTGTCAATTAACTTTATAAAGATGTCTTCAGATAGATTCGGATAAGGAATCACCTGCGGTCAAAGATACCCCAGGATTACCATAGGCCCAGACATGACATGTTAGATGAGATCTGGAAGCATCAACCTGGCATAAAGGGTTCAGTTACCTTCTATAATTTCTCACATAGAGGGCTGTCCGCTCTTTGTGAGAGATGTAAACAGGAAGTAGGTAAACTCACTCACCAGCTTTGGTCCTGCCCAAAACTTGAAACCCTTCTGGTTACTTATTTTTGATTACCTGTCAAAAGCCTTTAAAAATCTATCTAATCTCTACTCCCTCCCTTCTCTATGAGAAATTATCTGTTGTTCTGCGGAAACAAGCCCTAAGCTCCATATATGAGTCAAAGCGCTGGCAAATGTGCTTCACCTTGAAAGACTTGGATATACACTCAACAAGGGAAAATGTTTTACACAAAATTTGGCAACCCCTTCTTGACAGATGGAAGGCAACTGGGGGGAGGCAGGACCTCCACCCCATGCACCTGAGATGGTGTCACTTGCACACTTTCTTGTATTCTGATAAATATGCTGTCTATGGAACCCCACTGGTGTGTGTGTGTGTGTGTTTGTTTTGTTATATATATATATATATATATATATATATATATATATATATATGGGATATTTTGAGGTTTCAACGTGTTTTAGTCCTCCAGGGAAGAAACACACCGGACATGGCTTTAAGGGAACGTCCCTTCTCTTTATCATGTTGAAGCATTCTAAAACAATGGAAGCTGTTTTTTGTACATTTACATATATAAAAACAAAATTTTAAAACTTTATTAAGATGTTTCCCCCTGACAACAAATCCTGCTATATTTTCCTAAATGGTGGAGCATGCTACACTGATCATCCTGCCTTAATGGACTAGCCTGACTTTTTCTGAAGTCAGAGACTGCAGAGACTTTTTAAACTTGCCAGGAACATGACAGATTTGAGGATACTGAAAGCTCTCATTTATCTGACTTGGCACTTGCCTAAACCTAAATTTAATGGTGTTATATTGTCAATGCAAGTTTTTCACCCTCGCACAAACAATTCTGCAATCATACAACCATCTTCAGTTGTCTGATGTTGAAACACGTGTAGTAAACATTTTTTCCTAACTATCCCATGTGACATGAATGCAGCATAATGGCCAAGCTCCATTACAGATTTCAGGCTGTAGGGCACTTTGGATTACAGCCGCCAACAAAACTGCCTGTGAAGTAGTAGATACGGGCCCTTCCTGAGTGTGCACAAACTGCTGCTGATCCACACATTTGACACAGTAAACAAACTGTTGACCTAGTTATGTAAATGGCTTCTGAAGCAGCTTAGAACTGTTTCTGCTACTCAAACATGATGACAGCAGCAGATACAACAGACAAGGTGACAATAATTTGTTTTCTCTGCCCTCCTCACAGAAGTCTCCAGCCAAAAAGCTGAGCCACGCAATCAGTAAATCTCTAGGCTGCGTCCCCATCGGAGAGCCTCCGCATCCTGTGTTCCCCGAGCAGGCTGAGAGACCACAGGAACTCACCCATACTGTGTAAGTGCCATTCCCAAGACATTAGTTACCACTCGTTGTGTCATTAATGAGGGATACCCGACCGATTTGTTGATTAACAGCGCAGCAAGGCCCAGTGTGCTGATGATCTATGGCCTGTTCTCATCATGTAACAGCCTCCATCTTTTCCATTTCGCTCCCTCTGCATGACTGATCGAGTGCCAGCTAAGATGTCAAGCCCCTGATTATTTGCTAACGTGGAAATGCTGATATACTACGCAGTCTCAGAGGCTGCCGCCGTTAACAGCACTGTCGTTCTCATCAGTCTGTTGGCAATGAAACGGGGACGATGGTATAAATCTCACACTCTGGGCTTTGAAGCTCCTCAAAGTCATTATAGGAAATGCATTATATTCTGCTGCTGTCTTAAACCCTGCACATTCATTTACATTTCAGTTGAAAAATGGAACGATTTCCATAATCAATTCCACCACAGAGATGCATCCGCAGTAGTCCACATCGCAAAGGCCACTTCATATTTTTCTCATCATTGTTGCACTGAAACTCTGACGCTTTTGACCTCCGCCAAGACACAGTCTGATGATGTTTCAGATTAAAAAAGTGATCTATGATTTCAGTTGTTCATTGTGTTAAAGGGACTACAGGAAATCTCTCAACTTTCTCACTGGAGCTTTCAACATTTCTCATGGCACATTTCATAACAAAATCCTGTTCCATAGCCAGTCACGACCATAAATCTAAGCTGTCCGTATATGCTTTTGCTGCTGGCAAGTGTCAGTGAGTAATTGATCATAAGCTACATCACAGGGGGAGAAAGTAGCTCAGTGAATGCCAAGAAAAATAAATGCAACGTAAATACATCAGCATGATTTCCTGTTTCACTGCGTGATAGATACCATCATCTTTGAATCAGTGTTCACATCCAGGCTCAGCCCACTGGCGGGAAGATTTTTCTGCATTGTGCCCAAACTTATGCATTTAAGATGAAGTTTACATTTGCATAAATTTGCAATTAATCACAACGTAGAGAATCAACTGTCGACCAGGATGTTTTTTCCCCAACTGAGAGATGAAGTGATTGGATTAGCCCGCATAGTATAGGCTATGTAGCATGAAATTACATCACACGAGCAGATTAATATTGATTAAAATAAAATTTGTGCCTAAAACCATTTTGGATTATGTCTCTCCAGTGCCCTAAGCAAGCAGTAATCCGTGTTGTTTTTTTCTTTTTTTCTTTTTTTATTTTACAATGTTGATTATTTCAGAGGATAGAGGCCCCAAGAATATTGACTTAGGTCCATTTGGGGCTCTTGGTTATATTGGATTTTGTAGCACAAAGGCCTTTCATTGTAATTCTTTTTCTCTGAATGATTTTTCCATGAAGGGTCCTGTTTGAGTATTTTTTTCTGTTAAAAGATATATAAGTTATTTTTTTAAGTCATTTGCAGCGGTGAAAGTGACTATGTACTTTTATTCAAGTACATATTTGAGATACTTGCACTTTAGTTGAGTATTTCCATTGTATGGTACTTGATATTTCTTTATTACATTTCAGATTGTTCTTTTGACTCCACTACAATTATCCTGCCAGGTATAAGTACTAGTTACTTTTCAAATTAAGATTTTACATAAAAAAAGGATATATAATATGATATATTATCAAATAGGAAATCAGTGGTTCCCAACCATTTTGGCTTGTGACAATTTACAAAAATGCCCCATGACATGTTTCATACGTCTATGGGTTGTTAACACTTTTACCAAAGAGACATTCTCCTTTAAATTTCTAAGATGGTTTCATTAAAATAACATTTATTGGCTCGAATAGGTCACATGAGCCAATATTAAACAAAGCAAAGATTGCAGAAGAGTACAAAAAGCTGTTACTCTTACTTCAGCAAGTATTATTTAACAGACAATATATTTCTCTGTGGTACCTCTACAATGGACGTTTTGGGTAGAGCTTCCAGGAATTTCTTGTCGTCATGTTCTCCTTTAAGACTTTAATGGACAAAGTGCATTGTCATGCTCTCGAAATGGCATTTCAAGGTTGGTGGCACTGTGTGTGTGTGTGTGTTCACTGACTTTTAGGATAATGGATGTGACTGTTGACCCTTGAGAGTTGTTTGTAGGTCTTTCTGTCTCTATTGTAATGTTTGATGCAGGAAAGGTATCTACCAAAAGTCTTGGTCTTTGATGATGGAGGGGAAAAAAAGGCTATTTGTGGTTCCAAATGCATTCATGCTTTTATTTGTGTGTGGTGATTAAGTCGCGCCTCTCATCAACCGTGCAGTGAAAAGATGTTTTTAACCTGACAGCACCTGAAAATAGGTATTCTTCAGCGAGTGCCATTCTCAGTTTTGGTTCCATATTTAACTGTGCATGTCTTCAAAATGACAAACAGGTATTTTTTAAGAATATGCATATCTGCAGCAAAATACACACACAGGGGAAAAGGTACAGACCGGAGTATAACACATAATATGAGATTATAACATTTAAAGGATGAGAGAATTGATACTATGCTTTGCTAAGTTTGAAGCTTCAGCCAACAGCTGGTTAGCCTAGCCTAGCATAAAGACTTGAAACAGGGGGAAACTGTTAGCCTGACTCTGTCAAAAAGCAACAAAATCCACCTACAGGTACCTGTAATGCTAACTCCTAACTCCTGTCTCCAGCGGTGGAAAGTAACACCAGTGTTAACTCCTCTCTCTGTCTTTAGTTGGCTTGTTAACCAGCTAGCTCTCGTCGTGTCCTCACTTTCTGATGATGGCCGAAGCCCTTGTCAAGCAACAATCACCACCTCCTGGTGAGAAAGCACGTTTACAAGCATGAATATGAATATCCCCTTGAAATGTTATATATATGGATAATTAAACAACTAATTATCCATACAAAACCAAAGTGTTTTACAGCTGCTATGGGCTCGACCTTTTCCGCCAAGTAACAGTCAAGCATATAACTCTCTCTACATTTACAATATGTGGTTGATACCACATAGCTAGGAGGCTAGGAAGCTGTTTTTAGGCTTTATGCTCAGACATGCTAACTGGCTGCTGGCTGTAGCTTCATACTTATTTGATATAAGAGAGTGGCATTGTCCTTGTCCTCTAACTCTCAGCAAGAAAGCAAGCGCTTCCCAAAAAGAAACAAAAAACTTCTATATTCTCTAGATCCAACTGTAAATCTTCTGCACTCTTTGTAGCCATGAGTCATGAGGTAGAGGAACCCAGTAATGGAATAATTGTTAACTGTGGATTTAAGAGAAATTATAGGTAAATACTGTAATTATCTGCCTACTGTTCTCATGTTGATTTGCCTGGTGGCTACAGAAGTCTTCCCTCAAACGGGATCTCTCGGATAATTAGTCACAGGACAACGGCCAAACCTCCAATTTTATTCTACTTTGACTCTGTTTAATTGATGATACTTAACACAGAGACATGTATTGTTAGTATTCTGAGCCAGTTCAGCCAGTTGCCAATCCTGATTAATGCTGTCTGCGAAGAGGTGTTATTTCATCCATCAGCGTGGTCTCTCAGGTGTGTGTGTGTATGTATGTGTGAGGGCTGACTAAGTGCCCGTGAGTGACTAATAATGGCAGAATCAGGGTAGAGCTTCAGGTTTGATCAGAACTCCCAAATCGAACGGACATGAGTCTCCCAGTTGTCCAACCCCTCACGTCGTCTTCAGACAAAGTGCAGCTATTCTGATGCTGTTTTGAAATATTTACCGGCATCTGAGAGCAAAGACTAACAGCGAACTGAGCTGTGAATTTTTCCCCTCCACTCAAACTGTCAGCGAGATTCTTGTGGATTTGTGTTTTTGAGAGGAGTTATGGGTTTGGGATGCACCGTCTGTCTCAGGAACTTTAAATCTATGATACGGCTTCTTACCTTCAGACTTAGCACCGCTTCTTCCAAAAGACTTAAAGCAGGGAAATAGTCTAAAAGTCGGGAAAAAATAGGCATCTCACCTTACTTTGCATTAATGTGGAACACGCACTTGGGCGTCAGACTTTCAGTGGCATGTTTAATATTTAGCAACCAATTTTCCACCCTCTATATAATCCCCAGAAATCCCTTAACATTTTAAAATGCCCTCCACTGTTTTACATCTCTTTTATTCTCCGGGTCAATGCAAATTCCATCAGTGTCATCAAAATGGGAGAGGGCAGGCATGTAATTCACTTTTCTGTGAGCGTGATCCATCGAGTTTTTATGGCCAAGGTACTGACAGCCTCGCGGGGAAATAGGACCGCCGTTGCCAGCAGGAGAGGATGCTTCATGTTTGGGTATTATTTTTAGCTGGCTGAGGGCGATTGAAGGCAGCCACGCATCCGTCGTTGTCAGAAATAAGGTGAATGTGTGTGTGTGTGTGTATGAAACACCACCAGACTTAATTTTCCCCCTGAACCTCTGCCAGCTGCCAAGTGCAAGGAAAGGGTGTTACATTGTCATTCGCTGCACACAGGTAGAACGAGGCATAGCGCATTGCAGACTTTGATCTCATACTTCCTAAATGTTATGTCGACTCACTCCCATTTGACCTCTGGGACACCGGCTGGATGTCTTGTGTGTGGACTGTGTGTCCTCAACCAACATCTCTTCGGTCAGTGAACCAGAGGGCTGCAGATACTGATGCGAATGAGTGAGAAAGTATCCACATTTTTTAGAGGGAAATGAAATACAGCTACTCAGAGGCTTTTACGTAAGAAGAAGCTCTTTTTTTTTTTTTTTTTTTTATTGCACCCTACTGCGTAAAAGGACTGATGATTATTTATAGAAGCTGTGAAGAGCTTTGACTTATGTGACTCGCTGAAGGTAATGGGGGAAGAGTTAAGACACAGTATGGAAATGGAGTTATAGACTCTAGAGGCTGATTTATTGCAAATTTTTCTCCTGAAGGGATGAGAGTAGATTTGTGCTTTTTTTTTTTTTTTTTCCTTTAGAGGTTGCAATTGAGGCATTTTGAGCAAATGTCTTTTCCCTAATTTCCAGTGAGTGTGTTAGAGAGAGGTGAAAGGACAGACTCAGAGCAGAGAGCTCCAGAGAGGAGAGAGAGAGTGTGTGTGAGACAGAGAGAGAGAGAGAGAGAGAAAATTTATGTCGTCATAGAGTCACGTGACCGCCGAGTTTCCTTGGAGACAGCAGCAGTGTAGTACATTGAGATGCTCGCCTGCTCAGTTGAGGGCAGGTTAGGCATCTGGCAACAGCAGCAGTTGGATGTATTTTGCCAGCCAGGCAGGTGCTTTCTCTCCACACAGAGGTAAGTGTGACGGCTCGGGTCTCGCTGTCTGTCTGGAGCTCGCCTTCAGGGTGGATTACTGTAACATAATGAGGGTTGAACTGAGAGGCAAACATTTTTCACATGGCATTAGGATTTTACTTACTTCTCAGCCTCTGAAGGAGACCACAGGGCAACATGTGCAGCTTTGAGTGGTGACAGTTGCTTTTCTCTTTTCTTGTTATTGTCTTATTGCCCGAAACACGAGAATTAGCAGGAATATGTTTGTGCAAATTGCCTCGGAAACTAAAAATTAGGGCTGATGAATTACACATGTAGGGCTGTCCGTGGTTTTCTCTTGAATCTGTTAGGCTAGTCCTGAGGGATATTTAAATGAAGCATGTCTTTAAAAAAGAACAGGTTAACCCGCTTCAGCATCCACGTTAATTCAGGGAATATGTACTTTAGTTTGTGAACAAATAACTGCAAATTATTTGAGAACAATTAGCGATGCAAAAATCAGTTTTCTGTTTTGTTTTTAGTGGCACAGTGATATTCAGAAAAGATTATGTGTGCTGCACCGTAGAAAAAGAAAGGCTCTCAGTGCTTCATGCTGATAACAGTATTCTGCACAATGTGGATATAAATAGTTTGATTTGGCAAAAAAAAAAAAAAAAAAAATGCTGATTGGACAAATAAGCATTATAAGCTGTTCAGTGCTTTGGCTTTTATGTGATAATGAGAGCTTTAAATAAAGCAGCCAGTTCCAATATGAATCAGGGCTGATGATTACAGGGAGACACTATGTGCAGATCGGGGAAATGCAACTACAGAGACATGGAAATCAAGTGCCATCGTGAGTGGCTGCTATTTTCTGTGCTGGGTGAAGTGTGAAGCTGGAGAGCACCTGAGATGTGCAGGGAGATATTTTGATCCGGTAATGAGACTTTGAGGTCTAGGCTGCGATGAGCCCGTCGGAGGCCACTGATTCAGCCGCCAGATGGACCTCATCGTTTTGTTTACTCTCACAAATTACCTCCCACAATGTCACCTTTCCTGGTTTTTCACAGACTTCCAGTTTAATTAGATTTCTTGTCTGCTGTTGTTGTTTTTGCTCATGTTAATTAGGTTTAAGCTAATAGCCTGAAAACATCTGAATTGCCGTTCCCCCAGAAAAGTCAATTATTTTGCAAGAATTTGAAGTGAACCCGTGTACAACGTGTTGCCTGCTCTGTGCACCACACTCAGTAGTTTGTTATGATCTCTACCTGCCTCCCCTCCCACCCTCCTTTGTAAAGTTGGATGAAATTGAAGTCAGGATCGCTGATCTATGAATATTAATAAAATGCAAATACCCTCTCCCTCATTCCCTGGTGACAAGCACCACAGGCCTCTGCAGTGTAGCATTAAAGACCTCTAATCTTGTCTTTTAGTCAGCCGAAACCAGTGGCCAACAACATGAACGACACAATGCTCATGTCCTCCGGGGCACCTACTCCTACCAAAAGGTAAGCACCCCCCCCCCCCCCTTCCCAGGCATGATGTCTTTTTAAAGATATTTATTCCACAGAATTAGGTTAACGTTTGTCATGATTACCCCTAAAATGTCAGTTTAAGCTGCACGCACAAACAAAATAAGTCCCTTTAATCACACAGAACTGCACTCAGAATAGGTGACATATTCTCTCTCATCAGTGGCAATAACAAGAATAGCGCAGCAAATCAGACTACAGATGTTATTTGTTCCCTCACACTTGACACACATTTTTGCATCTGAGCAGCATGCCCTTGTGAGTGTATTTTTAGAGGAAAATTTGTTACGCTGTCATGAAGGGTATGTGAGCACTCCTACTTAAAGGGCTGATTTGACAAATAGATTATGATAGAATTGGAGCCTTATCGTGTAAGCAGATAGCAGGCGAGGGCCCCGTGAAAGCAGCCTAATTGTCCTCTCATTCGAGAACCCACTCAGTTAAAGGCCACCTCTATTATTATTTACTCAGAGTGGTAATGAAGCATTGTGATTATGAATTCGACAATGGAGAGCACTCTGAGGGGAGCTGTAATGTATCTGCACTCTGTGCTGCAGGCCTGTGCTGGGTGAATTTTGTCTTTTGTGTACAGTATCTCTCTCTCACATCGTCCAACCAATTTGTGTTTGCAAGACGGGCCTGCTCGGGGACTCAGGGCTTCCCACAACACATTAGAGGGGAAGAGACATCACTGTCCGCTGTACAGAAATAATAGAGGTGTGACCAGCCACGACGTTTAAGATCGGGTCTTTGTTTGAAATCAGAACAAAGGGCTTTCCGCAGACGATTCAGAAAGACCTCGAATGGCTGTTTTTCCCACTTGTGCTCCTCTGGGCAGGGTTATCATACAGTACACCAAGGACCCAGGCAGCCGAAGGGCAGCATGCACACTGCAAAAAATGTCCATTGCAGCAAGAATGAAGCTTAAAATGAGTAGTTTTAATCAAAGGGTTGAGGTCATGCCATTATTCCCTTACGTCACGCTCGAAATCGACATTACGTTTTGAAGAAAGTGTAATCATCTAACGATGCTAGAAGATGTCCTTTCTGCATTTAGAAAAATGAGATGCTAACAATCAATAGTAGATTAAGTTTCTTGTGGAGATGAGCATTTTGTGCAGTGCAGCATTGTCTCCAAGGGCTGACAGTGTCAAGATTAGAGCGGGTTTGAGGGAAGCTGACAGGATAGGGACACCCGAGGCGGTAAACGATGCCTCGCCGCCAGACCCGTGGAGGTCAGTGGAAGACATCACGTGTTGCAGCATGTACAAGTGGAAGGCGACGCTCTCCTGAGGTTTGTTTCGCTGTGGCAGTAATGAAGAAGCCTGATAACCTTTGTCTTGACATTTTGCTCTGTGAGTCAGAGCTGCTTTGGGAAGATGTCATGCACCGAGGATGCTGTTGCCTATGGGGTGGGGTGGGGGGGGGGGGGGGGGGGGTGGGGGGGGGGGGTACAAAGCTGCCATATTTAGGGCAGAAATTGCGCATTAAGCCATCGTGATGCTTCAAAATAGGTTGTGTTGAGCGTCAGTGTGGATACCTGTAGATAAGGTGTTGAATGAGGAGTGAAGAAACGGAAACAGGACAGACGGCCGGTTGCCACCAGGCTCTCTGAGTGTCACATTTGGCTTGTGAATATTAATCTATTGTTATAATCACCCTGCACTGGCCTGCCTGCGATGCAACTGCTGAATAATGCAAAGCTCCTTGTGGCTCTGCCTCATTTCAAGAGCCTCAAACTGAAAAGCAGCGCCAGTGCTGTCTTTGTTTGTTCACTCTTTCAAATTCCACTTTTTTTTTTTTTTTTTTATAAGAGAAGGAATCACAAAACACATTCATGACTGTGCAGAGTTGAAACTGAATGCGCTGTTTGAAAGACAGTGTGTGTTGTGCGTCCAGCCTCCATCACAGTCTGCGCTCTGATACTGTCTGCTCTGCTGACATGGCATCTGTTCCCTCCCACCTCGCTCTCGTTCATAGACAATCGCTTACCGCTAGCCTGCCCCCCCGTCCCCGAGGGTCAACCAGCATCGCGGTATTTATTACCTGTTAGTCATGCAGACCCACGGCAGCAGAGGATCAAATTTAATAATGAAAAAAGAAAATGCTATCTTGAGCTTGATGAGACAGAGAGGTTGGTTTTCAGCAGCAGAATGTAACTGGTAGTTGAGACACAGAATTTTGTGTCTGTGTTTAATGTGGATCTGTCACATTAAGGGCGATGTATGTGATAAGGTCACTTTCAGGGCTGATACAGATCTGGCAAATTGTATCTGTGGATCTCTAACCTATAGAAAGTCTGTTCTTTTGTTTTGTTTTTAAGTTACAAGATTTAAAAGGGAGGTTGTTTTTTTTTTTTTAAGTTAAAGGTCCCATATTATACACTTTTCCGGTGTTTTATTTTGAAGTGCTGATATCCGTAAGAAGATATAATTGTGGTTTTTAAGAACCAAAAACCATCTCAGTGTAGTTTTACATCTCCTCTCTCAGGCTTCTCTCTGGAGCTCTAGTAACAACAGGTCCGTGAGCCAATCGGAAGAGAGGCTTTGTGTTTTTGAGTGGTTTAATACGAATATAGCAGATTGCAGATAAACACTAAGAGAGAAAGGAAATCCTGCAAGGCTGGATGATGGGTCCAGGTGGGCCAGGCTTAGTGCATAGCTGAGAGCACTCGTTGCTTTGTTGTGACAGCACAAAGTTACGGAAATCCTGACGGCAGCTCTGAATACAGGCTGTGTGCATTTTATATACATACATACTTATATACATACTAATACTGAACCTAGACCTGCTCTATAGTGAAAAAAGACATGGAAATCTCACTTCATACTATATGGGAGGTTTAAAGTAAGCTGCAGTCAGAGACAAGATGCTTCACCTCTCCTGATGATCTCTGGCCTCACAAAGTTTTGACCTTTAGTTTAAGTCATAGATTCAGTCAGAAAACCGTGTTTGAGAGCGTTGTGTACTCATTTCTAACAAAGATGTCTGAGATATTGTGTTTGAGAAAAACAAAACACTTCACATGTGCAACTAAAAAAGAGGAAATACCTGGGAAAGATGCCAGTTCAGGAGGGCTTCAGGGCAGTTCATACATCTTTGTCTAAAACCTGGCACAGATCATCAGGTATTGCCAGGAGCAGCATCTAGACTCATAGCCTGGAGATGCAGACATGCAGTCCAACTCCAGGAGACCGTGTAGGGTCACAGCTTCTCCTGAGCCAACCCGAGCAGCTCCCTGGTGTCTGTTAATGTATTACTTTAATCCTGCAAGAAACCTCAGGCTCCGTCTATGCTTCAGCCTGAGGAAGAGGCTGTAAATTATTTAGAAAGTGTTCCCTTTAAGAAGATTTTTTTTTTGACATCCTCCTCAAAACAAGCGCTAAGACAGTTTGTGGATTGATTTCACTTTTTTTGCTGGTGCGGATCAATTAAGTTGATGTCAGGTGACATTATATTTATATCATAAAAGGTTGGATGATCTGCAGAGTTTTTTTAGAAACCATCACTGAAATAAGAAAACTCTTGAAACAAGCGAGGAAGGAGTCGGGGCAGCTAAAATTATTTCATCACACCGGTCGCATTTTTCATTTTTGATCTTGCTTTGAGAAAGATAAGGTTTCAATACAAATGTTGATTAAAAGGCTGCTTTGCTGTGTTTTCTGGGCCTGGGTAGTGAACCCTGCGGGGACCGTGGTTGTGTTTCAAGCCAGATTGTGTTTAACGATCTTAATCATTGCTCTCTCTCCAGTCAGGGATTTAGATAGCACCCAGCATCATTTCAGCCCTCCTTCCCTCCTCATTTCAGGCTGCCGTGCCTTTCGGGACAGCCTATGTTCTGTCATCTGTCCACGCCATATGCCACGCCCATGATCATTTAAAGTCTCATGCCGTATTTGACATTTCCAGTCAGCGATGAAATGGCCACGACGGGCGTTGGCACTGTCACAAATGCATTTGGCACGCTGCATTCTCTCTTAACCATCTCCGTTCATTGTTATGACCAATTACCTCAGACTGTCTGTCAACACCGGACTCAAAGCCAAGTGTCATAATATTAAGGTCACCTCAATTATAAAGTTTTGTTTAATGCAAATTCTTTTACATAATCTGTCTGTCTGTACAAACTTTTCCCTCTACTTACATAAGAGCTTTTGACATTAGAGTCAGTATTGCTGTACATGTGTGTGTCTGTGTGTGTGTGGGTGATGTATCTCTCTGTCTCTGACTTCGGGCAGTGTCTTGGAGAGTCCCAGCCGGCTAGATGAAGAGCACCGCCTCATCGCTCGCTACGCTGCCCGCCTGGCAGCTGAGGCGGGCAACTCCACAGTGAGTGTCTCGCAGAACGCCCTGTGGTGGTCTTCAGTCAACCTGCATTTCACGTTCGATGCTTTGACAAGTTATTGTTATGCATTTCATTTGTGGCTGGAGAACTTGAGCGTTGAAGCCGCAGTTTAGAGACAACTCACACTTACAAGTCAAATTGTGCAGAAATAACAGGGAATGGGAAAGAAGAGGCAACTTATTTTCCAGCAATTGAACTTGTTGGACCGTTTTTCTTGAAACACCATGACATAAAAAACACCTGTCATCTGCTTTAAAATTGTAATCATTAAGATTTCAGCCCTGGTTGATTTCTGTGGTCAACACAGGAACAGAAAATACAGTGTAATACAACAGCAGACACTCTTTAAGCAGCTGCTTTATCATAAATACAACAGAGGAGCAGGTTGGCCAATAATATCTGAGTCTGATTTCATGCTGCAGATGACATGAGTAACAGGACACACACAGTAAAAGGAGTTGGTTTTCTTGCTGAGGAGTTGGATGTGCGCAGCCTGTCGCATCAACAGCTTCTCCTTCTCGTTCCATTACTCACTTGCAAAAAATTAAAAACTAATCTGCTGTCAAAAAATGTCCAAAATAACCGTCCACAGTGACAAATAACGAAGCAGCTGCAGCAGGAGATGTTGGCTGCATTAAACACTTAGGCTGATGTTTGAGATTAAATTACACTGTGTTACATGCATGGATTGTTTTCCTGTGAATTCCCTATGCATAGGTAGGCAGTCTGGCTACAGTGTGTGCATGGCGCACTCTGCCACTACTAATAAAATACTATACAGGGAAATAATAACTGAATGTAAATACGTTAAATCCAACCTCAAACTAAAATCTGATTGATTGATTTCACAAAAATCCTAAGGACTGGAACTTTAGAACTTTTTAATTTGGCCTCAGATTTTCAGTATTTCTCTGAAACAGTAAATATTTGTGACTAAATAAGCATGAAAGTTTAAAAAAAGCTTATAAACCTTTTTTTTATTGACATAAAAATTTTCTAAGGCAGAAAGTATTAATGTTGGGTTACTTTGGGTTAGGGTTTAATTGGATTTCTACTTGGCAGTCTGACTAATGTTGAAGGATAAAGAAAGCTGTGGTGACCTAAAATGGATCTTTGTTTATGCAGAGACATAATCAGTCTCCAGCAGAGCGTCATTACGGCTCGCTGTGGTCAGAAGGTAGCTGTTGGTCTTTCACTATTGTTTGCACACCGTTGTTAATGCCACTCTATGGTAATTTTGTTTTTCAGCAACAATGTCCTCCAACAGATCTGAGTTTCAACTTCGACGCCAATAAGCAGCAGAGACAGCTGATTGCAGAGCTGGAGAACAAAAATAGGTACCTTTCATCATTTAAATGTCATTTATTCATTAAAAACCAATCATAATTTTGTACTGATTAGTTGGCTGGCTGGCTGGCAGTGGTGTGACTGAGGATATTCACTTAAGTACTGCGCTAAAGCCACAACTATTACAGTGGCTACTTAATATTTCTACTGCATGTCAGAGATTTGTACTTCTGTCTGACAGCTGTAGTTCCTTTGCAGATTCTTCACGTTAACATGTTAAAGTATGATGCATTATTACAGATGTAACAACCAAGCACAATGTAGAATAGTTAAAGAAACGGTCTGACATTTTGGGAAATACACTGATTTGCTTCATACAAGCCTACAGCGTGCAGTCTGTTAGCTTAGCTTAGCATAAAGACTGGAAAAAGGGGGAAACAGCTAGCCTGGCTCTGACCAACAGTATTTGCCAGTACCTCTAAGGCTCACTTATTGAAACTGTGTCACATTCACATGCCAGACTGTTTCTCGGCTGGTAGGTAACTTCCGCAGGTCTTGTCGTTGTCATGAGGTTGTCAGGCAACCAGTGGAATGGAGACTGAAAAAGCATATTTCCCCAAATGTTGAACTTTTCCTTTAAGATTAGTTTCAGCTCAGTTTGCTTCCTGTATGTTGATGCATCAATAATAATGATGATGTAATTGTTTAATTTGTTTAATAAAAACACAGATTTTCTGCATGAATAGTACTTCTACTTTTAATATTTAGAGTATATTTTGGAGATAACGCTTCTGTACTTTAACTTGAGTAAAATGTTGAACGCAGGACTTGAATGAGCTGCTTGTAACTGAGTATTTTCACATATCTGTGTCACTACTTCACCTGCTAATTAAAGATCTCAGTATGACTGGTTAAGTGAACTGGTTGTCTGACTTATTCAGGGAGATCCTCCAGGAGATCCAGAGGCTGCGGCTGGAGCATGAACAGGCCTCTCAGCCGACCCCGGAAAAAGCCCAGCAGAACCCCACACTTCTGACTGAACTGCGGCTCCTCAGGTATCAACCCCCCCCCCCCCCCCCCCCCCCCCCCCCCTCACTGCACCACTCACAAGTGCATCTTCTTCAAGACATAGTGATATATATTAAGGCAATCGGGTAGTAAAACCATTGCAGGGCTGGTGTATTTATGTTAGCTGAACTCATTCTTCAAGTTGAAATAATGTCTTCCTAATTCAGGAGGCTGTTTTTGAATTAGCAGTGTGGGCATTTATCATGCTGGCAGGACGCTGAGACCCTTGGGTTCATTTCTTGGAAGAGACTCACCCTGTGAGGACGTGTTACACCGCTTGTTGCCCTGAATGACTCCTTGTTTGTCTTGTCTGCTCTAAATAATGAATCAGCAGTAAGGTTTAAGGTCAACAGCTCTGACAAAGCTAAAATCTTATATTTAGCTGATTGTTTATATCATAAATTACAGGCTATCCCTCAATATATAGTTATAGCAGATGTAACTGAATATTTTTCTCAATGTTTACATCCTTACATTGGCTCTTTGGCTTGTAAAAGAATTGTTGTAGGTAAAGAAAACTAATTATATGTACAAGTGGAGAAGCAGAGAAATTCCACAGTAAAATTAATTGGTTTATATCACTGGAGGACACAATTGTTCCAGTTATTATTTCTCCCAGTTTTAATTGAAACATGTTTGGAAGCGTTATTCAGCTTACTGAGCCTGTTTGTGATTCAGGCTTTAGACCAGGATATTATCAAGTGGTAACTCCTTTATCACAGACTGTGGCGTGTGTTTGGAGCCGGGCTGGACAGCTCTGATATCGCTTTTATTCAGCCCGGAGACACAGAGCACAGCACAGATGTTTACAGTCTGCAGATGTTTGTGAGGTCCTGATAGGACAACTTCAGCCAGACAGATGATTGCTACAGTTGATCAAGGCAGTTTTTCAGAATGCAGTTACACACCGTGGACACCAGGGGGTGATAATAGGACAGAATCGTCAGACGGCCACATGTTCTCAAACTCAGATGACCTGGGGGCAGGTTTTTCTTTCCTAGAGGGGCCAGTTCAACATCAATGGAAAACAAAATACTTTTTTTCCCCCAGCAATTAATTTAAATTTAATACAATTTGAAACCGGACAAGTATTCTTTCCCTCTCCACTCAACTCTACCTCTATTACCCTCTGTACATGCTTACTTATTGTGTATGTAAGTAACAAAAATAAGATCAATCTTTTATGTTCATTTAGAGACATTTGGGTGCCAGGTACACCACAGTATATCAGAGTAAATCCATTATATTGGTTCTTTCAGCCACTTGCTTAATGTTAAATGTGGAAAAGAAGCCAATTTTTATGGTCTAATATTGCAGGAAAAATTAAGTGATAACTGTAAAATAAAAGGCTGGAGAGAAATCACAGTGGGGGGGAAAAACAGTGTCGAGGGAGGCAATGACAGATTAATGACAGTGACTGTGTTTGTGGCAGTGCCATGGGTGCAGTTATAAATTCTAGCGGAATATTTTAATACCAGAGCGGAGCCTCAGGAGCTCAGTGCAGTGCAGAGGCATGATGCAAACGATGCAAATGCCACATGACTCGCACGTACATCTGCGCATTCCACACATACATGTGCATGTGAAAGCATCTGCAAACATGTGTCTCCAAACTGTTCACTTAAAAGGAACAGATTCACCAAAGGCAACAAAGTTTTGTTTTTTTTTGGAACACCTGCTTCGTGTTTTATTACTGTAAAATCCAAGTCGCACTTCTGCCTTTTGTTTTTTTAATGCTAATCCCTAAACTCTTTCCTTCTGCTACAGACACAGGAAGGACGAGCTGGAGAGGCGCATGTCAGCCCTGCAGGAGAGCAGACGGGAGCTGATGGTGCAGCTGGAGGGGCTCATGAGGCTGCTGAAGGTAAGACGATCACCTGATCACCTGAAAAGGCCTCTGAGTCTGTATTAACCTCCCAAACTACACATGCATACACAGTAAATGTAGCTCTGCTGTTCTTCTTTAGCACGTCACAGCTTTTGTCAGTGTTAATATTTCTTACACAGTGTGGATTTTAAAGCTTGCTGGCATGTTTGATGAGATGAGATGCTGACATGTTAAATTCTTGAAGACCACGACACTGCAGCAGTCTTAAGTTATGTTAATGTGCCGTATGGTGCATGCAGATATCCCTTTCTTCTTCTCCTTTCACTGCTTTAATTCTGTTGCTCTCACTCTTCTCGCTCTCTCTCTCTCTCTGCTTACCTTTGCTGGCTGATAGGATGAGGAGCAGAAGCAGGCTGTAAGTTGCCCTTAATTCAGTTTGCCGGGCTCAATACCTGGCTCAAGCCACAGCACTTAGTTTAATGCTTCTATACACCCTCCTTCACACAGATGTGATTGAAGTTTTTATAATAGATTTTAAGAAGGATGTTAGGAAAGATGATAGGATTCCACTATCTAACTGGGTTACGCTGATCTAGTCCGCCTATGCAGGCTACTGCATCACTACCGTGCGAAACTCAAACCACGGAATGAGACACAATCTTTAAAACTAGGCTTCTCATGTCCTCGGTCCAAACAAGTGGAGAGAACTGTGTTTTTCTTAGCCCAAATGTCAGGGACCTGTTCCTTTCATCGGCACTAACAACCTCCCTTCTAATGTGACTGCAGTCTGGCTGGCCATCTGCTGCCTGGCTCCGAGCCATCGACCAGGGCCTGCACAAGTCCCAGAGACACACAGTGATCCTTTCTCTGTGAGATATAGCTCCCGACTCAGCACAGGCCCCAGTCACTCACCCACACATGGTTCCCATTACCCCTCGATGCAGTAAAGGTGTACTATAGAGACGCAGAGTATAGCCAGCCAGTATTGGATTACCAGATTTTCTTGCCTTCGCACCATTGTTTTTGTTTGTTCTCCCTAAAAGGATTAAGATCTTTGGGTCACATCTGTGTGTGTGTTTGTTTTAATAAAGTCACCTTTAAAAGGAAAAAGGTCATTTCTTCCTAAAGCTTCAATCTGTGACTGCACTGCAGCATCTTCCACTGAAGCGCAGTCATTCCAGACCTGGATTTGTTGATGAGGAGATTAATTGGGTTTAAGTTGTTTTCTGTTTTCCTTTCCATCAGAACCCCAGATTCACTAAAGTTTTTCAATTGGAAGACTATCCAGTATGTATGAAAGAAAAACAAAGATATTCTGTTATTTAACTTTGCACCAGTGAGGATAGGTTTAAAAACACTGGTCGACTCGTGTCTTTGTGCTTGTAACAATCAAACACATATGAATAATGTTTATGTCTGATACTGTTGACGGAAATTAAGGTTGTGCCTAATTCATAAACATATTTGAAGACCATCTACCCCAAATTATTGTGAGAACTTTTAAAAAGTCATGAAAACAGGCATGTAACCTGTATTTTGAGCTGAAAGATTAAACAGGTCAATAAACAAAAAAAGAAGCAAACAGAACTATTTTCAGAATGATTTTCCATGTAAATGTCAAAGACTAAAGTAAATATCACATTTTGAAGATTAAACAACTTGCTGATGATGCTGTAACTCTCGTGGGTGTATTTTTTATCTTACAGTCCCAGTCTGGAGGCTCCCCTCATTCTTCCCCCAGTCACGGTGCAGGCTGCTCCATGCCCATGCCCATACGCTCCACCTCGGCTGGGTCCACCCCAACTCACACGCCGCAGGACTGCCTGGCGGGGGTGGGGGGGGACGTGCTGGAGGCCTTTGCTCAGGGTGAGTCTGAACCAGCACCTGAAAAAAAAAAACAGCATTCATTACAAACTCATGCAAAATGTACGACACACTGATTAATTAATGTTGGTGTGGAAAAAAACTTGGGACATTTCGGAATAGTAATCAGTGAACACGAGCTTCATCTGCCTTTGCCTGTTTAAACCATATGGTTGCACTGAAAAACCAGGAACTGTGTGTGTTTTTAATTTGGATTTGAAATGTCTCTGTTTCCCAGGTGTACCTAGAAATCTTCGGAATGATCTATTAGTTGCTGCTGATTCAATCACAAACACCATGTCGTCTCTGGTGAAAGAGCTCCACTCGGGTTAGTCTACAACACATGTTTCATGATACAAGTCTATTTTACCATCTGGGTTACGTTTCCTGGGTTTGAGTCTTTATTAAAGGCTTTATCTTTCTCTTAATTTTAATCATTCTTACATCTGCTTCTGATATGATCCCCTCTGGATTTTTGAGTTTTGACAACACGACCAAAAACATTGTCACTGAAATCCGGGCTTTTATTTTTAAAGTAGATGACGGGGGAGAGGACGAGGAGACCAACATGAGGAACGGCGGGGACAGAGGTGAGTCTAGGTTCTTGCTAATAACAGTAGCGTCCTAGCTGAGTCTTTCAAAGGCAGTAATACTATATAAAGCACATGCAGTGAGCCACTCAAAAACAGAATGTGTGGTTGACAAAGCATAAACATACAATATTTCCTTTCTTTTTTTTTCAGCTGAAGCAGAATGAAGAACAAAAAGTAGAAACTATAATTAATTAATGTTATGTGAAGCACATTTAACTTAACTACAGTATTGTTGTCTCGAGATAATGAGATATCGTAGCTATAGAAACAAGCTGCCTTGAGAACATTTATTTTCTACAACTAGAGAACTGATATCGACTGCATTGTTTTTTTGGGCTGTAGCAAAAATATTTACCAGCCAATAATATACTTGTTTGGCTCTTTACAATGTTCTGCTGCTGCAACCCTGCGTCCAAAAGTAGCGAAGCAATTAGGCACGTTGCCACAGAGTCATTTATACTTTTTTTTTTATTAATTCAGCCAGGCTGCGCAGGCTGTCAGCAACACTAAATTTGCTCCTCTGTGTGTGTGTGTGTGTGTGTGTGTGTGTCCAGGCACAGTGAGAGTACAGAAGCACTGAGGGAAAGATAACACCATCCCATCCTGTAAGGACATACAGTCATCAGCTGGAAAGAATCAGTAACAACAACAACAACAACAACAACAACAACAACAACAACAACCCTGGCATTAGCACGTAGAGTAATGCATGCTGTAATCTAACAGGATTTCACTATGTGAAAAAATTGTTTCTTCACACCTTGCAGGTAGCAAGATGTGTCTAATTAGCGAGTGTGTTTGTTGTCCTGTAAACAAAAACTGCTGTAATTACCCAATGATTTCCCTCATGACTGCTAAGGAATGGCTTGCTGTGCTTTGTCCCCCAACTGTTCCACTGCAGCAGGTCATTCTGTATATAAGATACTGTAAACACATGACCTTGGGACATGGAGATGACCTCCTGTCAACACATGTTCCCTGTCATTGCTTTTGTATGATTAGCGCTAGTATTTCTTTCTTTCTTTCTTTTTTTAATTATTATTATAATTATTATTTTTGCATGAAGTTGCACTCATGTCTGGATTTAGGTACTGTACCATGCTATGCCAGCTCTTTGTGGGTTTATGATGACAGCTGGGGTGTCAGAAGTGTCCTGCCTCAGAATTCACGCTGAGAGTGTTTACTGCACATCCCCATTCTGGAGCTGCAGTCTGAGGTCAGCCAGGACATGATGCAGTCTCAGTTAAAGGAACAGTTCAACACGTTGGGAAATAGATCATTCGCTTTAGATGAGGGCATCAACGCCATTCCCATGTCTGGCCATTAAATATTGAGCTGGTGCAAGGACGCGGTTAGCTTTACTTAGCGTAAAGACTGGAAACTGGCCTGGCTCTGTCAGGAGGTAGAAAGAGACTTCCCAGAGGCTTCAGCAGAATGCAATGAGCCTTTTAAAAAAATAATTTTATGAAATCTTGTAGGTAAAAAAAAAAATTTTTTTAATCAATATAAGGCTATATTGAGCTGTCAGTTAGCTTAGCTTAGCACAAAGACTGGATACTTGACTTGACAGCTGGCGTGGTTCTGTCCAAAGACAATAAAATCCACCTACCAGCACCAGTGAAGCTCAATAATAGACACATTATAT
Organism: Trachinotus anak; assembly: GCF_046630095.1. Classification (NCBI taxonomy): domain Eukaryota; kingdom Metazoa; phylum Chordata; class Actinopteri; order Carangiformes; family Carangidae; genus Trachinotus; species Trachinotus anak. The sequence goes on along the minus strand of NW_027273866.1, from coordinate 9,810,220 downwards.
ATTTGGGGGGCTGTGCTGGACTATTTCTTGGCCAGGCACAGTGACTTTGTTGTCACTGGGAGGCAGGCAACATAACCTCCCCGGAAACCACAAATTGTCGTTACTACGCTTCATTTTTTGAACGAGATAAAACAAACGAGATATGGCCAGCCCCTGCCTTCAGTCTTTATGCTAAGCTAACTGGCTGCAGGCCGTTGTCTCATGATGGCCTTACAGACATGAGAGTGGTAATGATCTTATCTAACTCTCAACAGATGCCAGGACACCAAGGAAATTTATGGTAATGTTACTTCTACTCTTGTGTCCATTCTTGCAGTATGAAGATGCAAATAAACAGCCGATCTCCATTCTGACCTTAACCAGGAAATCATGAGCTGCTCTCCAGAATACTGCGTGCATGTACACACACTCAGCGAGTCTCCTACTGTACTGCTGCTGCTACTGTGCTCCCAGCGAGCCACCCTTGCAAATAAGAGGGCTGTGCGGTTAAGAGAGGGGCTACTCCAAACACAATAACGAGCCGAGTCTCATTGTTTCCTCCCGATGGAAACTTAACTGAACCACCTGAAGGGCATTGTAACACTCAACGCAGCACGGTGCCTCCTTCCAAAATACACTGACTAGTTCGTAGCCTCAGTATTTTATTGTTTCAAGTGTAGGGAAGCACCTCAGGATGTTTAATAGTAATGATAATAATAGGCATTGCGTTTCAGTTGTGAGTTACAAAATGAACACTTACACAGTATGTGAGGATGTAAGGTAGTTGTAAGCAAGTAGGAAATGCTTTGATAGCTTTATTTAGTTCATAAAGGAATATCGAAAATGTTTATGTGCAATGACGGTAGGTGCTCAGGGACTGCAGAGCTCTTCTAGGTGAAATGTGATCGTGATGTCCTTTAATTACAAGAATAGTCAATAATGATTTAAAATGAAGGGTTTCATTCTAAAACTATGTGGGATGAATTCATCCTCAAAACTGCTTGTCAGACCTTGTCCTAAGATTTTATTTTATTTCACTTTCATTTCACCAGTCAGTTTGTCTCCTTTTGGAATGAAACTCTTTTAGAGGAAACTACAGCAAGTGGCTAAATGCTGGGTAAAGAATGTGGATTATAAGAAGGGGAGAGGTTTTTCTGAAGTGCTATTTGGTGAAGCATGTTGTTGGTTATTGTTTGTCTGTGTGTGAATTTGTGTCTTTCATGGAAAAGCAAAGCGATCTGTGTCAGCGGAGGTAGCTGTGAAGGTTTATTTTGAGTCAGACAGAGAGGTCCAAGTTACCTTTACATTCCTGTCCTCTGGTTCAATGTTTATTGTCCTTCAGGGTAGCCATTCATCTCCAACTAAAAATGAGCTACGTCTGGTTTTTAGTAAACGCAATGTGATGAAGGCCTGGGAGCAGTTTCAGATGGACGTAATAGGTTAAGTCTGACTGAACGAGACCACAGAAAGTGTGAGCTTTTTGTTTATAGAGATTTGTACAGTAAGCCCATCCTATAAGCTAAGTATTAAGGTTTCAACAACCTCTTACACTGTGTCAAGAAAAAGAACAAAAAGAGGCTCCTCTGTTATTGTCGTTCTAAATGTGATGTTTTCATTCAGCTCTCTGTTCTGCTGTATGTCACCATAATTGTTCTTATTCTGGTTTAGTGGAGTGTAGTCACTGTAATGAGTTTGTCACAACGCAGAGTCACGTGCACACTCACACTTGCATAATTGCCCAAACACAGCCCAGGTCCAGAAATTACTAAAATGCAAAAGTAAAAATTTAAGGAGTTACTGTCTTCCCCTTGCTTCCGGCCACACATTTGAATGCAAAACATTCTCTCTTTTTGATTCTTTCAGTTTGTGCCTGTAGCTGTTCTGTAAAGTGCTGTATAAAGTAACCATTCAGCAAATAAGATGATCTATCAGCCTTTATGTCTGCGTTTTGGTCTGTGACTTTGTAGAGATTTTATTCATTTATTTAAAGTGTTCTGCAGGAAAATGATGCTCAGCCTTTACATTTGTGCCAAACTGTTTGCAGACATTGTGTGTCATACAAATTACAGGTATATATCACAGTATATCTGCGTTAGTATGTTGTTGTTGCCCATAGTTTATTCACAGAATGCCTGGAGATGTTCACATTTAATGGTTTCCACAGCTGGAAACAGCTGGAAAAACCTCACATTTAATAGTTAATAAAGATGGAAGACACATTCCAGATCTACTGATAGATAGTCACTGATGTCATTTAAACCAATGCGGAGGCAATACTGTATATACCCTGTCAGACCAGACTCGGGGTAATATATATAAGCCAGTCATACAGAGGTGCATACATTGTGATCCTTTTATTGTTTGCAGAGAGACAATGTTCAAAGAGGACAACCTCGACGACGGCGCTCCCCTGATGTTATTTATCTATGTATGTGTTCTGTAAGGTTCTGCTTCTGGTACATATTTGTTTCTCATGTTGATTTTACAAAACATAGTTTTATGTCACAAAGCCACTGTCTTTTGTAAATAAATCAAATGTGAGATATATTAAAAAGATTTAAAATATGTCTTTGATTTGTCATGTCATTATTGCCATTGTGTTTTTGTTTTTATTAATCGTCACCAAACACTTACTCAAGGGCTGTACTTAAGTATATTTTTGAGACGCTTGTATTTTACTTGACTATTTCCCTTTTCTACGACTTAACCTCAACTCACTACATGTCAGCAAGAAAGAGTGTACTTTCATTTTTCTGACAGCTGAAGTTACTACTTTCTTTGCAAATTCAAAACTTCTGTCAGAACATGTTCAAGTTTTAAAACATGATGCTTCCTTACATAATAAACTACACAATAACATAAAATAATTAAAATGACCTCCACCTCAACCAGCTGCAACATAAAAATACCGCTTACACATAAATACATCAATAATAATATACTAGTATAATGACAATATAATATGATCATTCTGTATTGTGAGTACATTCACTTTTGATACTTAAGTATACATGTAAGTGCACTTATATTATACTACTATTTCACCATAGACCACTTACACTTGAGTTATAGATTTCGACCCACTTCCATCATTGTCATTCATAAAGTCACTTCAGAGAATGTGACACTTAGTTCATTCATATCTAATGGACAGAAAATGTTTTAGTTATTGTTAAAACATGGAAACATAAGCACCTTATTTTGACATTAGGATCAATACTTTACGAATCGCAGTTTGTGAAGCCACAATCACACTCATCACATCTCGTTGAGTGAGTACAGTGAGTTGTGCCTCCCCAAACCATTTTATTTTACATTTGTTTGGCATCAGGTTACATTCACAGTAATCATGCTGATATTGAACATGGACATGTTTCCTTCATTAGTTAGTATTTCATGAGACTTAAGTCAAACAAGGCTTTGACTTACCTATTACCCTCATAACTGTGTAATAATTAAAAAGTAAAACTAGCAATTAAAGTTAGAAACTATCTATAGTTAATGTTAACAGTGGCTTTTGTGCAATATAATATACTGTAATGGTGGAATATAACTATGAACACTTACTAAAATACATGTTTTTAAGTACAATTTTGAGGATCCTGTACTTAAGCTAAGGATTTTTCATTTTACACCACACTGTACTTAGACTTAACTACATTTCAACAGGAAATACTTTACTTCTTTACATTAATGTGGCTTTGCAAATTTAGATTTTATATCTATACATAATTCTATAACACTCCATTCTGCTGCATAATGACTACTTTTTCTTTTGATTCTTAATTTCTGTACTTTTACTTGAGTATTTTTTTTACTCAGGTAGTGATATTTTGACTCAAGTAAAGTAATGTAAAGTAGAAGACATCTTCCTCACTGAGGTATTGTATGTTCATCCTTTTTTGTTCAATATCTGTCCAAACATATAAATGTTTCTTTCATGTCTCTTTGTCATGTCAGACATCTCACTGTGCTCACCGTCCTCATCTGTACCTCACTTTCTGACCTCAGGTCATGGGAAAATAAAAAGAGCCACATTACTTTGTTATTTTAAATGTCTTCACCCTCACACAAAGTTAAAGTGGATTGTTTACAGTGGTAAATTTAAAACCCCTGCGAATGATTTGCTCAGTCCCACACAATGTTCCTATTTATCATCTTCTTACAAACACAAGACAGAGAAACACTTCCTCCCAATAGTTCAACCGATAACAATGCCCTTTCCTGTTTCACTCACAAATCTGATCCAAAAACAAACTGACCTCCCCCCCCCCTGTTGTTTCAGGCACAGACAGTGGAGGAAGACTATACAGGTGAGACAAGTTCAAGTAATTCTGACCTAGCAGCATCCTCCTCTGTGTTCTGGGAGGAGACAGCGAGCTCCCAGCGGCCGGCAGCACACTGTTCCTGTCTGTAGGTCATGAGGCATCGTCTTGCCTCCGCTGCAGCTGCTGCCCTCGGATGAACCGCACGGTGCCATCGATTCTGTGAGAAAGAGGAGATGCTTCTGCTTCCAGATCAGTGAGCCTCGTTCGACCCCATGCGCACACATTTCCTCTCTCCCTCTTTGCCCCTAGATGCCCTAAACCTGCCCCACTGGAAACTGATCTGTGAGCCTTTAGCCCTCTTGCATTTGGCAACCTGTAACGTTTAGCTCACTGTGTCTCCGTCTAGTGGGCGTGCATGGGATAGATAAATGTTGGTTTCGGAGGTTTGGCTGCTGAGGGGTTAATGGAATGAAAGTGATATGAGATTTGATATCTTTTTCTAGCTGCACTCTAGGAAATGAACTGGAGATGTGGAGCCAGATGAAGGATTCTCCTCAGAGGATAAAATCTATGAGGCTGCACTCTCACATCCGTTTTGACATACATATAGATTGAGGACCAAATAAGAGATTAGTCTAATGCACCAAGCACTGTGACTGGTCTGATTCTAATATTGCTATCAGCCCAGTGTCAGTATGTTGTTGTCATTCAGCAGCAATTGTGCAAAACTCACCACCATGGCAGCGTAAGCATCCTTCACTTTTATGTGTTTTCCAGCAGCTGCGTCATTGCCTTTTCTTATTCAGTGAGTATTACAATAGTTCAGCAGATCCCAAGTTCAAAAAGTTTAAAAACTGGGGGAACTAGTTGAAGCCAAGTTGACTTTGGCTGAAGAAACATTATCGAGAACATGAACTGCAGGTTTGTTTTCTTTCTTTCTAGTTTCTGTTATGCAAATGAAAAGTGCAAGATGACCAAACTTCTAGTGTTCTTACGCACAAGAGACAAGACTCTCCTTCTCCTGTGCTATTACAGTTCTGATATGACTAATGTGTTTGCCTGATGAGTGTTGTCATCTTTTTAAAAAAACTTCCTGTCAGAAATTGTCCACGGTGTGCATCACATTACATTACGTTGTTTTCTGAAAATCCTGCAAGCGTAAATCTTGACAGCAACAATGTGTTTTTCTTTGTTTGTGTTCGTTTAATCAGATGAATCAGTTTTGTCAAACTTTCTCACTGCGGACTTTTTTTCTGACTGGTGGTTTCAGGAGACGCGCAGGTGGAACCAATAACATTAATGACGGCTCTGCCTCGGCAATTAATGCAAGGCAACGCAGCAATTAAATATGTTATTAGTAACACCTGTGTTTGACAAGTCAAAATGTCTGCTGCAGTGAAAAAGATCAATTCAACCTGGGACTGTATTTATCCCTGACCAGACTATCAAGTAGAAGAATAATATAGACTTAAAGAAATTACATACATTCATTTACAGAGTTCTAGTAATGACAAAGAAACATCAAATTGTAGGCTGATGTCACCGCTGCACTTGTACTGGAGCGGAGCGGCTATATGGTGTAATGGATGAGGTTTGTAAAAATGCATTGTGCAAAGTGTGCCAATGTCAGCAGCAACCGCTGTATATAAAGCACTGACCACATTACCACAGTGTAGCATCTGTACCTACACAAACATAAAGAGGCTGCAATGAGTTTGAACTGTGCACAGCTAGCTTCACATAAACCACAGCATGGTATGAATGCGTGCGGAAGGTGAGACATTCAGAGATTCACACATAGATATGTAAATATAGACTGTAGTATACGCTGGAGAATAACTATAGAAGGCATATGTTTCACTTCACTAGGCCCCAAAACTCGCTTGAGGCATAGAGTAATTGCATGGCTGCTTAGGGCCCCACAACCACCAGGGGGCCCCTAAATGAAGCAAATTAAAATGGTTCCTGTGTTCATCTAAAGAACATTAATTTCGGTTTGTTGTGTATTTGCTGGTTCTGTATATTTTATGGCCTTTTCAAAAGAATGAAACTGCACTGCCTTTCATTTATTTTAATTGTGGTGAAATGTAATTCACTGAGACTTCATTCACTGATTGGAAACAAGAAAAAAAAAAAAAAAAAAAGTCCTGGTTTGAGTTACTTTTTTTTAGCACACCACATTTTAATACCACCAGTGTTATCTTTCAGGATCACATAACAACATTAAAAAAAAGCACTGTATGGCAGTAATTTACACCTCCCACCTCAGTTTTCACATGGGTGACTTTGTGACTGTGGTGTGACAATGTAGGGCACATAAGCAGCAATGGTCAGTGGAGTAAAATACATTTTCCTTTAAGGCCCAAAACAGGCGAGAGCTCCGTGCTTGGCCTTCACAGTGGCACCTAAGCTATTAAATCAACATAAACAAAATAATTGTATGGGGCTCCACACAGGGATGTACGCACACTCTGAATAAGTGTAAATTAGAAAGGGGCACAGAGGGACACTTAGGCCCGCCAGAGCAGTCATCAGGGGACATTAAATTGTCTGGTCTGGAAATGATGCATGGGAGTGTTAAAGTGCTGATATTTTAGTGTTTAAATAAAGGTTTTGGACATCTTGGAGGCCTAGTGGTAGTAGCCTTTGAACTTTCAGTGGATGTCTGCTCACTTTGCTTTCTCCATATGTTACCTGTGTGTAGCTCTGCTGCCATCTGTCAAATCATGTCAAACAACATTAACAAACAAACAGAGGTTTTTAAAAAGGAGCATTTCAGTCCCCTGAGATGACAACATATTAATAAGGATCTGCTGAATATAGCTAACTGTATATTTGGGGGAGGGGGGCGCTTTATAATTAGTTATTAGTCTGAGGTAACCTTCACCCCTCTAGCCTCACCCCGCCCCCCGCCCCCCTTGTCGCTGTAGCGTGGTGAAGCGTGTGCAGAACCGGCCGGCTTTAGGACCCGGTGGCAGCCAGCAGGACCATCGGCAGGCCCCTGCAGTGAGAGCGACGCATCTGGAAGAGAGCTGGCCGGCTGGGGAGGTGGAGGACGGGGAGAGAAGAGGAAGGAGGCTCCGGGAGCAAGCGAGACAAAAAGGGTCAGGCCTGGGACTTGGGAAAATCGGGTAACGAAACACACAGCGATGATTCACGCATTTAAATCCGTTTAACCCGGCACCAGTAACCGCGCAGGAAGGGTAACCCTTATGTGAACAAAAACGTGAAAGCCCCGAGAGCGGAAGGCGCTCGATGGAAACGGGGAAATAGCGATTTAGGGTTTGCTTTTTTTTTTTTTTTTTTTTTTTTTTTTTTTGCAGATGTGCTGATTGGACATCGCGATGTGCACTTGAGCTTGACCGAATTTACAGCACAGAACCGGGATCGCGGCTCCTTAAAACACTGGCCTCATTAAAAAAAAAATAAAAAATATATCGTGGATCCATCCTTCAGTGGCCGTGGCCTGTAAAAGAGCCACAATCCCCTGGGTCATATTGCAGACTTCCCCTGCTGCAGAAAGACGTCTAAAACTTGGCAATTTCAACGCATAGCCAATTGAATTACAGATGCAAGTCAGTCGATCGCGGCAGTGGAAGCGTTTGCACTGGTTGTACTTTGGTGTGCGTGGAAATGCGCTGGTTTTACACGCATGTGTGGCCTTGTAATAAATTTTTTTTTCAAGATAACGCTTTCTGGCTGTTGCCTGCAATTATTTTTCAGGAGCGAGGACTTAATCCTGGCAGCCCATTAGATCCTCTAAATAAATCAGAAGCGATTGTCATTAGTCTTGACTTAACCCTTTCGTGGGCACAACGATGATTATAGGATTATGGGTATGATTATTGATACACAAGGCCTATGGTTTTAAGCACATTTCCACGAGTTTCAACCATGTAACTGTGGCTCCGCTGTGCGCGCATGGCAGACCGCTGGAGTAACTTTAACCCAGACTCTTGAGGTGAAAATGAAATATTAATTATACTAATATATTATGATCATCCTCAGTTTAAACTGCAGAATTATTCGAGTTACTGTGCGCACAGTTAGCAGCCATTTAATGACAAGTACAGTCCGTCCATACATCCATTCGGTGTAAGAAGTGGCCCAGGCCCTATAGGCGAGAGCAGGCATACAGAACCCTATAGGCTGTCACAGCATGAGAGCTTCCTATATGAGTCACAAAGGGAAAGTGCCTCTTTACGACAGTAAATAAGATGTAACTAAACTGATTTGAGGAAATATGCACTAGAAGTATGAGTATTTGTCAGTGCAGTGTGCATTTTGCATGAAACTCTGGTCACTTCTGGAGCATCTAACAGCACTAATGCAAAACTAAAGTGGATCTAATGTGTGAGAAGCTGATTTGTTGCTTTTCTTCCTTATTTTCCAGGAGCGTGGAGAGAAGAGGGCTCATCTCTCATTTGTTTTTGTTTTTTTTTTTGGTTCCTTTGAGTTTACTTCCCCTCATCTACATCAGCCCATCATCAGACATTACCCATAATCCCATAAGACTCTTCAACGATGCCGTCCAACTCTGTCACCAACACCACTGCATTCAAAGGCTCAGACTTCACAGATTCACCTGGAAACAGAATGGTAAGAAACACATGTGAAATATAAAAATGCGCCTCAGGAATCCTGCGTAAGGAATTTCAGAGACTCCTCTGAAGCTTGGCATGTCAGTGAATGGCTCAGGATCCGTCAGCTTTACAGCCTGTGGGTTTAAAGAGTTCATTCAGTCATGTTTTGGGGTTATTTTTGTGAATGACTTGAGCTAAGCTGTTGATTAATTTGGATTTGACTGCCCATCAATGCAAAGAGCCTCAAACTCACTCACAGCTGATTTAAAAGGAGATTATTCTCTCCTGAGCTGCACCTTTTAGTATTTCTCAAAAAAATATCGATAAAGAGAATGCATATAAGTATGCATGTGTGTATTAGAGGGGTTTTAAATCACATTACAGTTTTAATAGTGCTATTATGGTGATGGATAAATAAGCAAAAATGTGGTTTGTGCAGTTACTTCATGTCCATGCCGATTAAAAATATTCCCAATTGCGTGAATGGAGTCAATCAGTCAGTCAAGCTAATGCCTTATTGATCGCTATAATCTAAAGACTAACTGGGGTAGACGTCGTTGTATTGATTAGTATCAATGGTCTGATTTTTTTTTTTTTCCCCGAAGAATCCCCCAGCATGAGGTGTGCCATGTCACTTTTCATGATGCAGACAGACTCATTATTACAGTCCTTGTGTAACTGCAGCATCACCGATGCTCCACAGTGGCGGAGGGCAGCGGCATCACTGAGGAGGCTGTTGCGAGGCGCAGCTGTATTATGTGACATCTGCCTGTTGTAATGGTGGTTGGTGACGTGGGCGTTGGCTGGCGTAGGTTGAGCTGGAGCTGGAGCTGGAATGGCTCTACGGCTCTTTTACTGGGGGGATCTGTCCTCTTCTTCTACGTTCCCATTAGACTGTACTGCCCTTAGTCTTGTTGCCTGGCAACAGACATTGCCTTAAATAACTGGCTACCCAGACAGAAATAGTGCAGAGATATTGACAATGTAGTAGGGTTCACTCCAGGCTACAACAAATCATATTGCTTTCTTTTTTTTTCCCAGAAATATTAGGGTGAAGCTGTGTGTGAAAATGGCGAGTTATTTTCATTCAGTGTGTCTCCGCTCTCAGGTTGAGAATTGGATGAGCGGTGTTGTGTAGGCTGCTCCTGCAGAGATAGCCAGGCACCACTGAATTGTGTCATCCATGTAAGTGGTTTCCAAATGAGCCGGCACACCAGGCTGCACTCAAAACGTGCTATTATCTATGCAAATTCTGCCGCCCTGGTAAGAAAAAAAAACCAAAGCACCAGGCTCTCTATTAGTAATCATCACACAATGAACCGGCACCATCTGCAAAAAACACATTCTGTCACAAAAGCATCGATATCTCCTTTTAAAATTACCATTTAAAGGCTTATTAGCAACCTCTGTATTTTCATGCAGAAATTCATTGATGTATTCTATGGTGATTTTTCCACATTTCCGAGCCATTTTTATCAGTTATAACCCTGTGCTCATTAATCACAGCAGCATCAGTTACTCTGATCACATCCGTCTCTTTATGCAAATCAGTTTATCACACTGAGACACTAATGGTTGATGGATTTATTCCATATTAAGAGCAAACACTCACCTTCAAAATTCATGCTTGTGTTTATTAACACCCTCCACCTCTTACATTATTTAACAACTGGAGTCTGCAGGAATCTGTGTGTTCTCCAAGGCCAAAGTTTTTTTTGAATAATATTTTTATGCCTCAGTAGAAACTATAGAGACAGAAAACACGAGGGAAGAGAAAGAAGGCGATGAGATTTTGCAAATGTCCCTGGTTGGTGTTACAAATTTTGATTAATGTCCAAATGGCGACTAGGATATACACAGGTCACATATTTTGATAGCTGTTTCCACAGGTGCTAATCTCACAATATAAGATCACAAATTTTTTCATAGCAGAGATACATCGCTCCAGTCTGTCGATATCTGAGGAGCTCATCAATGGTTTTCCCCATTCTTAACCCTTGAGTGTCCCAGGACAACACCAGAATCAAACTGGGGATCTCAAAGTTACATGGTACCACGTGATACTACACCACTCAACCACCAGGATAACTCTGAAACCCTCATTTCAGAGCTTTTGATTGTATCACAAGGTCTTCATCAACAGACAGAATTTGCCCGATAATCATGAAATCATATGTTCAAATCTTGATTTTTTTTTTTTTTTTGGGCAGCACTTTGTCCATATTGACTTAAAATGTGAGGACTGGAGTTCATTCTTAACAGCAGCTGAGAAAACAATCTCACCACAAGCCCTGTTCAGTAGCTGTGCTGGAGCTTCTGATATCACGTGTTTGCCTAAGGGTTTTAAATGTAACAGGGACAAGATAAGTCCTCAAAGTGCACAGCAAAAATGAAAATGGATGAAGATCATGTGATAGGACCACTTGCTAAATGGACCCTTTCTTAATACAGATACATAAAGGGATAGATGTGTGTACATGTCTAACACAATCACTGATTGCCATCTAGCCTGCATAACTTGTTAAAATGCTGTGAGTCTTCCACTTAAACACAGTTTTTAATTTGCATTTTCCAGCTGTTACCAGGTAGTTTTGCAATCGTTTTTACGCAGGGAGACGATGTAACATGTGCACGTGCATTGCAGAGTGTTATGGTTGGAGGTACTGAAGTTTCTTACTGTATTTAACTCCGTCCATCATACAAAGACAAGGTGATGTAGTATCTCACAGTGAAGTCAGCAGAGAGTCTCGGCTGCAGTAACAGTGCGGAGAGCCCATTTATCTTTGAGGGAATCTTGCTTTCAGTACTAAAGGAATTTAATAAGGACCCTGCCCTCCACCACCCCCCCAGCCCCCCCACTGCAGCTGTCAGGAATGGCCTTGCAATCTTATTTGCATTCAGACCTGGTGCTGGTGGTCCTATTCAGTCAATATTGACACTCAAAGCATCTACATTAGGATCATCTTTTCTCCCAGGAGCACTTGGTGGTGGTGGACATGGGCCTTTGTTCATGGGGGTAGACAGTTTTATTAATCAAAAAGAAATTGCAGCTAGAGACGGAGGGGGCCGGTCGACGTCTTTGTAACAGTGTCAAGAGGGGATTGTCTGTGGAAGGTCAGCTCTGCGTCCGCGGTTCTTTCACTTCAGCCTAGTTCAAAGGAATGTGTCATTCAATTTCTATCTGTCTCATTGTCCACTCAGCCAAAGACACTCAAGCACCCACTGCAACCCCCCCCCCCCCCCCCCCCCCCCCGCCCCCAAAATGTTCAAGTGTTTTAGTGAGGTACAGTTTTGAGTGTGTCCTGCAGATCCAACATCACTCCTGCTGCATCTTTGGCTGAGGTGAAACTGCCACTTAGTCTTTCATAACCTGGACATATGTAGTGTGTATATGCATCCAAGCCTTAAAAGTAAACATGACATTCCCATAGATAAGTGCACTGTTGTTTCAATCTTTGCAGGATAATGTGTCCGAATCATGGTGTACTCTCTTTGTTCACAGGGTGAGAGCACAATACTGGACATGGACCTGCGGACAGAGGAGAAGTTGGCTAAAAGTAATGCCTCTTGTAAAACTGGCAAGCCTGGAAGAAAGCGCAAGCATCTTTCAGTGAGTGTTGACCTGTCATTTCGGAAACTTCACATCTACATCCATCCATCCCTTCATACTTGTGTTTAGGGACTTTCTTTCAGTTTTCCAGATGTCAAGATTAGTCAAGAGTAGATGTCAACTGGTCCTTGAGAACAGTAACATAAAAAGAATCTGCATAAAGCATATTTACTTGTTTAGTTTTTTGTGTCATAGCCCTGAATTCTTCCATCCCTTGAAGAATTCCTGTCTTAATTAGAGATGATCTGATACCCTTTTTTTTCCTTCCCAATACCAATCGGCCGATACAAGTACTGATCTGATCTCCTTGCATTAAAAAAAATAAAATTAACAGCCATATAGTACTAACCCTGTGTGTCGTGGTTGTATGGCTCAGGTTAAACCCTTTGCAGAACATGCAACGTGCTACAGACTCTCAGTCATAAAATCTAGGAGTAGAAACGAGTTACTGCACGTAATTAAAGCCTTGCACACTGTACATGCTGCCTTTTTGCTGGTGGGACATTCCAGTGTAACATATCACTAAACTCTGCTGACATAGAGAGGGGCCAGACGTCATCAGTCATTCATACATGGGAATAAACTGTGCATGTTATCAGACGGTCTCTCCTGGAGGACAGTCATGGTACTGCCCTCATTAGGTCACATGAAAAGTGACAAATAGTTTTTTGAAGACTGGAAAAGAGTTTGTGAGAGAGGTTCAGCCTTTACATTCTCACCTCCACACAGGTGGCAAATTACTGCGTGAACTGTTGAATATAGCCCTCGCAGTTCTGTCATCAGAAAGGTGTGTGTCTGTGTGTGTGTGTGAGTGTTAAAATGCAGTTCAAACATCTGATAAGCATTTCAGTTAAGAGTGTAACTGCATCCTTCAAACAAGGTGCCTGTTGCAGATCCAGCAGTTAGTTATTAAGCATAACCCTCCCTTAACTATCCCATGACAGTCTAAATGCTAGTTGTGAGGCTTCAAATATAAATTTCTGTAAAACGTCTGCAGATTTGTTCTTTATTTATTTATTTATTTTGCCATAGAATGAAAAGAATTTAAAAAAATATTGGACATCTGAACAAGATATTCCATCTATCATCAGCCTCAGTGTTGTTTCAGCCTCCAGAAACCTGTTAACCTGTTAGGACACCACATGTACCTGTTTGTGCTCATGAATAAACAACACACAGTCTCCACCATGTTTCTAAGATGCGTGCAGACACTACACAACACCAACTGTAATCTGTTTGTGATGCCTTTTGTTGTTTAAAGCCCTGATTTAATAATGACTCCTGGGCCAGCATGTATCTGGGTATTTTTTTCTCCCTGAGATGTTATAATTTGCATAAGACTGTGTTTAAAATGATGCTAATTAACTCTCACAGGTTGATTCAACAAACAAAAAAAGGATTAGAAAAATATTTACAGATAATATATGGTAGGGATATGCCTGAAGGTTTGTGTCAGTGTATTTAAAGCAGCTGGGTGGTAGCACCAACAGACGCTACAGTCACATAGGCGTTTCACTCTCACTGTTATTCTTCTCAGAATGAAACAGGCACTCAAACACTCAAACAAATTAAAATGCAGTCAAAAAGACACTTAAGGTTCTCTGACATACCTCAGTGGTAGACGTTTTTTTCCTTTTTCTGCTAATTATTAAATCGTTAGTAAAAACCGAAGATAAAGCTGTTGGTGATGATAAAGGTGGTATATTACTAACCCTGAGCCCAGCCTTCTAGATAGATGCAGAACAAGGCAAAGTATTAACTTCTTCACCTCATCTCACAGGGTTTTTCATTTTAAATATTAACTTCTGTTAACTGCTCTTCACTGTCATGGGTCCTGGCTGGAACATTATCGTTATCTAGTCCGAAGGAGGTAACAAACTGCTCAGCCGCTCACATTATTCAGTAATCTGCTCGAGATTCCTGATATAATATTAACACCTGACTTCCCCCCTTGGGATCAATAAAGTCCTATCTTATCTAAGACAAACTGCCTGCATATTGACACATATCCTAGCCAAGTTGTTTTATATGTGGGATAAAAAATACATTTATTTAATTAACAGCATTAATAGTTTTTTCCATTCTTCTTTTAGCTCTCTTTTTGGTTTCCACTAACCTTTGAGGAAAATATCTGGCTTTCTAGCTGCTCAATGCTCCACTGGGTTCATGGGCTAGTTGCTAACTGTGTGTGTCTGCAGTTTGGTGCTGGGCAGACAGTGTACAGTGCCTTATCAGAGCCTTTTAGCTGAAAACAGCTACCTGCAGTGGCCAAAAACAACACAAACAGTAGAGGACTGTGAAACCAAAAGAATGCACTGAAAGACACTAAAACAGCATGTAGAGCTGTGGACTTCCTATTTAGGATGATGTTTATCAATAGGTGTGTATGTTGTAATGCTGCAGCAGAAAGTTGGATTAGTCAGTGTTTTGTTTTGACCTCTGTCTGCCTGTCTGAGCTGCCTGATTTACTGACTGTGATCTCTGACCTCTGGCAGGGGCCTCATGTAGTTCACTGGGTCACTAATCTGTTGTGTAATTCTTTCAGCGACAGTTGTGTGTACTGTTTGTGTGTGTGTGTGTGTGTGTGTGTGAGCATATTGCATATTGAGTTTGTGCATGTGTTCGACTTTCTGTTTGTGTCCCTGTCTGTCTGCTTTTGAGTGTGTGTGTGTGTGTGTGTGTGTGTGTGAGTGTGTGTTGGCCTAATCCCATTCACACACTGTAACTTTTTCTAGTTATGAATTGAATCAGAATATTAATATTGTTTGAGTTGTGGGTTGTTGTTTTCATTCATTCTGTCAAATAGATTTACTAAAGCGCTGCTCCAGTGCAACTGTTCAACATTTACAGTTAATTTGTTCTCAGTTACTACAATGATGAAGTCATTTAGAGCCTTGTGGCCTGTGAGGAATGCTGAAAAACCAACTTTGGCTTGATGTATCTTTGTTTTTACGATACAGTACGACTTTCACTGAACGTTTTTTTTTGTGCGTCTGTTCCGCATAATTTGCATTGCATTTATTACACAGACGTTTTATAGGTCTCTGGGTCACATTAAAGCTAGTTTACATTGTGTTTGCCTATTCAGTCTGCAAGAATCAGATTACGTTTGACCTTTCAGCTCCCAGCGCAGGGTCTTGTGTTTGCTAAACATCTTCTGCTGACAGACAGATGCCTCCTGAGGCATTCCTGTCGCCTGGCTTCAATGCAAACTGCTGTACCTACATCTACAGGAGTTGAAAGCTTCAGCGCTGCTCTCATCAGTGTTGACAGTCTGATCTCACAAGACATGCTCCACTTTCTGCTCCCTGTGACCCAGTAATGGGATTGTCTGAGAAAGTGTGGTTTTTTTTTTTTTTTTTGTGGCTATTTTTAGGCGGCAGCAGAGACGATCATTTAGATTTGAAACAAATCTTTTCTAGGTCTTCTAAGACAGACTGCACTTTTTTAAGGTATAAGATCTGAATGTCTGCAGCTGCAGCTTTAGATGGGTCAGATCTCTTTGAATTTACTCCTCTGCATAGAATGAAATAGTTTAACTGGGCGTTCCAAACTGGACGGAGAGAAAAAAACATCTCCATTGTCAAACAGCCAACATTTTTCACATATTTCCATGCTGCTGTAATGATGAATGCATGACTACAGGAAGCTCAGTAGTGTACCTGATGAACTGAAAAGTAATCCCTTCCTCTCTTTCCAAGTTAATGGCTGTACAGCAGATTTACTGGCAGAGCTTTGAAGTTTACAACTCCAGTTTAACAGAGTGAAATGGGAAATGCCATAATTCACTGACTAATAAGTGTAGAAGTTGAGCTAAATGTTTGATTCTGTCCAGATAGAGCTGTGAGGCTTAGGGGATGAAATTAAGCTTATCTAATATGAAATGGGTGAATGCTTTAATTGACATTTTCTTTCCAATGGCCCGTTGAGCCAACAAAGACTGAAGGGTGCTTATCCACACTCTGATAATGCCAGCTGTTTCATTGTCGCTCGCTCAGATGACCTTTTTTTTCAAGCGTGCTGGATGATTTGTTGTAAATCCTGAGAGGTTTTATTTATTGCACAGACTGCTACAGTATATCCTGTGATATGTCACACAGCTGACAGGCACAACACTGCTGCACACCTTCAGAACATCTAACTGTAGCATACTGCCACAGCAATAACAATCTATAAAGCTGATAGATTGCCAGGATGTTAGCATTTCAAGCCTCTCTTCCTCTGCCTGCAGGTCGAGAGCTTTGGCTCCCTCAAAGATGGTGTGGGTGTGGGTAAAAGCTACACCGGGGTGGGTAGGCCGTCCATGGCACAGGTCCACAATGGAGACGTGGGCGGGCGCAGAGACAGGACGTCCGACGTCTGCTTCCCCAAACAGGAGAGGAGGGAGGTGGAGAATGGGATCCCCAGAGACCCTTCCTCCTGCCGGGCAGAGGACAGCTCCCATGGCCAAAGCCTGAGCCTTTCCCTGGAGAACGGATTCCTGCTCAGCCAGGAAGAGCAGGACTCGGAGAAAGACAAGGACGACAGCCTGACGACGCCGCGCAAGAAAAGAGGGAGGCGGAAACTGGAGCGCCCAACGAAATGTGAGTTTTTGGCTTCTGCCTGCTCAGCTTCCCTATCTTTTGATCTGCTCTCTGCAGATCCAGTAGGAAAAGTCACGTGCCCACGACTTGTACAAGAGGTTGAGTAATGAACTGTAAATCAGATTGTGTGGGTCTGCACAGCTCCACACACAGAGCATGACACTGACACTGCTAGGATGAGTAACACAGAGGCTAAAAGTGTTGCATTCATGCTGCTGCACAGTGCTGGGAAGAAAGGGCACTTGTATATATGAGGCCCGCAGAGTAAATTAGACATACTTCTTATGGTTATACTGTTACTAATCATATTATACTCATTATGCTCAATGTTCAAATGCAACATTTCACTTCTGTTTATTTCTTCTGAATGTCTCGTGTGGTTTCCCAAAAGCTTTCACTATGCGCCACAAGTTAACATTTGAATGTACAGCCTGCACCATGTGACCATGACAAAAGAAAAGATGGAAAAACAAGCGGCTCCTGTGTGAAAGAAAGACTGTTACACTAAATTAACCATTTTAGATGTAATGAGTCGACCTCAGCCAGTCTAAATGTGAAAACCTTGTTAGTCCCATTATAAGTCCCAGTAGAAACGAGTTATATCCACAGTTTGCCTCAGGGTTGTTACGATATCTAAAATTATTGAAGTAGTCATTATTCTTGTGTAGATCTGAAACAAGTAGTTGATTAATTGATTAGTCAACTGACAGGAAATGAATCTGCAACTATTTTTGATAAGTGTTTAACAGTCATTCTCAAAGCAAAAACATCAGACATTCTCTGGTTTCAGCTTCTTCATTGTGAATATAGGCTGTTTTCTCTAAAATAAAATAAAATTATATATTATATAAAAAAAAAGGTTTGAATTTTTGGTCGGAAAAAATAAGGAATAAGAAAATGTAACCTGGGGCTTTATGATGGGAATATTTACATGTTTTGCAGACAAAATAATAAATTGAGACCATAAACATCAGATAAATCAATTATGAAAACAATCATTAGTTTGCCTGATTATGTGAATGTTGTTAATAAACGCCGACTAACAGCTAAGACAACAGGAACAGAAGCATAACTTAACGCTACGTGTTGTAGTGCAAAATGCAGCAACATATTTTTTACTAGAATTATTATAATAACTTAAATTACATGTGAAATGTCTATTAACTGAGATTACATAAAATACAACAACCAGTTTAAATGCAAACTGTCCACATTTTTTAATATAATAAACTATTTTGAAATTGAATTTTGGTCTCAGAACTGAATCTGCAGCAGCCACAGAGCAGAGGAGGATATTAGCATATAAAGATGATGTAAATCAGGGGGGCATTGTTGGGAGAGAGTGGTGCTGACAGGTAGTTTAGGCCAAGATGGAGATTAACCATATCACTTAGCCACCCCCACACTCACTGCTCTCCAGTCCTATCTCTCTCTCTCAGCCACGTGTCTCTTTCGCTCCTCTCTCAGCCGCAGAGACACCGGCTCTGACCTTGATGAGGAGTGCAGTAAATAAAGCCAGGGGAGGAGCGACTCGTCTCCTGGCAACGAGCCTCTGTTGGGAGCTGGCAGGTCTCTGTTGTGGCCGCCTCCCTGGCGGGGGCCCTGCCAGGTGGATGGCGTTGTGCCCAGAACTCTTTACAAACTGGGTCTGCACTCTGTATTCACCTGGTCTGTGCTTCTAGGATCTGTTACTCCCAAGCAGAAACCAGGGATAACCCTGTTTGCTTTTGGTGTAAAGGATTAGAATGAGATTTCTGAGCGCTGGATCCAGATGCTGCTGAGCTTTAGTATGATACAGCAGCATGACAAAATCTATCTCATTAATCTATTTAATATCTACATAAATATCATTTTAAAAATGAGCTTTAATACTCACATGTTGCATGGTTCTTTGTCTTTAATGAGGATGTAGAATTAAAGCAAGGTGAGGCAGGACAATGTGATGCAAAAGCTGTTAAAGGGGCAATGCTCCAGTAATAATGAGAACCACTCAGCCTGTCAAAACATGAAGCAAGTGTTTGGGTTTTTTAAACCTGAGTAAGTCAGTGTTTTAAAAGCAGAGAGGGTCAAACACAATAATGCTTGAAGTCTAGGAAAAAGGATTTTTAGAACTAAATCCATACCTCCATAAAAGTCAGTAGTATCTCAATCTCTGGTGCTTCTGTTTTGACCTTTATTTTTTAAAATCTGTCTCTTTTCAGTTTCCCAGCTGTATGAAAGAGCAACATTAAATCACTGGCTAAGACACACTTAGTTTATGATTACAATTACAACTAGAGACCATATTACGATAGGATCAAACCTACCGGACACTCATCAACATGTTGATGTTCTGACCTATGAGTACTCAGTAGTTATTACTACTCATGGGTCAGATGACACCTATATTTAAACTCAACACTTTGTGACTGTCTCTTGCACAGTTGTGAGGCTAACACGGTGATAAAACCTAAATCTGTCCACAGACACATAAACAGCTGGTGAAGTGATCAAACCACCTCTGTGCTGGTTCCTGCTACAGTAGGCAACTTCAGGACCACGTTTTGACGCGATGACACAAACACATATACACACACACACACACACAGACTCACAAGGTGAAAACAATACCAGACACATACTTCTGCAGCTGGTAACAAGTGTCAGATCTTTTGTGGAAAAAGTCCCTCTACAACTTCAATCGACAGCAGACAGGCAGGCAGACAGACAGACAGACAGACAGACAGACAGACAGACAGACAGACAGACAGACAGACAGACAGACAGACAGACAGACAGGCAACAAGCAGCAGACTGAGGTCAACTGAAAGAGGAACAAAGTAGTCAGTATGAGCCATGTTTGCCACAAAGTCAAAAAAAGACTTCCACTTACAAATATTCAGATTAGAGGTCTGCACAGAGATCACAGGTCCCTCAAGACTCGCAGCAGATGTTAGTGACACTTTTTTTTTTGAAGGCTGCAGGGAGGCATCGGCAGTAACACTGTAATGTGTGAACATGGAGAGTTTGCTGTTTGCAGCCTGCACACACACAAATACCCTGACATAACATTTGTAGGAAATTCCTTCGAGCGGGACTTCAAAATCATACGGGGGAATGAGCAATTAAAAGGCAAACTATATAGATTATAAGTTAGTGAGAAGGTTTGGCACAAAGGATAGTTAGAGCAGGCAACTCTGGCGAGAAAAGCAGCACGTGTTGGCATGTGCACGGCCACACAGACTCTTGATCCAGATTACATCAGCAAAAAGAGCCCATAGTACCCAGTGCCCAGAATTTAATTGCGAAGTGTTGCACCTGCATGATGTATAGATTTCCCTTACTGTGAGGTACTAAACATCAAACCAGACTGAGACTAAGATACACATGCACGGAGAAACGAATGCCATGACTGAAATAGTTTGGATAAAGGCAGTGTTGATGTAAATTGGTCTTAGAGAGGAGAGTCCTTGGTGGGGGGCAGTGTGGTGGATCGATAGTCAGCTAAACAGGGTTTCTGTTATCCATCTGGAGGGCACAGGAAGGATTTGAGCTCCGGCTGGAGTGGAACTGAGCTCCAGCAATACGAGAGCTGGAACCCGCTCAAACTGGCGAGGTATACTCTCTGTGGGCAACATTAGCCAGCTCCCCTCACAAACCCAATGACCTTGGCAGTCTGCGCCGCCTCACCGATTTGTTATATAGTCACTTATTCCCGATGAGGACGACGAGACCAGGAGAGAGTGATGGAAAAAAAGAGCAAGGGTTGGGGGTGGGGGGGGTGCTCAGCTACACATGGAACCAACTTGAAGAGGCTGCTAAGAGAGCAGACTATTGTTTGGACAGGTCTGTAGGGTACTTCACCGACAAGCCAGTGTTGGCTGTGCAGAAAACATGCCATCAAAAGTTGTAAAGTTGTCCTTAGCCTCTCAGGGCTCAAGTGTTATGTTAGTGTTTGGGCTTCGACTAAGCAGATAGTCATGTTTACTCTGGCTCTGCCATCATGCTAATTTAGGGCACAGCTGCTTGAATGATGTGTGTATACTCCACCGGTGTCATATCACCTACCCTGGGCACTTTTAGAAACAGTTGCTTATTAATCATTGTTAAAGTAATACCAAAGGTGTTGGTTTGAGCTTCTGTGATGAAGCTGATTTTGGCTTCCTCATCTGTTTTTCTGCTGCTACGGGTGAAAAAGTTTTCATGAATCATGCTTCAGTTGGGTGATATCCATGCTCCCTGGCTAACCCCTCAGTGCTCCGCAGAACACAGGCAAACAATGCTGTTTAAGAATGAATAACATGCCCTTGTTGTTGTAGACCTCCAGATCTTAAATCACGGCCAAGTTAATGGGAAATCCCAACTGCAGCTTTTATTCTGTTTAAGACATTTTTATTAGACTGTGGTTTCAGAGCATGTTTCGCCAAATGTTTTCTGGGCTATTTTCGACCCTCTTCGCCCTGCTGCTGCACCTCTCTATGGTTTTGCAGCCTCCCCTGTGTATGTGGGCATTTTCTTCCCTGTGAAAAAACATTCCTTTCTAAGAAAAGTGCAGATAGTGTTGAAGAGTTCTGTATCATTATGATAAATCAGTGGTGAATGACGCCTGCAGATCTTTCATTTTATTGATAGTTACATGACTGCTAAATGCTGTCTGCAACATATTGTGTAAGATAAAGTACGAAAGTAGGAGAACCAGGATATACTCAAGTATCACAACCGGGTAAAAGTCATTTTTTTCAAGTTATTGAAAATTATTGAAATTATTCATTGTATCTGTCACATAAATGCAGTGTAGTAAAAACTAAAACAAAAGTCTGTAATGTGGTGGAGCAGAAGTATAATGTAGCAGAAACAGTTGGAACTCGTGTAACATACAAGTAGTTGACAAAACACTCTCATGCCAAGGTCAAAGTTCTGGAGCTTTCTACATATCACATGATCTTCATCAGCAGATGGTGTTAGCGTAGCTGTCATGAGCTACTTGTCCATGTTGTAAAGCGCTTCAAATGTCTTTAAGTGCTCATGAAAAAAAAAGTTTCTGATTTTCTGGGCAAACGCCATCTGCTGATGAAGCTCATGTGATATGATCAAAAACTCAAAGAGCAAGCACCTGAAAACTGTACTTCCAGAGTACTTGAATAAATGGATGACACTTAGAGTGGAGGCACAGCATACAACCTTTTTAAGGCTCTACCACATTCAGTCTGTTCAAAATAGCACAGAAAAATTAGCAGCTTCTACAATGTCCACCTGTACATAACTCAACAGCAGCAAGACGAGCTTCATGTCTTGATGCAGTGGAGGCTTTGGAGAACGGCAGGGAGCTTATATACCGCCCCACAGCCACAGAAGTGAAGCAGTATGTTGTTGCCTTTACGGCTCAGTGTCAGCGGCGTGGGAGGAGTCATGCTAATAGCAACCAGCTGTGTGTCTCATTTAGAGGGGATATAAGGTCAGAAGTGTGACACTTGCCAAAATAAACGTGGCTCCTCTCCACACTCATCACAACCTGGGCAGCCGATCCAAACCCTCTGCGTTGCATCAAACCTTCTTATGGCACCTGAGCGCACAAGCTGCGGTGATCCCAGAACCACTGCGAGCGAGCGCAAGGAGTTTTCAGAGCCAGTATCTCTCAGCAGATTTATTATATGACTTGACAAATATATCGTTAACCGGATGATATGGAGGGCAAGTTTAACAATCTGGATTAATAAATGTGTCATATGGTTTATTGATGAATGAGAAGCCACTTAAGTTTAACACAGATGCAGGGATAACCGATGTGGCCAATTTCCACTCTCCTATGAATGATTCAGGCCATCCATTGTGTCACTGTCCTCTTTCTAGATGTGGAGCACAAGGAGGAGGATGTGGGTGATGCAGTCAAGACCGAGGTAAGATTTCTGCTCTGTTTGTGTCTTTGTTCTCTGGCTGATGTAACTCATGAGGTGTCTTTCACACTTGCCAGGGCTGTAGCTTCCTTTCTGGGGCTGAATTATCTTTCCTGTCACAAACCGTAAATCCTCTGCTTGCCAGCATGATAGATGTGGGTGGTGCAGGTTGAACAAAAGCAAAAGTGCTTTTCTTGACTTTTGGAACAGAGATACTAAATAGAGGATATCATCATACTGGTATGTTGTCAAAATGTCAGTCCATCCAGTGTTGTTATAGCAATGTCCTTCTTTTGTCTTATTATTTTTCTTGATTGCAGGACAGGTTGTATGTTTGATGAGGGAGGGTTTATGTGAGGAAGGAATCATTTTTCAAAATACACTTGTTTGTTTCCTTGCTGAGAGTTAGATGATAGGATTTATAGGTAAATAGAAAGCTACAGCCAGTTAGCTTAGCATGAAGACAGGAAACAGGTGGAAGAAGCTAGCCTGGCTTTGTCCAAAGATAGTCCAGTACATAAGCCTTTAAGGAGTATTTTGACATTTTTGAAGATACTGTAAGCTGATTTGCTTTTTTGCAGAGAGTTAGATGAGAAGACTGATACCAAACAACTTGCCTGACTCTTTCCAACAATAATAAAATCCCCCTATAAGTGAATGTGTTGTATCTTGATGGTTAATCTTGGCGTGCTGGACTATTTCTTGGGAACTTGAGTAACTTCCTGCCGTTACATTTCAGATTTATACAGATTAAACAAACAAGATATTACTTGTTAATTTGTGATCTGTAAAGGTGCTGGTAGTAGGATTTTGTTAACTTTGGACAGAGCCAGTTTAGCTGTTTCTCAGTGCTTGCAGTCTTTATGCTAAGCTAAGCTAACTGGCTGTTGGTTCCTGTCATATAAATTGCATACATTAGAGTAGTATCAATTTTCTCACCTAGCTCTCTGCAAGAAAACAAACGCACATATTTTCAAAAATGTTGAATGATTCCTTTAACAGTGCAATTTGTTTTCACACTTTGGTTTTGGATGGATTAAAGAAACAAGATATAATGTTTAATTAGTGAGATTTGCTGGCAGGTGGATTGTGCTGTCTTAAGACAGAGCCAGGCTAGCTGTTTCCCACTGTTTTCAGCCTTTATGCTAAGCTAACCTAATCTGCTGCCGGCTCCAGCTTCATATTGAACGGACAGATATGAGAGTGGTGTTGATCTTTTCATCTGACTCTTGGCAAGAAAGTGAATTGGTGTGAATTGAGAAAATGAAGTTTTTCTCAAATATCAAACTAATCCTTTCAGTTTATTTCTGTGTATCATTAAACCTTTTGCCTCCTGCTCTCCTACAAATGTACGGTGAAAACTTGCACTAAAACTAAACTGTATCTGCATCATTGGCAGACTAGGAGCTTGGTATAGTTGCTGATCTCAAAGGTCCAGATAAAAACTGATTAGTTCTCTAGCCTTTGGACTTGTGAAAGAAATGGTACCTAATGGTGTATGGATTTGAAATATCAAATACACTTGGGAGCTTCTCGTATCAGCTGGTGCTGGTGACCTTGAGACTGTTGCCAGGGAGTTGTGACTGGACACTGTGGCATCACTTCTTGCTGCCTGACCAGTCACAAGCTGATAGCACCAAACAGCACACAACCATGAGTCATCATCTTTTTAGAAATAGACAATCCCATCGCCTCAACTACAAGTTACTCACTTGTTAACTAGAGTCACAGGCTCCAGTGACAGATTGGATGCACAGATTTACTAAAAATCTGGGTGCTTCCTTATGAGTGAAACTCCTAAAGGGAGAATCAAAAACAAGTAGCTAACTTTTTTTTTTTTTTTTTTTTTTAACACCTTAAACAGGGAGGTCGAGGCAGGCTGCGAGGGGGAGTTGGTTGGGAGATCAGCCTTCGTCAGAGGCCCATGCCCAGAATAACCTTCCAGGCTGGTGACCCTTATTACATTAGCAAGCGGACCAGAAAGGAGTGGCTGGCCAAGTGGAAGATGGAGGTGAGTACCCCAGCCACCATAGAGAGCAGGGCGAGTGACAGGCGTGGACCAAAGCTGCCAGGGTCAAAGATAGGGCTCGTGGTGTATTTACAGCCAAGTGTATTTGATGGGTCATTTGATATCTCATGAAGGTACCATTTATTTCAGTGGATTTCCAGGCCCATTGGCTCAGTCGGCTCCTGTGTATCCTCGCTTTGTTCTTGTCTATTGTCTTAGCAGAGGAAGAATCACGTGCAGCTGTGGTGAACACATCTGTTGGATGCCTTGACATGATTCATGTTTCCTGGATGAAAATGTTGCCATAAATTCAGATTTTCATAATTCTGAATGCTTTTGATGTTGTGAAGCTGAGGCAAAATGATTCTAAATTAAAGGGTCAGTCCACCCTAATACCCAAAAAACATATATACATATTTTTGGTTTGTTTGTTTGTTTGTTTTTTTATATTTGACAGCACAGAGAGACAGGAAGCGTTGGTTGAGAGAGAGAGAGGGTAATGCAACAAGAGTTTCAGCTCAAATCAACCTGGGGACAGTGCAATTATATGGCATGCGCCTTAACCATTAGGCTACCAGGGGCACCAGCATAATTTCCCTTTTAGCCCTAATGGTAGTGGTAATGGTTATAAGAAAAGGTTTTGTACAAAGGTTTAGAGATTTGAAATTTAGAAAAAAAAACAGCAACCTTCTCAACCTCTCATCTTTTTTTACTTTCCCACCACAGACGGTCATGCGTTTAACATGCAACGTGCATTTAAGAAAATGAAGAAAGTCCAGTTTGAGATACAGTTGGATGTTAAGAATTTTAAGAGGAAGGATTTTACTGCTCTGGAAAGTTATCATGACAGCTGTCATTTTATCTTTATTCAGGGTCATTATGATAGTAGGAAACAGTAGAGGTATAGCGTTCGCATTACGAAGTAATCGACCCGGAATGTTTATTGAAATTAGCCGATGCAGCATCTTGTCCCATGACATATCGTGATAAAAGTTGACCCAGGTTCAATTGTTTTGCCAGATGACCTGGCATTTTTTTTGCTGGAGCCCTTTGTGTTGGCACCCCTGCTGTGGCCACATGTAAATAAATGAGGGTGCACCATTTTTCACACATGATTAAAGGCGGCTGGAACGCAGCTTTTGCTGGTAACGGTTTTCATTTGGACGATTTCTTTAATGGAAAGAAGACTCTTCTCCTTGTAAATGTAGAGCAACATCAAACAGTTTAAAGTTCATTACTGGGAACAGTTGTTGACAAAACTATCTCACCACAAGCTTTGGTTTGTAGCTGTTCTAGAGCTTTTGATTGTTTCGCATGGGCTTCCTCACCAGATGGAGATTGCCAAGTTGCTATGGAACCGTAGTTGTTCAGATTTCCATTTTTCTGAGCACGTTTCAGACTTGCTGTCCATGATTTCTCAATAACTAGGACTGTAAGTGTATTCTTGATCTTGGAAAGTTAACAAAACAATCTCATCACCACAAAGTCCACTGATGGTCTTTTCAGCTGTACATCTTCGAAATGTTATGGTGAGATTGGTTTCTTGGTAATACACAGGTATTTTTACTGCATCCAAGAAAGATCACGCCGCTCTCCTTCGTAGCAAATGTGACAACTTATCCAAGCTTTGATTTCTTGTGGAATATTCATCCATCTTAAATTTAATCTGGGTAAAAATGTGAAGTTCCTCACATTGCTCATTATTTAGTCATGTTAAATGTGACTTCTGGTAGTAATGTGATGTAGTGCACCTTCATCTGTTACATAATGAGGAGTCTCCGTAGTATCAACATGGGGTCTTCCATTTCTTCTGCCTCCCCACTCCCCTCCGCTCTCCTCTGGAGAAGGCTCAGGGAGCGGCCATAAAAATGTCTCCAGGGAGGAAATATTGCCAAATTAGCAGGACATGCCGGAGTCCCACAAGTGAAATGTCGTAAAATACGAGGCAAGTAGGCACTTTACATTTTCCAAACAGAGGTGGATTTTCTTTAACAAGTGGCTCCACTGGGCTGAGATTTAAGGGGATTTGCAAGATGCAAATTGTGACGGTGCCTGTTTTTTCCCTTTTTCTCATTTGGCGTTCTGCAAGCTTTGATCTAATTTGCACAAAGACTTTGTTTTGGCATCAAAGCCCTTTTTCCTGGGGAGTAATGTGATGCATAGCCTTCAGTTTTGCTTCTACTCTCGCCACAGAGCATTTTTCTGTTGCATGCTCCTGCAGCATGGAGGACATGGTGGCTGAAAGGGTTACTGCCATCTTGCACTTTCTCCAGGATCTCTTTTTTTTTCATGTGCCTTGTGTTACAGTGGACTTCTCCGTCTCTCCCTCTCCGTTTCCCTCCCCTATTCTTCTCCTGACCCCTCCCCCAGCTATGGAAATGAACTCTGTGCTATGGATATGAGGGTGAAGATGAGGTTTGCAGCAAATTTCCAGCCCTGCTTGCAAGACAGCCTCTTGGCTCGCTGCCAACATTTTGCAAGTCCTCTCTATCCAACCAGAATTCCTGTCGGCAATCACCTGACCCTGAATTCCCAGACAAAGAAATGTTCATGCTTTCTTTTTTTAAGCGATCTCTTCTACCCCGAGAGTGGGGGTGAAAAAAACTGAAGCCCCACACTGGATTATGAGGGTTGCGCGCTGGCGTGTATGGGTATGTGCACTGCATTGTTTGTTTGATAACACTGGGGGATAGTGTGCATGTCTGATTAGCCTGCTTTTAGCGAGGGGAATATGCTGACTTCAGGTATTTCCACGAGAGTTGTTGTGGACCATCTGTTCTGCACAGCTTAAAGGGAAACCGTCTCTTTAAAAAGGGGAAGAGTGAACAGGCTTTAGCCGTGTTTGGGAAAAAGTTGCTCGCATGAAAAAAGTTTTTCCCGTGGGGTGAATATGCGCTGAAACTATTTCCTGTTTCGTAGCAGTGCCTAGAACTGTCAGATTAACATCATACTTTTAGGTCAAATACATGTACTTTAAAAATGTTGCAGTTGTTTTCAGAGCCAGCATGATTTTTTACCTTACATAACACTGAACTGGGAAAAAGGTTAAGTTGTTGTGTAGGCCTCAAAGCTCTTTCCTTCCTATCATTGTGCACTTTGTTCTGTTCGACTCACGACAGAGATTTACTACAAGAACAGTAATTTGATAACTTGAAAAGACCTTAAAAAGCTTTGGAGTAAAGCGAGCAGGCTCCTCAGGGGGCATTTTTTTAACTGCTCATGGGGAATTCTGTTTATGTATTCATAGCTGACTCTGTAATATTCCTAATTATCTCTTAAAAGGACGCAATACAATGAGAACCAGATGGCCTCTTTTGGTGTGACCCCCCAAGGCCACTCATGAAATACACCGCCTTTGTAGGGATCTGTGCTAAAATCAGGCTAATGAATGCAGTGGCTACATCGCTGCACAACACAACCTGCCACTAGTGCGTTTCCAGAAGACATATATATTTTTGCAGCATTCTTTCATGATCTGATGCATGTAGTTCACGAGTCGAGTTAACTACACCTGTCGCGACTTAATAAGTTTTCGTACGTGGTCTTGCTCAGCAGATGAACTCAGGACGTCTTTGCACTAAAGACATATCTCACTGTATGATCCATCAAACAATTACAAAAAAACAGACCCCGCTGTGTCTCTCCTGCCTGTTGCACACGAGAGACGAGAGCTGCATTCAAAGGTCAAGCTCTTTTGTGTTGCTTCAAAGGCTCGCTGTCACGTTGTGTGAGGAAGTAATGTTCAGTGACAGTTTATTTCATCTAACTTTTTACCTTTAATCAGAGTCTGCAGAATGCTTGTTTGTCTGGATTTGAGGGCACCTTTAACATCTTTTTCTCTGATATTTTTTTTTCTTTTTTTTAGAGGCTTGTCTTTGTCCCTGTATTACATGCAAGCTTCCAAAGCATATGTACCACTGTGTTTCATCTCAGCAACTGCACTTTTGACTCTTTGACCCTTTTAGACTAAGAACTTTTCCTTGTAAAGTTAACAACCTTATAATAGACAGTTGTTGTCTTATAAATAACTGAGGCTAATGCAGTAAATGTGACCTTTTCGTTAACAAGTACAGTGCAGATTGGATCCTAAAGTATGATCTGCACACCCCGGAGAGAAATATCTCTTCTCTTTTTTTCTCCCCTCCCAGTGCACTCTGTCACCCCTTGAGCCCTCAGGGTATCATGCTGCACGGCTTCTAAGTCAGATTATCCCTTATTGTGCACCCAACATGTCTCCACACTGTGCCAGCAGCCTGTAGAGCTTCTGTTTTCACTTTGTCCATAGCAAAATCCACAATTACTGTAAGTACAGTAACTGAAGTTTGCTTTTCCATTGCATTCATGTATAACCTATTTTTTTCCAAGGGGGGGGGGGGCGGGGGTAGATGTTTTTCAATGTGAGGTTGTTTAAACACATTTCCTCTCCCGTGTTTATACATCTACAGTATGTCTGCTGTCATTTTTGGCATTTGTCTTCGGCACGGCGTGACAGCGGATATAAGTGGTGGTATTTCTGAGCTGTCAGTGAGGGGCAGGCGTGCGTAAATGATAAAGACCGCATTGTGTCTCTGCTACCTCCCTTCCTATTTTCCCCTTTAGACTCGGAGGGCCTGTCTTGCTGGTGGAGCTGCACACACACTGTGAGGCCCCCAAAAGGGGGCATTTACAACTGGGAAGAAGTCCAGAGACAAATATCTGGTTCTTATAGCCACTGTACTTTCTCTCCTCCCCCCACTGGCATTTTCAGCGTCACTTTCTCATTGGCTCTGAGGAGAAGAAACCCTGGAGACAGTCTGACCCTAAACACAGCAAAATGAGCACAGTAGCAGTAGCTCAGCTGCTTTATTAGCATTTACAGATCTCTCAGTATACCTGTGATTACTAGTCGCCAGAGATGAAGAAGCTGGACTAAATTTATAAAATCAATCCACTCACTCTCAGTCAGCTCATTTATTTCTGACTGCATCAGTGACTACTCACTTGCCAATATGATTACAGATTGTTTCTCCCCGTACACATAACACATTCAGTGATTTAATTGACATTTGTTAGTTTTTGCAGTTTACCATCTGGAACCACACATCCAAGCAGGCTGTCGAACACTAACTCCAGTGTGCTTGTGCTGGAGCCAAGAGGCCTAACGCATATGGCCAAGGGCTTTGAACCATCCATCCAGCACTACAGTACAGATATTTATAAACCACAGCAGAGCCTCTTGATTGAGGAGCACATGTTTCTACTCTTCTGCGCAGATACCCCTCCCCACGCCATCTAGGCACCACCTCCCCTTAAAGGCGCTATTGTTTACGAGTCACACTGGGAGAGAGGACGGAGGATTGTACTATACACTCTCTCAGTCTCTCTCCTACTTCCCTTTTTTCTCCTCTTCCCACACACACGCTCAGACCAGCTCTGGACATTTACAGTGTGTGTGAGACCGGAGAACCTGAGAAAACGACTTGAGGAAAGTAAGCACAGCTGTGCAGCACTGCTCTCACGTGGAGCCTATAGTATGACTAACACGTGTTTACATATGGGACTGCAGATATACATTCTGTGTCTGTGTGTGTGTGTGTGTGTGTGTGTGTGTGTGTGTGTGTGTGTAAAAGAGAAAGAGAGTGAGAGAAGGAGAAGAAAGTTAGCATGTGAGTCCTACCGTGTGTGTGTTTGAGAGAAAGAGATCAGAATGAGTGCAGCTGTTGGGGATTTACTGTGAGAGGCTTAAGTCCCGGCTGCGTCTCGTCCTCTCTGATCGACCTAGCGGTTCAGTGTCAGGTACCACAAACCCAGTGAACTCTCCGCTGCAGCTATGGACACTATAGAGTGACTGTATACACTGCTGTTGATGAATGGCCCTTGCAGGCGGAGATAAAGACGTGTTTACAAAGGCGTTCAGACTCCCACAATCAAGATTCTGCACGTAGACAGCAGAGATGAAGTGCACTGCTTGTTTTGTTCAGCTAAATGGCTAAAAAGACTGTCAGCCTCTACTTACACTGTAGCTGGTGGTAATAAAATTTTATTGACAGTCTTGCCTGGACATAACCATAACAGGATGAATGCAGTTCAGTCGCTGGAGTGAGACACCCATTTGGTTTTTTTTTTTTTTAAGATTATTTTTTTATTTTTACCTTTATTTGACAGTCAGCAGGAGAGAGGCAGACAGGAAACATGAGCGAGAGAAAAGAGGTGTGACGTGCTTGAATTAAAGCACGGACGTTGCGGTTAGGTGGCAGGCGCTGTAACCATTCAGGTTCCAAAGTGCTCCATGTAGCACATATTTTTACTTAAAGCTGCACTAATCAGTATTTTCATATCAGCAATGGGCCAGGGTGACTGTGTGTAATGTGAAATAGGTTGATTGAAGTGATGAACTCACGGGTTTATCAGCAGTACTCTGCAGTTCCGCTCAACTGTATGACACGTTTTAGCATCTTTCAGCTCATTGTTTTGGTTTAAAAGCCCGATGACTTTACTGTTCTGGTTCAGTCGTGAGTTTCCAGCTGCAGGAAGCAACAGTTTGAACTTAAAAAAGCGCTGATAAGCACCAAACAGAAGAAAGACAAAGGTAGCGACCAGCTAGTAAATATGGTGGAGCATTTAATAGCTAGAGAACAGGGTTTTCCCTCAGGAGAGCAAAGCAAAACTGAAGTGCTTAAGTGAATATTGGACTTACATTTGCCAGGTGGCCAGAAACACAACTCTAAACAAATGCTAATGTTTCTGCGTGTCTGTTCGGTGTGTAAATAAGTAAACATGTTTGCCATAACAACTTGATGAGGTGATAATTTGTCAGTGATTTTCCTGACAAATAAATAAAAAAAGGAAGAGTGTGACAATTTGCACGGTAAGACGAGGTAACAGATGCTTGTAGGGCTGGTTAACAAACCTCAGCATGTTTGAGGACCAAGTTGTGTCCGTAGCACAAACGCTGTCAGGGACTGAAAGACTGCACAGAATGCATTTCCTGATGTATGTTCATATTATCTTTAATAATGTGCTCATATTCATTAGAAAAGCAACGTATCTAGTTGAATCAAAAAAACTCGGCCTTAAACTCAGTGACTGCACGCATCATCTGAAAAGCCCTGTCTTTATCTGTGCTGTCGCCGGACTGTGTTTCAGGCAGAGAAAAAGGCCAAACTGATGTCAGCGATGAACGCGATGAAGGATCACGAGGAGAATGAAACAGAGACTCAGAGAGAAGAAGTCTCAATAATAAAGCACCCGCAGCCTTCAAAGCAGCAGCAGCCTCAGTCACACACTCAGTGTCAGTCTCAGCCTCAGTATCAACAGCAATCACAGCCGTCGCTGCCACAGCAACAGCAACAACAGCAGCAGCAACAACAGCATCAGCAGCCACCTCAGCAGCAGCAGCAGCAGCAGCCTACTGACCCAGCGTCCCCCACTGTGGCCACGACCCCCGAGCCTGTCGCCATCGTAGGTGGAGACAAGGCGTGCCCCAAGTCTGCAGACACTGAACCCGAGTATGAGGTAAGATCATTTTGAACTGGACTCACACTGATTAACGTCTGGTTGTGGACTCTCAGGACAACAGAGATGTCAGATCCAGTTTCAGGCCAGGGTTAGTCCTTGAAGAATCAAGTAACCGGTTATTATCTGAGAAATTATTCACGTGGGGTGTTATACAACCATCAGATAATACAAAGATGCCAAATATGTCACATTAAATTCTGGAGAAATGTTTCTAACACGATGCAGAAGATATCTGCAGTGCGGTTACATCTGGTGTAATTTAATGTACTTCTGCAGCATGAGAATCTGGTGTCTTTATAATACCAAAATATATATAGAGGAAAATACTCATAAATGTGTGAAGGGATGTCACTCGAGCAAATTTACCAGATTTTGCACGGGCTTTTTACTACTACTGATATAACTATTTCTAACTGCTCTGCAAGCTCAATAAACAGTCTTTGATGTGTGAAATCAGCAATCTTGCCCTTTATTGTGAAATTAAAAGAGGAAATGACGAGTTTTAACTTGTTTAATTTACTAATTTGTGCAATGAGTTTGAGGATTTTCTGTTCTTATTTATATTAGACGTGAAACAATTAGTTAATTAATTGACTAGTCAGTCTACACAAAATTCATCAGCAACTATTATGATGATCGATTTATAGTTTAGTCAATAGTCCCCCCCCCCTCCAAAAAAAAAAAGACACAGACAGTATATAAAAAGGTTTCACAACTATACCCAGAAGTGAATACAGAGCGGATGATTTGTCTTTTATTTTGGCTGCAGGACGGTCGTGGTTTTGGCATCGGTGAGCTGGTTTGGGGGAAGCTGCGAGGGTTCTCATGGTGGCCAGGCCGCATCGTATCCTGGTGGATGACGGGACGGAGCAGAGCTGCTGAGGGAACCAGATGGGTCATGTGGTTTGGAGATGGAAAATTCTCAGTGGTGAGTGTTTAGAGCCAACATTAATATTACTGTGAGGTGATTTTTTTTTCATGAAGAATTAAGCAAAACTGGCTTCCATTTATAGTGACAACCACATACTTTAGAAAAATAATCTTTTTTTGTTTTATTTGTTCAACCCAATTGCTCTTTTCCACTAGAAACACAAGTCATTCACCTTTTCACACTTTCTACCTAATAACAACATTAATGCTCCACAGCTGTGAACAATGATCGCATTTCCTGTGTATATTTACAGGTCTGTGTAGAGAAACTCATGCCTTTAAGTTCCTTTAACAATGCCTTTCACCAACCAACTTACAACAAGCAACCCATGTACAAGAAAGCCATCTATGAAGTGCTACAGGTGAGTAAAAGCAGTGGGAATCAAAATCCTGACAAGCAGAAAAACAAGAACAAAGACAGTGAAGTGCAAGTTCAGTTAAAGTACCATGAATGTAAAGTGTCATCACATGTGTAACAATGTGCCTTGTTTTCATTAAAACAGTCAAATGTTTCAAGTAGTTGAAACACCGATCGTACTGGATCTCTATTGATAACCTGAGGATCAACCTTAGTCATAGATGTTTTTAATATATTCATAGGTGGCTAGCAGCCGGGCAGGCAAAGCCTTCATGGCCTGCCCTGACAGTGATGAGACAGAAACCTCCAAATCAGTGGAAATGCTGAACAAGCAGATGATTGACTGGGCAATGACAGGATTTCAACCCACTGGACCCAAAGCCTTAGAGCCACCAGAGGGTAAGAGGAAGTCGATATTATGAAGCTCTAATTTTTGACCCTGTGTCCATTTGTTAGCAGCTGGGAATGTGTAAATTCCCCATGTTTATCACCAGTTCGTCTTCAAATATCTGTAGTTAAGCATGTCATTTAATAATTGATAACGCTGTCTGTAACATTAATTGTCTGATATGCTGTGCACCCTAGATGAGCGTAACCCATACAAAGAGGTTTACCCCGAGATGTGGGTGGAGCCAGAAGCTGCAGCCTACACGCCTGCTCCAGCCAAAAAGCCTCGCAAAAGCACAGCAGAGAAACCCAAGGTCAAGGACATCATTGATGAGAGGACACGAGGTAAGGTGCCTCGTTTATTAGGTGAAATAGGAGTCATGAACTCTATATTCCTTCCCTTGAGGAGGACCCAGCAGAGTTGTACATCAGAGTAAGTGGTCGGAGAGGTAGTGTATGGACAAGAGCTCCATTAGAGTGACAGTTTTAAGATGAAGGTGAAAGATGTGAGTGGGCAAAAAGGTTCAGACTGCTGTTTTTCCAAAGACAAGGAATAGATGTTTGTTTGTGCTTCATGTGTATTACTGTAAGATGCTTTGGCAATGAGTTACTCATCAGTGCTGAGAATTACCTGAGTAGTAATACCTGATACAGTAACAAGTATGAGTACACATGAGTAATGAGTATGATACTCATTAACATCTGATAATTTATTCAACTTCAGCCCTGGACTGAACTATTCCCCAAGATCTTTTAGATGATGAAGTATTTAATGTAACTTTCAACTGTACTGATAACAATGCTCTGTTTTTCCTACACAAAAAACTGCCAGTCACAGTGGATTGAACGCCAGAAGTCTCTCTTTTTGTAACATTTTCTGTTCTGATAATAGCCTGTCTTAGAATTTGGGAAACCACAGGGCTCAATTTTAGGGCCTTTGTTTTTTCAAATTTACATAAATAATCTGTCAAATGTTTTGTAAATAGACATCTAATATTATATTTGCTGATTACATTACTATTTTCTATTGTCATAGCAATATTTGCAAATGTGGGTTGTTGCAAAACAACGGTCTCATTTACAGAGAAGGTTTCATGTAACATCACTTCGTGGAGAGCACAGGGACAGGGCCATACAGATACCCTTATTAGCCATTTTCCTATTTTAATATTTTCGACTGCAGATTGTGCTGTATATACACTGATATTTTAATACACCATAACCAACTACCCAAACTAAAATGCAAAATGCTTCATTGAGTATCGCTGGTCTAACAGATTTATACTGAAAGGAAACATGACTGCGTCCAACAGCTGTATTGATTGTATATACACACACACACACACAGGTTGTACATATTTCCACATTACAATTTGCTCTAAATCGCTGCTCAGGAACATACTGTAAATACCAAAATTTTAATTTCTTACCAAAGTCCTAGAATCTAGAATTTAGTTCCCTCCTTTTTCAAAGCAAGTAAAACCAACATTCAAAATACTTTGTTTACTGTACAACCTTGGTCTTGAATCAACTAAATCTCAATCTGAATCAAAAAATGTGTCAACAAAATTCCTGATTTTTAACTTGCAGTATAACTTCTGTTATGTATTTGCAGTTTATATTGATGCATAACCACCAAGTTTAAGACTGTTTACAGTTGAACTTTAGTAGTTTTGGGTTTACACTGATAATATTGTGACAATTATCTGTCATTACATTGTTCCTGAGATGATCCATTATGACTACATTTTTTTTAAAGATCTTTTTTTCTTTTTTATCTGTGGGAATGAAGAAACCAACAAAAACTAAAGTAAAATTGGAATTTTGAACTGTTGACCTGACAAATACAATATTAAATGTAGGTTGTGATAAGCTGCATTTCTCATCATTCTCACCTTGTTCTGTATTTTCAGAGCGGCTTGTTTATGAAGTGAGACAAAAGTGCCGCAGCATAGAGGGTAAGTGATGTGTCCTCTGTGTGCTCTAGCTTGCAGCAGCACTTGGGGGGGGGGGGGGGGGTCTCAAGGGATGAACACCTAGACGCTTTACACTTGGCCTTGTTGTTGACAAGCTAAGCAGCAGAAATGTACGTGCCTATGTTAATAAAATGATAAAAGAGTATAGAAGAATAACATTTCTGTGATTTTTGCTGCCTTGCTGGCTCCCTTGTGTGTTCTCTCCAAACATACCAGCTAAGCTCATTAGATCTAGACCTGCATCACAGCTGTTCAAATAATTCATTGAAGTGTGTAGCAGCAGAGTGTTCACACCTCTCTGACCTCCGCCTGTTAAACACTGACATACGGCACTTCTCTCTCTACAGACATCTGTATCTCCTGTGGAAGTCTGAATGTTAGCCTTGAGCACCCACTGTTTGCTGGAGGAATGTGCCAGAGCTGTAAGGTAAGCTGTGGCCATTAAAAGTCTTTGAGATTTCCACTACTGTGTCAAAAAATTTTTTTTTTAAATCACAGCTCCTTTTAAAGCTAATAATGACTCTATAAAATTTTGTTTTTTTGATATGTCAAACTGCTCACTGACTTTGTACCACTTTTTTCACAGAACTGCTTCCTTGAATGTGCATATCAATATGACGACGACGGTTACCAGTCGTACTGCACTATCTGCTGCGGAGGACGAGAGGTGCTCATGTGTGGAAACAACAACTGTTGTCGGTGAGGTTTCTGCTGGGTTATGGGGGTTATGTAAATCATGACAGTCTGTGTTACAGTCAAGTTATATTTTAAATAGGGCTGTCAATGGATTAACCTATTTAATTGTGATTAATCGCATGGTTGTCCATAGTTAACTTGTAATTAATCGCAAATTAATTTATTGATTAAGTTTGTAATACTCTTATCAACATGGGAGTGAGCAAAAATGCTTGCTTTATGCAAATGTACATTTATTATTATTGCAACAACCCAAAACAATGACAAATACTGCCCAGAATATTCTCCAGAATGACCTCAAAAGTACTGCATGCTCAAAAAATATGCTGAAAGCATAACATGGCACACTCATTCCCTGATCCTGCACACTAAAAGCAAATACTCTCACACAATGTAACTGTGTCTAACCTCACATGGGGGAAAAAATAAGGCTCACAAAAACATCCCCTTCTACTAAGTGGGATCAAAACAGGGAAATACAACAAATGAATTAAAACAAAGTTTGTTTAACTTGCCATTCAAAAGACCTTTTTCTTTGTCAGCTTCTGCTCGAGAAGGTTTGTTTCTGCTTGCCATCCACAACATTACTGCTGCGTCGCTTCCTGATTTTCCAAACCGAGGGGGCGGGTTGAAAGTCATAATCACAGAACGTGCGTTAATCGCACATCCAAAAAATAGGTGACTTTAAAGGAATTTGCATTAACTCGTTATTATCACATTAACGTCTTTGGTCCAAAAAAAAAAGCAACATATGTGTGTTTTGTTGTTGGCTGTGTCACATTTCTGTTCAAGTACATTGCTCCTTCTCTTACTCGAAAGTCTCATATAAAAGCTGGCGTTCTAATAACAGCCAAGTCTTGACCAAATGAAGGCCAGGTTAAAAAAAAGACATTGAGTTGGGTGGAGTTACCTGTAGCCTCACATGGAAAATCTCGTATAATGTAGATTTCCACAGCACTAACTCCATCAGTACAACAAGGGAGGCGAGCTCACCACTCTGCTTTTCTGAGTCTCTTTTTTTAACAGAAAGTTGTTTTCATATGCTAATTAACAACAACAAAAAAACTCTGGAGTTTTTTCACATTAAAGGTCTGCCTATAATGGTAGCTCTAAATATGAAAATGTGTTGAGTGTCAGTCACGGTTGTAGGGTAAGATAGGTAGTCTGGGTAAAAAGTATAAGTGGAACCTAACGTGACTTAACACTCAAGTTATTAGGACAACAGGTAAACATGGAGGAAATCATGAGTTTGTGGGAAATAGGGAACAAGGGAAGTTTTTATAAATTTTAAAGAAAGGCTTGGCACATGGCAGCAAGTAGATCTTTATATTGTCACTTAATCAAATAGGTTGATTAATTTACATATATACATACAGATCCACAATAAAAAGAAAATCACATCTTCACTGTAAACATAGCCACCATAAAAACTGAAAAGGCACATTTGGATGTAGTATGGTATTTCAGCACAAATTGTACATCACCAGTAATTTGTGTACTGCTATAGTGTAACATCGTATCATTGTCGGCACCATTTGTAAATATTTTGTAAACATTTCCAGAAATGGTCTTTACCCTTTCAGCCAAATTGTTAAAATAAATCTTCACAGGACATAAATAGACCATTTCTGTGTAGACATCACTGCACAAACACAATAGAGGCTTTGTTGTGATGTCACAAATCTCAAAGCAGTGATGTCAGGCACCACCGTGGGCGGTCCACTGTACAAGTGACTGATCACAAATATTGTATAAAGTGCGGTTGTATGTCGGTTGAATAGACCATCTATAAAGAAATAAACAGATAAAGTATCTTCACAGTCAGACTATGATATTAAAATCCAGAAAATACCACTTAGAACACATTGAGCCTTGTCATGTTGGACCAATCGGGAAACAATGGTTTTCTGTGTGTAAAGACTGTGGCATTTGACATTTGGATGACATTTTGATGATAACTCGCTGCCTCTCAAAACACCCAAAACTCATTTAATACCATTGAAACCAAGCCCTGTAGGCATAAAACAAAGAATGATACTGCAACTCTGTGGCCTGTTTCTGACCTCTGATTGATTTAGAAACTAAGTGAAGTAAAAGAGAACTGTCAGTCCTTAATTTCTCAGCCTAAATTAGAGGATAAGGCTGGAGATACTCTATGCTTTTATTACTGTGAAACCACACAGTGCAACAATGCAGATTAATCTTTAAAATAACAGGTCATGAATATACACGGTTATATTTTTTGAGAGCTGGGCGCTGTAGTTTTTAGCAAAGTAAATAGTGCACTTGTTTGGCAAACCATTTTCAGCTACAAATTAAGACACATTTGTTGTGCTAGTGAATATTTATAGCAGCAACATGGTGTATGTGAGATCAGCTCAAAATAAACAACAGCGCGAGTGTGTTCACTGTAGTGAAGGAACATTTTTGTGCTGTTAATAGTTTTTGACAACAGGAGGAGCTCTGTGCAACACAGCAATAAGAGAAATCAGTCTTTGGCTTCACAGATATGTGTCAGTAAAGTCACTGCATTACTGTTTTTTGGTGTTTTAATGAGATTGGTTGAGAATAAGGACAATTTACAATATCACCAAATATGTATTTATTATTCATCCGTGGTGATGCCAGATCAGATTGAGTGTAGAAAAAAGATTTTATACTGTAGATTTGTTTTGAAACTTCTGTTAGGTTACTGTGACTGTGACTGTACAAACACTGTAAACCATAGGTTCTAATAAATACTAGTGAGATTTATCACTCATTGTGGTAATGCTTTTCCTCGGCCTGTGTTCAGGTGTTTCTGTGTGGAATGTGTCGACCTCCTCGTCGGTCAAGGCGCGGCCCACGCTGCCATCAAAGAGGACCCGTGGAACTGCTACATGTGCGGTCAGAAGGGCGTGTTTGGTCTGTTGGAACGTCGCACTGACTGGCCCAGCCGCCTCCAGCACTTCTTTGCAAATAATCACGACCAAGATTTTGTGAGAAATGCACCTTTAGGCGATAAATTCTACTAACTCTGAGGAGTCTTTTTTTCCCCCAGTGTTTCTCATTTTCCCCTGTCTCGGTGTTTTATTTCAGGATCCACCAAAGCATTACCCCCCAGTCATGGTGGAGAAGAGAAAGCCAATTCGAGTCCTGTCACTATTTGATGGCATAGCAACAGGTTAGACAAGAACCCCCTTTTGTCTGAGTCTGTATTAAATGTTCCACTTGTATCAGTTTACATTATATGCCCCTTTTCTATTTTACATTGACTTACATATCATGATTATAATAAACATCAAAATAATGCATTCCAGTAGTAACATTGCTGACTGTCAATAATACCATCATAGTCATTGGAAGAGGTTTCATCAGTCAATACATGACTGGTATTAAAGTGTCATATTGGTGGGGAGTGATATGAGCACATAGTGTTTAGTAAATGGAGGATTTGAATGGTCATTTTCAGTATTATTCAAGGTTTCTTTAGTCCTTTAATTTGAATTCCTTTTAGTCAGAGACAGCTCCAGAGCTGCGTGTCACTTTTAATCGTGCACAGTTCATAGCTTTTGGGTTTGTCCTTTTGGGTTTTCTGACCCTTTCCCCCGTTCGGTACAGGGCTGCTGGTGCTGAAAGAACTTGGCATCCAAGTAGATCGCTACGTAGCTTCTGAAGTGTGTGAAGACTCCATCACTGTGGGTATCGTCCGGCATCAGGGTCGCATCATGTATGTTGGCGATGTGAGGAACGTCACACGCAAACATGTGAGTCTAATCCTTTTTTTTTTTTTTTTTGCTAGTTTTCTAAGTGTACATGGTCTTTTTCAGTTGCTTCACATTGATGAGAGTCATGTAGTCTTATGTAACAGCAGTGTTATTCTGCTGGCCACTAAACCTGCACAGACCTGAGGAGTAGCTGAAACTTACAAAGACCAGTCAAACTGCTCAGAGCAACTGTTTTAACAGGCACAGATTTTTCAGTCTTAAAAGTGGAAAATGAGCACATATTGAACGACTGAGTACATACAGAGAAACACACTGGGTGGTAGTTGGCTATGATTGCAGATGTGTCACTGGGCAACCAAAGAAATCAAACAAGAACATGAGTTCTTCCTGTCGCCAAACGGAAACACTTAAGAGAGAGTTATCCTTGCTAAGTGCTTCTACATGTATACTGGAGCCTCATTTTGTGATTGAGGATGATAAACAGGACATTTTTTTTACATTAAAATAATTTATTATGTATTTTAACCACGTCAAAGACTCAATTTTCAGTCCGAATGGAACACTGTTGTCCCACCCACTGTGTAAGCGAGACTTATGAACAAACCCATTGGTCTATGTCACTGTCAGTCAACATCTATGAAGTCATGGGGGTCGGTGACATGGTTTGATTTGACTAAAACTTGAGGAGAAGTTACTGTGAGTAAATCTTTGTTGTTGCACTGAGTTATGAGGCTACTCTAAGCTCACAGTCATTACAGATCACACTGGTTAGTTGTGTTACTGCTCTGTAGTGAGCTATCGTATCTGACATCTTTACAGTTTTGATAAGATACATTTCAACATTTTTTTTCAAGGCGAACATAAATTCCACACCTGTATATAATCCATTACAAATCTTGGATGCAACTATTCACATCAAATATTTATTTTCATTGTGTGGAACAGGAAATGTCCGGGCATTGTCAGCTGATGCTAATAACTTTGAGAGGCACATAAGTAGAAGTATGAAAAAAAAAAAAAAAACTGTCAGGCTGTTGAGCACATTATGAATATATCTGTAATGTATTCTGAGAGCGCGAGTTGCTATTATTTTATTATCCACTTCAGTTTTAAGGTTAGAGCCACAGCTCAACTGAAGCTGACCTCACTCTGATGAAGCTCTCTCATCCAGAGGGTTTACAGTTACCATTTCCACTCAGATCGCAGAATAAACCTAATGAGGATGTTATATGTTCGCCAATCTTAAAATTCTGATTTGATTTACAGATGTTTCTGCTCCTTTTCTAACACCAGTGAACCAGAGAGAACTTGACTCTCTGTCTAAGATGAAATCTGTAGTCTCTCTTAAGTCTGACAATCAAGGTTCCCCGACATGCCAGATGTGTCTGGGCAAGAACATTCAATTGTTTTCCAGAGAAAAGCGGAACTCTTGCTGCGTTGCCTCATAACCAAAGTGCGTGAACTCAATAAAAGGAAGAGAGTGGAGACTCGAAGACAATAAAGACTTTTTTAAAGCCTCAACTTCATTGGTTCTTCTTCAGTGAACACAATATACCTGAAAGTTGTAGGAGTGTCGTGCTGGTTATTTAATCGTACAACATATCATTATCTATACTGTCTCTGTCTTTATCTGACTCTGTCTCTTATCTGTATACAGATACACGAGTGGGGTCCTTTTGACCTAGTTATTGGTGGAAGCCCATGCAATGACCTCTCTATAGTCAATCCTGCAAGGAAAGGTCTTTATGGTAAGTCTAACCGTGTTCACTTTACGTTTGCTTTGTGATATCGTTTTGGAAAATCATCCAGTTAAAATTATAGAAGGCTAATAATTTGACTAGAAAAATCTATAGATGCCTTATTATATTTCAGTGTGGTTTAATGGCTGCCTGTGTCCCACAGAGGGCACCGGCCGTCTGTTCTTTGAGTTTTACAGGCTGCTCCACGAGGCTCGGCCGAAGGACGGGGACGACAGGCCTTTCTTCTGGCTCTTTGAAAACGTGGTTGCCATGGGTGTCAGCGATAAGAGGGACATCTCGCGCTTTTTAGAGGTCAGTTTCTTCACTGAAATTAGTACTAGATGGGTTATGAGTGCCCCCTTGTGGCACTAATTCATTATCTTTAGAGGGAAACATTGGCCCTCTTAATCCTGATGTAACACTTTAATGTGCTGTGTTTAATGTTCTTTAATGTACTCCTAGATAGCGTGTTTTGCTCTGCATATTGCATTTTATCCTGGAAACACCTGGTCAGCTATTGGTTTAAAAGTATTTTCCACTTTAAAATGATTGGATACTGTGAAAAATGCACTGTGGAGGTTATCCCCTGACTCTAAATTAACAAGTTAAAACTATGTAAGGATTTCTTCCAATTCCAGTAATACTTAGCTTTTACATGGTAACCACACTTCACTGTTTTGTCATATATGTAAACTAAAGCACAGCAGAGCATCTTACCTTGGTTCCTCTCTGAATGGTGTCTTGTTTTTCCTTGGCTGTGCGTTCAGTGTAACCCGGTGATGATCGATGCCAAGGAGGTGTCTGCTGCCCACCGTGCCCGCTACTTCTGGGGTAACCTTCCTGGCATGAACAGGTTGGTGTGTGAATGGTGAGGGAAGCAGCAGCCTTTGACAAACACAATGGGGAAAAAAAAAACAAGACGTTTATCCGAACTGCTTTCAACATTATTATAGATGAAATGGTGACATTTGGAGTTACACATTAAGTCATTTATTATTTTGATGCTATTTTGGCTTCGTCTTGTTCACGAGCACTAATATTTGTAGCTATGCACAATAGACATCTCTCCCTAGGTCAGTTTCTTACTAAAAGGTAAATGAAATTATCCACTTGAGAATAACTTCAGTCAGGGCAGATATGTAACTGACCAGTCTACAAACTTTTGATGATACTCCACCTGTTCCAAATCCTGCACCTCTGTAGCAAATATTAAAGTTAGTTCTTGTAGATATAAAATGCAAGAAATGAAATGCAGAATGTGTGTTCATTCAGTCAGGTATCAGAACAGTTCACATTGTACAGAATATTTGACGTGACTTCTGCCTGAAGCTCTGCCATACATGGCTTTTCAGACCACAATCAGCAAAGTCAGAACTGTGCTATGGCTTTGTTGTCATCAGATTTGTGCACAACGTTTTATAAATGAACCTCAAAGTTGTGACTCCCGTTGTTTCTCCCTTTCAGGCCTTTGTCTGCGATGTGCACTGACAGGCTGGACCTCCAGGGCTGTTTAGAACACGGCAGGACAGCTAAGGTACTTAATGTGATACTTGGGCTGAGCTAATTATACTTTAACACAAATGCATGGATCACCTGGGTGAGAAACCATGGATGTCATATCGGAAAGCTTACATTTGTATTGCATTAATTTGTTAAAATGAATAATCTAAAAAATAATCTTTTAGTTTGACCGATGTGATCAGAGAAAGACATTATATTTTCTCTGTGATAAACGGTAACAGCATGTGCAGTTGGATATGACAGCCCATGATTAACTGGGAACACACGACTTTGCACACTGGTGGCTCCCAGTGGCAGCAGGAGGTAACAGTTTGACAATCTGTCAGTCTTTAATTAAGATAACCGCACTCAGGATCTTCAACCATCATATTTGATCTTTAACACTGTTGCAAGAGGTACATGTTTCAGGTTCTGTGTCAAATGAATAAAAACATAAAGCTAAGTAATACTCAATGGATTATTCTTATATATCCTCAGTTTGACAAGGTGAGGACCAT
Organism: Trachinotus anak; assembly: GCF_046630095.1. NCBI lineage: Eukaryota > Metazoa > Chordata > Actinopteri > Carangiformes > Carangidae > Trachinotus > Trachinotus anak. The sequence goes on along the minus strand of NW_027273866.1, from coordinate 9,766,008 downwards.
CACCACCAGGTCTAATTCCATCAAGCAGGGCAAGGACCAGCACTTCCCCGTCTACATGAACGAGAAGGAGGACATACTCTGGTGCACTGAGATGGAGAGGTATGTAAACATAAAGATCATCGTTCAAATATCTTTTCACAGCGAGATCCAAATCTCAAGATTATCTTCCTGTGTCTTCCCCCTGTTTTGCTCCCTGTCTGTCTTGTATCCTGCGGTCTGGCTGGTTGCTCTTGCCAGGGTCTTTGGCTTTCCAGTCCACTATACGGACGTGTCCAACATGAGCCGACTGGCGAGGCAGAGGCTCCTGGGCAGATCGTGGAGCGTCCCGGTTATCCGCCACCTGTTTGCACCACTCAAAGATTACTTTGCCTGTGTTTGAGCAGCAAGCAAAACTCGCTCAGAACCATTTAGAACTACAACTGTATGTTGTTACTAGAAATAAGAGCCTTGATCCTCAAATTATACTCTGGTATAATTTGCAAGCGAAACATTGACGTAGATTTCACATTATTTCTTGTATTTGAATTGTAATTCTTATTCTATTTAATTTTGATATGTCATTTTACCTTTTAGCAGTGTTATCAAGTATTGTTGATTTGTTTGTGCAAGCTATACTTGAGACTATGCTTTCTTCTCAAGACACTGAGACAGAAAAGTGCTACATATGTATTTTAAGAGACGGTAATGCGATGGGAAACATCAGGAAGAGAGAAAGTAGTTTTGAGATATGTGAAATGTTTCTGCTGTGTGAGTGTACTGCGAGATTCCCACCTGCAGTGCAGCCATGCTTCCAGCTACTGAGCCTCACAGAGATGTGAAGAGAAAGGCGATTTTCTTCAGTGTCAGGAGAGCCGTGTCTCTGAGAATCCAAAACACCAGATCACATATACCTCTTTGTTTACAGTTTCTATACACAACTGAAGGTAATAAAAGGTACTACTGTAATATGGTTACAATACCATGGTGCTCCAAAATGATGAGAAACATCATAGCCCATGTGGCACTACAACTTTAGACAATACGGAGCTCTTTAACCTGTTGCTGGAAAAACTTGTTTGATGTTTTTACACTTAATGAAAAAAAAAAATCTGTTCGGTGCCGTTTTGCTCACTTCCAAGGAAACATAGGAGTGACAGACAGTAGACTGCAAAATAGAGCATGTCCTCTTTTCTGCATTTTACAGCTTTTATACAGTTTTTACTGGTGCTCATTTAATCTCTCAGCCTTGCTGCGCTCAGGCTCACTGCCTGGATCTGCACAAACAGAAAGTGAAGCTAGCCACATGGGAAATGATGTTTTCTGTCATTCAAAAAAAAAAAAAAAAAAACCTTAAGATCAAAGTCTGTGGTGAGCTACTTTTTTCTAGTTTCATCCTGACCAATGACATTACTGTACAACTGTTAGTAAGCGTGGTGGCTGGAGGAAAGGGGAGGAGCAGTGGGGGTGACCAGGCCGGGTAACTCTCCTCCTCGATTTCCCTTCCACCTCTCTAAACTGAAAAACTGTCAGGTGCAAATCCTCAACAATATGGTGCGGCTTCACAAAGTTCTTCTACCTTTTTATAGCAATTTTGTGCTGTTTTATCAACATTATAAAGCACTTTTATATGTATACTTTCTTTTTTTCTTGATATTTTTTTAAAAAATTATTGGTTCTCGTGAATTGTTTTTGTTTTGTTTTATGATGTGAACTGATCTACCCTCGTGTAATACTTTTTGTATACAGTAGGGCTGTGCCAATAGAAGTGACAGAATGGATTTTAATGTGTGAAACCCATGTTATTTGACTCTGTACAGTAGATGGATCGACATTTGTAACCCCAGACCCCCTTCCCTTTCTGCCATCATCCATATTGTTTTACTGTTTTAAAGCAGCGATATAGTTTGTTACTACCCAGATTCAAAGAATGTCTACATCTATTAAGATTGTAAAATGTAAGACAGAGTCAAAGAACTATGTCATGTGCTTTGTGTAATATTTTGTCCCTTATGAAGGACAGTTGGCCTCTGCCATTTCCCTGATAACTTGTAGTCGTCATGTTGACAAATTTAAGTGCTGATCCAAATTTGGATTACATTCACAAACTAAATTCTCTTGATTGTAACCTCTTAAGCTAAATATGGAGGATTTAGGCTGCAGTTTGTCAAAACAAAAAACTGACACAGTGTTTGACAAAGATGTCAGCACTCAAAGAAGAAAGAGGATAATAAAAACAGATGCTATCACTTATCTATATCATATTTAAGATTCAAAATTTGAAATTTAATTTCTTAATGTAATTAATTTCTTAAGTGACCTTATTGCTATAATTTTTTTGTCCATGCACGTTTGGCTCGATATGAGCTCCTGTGCTTTGTGATATTTTAACCAGATGTTATTTCCACCCTCCTTCTATAATACTTAACGTGCCCTCATGTTTGTACATTTTGTACATAGTTTTCCGGTTGCTGTTTTCAATTTTTTATTTTCATCTTATTTGTTTTTTTACGATTGAGATGTACAAATATAATTCTTTGCTAATATATATCATTGAATTAGAAAAAAAAATTCTTAGGTTAAAAATGAAAAAATCAAGTGACAAATTTGATTCAAAACTTGCTTTGAGCATTAGCTATAGGGAGACTCCAAGTCGACATTTTTTCGTACCGATTTGTTTGTGTCAAGTGAATCCAGATTTAATGTCATGTGATCTTAATAGTGGCCTATGGACAGCTTTAAGATGAACGGTCTCAACTTCACTGCACAGCCCTACATGGTGGTGTTTTTTGCTTCTGTTTCTTTTGTAAGAATTTAAAAAAGAGGGATTGTAGGTGTTTCCGATGGTGCTAAACATTTTATCTAATCAAGAAAAATATATTTGATTGGAAGAGAAATAAACATGTCTTGACAATGACTGTTTTTAAGTTCCTTGTAGTAATGGAAAAGAACTATTATTTCACTCATATAAATATATTAACAAAGGCATTTTAACTTTGTACTTGAAAAAATAAGGATAACAAATAATGAAAGGTTTCCTATATTGTTTTAGACTAGAGATTGCTGTAGTTGGTGCTTATCTGTGGGAAAATCGTGTGAGAAAAAAAAACGGTAATAACTTTTACTGTAGCATAATGTACGCTTAATACGCATTGCTTCTTAATCCTACATTCCATGCCGTAATATTCTCCATGTCTGTTTTCAAAATGTTTTGAATTGATGCTTATTTGTTTTGTTTTTATTTGTTTTTGTTTGTTTGTTTATTTTTTTTTATCAGAAACGTTTAATTTTTACTGTTCAAAGCAGGTCAATAATTCTATATTCAGTGATACTGTTGACACTCTATGTGACTTTCTTTCTGTCATAACTGTTTTATGGCTTCTACGCTTTTCCTCAAGACCAGTTCGTACAGCAAATGTAGCAGTCATTCTCCACTTTGAACCCCCCATACTTATGTTTAGTGTCCAGAGAGAAGATAAAGGCTCCGTATGCTGGAGAACACTTGAATAAATGTATTGTCTTTGTGGAGAAATCTGCAAACTCCTGTCCTTTTTTTTTTTTTCTTTTTTTTTAATTTTTAAAAAATTATTCACATTAAAGTCCCTAAAAATGTGGTTTCAAATCTAAAGCATTTCACAGTAACATTAAATATTCACAATTAAATGTTCTACAATCAAAGTTAGGTGTTATTTATTAAACTATTAAACTCTCTAAAATATAATCAGAGTTGATTGACAGTGTCCTTGAGACATAAGCAAACAGCTGCACAAACGTAACTGGATTTTGAGTCAAATATTGGTCAATTCAGATCGGCGACAGTTTTTGCAGACCTAGCCCCACCCATGTCAAACTAGTGAGAGGAGTGCAGAAAAAATAAACAAAAACAGGAAACCTTACTTGTGGAAAAAAAATGGCAAAATGCCTAAATTTAGCTGAAAATGTTGGGTTCTTTTAGGACTGCGTCTCTCGTTGCCTTTTACTTTTACAACTAGGCATACAGGTTGTAACAGGCTGACAGTACAGAGACTCACTGGTGCTTGTGTTCGTAGTAACACCTGTGCTTTTCACAATTTGTCATCACTGATTACAACTTCTGCATCTTAAAAGATTTTTTTTTTTTTTTTTTGGTTCCACTTTTCACAATCCTTATTCTTGTCCCCGGCCTCACTTTTATAGTTTCTGTTTGATTTCTCACTTGAAGTCTCTAAATGCTGTCCTCTGATAGGCCAGCTGCCAAAGTCCAAATGATAGAAGAGACAGATTTTTATATGTTCACACAGTTGCCTAAAGGTCAAAGAGGCGTAGCCAGTGTTTTGTGGACTTTTGCTGTGGGTTTTGCCTCTGAGGTTACACTACATACAAGCTGTCCTGGCTTAGTGTTGGCTTGGCTGCAGATTACTGCGGACACTGAGAGCTGATAAGAAAAGACACCTCCTCTGAATGTTTTTCAGGTTTAAAAAAAAAAAAGAATCTCTATTTTTATTTACACTTAATATTCTCCTCTCTCTTGCTAGAATTGACCATTAATCGAAGATAAGACATTAAAGGACAACACAATTTAGACGATGCACAAGTAACATTATCTATTATTAGGTATTAGATTTCTATCAAGTAAACTAAACATTAGTCAAATATGGTTAGTGCATTGACGATCGTGCAATAGACACCATAATTATCATGGAAGCACCATATCTAATTTTATTTCACATTTAGAAAGTAGCACTCATAAACCTCCATTTCTCTTTTCGGTTGAAGAACCTTTACCTTAATTCTGTCCCCATTGTATTTCTGAAACCGAACCTATCCCCTTGGTATAGCCTACAGTCTCAGAAAATGTATATTATGATTAACTACCACATAATCATGTGATAATAAATGATAATTATTTAGAATAATGAAATCTTCAAGTGGTGGAAATGAGATGTCAGCAACACAGATTCAAATTCTAATTACGATACTTCTTCTCTTTGATCAACTCCAATAATTAATACCCTCATGACTCTGTTTTAGCTTCTGAGTGTCGGGAGGTTGATAGATGAGATGAGGAGATTGATTTTTAGCTCCAGTTTCCATGCCATCATGCCCTCCAGGAGGGGATTTTTTGTGTGTGTCTTGACACCTGGGTCCTCGCCACCTTCAGTGCTCAAATCTAAAATAAGGGTGTTGCCCTGCAGCTCCTTCTCTGATCAGACCTAAAAGTCTTGCCACTCTACAGCCTTTCATTGGACCATTAGACAGAGTTTATGGGCTTGCACTTACATACTTGCCATATGCTCATAAGTGTATAATTTATCTGTTTGACGTTCCTTTTTATCTTCAATTATGAATATTGCATATCAAGCCTGGGTCATGTAAGATAACACATAAGGGAGAACAGGCTATTAACACAATTATTTTTAGCTCGAATAAACATTTAAGCCATTAAATGTCAAAGATATGATTATAGTGATGATAATGCATTACAATAGTCCATTATGCAGCCTCACTCCACTCTACATTTTCATGCCACCCTCTTCCTCTGATAGTGGTACAGCCTCTTCTTGGAGGACACGCCCAAAGTCCAAAGTAATTGGTTGCTTAGGCGACCAAGCCTTCACTCGCCGCTGCTGATTGGAGCGTCGCACGGTCGCACGGCCTGGATGCTGCGAGCCGAGTCAAGTTAACTGCAGACAGATAGTATGGTACCGGAACACAGGCGATTTGCCTACAAAATAAAAGCATAAGAATGTGTACGGCAAGTTCTAAGAAAGACAGACCTTTCAGATGTAGGTCAGTGATTGCAATGTGCTGCTGTCCTTGTTCAACAAGAATCAATAAGACTGATAAGACAGTGTGATGCATGCAGTTAGAATTATGAAATATTTTGCATATTAATTAGTCCTGTATTTAATTAAAGTACATCACAGTACATATGTGTGAGTAAAGTCACCATACATACATTACCAAAACTAATTATCAAAATAGTCACAGAATTATACATCATTTTTGCAACCTGCTGATCAATCTACTTGGCCTTCTTAGTGATAAATATGTTTGTTAATTGATCAATATCATAATACTAAGTACCCCCTACAATTAGAATATAATTTTTTCCTATCCCTATGAAGGGCGTATTGTCATTCACTGCATTGTGAGGTAAAGCTATATTGCATATGGGACTGTTGCTAAAAGCTGTGAAAATTACATATGGGGAGAAAACTATTTGATGCAGATTCCTCCTTGAATGAAGTGCAACCATTTGGTTTTTATTTTGAAAGCCATAACCGGAAGTCTCACTTTATATCTCCTTGCTGACTTGCCGGTGATGATGCTGCGGTCTGCTGGTCCCGGACCGGCTAGGAAGGCATCCATCTGGTGTGTGTGTGTGTGTGTGTATCTCCTTGGGAAGTGCCATCCACGGATTGTGTTGCATTCTGTTCCTGTCAGAAAGTGTGCAGAGAGCCGAGTGGAGCAGCAGCAGCAGCAGCAGCAGCAGCAGCAGCAGCAGCAGCGGGCCTGTAGAGGAGGTACGTGGTGCACATCATCAGCTTTATTCTGACTAGTCTCTCTGGAGGGGGAAATCCTCTGCTGGAGCCTGGAGACTTTGTTTCCATGCCCCCTGGCTACACGTCTGGGTGTCTGCCCTGCCTGCTGTTCCTGTCACCCTTCCCAGGACCTGTACACACCCAGAGGTACAGCTACACCTCTTCACCTGGCAGGAGGGCTGTGTGATTGAATCGTGGGGCCACTTTGCGCTGTTAGGTATAGCGAGCCGGTCGCTGTGGAGGAGCCAGGGGAGGGACTAGGGCGGACTGGGAGCTGGGAGGCGGTTTCTAGGTCGATAATGAACGCCGTGCAGCCGTTCACGCCGGATGGAGACCGGTTTCTTTGTGTCAAGTCGCACAAGTGGAGGTGTCATCGTCTCTCTGCGTTCACACTACACCAGCAAAATCACCAGATCCACCGACCTAATCCTTCTGGCTGAATTTACCAATACGTGGGATTTGCATGGGATTTGTACACATGCTAGATTTTTTTTATGGATGAATGAAATGTAGACATAAATAGACATTTAATCTAGTAGCAGGTCTACTTTAATTTTAATTATTATTATTATTAATTATTAGCTTAATAATTGTACTCAAAGTGAAATTTAAAACACTTGATTTAACTGTAGTTCATATTGTGGTTGTATCACCTGTAATCGATTCATGTCTTATTTCATATTTGCTTAAATAAAACAATTTCTTTACACAGATTCATTTTTGCAAGTGTTTGACCAAGTATCATAATCTCAACTGTCTATTATTTACTAACCGGTGTCAACTTCCATAGTGGTTACTGAGCTAAAGGCCCTGTAACATAATCATAACTTTATCATAGCCTGTAGCTGCTTCCAGGTTTTGGGGAACGGAGGGAATAATGCGTGAGTGTTTCGCCTTCTCACTTGTAGCCTGTAACTGTAAATGGGTGAGCCACCCTCCACATTATCACCCATCAGATCTGGATGTGTGAAGGGGCCCATGCCATGCAGTAAAGTTGCCGCACCCTCAGACGTACGCATCCTGCACGCACACTTACACGCAAGCACGCAGGATGGAGACACACACACACCCACCCACACACACACACACACACAATACATCACATCATTAATACAGTTGTGTGAAAGGGAAGGGAGGAGGCAGATCTTGGAGATTGTTTCTTTGTTGTTGAAGAATAGTTTACAGTGATTTTGTGTCTTTTTTGTGTGTGCCTGCAGAGGTAAAACTATCCAATAGAGTGTAGAAAATAAAGGGGAGGAGAAGAATAAGATTTTTAATTAATCCCTACCCCAAAAATCTTTTGATGACCCCTCAGATTCCTCTTGTGACCAAGTGTGGGGGTACTGAGCCACTGGTTGAGAAGCACTGGAGTAGAGCTGAGTTATTTGGCATGTGTGTTGTGTAAGGGAACCTACCTCAACTTACTTAATTTATATTGTTCAGTCACTGTGATTGTTTCTATGTGGCTTTATGGGGAGTGAACATCATTGTAAGTAGCTTAATGCTGCCTCAGTCGTTTCAAAATAATGGCCTTATTGACCCTTGTTTGTCTCATTGTGATCCACAACTGGACTCAGCTTCTCTCTGCTTACCACTACATCACGGTCCACTGGGACGTCAGGTCACAGGCGGTGACTGACACAGCCTCCTCAGTCTTGTAGCTGATGTCAGTCCCAGCCTGACAGACCGGTCTCAGAGCAGCATCACTCCCCCTCCTCTCTCGTCTCTAGTCTTACTACACTGTCTCAGAATGAGGTACTGAAAAAACATTTTCTCTAGTTTCTTGTAGAAATGCTGATGTTTGTGGGTTATTGTGTTACAGAGGAGGACCAAACAGTTTGAAAAGTTGTGGTTGCTGTAACGTTTCTCCTGTGTTTTTTTTGTGGTGTGGTGGTTTTACAGAGTCAAATCACCACTGTTATAGCATCTACAACTGATGCCTTCCCCATTAAAATCCCCATTAACAAATCTATTTTTCTCTTACAGAGCTATAGCCATGTCTTCCAGCTCAGCAATGGTGCGGATCCTGATAAAGGGCGGCAAGGTGGTGAACGACGACTGCACCCAGGAGGCGGATGTGTACATTGAGAACGGCATCATCCAGCAGGTGGGGAAGGAGCTTATGATCCCAGGTGGGGCCAAAGTGATCGACGCCTCGGGCAAACTGGTCCTCCCTGGGGGCATTGACACCAGCGTCCACCTGGAGGAGAGCTTCATGAACGCCACCACGGCAGATGACTACTACAGTGGCACCAAGGTAACCTCCTGCTGGAAATGAAATGACAAAGGAAAAAGGTTTTAGATTTGAAGTAGAGCAGCTGACATTGTCCTAAATGTAGAACATAGAGAAAGAAAAATAAGACCCTTGTTTTTGCAGACGAAGATCATTTTCTATCATAAAAGTATTGGGGGCAGTTTTTTAAACAATGTTCCACTGATGTTAATTTTACCCAAGACGTCGGTGATGCTTCTCTTTTTTGGTTTTGATTTGATGAGACTGCTTTCTTGATATTTTGGGAACAAACATGGTGCTATTTTAGACAGAAGTACTTTTGCAAAGCAAGACAGTTGGATGTCTACAAATCCAAATAAAGCATTAAAATAGAATGAAAACAGCATGTTAAAAGTTATTAAATCTAGGCACCTTATGGCAAAAATGTGATTTTTTTTCAGTGTGCTGTATATTTCGTCATCTATGTAGTAATTACATACTTTGGATGATCTCACTGCCATTGCCTCAATCTTGGAAGTTGAACCACAAGTATTAGTTGATTAATTGATTAGTCAGTGGACATAAAATTTATCTGGTCCACTCTCTCAAACATTCTGTAGTTTCAGCTTCTCAGATGTTTTCTGGTTTTCTTGCTTAATATATGATTGTAAACTGAAGATCTTTGAACTGTTGGTTGGACAAAAGAAGAACCTTGGACTCAAAATTGCAAGTGTTTGTCCACTGCTTTGCTTATTCATGTGGGTAATTGTGAACCAGATGAACAGTGAAGGTACAAATAAAATGACAAAGAAATATTTTAAATTTGAGAACAAGCAGCAGTCTAAAACAGAAGACCACCTAGTGCAAACAAGCTGTGCCTTGCATACACAGAGATGATTTTGCACTTTGCTGTTGGCACTGTAGCACCACAGTCAAGGCTAAAAGCTGCCGGGAAGACTGGGATGGAGTCATCATGTTTGCTGATAGAACCGGGATACCCCACTCTGCTTCAGGACACCATGATGACTCATCACTCTGTAGCACTTTGGGATGATGGGAGCTGAGAGATGACGGACGCTGGGATTCAGATGTTTCAGTGATCGGATAGACCGGTAGACAGTGGTGACAGACACTATTCTCCACTGTTCTTTCTCTCTCTCTCCTTGCCCCTCATTCCTGCCAGCCCCTCCCAACCCTCTTCGAGGCTGCCGTGCTCCTGAATAAATCCAGAAACAAATGCAGATGAGTATCTGTTTCCATGGATACCACGGGGCTGCTGCAAAGACTGCCGCAAAAGCCTTTTCACTCACGCCATTGTGCTTGGAGACAATGGTCCTCAGACCCACTCCCCCCTCGTCTTCCCTCGCACTACACACTACTCGGCTCTCTGGGGTCAGCCGACAGATGCTCAGTGAAGCATTCACTTATACACAAAACACACTCTGTCCTCACTTGTTTGGATTATTAAGATTTACTCCAGTTTTAAACATCTAAATGTGTTTTTGGAGGATAAAAGTTAAGACGTGCTGATAATGTAGATAAATCATACAGTTATAGCTTTAAATGCCACTTGATTATACTGCGAGGGGAAGTCAATCCTGGATTTTAACTGCTGAGGATTTATATTCCCCTCGGCAGTCATCGGCAAATAACCATGAAGATAAACATTAATGGCAAATGACGCTTTTACTTTTATGCTTAGAGCAGGAGGTGTGTTCATCAGTGGATTACAGTCTCTTCAGTATTTACAGACTTAAAAAAATCAATATCTTCTACATCAGTGTCACTTAATGAACTGGTTTACTGTTAATTCCAGTTCATTTAAAGGTCTGTTTTTCAGTTAACCTCAGGTCATATTAGTCTTACATGGGTAAAATCAGGACAATAGAACCTTCACACAGAAGATCCCATTACAGAAAAAGTCATTTCCACGCCAAATGACAGAAGCAATACAACACAATTATTTATGCATATTGAGTAACAGAATGACAGACTTCATTTAAGTGACTGGTTGAGTGCTATTCTGTATTTCTCCCAGGCGGCTCTAGCTGGCGGTACAACAATGGTGATCGGACACGTTCTGCCAGAGAAGAATGAGTCTTTGCTGGAAGCCTATGAGATGTGCCGCAGCTCGGCGGACTCCAAAACCTGCTGTGACTACGCTCTGCACGTGGGAGTAACTTGGTGGGGACCCAAGGTACCAAGCCCACATGATGGATTCTTTTCCTCACAATTCACATTTAAGGACAACATTTACATTTAGTCTTAAACTGTTAAACACGATCAGTCTGCAATGCTCAGGAGATGGTTTGTTACTCTTGTACCTCCGTTAGTGACTTCCTACTATTCCAAGAATGTGTTATGACAGCTATCTGAGACTAGTCACTTTCAGATGCTTCTATATGTGCGTAGAGATGGTTATAGTGAGAACAGCGGCTGAGGTTTTAAGGCCAGGAGCATAAAAACAAGAGTCCCGTTATACTTGAAACATAAAATGTCATGTCTCTCCTCCTGCAGGTTCGAGCTGAGATGGAGAAGCTGGTGAGAGAGAAAGGAGTGAATTCCTTTCAGATGTTCATGGCCTATAAGGACATGTTCATGCTGAGAGACAGCGAGCTTTTCCAGGTCTTGCAGCACTGTAAGGACATTGGAGCTATAGCTAGAGTTCATGCTGAGAACGGGGAGCTGGTGGCAGAGGTGAGGGAGAATCATTTCAGTACCGTTCATTCATATTTCTGTGCATTACAGTGTGGAGAAGTATACAGAGATTCAATTAACATATTATATTATCATATCATATTACAATTATCATTATTATTGCACTTTATAAATTGATTTTCACTTATTCTGTTATGTTAAATAGGCTGAATTGTTTCTATATGTCTCTTGTACTAATTTGTTCTATACATACATGATTCATGGCATTCTCTTGCCTCTTTTCAGGGGGCAAAGGAAGCACTGGACCTGGGCATCAGTGGCCCTGAGGGGATTGAAATCAGCAGGCCTGAAGAGGTATGATATTCAGGTTTGACCAGGTATCCTGTTTAAGTGTAGTCTGTCAAACTTAATTAATAAAAATCAAGACTCTTGTCAAGAGTATTATTAATACTTCTGTAATGAAATAAATCCAGTCTCTAGCTGGGCACCCCTGGGAAACTGTGACGATTCCTCACAGGCTTCTGTGTCTTTACAGTTGGAAGCAGAGGCCACCCACAGGGCGATCACCATCGCCAACAGGGTGAGTGAGAAGTCATTCGTACACATAAAAACATTTGTCATTATGTCAAGACAAGATCATTTTCAGCCATGTTGATAGCACAGCTATAGGGACGTCAGTCTGTTGGTCTGTTTTTTGGCCCAGACTGAAATTACTCAACAACTATTGGATGGACTGACATGAAATGTAGTTCAGACATTCACGTCCCCCACTAGATACGTTCTAATAACTTGATCTCTTATCTTTTCACCTATCCACATTATTAGGTCAAAACTAAATGTATCCAATACTTTGGTTTATAAAAAATAAATAAATAAATAAATAAATAAATAAAAATAATGACTTTCCCATGAAACTCAGCTGTATTATGTGTTAGTTACATTAGCAAGTATTAACTAGGATGGTAAACGTGGTAAACATTATACCTGCTAACATTAGCATTTAGCTAAAAGCATCACAGAGCTGCTAGCATGCCTGTAGACAGTCTTATTAAAAGGTTGTTATGTACCTAATTCTGTATATACCTGTGCATGTTGTCTCGTAGGCCCACTGCCCGATCTATCTGGTGAATGTGTCCAGTATGTCTGCAGGAGATGTAGTGGCTACAGCCAAGATGCAAGGTGGGGCCTCTTTTCTTTTACATTTGGTGTTACCATTTTAGGAGTGAGTCCTGTAAATTTAGAAAATAATATGTTAAATGAAATTATAGGACATTTACTGTTATATTTACTTAGTCACTGGCATATTTGAGTGAAGATGGTTAATCTTTTAATCTCTTGATTGTTTAATCTCTGCCCATTTTCTTGCAGCACTCCTCTCACTGACATTCAATCCTGTGTTTGTTATTATTACACTGTCTGACTACAGGTAAGGTGGTCCACGGAGAAACAACCACGGCCCACACTGTGCTGAATGGTATGCAGTACTATCATCAGGATTGGGCCCATGCTGCTGCCCATGTTACCGTACCGCCTCTCCGCCTGGACCCCAGTACGCCCAATTTCCTGATGAGCCTGCTGGGAAAGTATGAACAAGACTATAAAATCTCACATTAAATGCATTATTATGTAAGAGTTTCCGGGTTTTTTCCCCCACTGCTTTGAAACCTAAAAGTGACCTCCATTTTACTCTATCACGCCTGCAGTGACACTCTGAATGTTTTGGGGTCTGACCACCGTCCATTCACCATCAAACAGAGAGCCATGGGCAAGGATGATTTCACAAAAATACCCCATGGGCTCCCTGGCATTCAGGACCGCATGAGCGTCATCTGGGAGAAAGGAGTGGTATGTGTAGCTCTTTTGTTCCTGTCGGGCTGCCAGAGAAGTTCCACAAACAGAACATCTGTTTTAGTTTGGAGGTTATCGATTTGAACTTTGAGAGAAGAGGCACGAAAAACATCTGCTCCTGCTTTCAGTGCATCAGATGATTCACTCAGATTTTTGTGTATGAATTTATCCCCAAGATTACAAACATGTTTTAATTCATGTTTGTTATAATTCACAGATTGGAGGTAAAATGGATGAGAATCGCTTTGTAGCAGTCACAAGCTCAAATGCAGCCAAGATCTACAACCTCTACCCCAGGAAAGGCAGAATCATCCCAGGAGCAGATGCTGATGTGGTTGTCTGGGACCCCGAGGGATCCAAGTATGAAACTGGATCCATCCATTCATCGACCGGCTTGTCTCACTACGCCTCTCATCCCATATCTCAGAGGCTGATTAGGTTTTTGCCTAGCTAAAGTGGGTCATCTCTTTCTTTCATTTTTGTCTGCAGGACCATTTCTGTGGACAACCAGGTCCAGGGTGGAGATATGAACCTGTATGAAGGCCTTCGCTGTCACGGTGTACCCCTGGTGACCATCAGCCGTGGGCGCCTGGTCTATGAAAATGGCATATTTACATGTGCTGAAGGCTCTGGAAAGTTTTGCCCCCTGAGAACTTTCCCAGATTATCTTTACAAGAAGATGGTTCAGAGGGAAAAGGTATCAGACAGAAGTGAATTCGTGAAGTATGGACATAGAGGGGCTTACCATGAGTTAGCTGAACACAGCCTTTGATCTGTGGTTTTGTGGCTTGGCTTTTTCAGTGTTAAGATTACGATGATGTATTGAACTACTTTTAGAATTAAAGAACTGCAGAGGGGCCAATAGTTATGATGTTATGACGGGAGGAAATACAATTTAAATATCCTTTGCACCTTTTATTGCAGGTTGACCTATGAGAAAGGTTTTACAATAGAGAAAAGATATTCACCACCTTTGTAGGAGGTCATAAAATATTTGTTTTTGAAGTTTTTACAGTCTGGAGCTCACATTTGTCCCGTCAGTGTACACCTATGCTAATCTACTGTTACTGAGAGCTAGTTCTGTACTTAATACTTAGTTTTCTGAATTCTACTTCATAAAGATTTAAGTCAAATAACATCAGATCTTGAGAGACACCGTGTAGTTCTAACTTCATTCCTAGAGCATGTTTTTAGTTTTAACGTGTTTGTTCATGTGTGTCTCGTGGCCTACCAGTGCCAGGCAGTGAAAGCTGTGGAGCGGGAGCCATACACAGGTGAAGTTGTTGCGGTGGTCAACTCAGGAAAGAGGGACTTTGGGGCTTCAGATCTGGACACTCCGACACGCCCCTGCACCAGGCACGGTGGCGTGAGGGACCTCCACGAGTCCAGCTTCAGCCTGTCTGGTGAGACAACAGATTCATACAAGGATATGGGGACATTTGTTTTTCATGTAATGGGATGATGTGTGTGTCAGAGAAAGTATTTTTCAGGCTCTGTTCATTTATAAAAACTCAAAACGCTGATGGGTGGTGTATTTTGCGTACAATCTAGATTGGTGCGTTTTGGCACTGCCGTTCTGGCCTTTAAAAAAATCTAAAGATTGGCCTGATGAGGGAGCTGTAGTTAAAGTGTCCTGGACAATAACAGTGACAGTGCATCTTGTGAGCCACACAGTCTGCGTATGGTCCAGAGCAGAACAACTACTCATTTGTAACCTGTTTACACGGTATTTTAAGCGTTTATTATGACAGTTTTGCAATTTTGTCACAAATTGCTTAGGCAAATCGAGGTACAAAAAGCTTAGACTATCCTGTTTTTCACATTTATATTTATTCAGATCTAGAAGTTACATGCTACTCTGTTTAAGTGTATTTTTATGTCTTAATTAGAGAGATTTGACAGTAGACCGAGCTTGAGGGGAGAGAAGGGGAGTGACGTGCTACGAAAGTCTTTGACCAAACCAGGAATGTTGTGGTTTGCGGCTGGTGCCTTAAACACTAGACCTCTGGGGCACACTCCCCAGAGTACATGTGGGCCAATGAGGAATAGTTATTATAGAGATATTAATAGAGATTTTTTGGCATCAGCTGTACAGTTTCTTGGTGCCTGGGGATTCATCTTGCCTGGAAAGAATAAGCATTATTCAGACACCATAACTTAGTTACAATAAATAGTAACAACACTAACAATAAATGGCCTGAGCAGCATTTTAAATGGCATGAGAAGAATTGCTTTGATCTTTTGAAGTATGTTGCAGTCCCTGAGTCTGACTGGAACTGCTTTGGACTAATTATAAGCTGTTTAGTGAACCCTTTACAATACCATAAGAAAATATAATTGAGCTGCTTATAAATACTATTAGGATAAACTAGTTCCTTGTTTTCACCGCTAAAGCCGAGTGATCTGTTGTTTTCAGGTGCCCAGATCGATGACAACATTCCAAAGAGATCCTCGGCCCGGATCCTGGCTCCTCCTGGAGGGAGATCCAGCGGGATCTGGTAACTAATCAGGCTGCCGTCACATGAAGCAGAAGAATGATACCTGAGGGAAACATATGGCCAAGCAAAGATGACTTGTTTTTCTTTCTGGAAGCTTAGAATACATGTGGGGTAATGGAGTCATGTTTTCATTTTGAACTCAGCACAGTTATTTAGTACTGTAAAACATTCAACTGTATGACATTGCCGTAAAAATATTGGAATATGGATCAAGAAAAACCTTTGTTAAGTGAGTATAGCTACCAAATTTCTGTCAAGTGTTAACCAAATAAGCAGCAAATTAAAAATAAGTCGCCAGTGAGTTACTTTGGCTGTTGGATCACGTTAGGGGAAAATAGTTTTAGGAATGTGAAGGTGAGTCTTGGTTTTTATGATGCGATTGTGTTACCTCACTGTAAAATACGATTTTGCACTTGTATCATGTTCTATTTAGATGCCTTTTTACATGATTTAATGTCACAAATGTCACAAATGTCTTTTAACTGCGAGTCATGGTGAATGAAATGTAATAATTTATTACTAGGGTGTCGGCATGACATTAACATGTCAGTTGATAAAAAAAAAATTGTTGCAATTGACCAATTGATGAAAAACAAGATAATGCAAGCTAACCTCTTTAATGTGTTTGTTTGTTAATTTATTTTTTATACACTGCATTATATGAGCTATTTCCCTTGATGCTACTGCGTCAGAGTTTTTTCCTGAAAAAGAATGAGGTCTTTGTTCAGTAGTTCATCATTTTCAGATTAGCATTTCAGATCATGTTTACAGCCTTATATCAGAATACACTTCTGTTCCACCCCTACCAAATGTGAATGAACCTATGCTGTGTGTACTGTGCATGGTAGCATAGTTAGAACTATTGTAGTGAACACTAATACTGCAGAATTCTTTGTGATCATATTCATTTTCCACAGAGAGCAAAAAGTCTCACCCAAACTGCCTTTATCTCACCTGAGAACACTGACACCCTCAAACACACCATCCCATGCTGCCGCTACAGGTCATGACCTCTGACATGTTGACTGCTGTCATTTCTTTTTCCCTTTTTTGATTTGTTCTGGTCTGAAACTGCAGCGTTTGAAATGTTCCTCTGACTGACACCTCCAATGTAACATAGCACTGTGAAGCATAGAAAAGGTGAAGTGATCCTCCTTAGCATTCACACTGAGGTTTTACCAGCAGAGATGTTAGTGAATGAATGCTGTATCTTCAGGGGATCAAATGCCATCACATGCCAGTGAAAGCTCAGCTTTATAACTGGAAAGCATGCTTGTTTAGCAACTACAGAAAAGCACTGATACTTTGTCAAGTTCTCAACTACTGTATTTTTTTTGGTTTGTTTTTAGTTGCAGTATTTTTGTTGTGAATAATTGTCTTAGTAACTGATTTTGTTGTATTTTTGTGGAAACTGCTGTGTAAGCAGGGATGCACACAAGATTTAGCTCATGTTTAGACCCAGTTAAGTTCAGAAGATCACCATGCTACAGTCAAAGTCCCATGACATTGTTTTTTGGACAGATTTCACTTTTGATCTTTAGAAGCTCCAGCGAATCTTGTTGTGTCTTCCCCCTCCCAAATGTACACTGGTGCTGAACAATGTGTTGTCACATTGAATTCCTTTCATCTATTCATTTTTTTCTTGCAGCTCTTTATCACATGATTTGAGTGCAAATAAACCACAATGAATCTACTTAAGCTGAGTCCAGTATGTAATTACTACATTTAGTCAAGTACTGTACATAAGTAGAGTTTTCTGGTAACCCGAGCACTTGTAATTTATGCTGCTTCATACATCTATTTCAGTACATTCAGAGGAAAATACTGTACTTTTGCTCCACTATTTTTATTTGACAGCAATAGTTACTTGTTATTTTTAAACCAGTGGTTTCCAGCCTTTTTGGCTTGTGACCCCTTACAAAAAACTTCTGAGATGGTTTTTCATTTAAATAACAATTTAAGTTCCAAAGAGGTACAACTCTCCAATATTCTACAAATACAAAAAAAAATCTATTCAAATTAGTACCTTTATAATCAAATCAGATCGCCTCAGATTTCTCTTGTGACCTGTTGGTGGGGGCCTGATCCCTGCAGTATGGAGAACCACTGGACTACAGACTGTATGTAGTTAAAACTAGCTCCACCTACAACAATAAAAATGTTTGATAGCCATTGATATATCAGACTTATCTAATGATGCATTCAAATTATTGTTGCTAGAAATGAATCGATTAGTGGATCAGCAGTTTTACATTATTGCAAACTAGATTTCTTTGTGTTTTGGACAATTGATAGGACAAAACAAGACATTTGAAAATATCATTTCTGCTCTCAGAGTTGTGGTCCCTTTTCACCATTTACTGTCATTTTAGACCAAACAAATCGGTTAATTAAGAAAACAGATTAACCAATAATGAAACTAACTTTAAGATGTAGCCCTGATTCTTATATTAGTAGATGCTTAAGTAAAGGATCTGAGTGCTACATTTCTTATCTAGCAGCAGATAAAACATTAACATAAGGCGTTTTTTTTTTGTGTAGCCTGACCTCACTAAAACCTTAGTCACTAGCAGGCCTAAAATCCAACCAGACACATCATGTGTCTCTTAGCTGGAACAGGCCAAAGTCCTATTTATAATGAACCTTTAGCAGCATGGAGTCGGGCGCATGCGCGGTTAGAGCTGGATTGTTGCAGCCCCAGACAGGGCGGCCCGTTACCAAGCACTGCACCGCGCAGGGTCTGACAACGACGACAGCAACGGGCATTGACAGAGGGAATACAGCCAGCGTGATAACAACACAGACACTCCTGAATACAGTGAGTATAAACGCGTGAAGAATCCACTGAGCCACGCTTCCCCCCGGTCCTTTCTGGTTTTGTGCGTGTTTGCGGGGGGAGCTGTGTTTTATTCCCAGGCAGTGAGGATATTTCCCGTGCACTGACAGTCCTGAGGTATTCGGGGAGGCCTGTAGAGGGGGCCGCTAGAAGACCAGCGTTGCGGGTTTTTTTTTTTTTTTTTTTTTAACCAGAAGGCACCAGGCAAACGGGCACATTTATTGTTCCCAGCTCAGCCTTGAATTGTCAGACCCCCGCCCATTTCTCCTTGCTAGACTTCAGGGGTTTTGCGCTCAGGGTTTTGCTGCAGTCATTACCGGAGCCTTCGCGCAGGCCCGGCAGATTTTTGGAGAATAGATTGACTTCCCTTTCGTGCGCCGCCCTCGATGCTATAGTCCATATTTATCAGGAATTACACCAAAGCAAAGGCCTGTCAATGTAGCTGAACCTGCGCGTTTTGTCTCATAAACGGGTTTATTGTCGCTTATATGGCTGTGGGTTACAACCATGTAATTGTAGGCTAGCCAAGCCCCATGGGAGAACGCTGGTGTAATGTGCGCTGCTGAAGGTGCATTCGCAGTATTAGTGTTATCTCCAGAAATCACAGGTAAGCGTGATTCAGTTGTTATGAGTGTGAATCTGAGAGACATGCTGTCATTTCTCTCTGGCAGTCAGCTGCAGACACACAGTGACCTTAAAGCCATTATTTTAAAGTCCCTATCTCGCCTGCGTTAATGTTCTTTTTTTTTTTTTTTTACTGCAGGGGATGTCAAGGTGTCACTGTCCCATTTTGACACGACACCACTGAAAAATCAAAGTGAGCACAGAGAAGGCTGGAGTTGTCAGATGTGTAAAGCTGCTCACAAACATGGGGATATTTCTGTTTAATCTAGGGAGGATTATGCTCACAACACATCTGTAGATTAAAGCTAAAGATGCCTCTCAACCAGGCACTGTGTTTACAGGCGGAAATCAAGTGTATTTCCCACAGGCCAATATTGCTGGTCTCAGTGGGCTGTACAGGCCCACAACTGCAACGGTTTCTGACCCTGTCCGGAATCTCTAATCTGAGAGGACAAAGAAAAAGCCCCCCTCAAAACCTTACAACATGTGGAAAAACAGGTAACCTCCAAAAAGTCATTGTTAAGAGGGACCCCTTCCCCTCCATGGATAGCTGTGGTTGCAGTTAGAAAAATGTCAACTACATCACATTAACAGTATCATAGGGTTTAATACTAATGCAGTACATAAAATGAGTCAGATAAAGCAGGTCCACAAATGAATTAAGTCCAGAGCTAATACAATTAGACCAACTGTATTGACAGAAAATGAATAAGCAATAAGTCATTCACAAGCAAAAACACCAAACATCTTCTAGTTCCAGCTTCTCAGATGTGAGGATTGCTGTTTTTATTTGTCTTTTGTGACACCAGATAAGTTTTGGGTTTTGGACTGTTGATCACAAATTATTTGATGACAGTTTTTTTTATACCAGGGGATTGATCGAGAAATAAATCCCTAAATAAGTCCAGTGTCAGTCCTGCATTCTTTGATGTCCAGGATGTTTGGTAGGTTGGTTGAAGGTAATGAGACGGATCAGTGGATGGGGCAGTGGAGGACGTCAGGGTGGGCAGCTTGGTCGAGTAGGGGGGACAGAGGGGTTTGGAAGTCGGAGGAGACCAAGTCTTAAAACAACCCAACTTTACTTGATCATATGACAGCAGCAATCAGTTTACGTTCATTTACACACAGTTGGTAATCAATGATACGTGAACCAATCAGTTTCAAATATTTAATGATGATTTTGTTGGGGCATGTCTTTCTGCTCTTTGGCCTTTGACCTAACAAATGTTATTTTAGGTCCAGCTAACAGATCAACAGAAAACCAACTGTGCAACCTGTGCTGTTTGTTCCAGGTAGGGGATGGCAGTGAATGTGTACGCCACGTCTGTGTCCATTGACAACCTCAGCCGACATGACATGCTGGCATGGGTCAACGATTCTTTGCATCTCACCTACACCAAGATTGAACAGCTCTGTTCAGGTAAAGCTGAGAGGTTGCAGTCCTTAAAGTTTTAACTGAATACTCTTCACAACAAGACAACAAAACAATTGCCGGTGTCTTTGTGTTTTCCAGGAGCTGCGTATTGCCAGTTCATGGACATGTTGTTTCCAGGTTGCATCCTTTTGAAGAAGGTTAAATTTCAAGCCAAGCTGGAGCATGAATTTATACACAACTTCAAAGTTCTTCAGGCGGCTTTTAAAAGGATGAGTGTTGACAAAGTCAGAATCATTTTATTTATCATACTATTACGCATTTAACCCAGTAAAATCATTAATGCCATTATCTCCTACTCCTAAGATGCATGCTGTATCACATGGAGCTATTTGAGCATTTCCTGTTTCCATTCTCCAGATAATTCCTGTAGAAAAGCTTGTAAAAGGGAAGTTCCAGGACAACTTTGAATTCGTGCAGTGGTTCAAGAAGTTCTTCGATGCCAACTATGACGGGAAGGAGTATGACCCTTTACTAGCCAGACAGGGGCAGGACGTGGCCCCTGCCCCCAACCCAGGTGATCACTTTATCCACAAACCAAAGAGAAACCAAGGTAAACCAAACAGTTTTGCCTTTGCTGCACGGTCTTGCTGAGCTTTGGATGGCTCAAAGGCGCTCCCTGCAAGCAAGTGGTGTGAGCAGCACGATTCACAGAATGACTGCTGTCCTCCTAGATCCATCTCACTGCCCAGCATTCACAAGCAACATGACACTGTAGGTATGAGTGAGTCACTGGTGGGATTGTAGTAATCGCCACAGTGTGTAGTGGGATGCAGCAGTGGTGGGGTTGCAAAATCACATCATGCAACTTCAGTTTTAACTCGCTTTCCCACTTCTAATTGATCATGATCAGTGATGCCAGGAGACCTACAGAGATATCAAATGCAACTATTTTCTCCAGTGTTCTGCATTACGCAGGTGATGCAACACTGTTGCAGCTTCATCTCTCTCAAAGCTGGAGTGAAACAAGAAGAGTGTCTCATTTTACTAACAAGAGTAATGTCAGCCTGATCAGCCTTGCTCTGTCTCTGTGAAAGCTTTTTGCTTGAAAATCATGGCGAACAATCTAATTTGATTTGAAGCGTGTCATAAGCCTGCTTTGTGACTTGGTCACTGGCAAGCAGTGTGGTTGTAAATGGGCAGAATGACTGCATTTATTTCAAAACTGTAATAATGCGTGTTGGCATGGTTTGTCTTTGAGTTTATTTGACACCTCTGCTGAAGCACTTATAGAGGTTTGGCAGGTTCTTTTTTTGAAAGACTTTTAGCCATTTTGTAAGTTTTACTTCATAATTTGGCTTTTTTTTAAATCTGGAAATCTAAATTTGTATCTTTTATATCAGTTCTGTTGTAAAACTATTTGAAATCCATTCACAAAAGAAAAAAACATACCAAAGACACGACATTATGCTACAAGCTGATAACATCAGCTCTCTATAATGTGCTACATCCATTGCCACAGTTGCTACAAAGCCAAAAATAAATGCAGAGAGTCTGTTTTCATTCAAATGCTCAACATCTCTCACCATCTCTGACCAATCCAGGACCACAGAGGACATCTCCAACAGTTCCCAAAAACATGCCAACACCACAACGGGTCCAACACAACACTCCAGCCATGAGGAAGAATCCAGCTTTGTCTAGAAACGGGGGCAGTGATGCTGAGATCATGGAGCTAAATCAACAGGTAGAGTTGAAAAAAAAAAAACAGGAGCTGCCTTCCACCTTCAATTTCATGTCATTTACATGTTTTACATGTTTCAGAACAGTGAAAAAGAGGGAACAAGTTAAAACCCTCGAGTCAGTGTTAATGAAATAATAAAAGATCCTTGATCACATATTTTTGGGCTTTTTTTCCCACCATCACTACCAAAAACACTTCATTCTGACTCCATTCAAAATGGTTTTTGGAGACTACCAGCGACATCATGTTTCTCTTTCTCTGCCCTAAGTTGATGGAGTTGAAGTTGACTGTAGACGGATTAGAGAAGGAGAGAGACTTCTACTTCAGCAAACTACGGGATATTGAGCTGATCTGCCAGGAGCACGAGAGTGAAAATAACCCCGTCCTCAGCAAGATAATCGACATTCTCTACGCAACAGAGGTATGTACACATTACCAACACAAATCTGCAGTGCACCATGAGAATTGGTATGTTCTTTTCTCACAGTGAATCACCATAGAGAGCTGAGGTGAAACTGCAGCTTCTGGGTGCTGTTCCAGCAGCAAGTAAACCTAGTATAAAAAAAAATTACCTTGACATTTGTAATCACACAAATGACTAAAAATCCAGCTTCAGAATATAACCATACTCAGTTGTGTGTGATGTGGCTGTCTCCATATATCTTGGTAATTTTTTAAGATGTTGTTTCTACAGCATAGTACTCCTGTTTTCAATAGCCTTTAAGAAACACAATTTCTCATAAGTCCAAGACAATCGTGAGTAAAAGTCACAGCCCAGCAAACAAAGCCAAGTCGAGTCACCACCGTTACCTCAGACAGCACGGCAGACGAACTGAATGTTACCTTAGTTGTTTTTTTAGACAGCTAAAAAGTTTAGTTGGAAAATTAGATGAGTGTTGATGGATATCATAGATATGGTTGAAACCAAGTTATGATGACAGAAGTAGCAACATTGATCCACGTGTGAATCTTCATGGGAACTGTAGTTTTTCATTATGCTAACAAATTACTGCTGTTTAATTTTGTTAAAATTGCAAAGGCTTCAACTTCCAATGGAAAGTGCTCTTAAGGATTTGCCTTGGCATATGGGACGGAAACCCCGGGAAACACTATGTTTTCAGAAAGACGAATGAAGTGAGAGAATGCAACGAGTTACAGAAGCTGGTGGAGCAGAGGCTAGCCGAACGTGACATCACCTCTCTGTAGAGGATGCTGTTTATCTGTTTGGATGTCAACTGTGATCAAGAACATTTTAAGGTTAACATAAATTAAAATAAAGCACAAAACCTGAATATCTTTTTTCTTTTCTGTATCCCAGGAAGGCTTTGCGCCTCCAGAAGATGAAGACCTCGATGAACAAGCTCACCTGGACCAGGATGAATACTGAACCCCTCATCTCCCTCCCCACTAACATCTCCATCCTCCCTTTAAGTTTCTTTTTGCCCTCATTTGTTTTCTACTCTCTCTGCACGCGCTCTATAAATACATCATCCCTACTCTCTGTCCGTCTTTTCCTTTCTTTCTCATATGAATATCTGTTCCTAACCTCCCCCCATCCACCCTCTGGCCATCTACATACTATACACAACTACTCTGCATCATCATTTGCTGCTCCTCCCTGCCTCCACTTACACAGTAACAATAACAGTAATGTACAACATATCCCAGTTATTTCAGCATGACTAACACAGAAAATTGAGCCAAGCCTGGCATGGAGGTTGTAACGGCAAACAGTGAATTTAAATCTGTAAATATTACTGACATTTTGATTTCTGAGAGAACAATGTCTTTGCTCATTATGGAGTTATTTATTTGCCTTTGGTGCGCTGTTAATACTACTATTAGAGCACAGAACAACGCTGCTCCAATGTGCCATCAGGACACTCCCAGAGCTACTAAAACTGTAACAAAAGTGACTTTTTAATAACAATTTCTTATTTATTTAACTTATATTTCATTTAGAGTTAACTTTCTGTAGCAAAATTGGTGCAAAACCTACTGTACATGAACTGAAAACTGAAGGCCCTGGGTGTTTTATGAGAATAAGGTTTGTGCTCGAGTCTGCAAAAAGCATTTGGTTTCTGTTATGGTGGGGTTATGGCATGTTGAAACGCTGAAGGAAATTCTTTGGTGTAATGACTCAAGGCATATGATCAGTGCTCTGCGATTATTCATTATTGATCAGCAACATATCTGAGCATGAGAATGTTACACATTGACTGTGAATGAGTGATATTTTGTAAATGTATTTTGTGTGGAGATTTTGTCTGATGTCGCACGATCCTGGTTACTTGCCATTGTATCTTCTAGGCGGACATGCAGTAGCCTTTAAGTTTAAATTTTAGAGGTGGAGAGCCACCTGCAGACTGACAACATGGTTATAGATTGTAGCAGTTCTAATGTTTTATTGTAAAATACAAGGGAGCCTGACACTGAATTAATACAGACACATTTTCACATGACAGCTTTTGTTATGTTTTTACTGCTAATCATACAGTGTTTATACTTTTGATTTGCTGTAAAGGGTTGTCCAGGGTGCATAAGTTGTAGTTTGGAAGAAAGTCAGTATTAAGAGAACTGTGACCAGCTGACTGGTCATTGCTAGCATCCAGTTTAACTAAGGAAGTCTCCTCGTCCTTCCCCAGCTATTTTTACTTTGCAAACTGGCTGTCGTCTGCTCTGGAACTTGCATCCATTGACCATGTAAACATCTACAGAACACTCATCTTTTGAGTTTTGAATAAATAAACAGTTGTGAAATAACTTGTTTGGTGCCATTTGTGGTTTTCTTTTGTGTGAGGATGGATTATAGATTATATACTAAAGCATGTTTATGGCTGTTAAGAGTTAGAAAAAAGTGTGAATGATTAGGAGCCTGACACCTCTTTTGGGATGCAGGTCAGACTTTTGATGGACATGTTAACACGAGTTCACGTCCCATCTTTCCATGTAATTCTAAATATGGAAATATTGAATCTGGTACTTAGATGATAATGCGTTTATCTAAGCAATAACTACTTTGTTTTGTGTAAAACTAACCATATATAAGTAACGTTATAAAATGCAACTGTTAATTCTAGTGGCAGCAAGTTTCATTCAGACTTATTTAAGTTTCAAAAAGCTGTGTATGGACGTGATTAATAAGTTAGCATGTACACCTATATATAAAATCAACCCACTTAGGTCTATCTTCAAGTTTGCTTTAGTGATTGTAGAAGTACAGAGTGGGGGATTAGCTCAAATGGTAGAGCGCTCGCTTAGCATGCGAGAGGTAGCGGGATCGATGCCCGCATCCTCCAGATCTTTTGCTTCAGTATGGGTCAGGTTGAGGCTTCTTTGTTTAGTAGGATACTAACCGTTTACTTTCCTATTAAACTATTTAATAACCGTGGTAATCATCACGGTAAAAACCGGATACCGTGAAGGCAATGTCCTTCCGCGATGACGGACTATTTTTTTAGCCTTTGCACAAGGCGAAGTATTCTTTACGGACAGTTCGAGTTAAACTGGTACGCCTTCAAATATAATCGTCGGACCAGCAGATGGCAGCACAACATCATGTATCTATATGAGAAGGGGAAGTGAGAGTCACCGTCCCACGGACTGTTATGAAATACAATTCACAACAATTCGTTTTGAATTCCCGTCCAATCAATGAAACACAAGGACTGGCTTCTGATTGGCCAATCCAAATGCATACATTTGAATACACAGGAGGGGGATTAGCTCAAATGGTAGAGCGCTCGCTTAGCATGCGAGAGGTAGCGGGATCGATGCCCGCATCCTCCAATACTCCCTTTTAACTTTTGTTGCATTTTATATTACGACATAACTTACCTGTAACCTGCTGAATGTTCAACTTTAACCAGTCCGAACTGCCTGTTCTACCGCAGAACTAACTGCAGAAGCAGACTGGTAAGCTCAAATGTTGTCACACTGTTGTTATGGCTGCGGAACCGTCGTATCTTTCGGTGTATTTTTCCTAACCGGCTGGCGTTAATTTTAATCAAGCGTTCATTTTCTTACGACGAATCATTAGGGGGCATTTCATCCACGTCATCCATTTTCACAGAAGGGAGCCAATCACATTGCAAATTCAGCGCATGTAAAAGTATTAATAAATTAGCAAATGCACCTGTTGCTCGCTGTGTAAAACCCCAGAGGTAAGAATCCATTCCCGCATCTTCCTACAATTTAGTTTGACTGCACTTCTTACCGATGACTCGCCATCATCATTTTTGCCATGGTATTTTTGAATATAGTTTGTTCCCTCGATATTTTTTTATTGTCAATAAACAACAACTTAAAGTATTAAGACCCCAAAGACATGGAAGTTGTTGGTAGAGTATGTAAACAAACGACCAAACAGGTGATATTAAGATTAGAAATGTTTGTTGGTGTCACTTTATTCACAAATTTAAAAGTCAGACAAAACTACTGAGTTCACAATAAATCAGCAAAAAAAAAAAAAAAAAAAAAAAAAGGCGACAAGCTTACCATGCAGCAGCAGCAGCAACAACAAGAGCATCCAGAGTGATAACAATGATTCAAGCTAGGTGTAACATTATTGTGGAAATAATAACAAATGAGATTATATGTCAGTATGAGACTAAGCTTGTCTTATTGCATACTGAAGCCACACCAATGCACAGACCTGTAATCTAAAACGTGATGGTGCCTTTTGTCAAATAGCAAAACACTTTAACAACAACGCAAGGGAAACTTACAGGTGAAGTGATTTCTTTACAGTGTAAAATGGTAAATTTGAGCGGATCAAGCTCCCAACATTTTCTTCACCATGTAACCAGGCATGTTGTAGAGGAAAAGAGCCAGGATGGCCAGCAGCAGGAGAGCAGTGACAATCTTGATGGTCAGCCACCTGTACTGGTCACACACCAGGTGTTTCGCAGCTTTGAGAGGGATGAGGAACCAGAGGAGCGCGATATCTGGACGGCTGGTGGAGTGGAGATGTAAATAGTGAGTTAGATGGATAACAGATTAGTGTGAGCTGGCATTCTGTTGGTTGATTGGAAATAACAGCTGTAACAAACCTTAACATTAAACCTTGAGACATTTTCCAAAAAAAGTAATTTTACTTCTACTTGATTCTGTGAGCTGAAACACATATGATAGACTGAGCCTTGTTATCTGATAAAACAAAGGTGTACACTGTTCTTCAAGTTTGCTAATACATACTTATACATACCACACTAACAAAGGCACTTATACACAGATGACAGGGCTAGCAGAAAACTGGATGGTTAAGAGGTCAATTTATTCATAAATTTGAAATATCATACATAGACACGTAATCAAGACAACATGACAAAACATTGTTCAAGCAAGAAAATTTGAACACAAGCCAACTATGCTAAAAACCCTAAATATTTTATCAATAAAACCTTTAATGTCCAGTTGATGGTCGATTTTTTTCAAGGTGAGCGACACTGAATGGATTTAATGGGAGAAAAGAAAACCACATTTCAAGAAACAAGAAAAACTGCACGGTTAGCACACCAACAGAAGCAACGTGTTGAGATTGGTACATATTAGACCACATTAATAACCAACGGTGGATGCACTCAAGATGTATTATTAGTAATACTATATTAATGGTGCTCTTTTAATAAGGTATCGATTATTTCGTCAAATGGTAAATTGCAAAAACATTCACAAAAAATACAAATTATTACTGAATGCACACCCTTTGGAAAAGTTATTATCTGCTGGTTTTAACTCAGGCGCCCAACATTTTCTTCACCATGTAACCAGGTGTGTTGTACAGGAAAAGACCCAAGATGGCCAGCAGCAGGAGAGCAGTGACAATCTTGATGGTCAGCCACCTGTACTGGTCACACACCAGGTGTTTCGCAGCTTTGAGAGGGATGAGGAACCACAGGAGGGCGATATCTGGACGGCTGGTGGAGAGACAAAAACAGATGTTAAAGAAGCCAAAGCCAGTCAACAATCCATAGATAATTCATCAATAACTTGCAAGCATGATATAAAAAGAGGAGGTACCCACATACTGATACAACCTGGGGTAATACATCAAATCTATAGAATGCAGAAAGAATCTTAATCTTAAGCCCAATAGTGACCAAAATAACTCAAAAAGACCACGATGCAAAATTGTGTTTAATTTCACACACAGTTAAATCCCTCAGTTTCATGGAGATTTGGCGCCAAGCCTCTGCTGCAGATGCTTTCACTTCCAGCTTGCAGTGTTCTTACCTTCATTATCTCTTGACACTCTGACTTAACCTGGATATGGACCTTTCAGCTGCCTCTTCATTAACTGTTTAGCTAAACTGGTCCCATTTTTACTGTCAGTGTCTTGTTACATCATTCATAGTTTTTGTTTGATGAGTTTGGGGGTTTTTCCTGAGAGCTCTTGAGCAAACAGCATCTTCCTCTATCTTTGTACTTTCCATTGTTGTACAGTATAAGCATTTTTGTCTCACCTCTTCATAAACCATGCTTCCAGAATAGATCAAGTTAAATTATTGAAATGAGTAAAGTTAAATCTATTGCTTGTTCCGTCTTCAACAGGTTGATCTATGATGCACTTTTTACTCCCACTAGTTGTTGTTTTTCTCTTCAGATCGCTGCATATTGTGATTGTGAAGTTAACAAATGCTCAAAAGAAGCCTGTACAGAGATTTCTCTTCATCCCTGTTATGACTTACTCCTCTGAGGAACAGTTCTCTTCACATCAGCTTGACGTGAGTATTATAACTAAAAATACAAAATCTACTTCAAATCTTTAACTTCAGATAAACAGGTTCATCTGTAGAAAAATTAAATATGTTGAAATTTGGACTGGGCTGCAACAGATCTTTAGTACCACTTTAACTGAACTGAACTGGTGGACTGAAAACTCATGGTTAATAAAATCACAGACATTTTACAAGAGACTAACTGTGGAGACATGTCTGGGTCTGGTAAGTCAATTTGATCAACAGGCAGCAAAGAATCTATCAACATTATCTTCAAGAATTGACTTTTTGGAACCTGAAAACTGAATGGCAGTAGATGAACATTCAATTGAATAAACTCATTTATAATATTTTGAAAAATGTGTTTTTCTGAAATTACATTATTGATTCTATTTAGTTACTAAAAGGCTACGATTGAAGGGAAACTGTAGACAGAAAGCAAGCAGGGAAGAGAGAAAGTCAGAAGCCATCTGGTTAGTGAAACTGCTGGAACCTTCTGCAGAGGTGTCTGAGCAACATCTCAAGCTCCCAGCATTTTCTTGACCATGTAACCAGGCATGCTGTAGAGGAAAAGAGCCAGCATGGCCAGCAGCAGGAGAGCAGTGACAATCTTGATGGCCAGCCACTTGTACTGGTTGCAGACCAAGTGTTTTATGGCTTTGAAGGGAGTGAGGAACCACAGAAGGCTGGTGTCTGGGCGGCTGGAGGGACAGAAACACACGTGTTCAGGAATACAGACTTAAAGCACTCTGGACCATTCTACTGTTGCTCTTTTTCTAAGTCAAATTTAAATTTAAGTGAAGCTGACATTACTGAAACATAAGATAAAGCAAAAGGCAAGACAGAGAAGCAATTTACAGTATCTTTGGAACTTATAGATGATTCTAGGCAGAAATACACAAAAGATATGAAGAAACAGCAACTTACCATGTAAAGAAAGAAGATCCTAGGTAAAAGTCCAGAACTTGGTTGAAGTAAATCCAAATAAATGTTTTTCCTCATTTCATGAAAATGCTTTTGCTTATTATTTTTATGTAAATTTATCTTTCTTTATGCTTTTTTATGTTTGTTTAAGTTTTTTATGTTTTATGTTTATGACAGATTTATCTTTTTATTTATTCATGTATTTATTATAATTTTAGTTCTCATGATATTTATTTTATTTTTTAACTGTTTAGCATTTGGTTACTTTTAGGAGTCAAGCTGGACTTTGATCTGTTAAAACTAAATGTGTCTGTATATTTGTTTGTATGTAAATGAACCGTAGCATTTGTGTATGTATGTAGGAGATGTAAAATTAGAAGCCAGTGGACAATGTCACTGAGAAAAGTAGATCAAAAGAATAGTGTGCAATGTACAAGAAAACAATGTGGACAGTGAGGTGATAGGAAAACATCCTTCATACTTCGGTTTCTCCAGCGGCTCTGGTTCGTTGCGTCCTTCACCAACTGGGTTTTTCTCGGCTTCTTCTCCCGTCAGAAGATGCAGCTCGGCTTCCACTTTTCCCTGCAAAGACAAACAAAACAATCTTAGTCATCACAACTAAAGACTGCACCCTGACCTGTCACAGAGCCACCATAATAGATAACCTCAGGAAATGAATAACTCGAATTAGATGCAGTCTTGAATTACAGAGGAGGGAAGTATTTCAGCTAGAGGGAATTATGTCAAACAGCACAACTTGTACACATTCAGACATTTTTTTTAGCCATGTTAGCAGCATGTCTGCCTCTTTGAACATCTGCATGTTAACACTGTCATTGTGAGCATGTTGCCATGCTAGTGTTAGCACTTAGCTGAAAGCCTCCCAGAGCCACTAGCATAGCCTCAGACTCTTTGTCTTGTTTGGGCCCCTCTTTACTTTGACTTACCGTCAGCTCAAACTCGTCCTCTTCATTTCTGGCCACAAATGGCCACCAGCCTTTGATCCTCTTCTGTTTGAAGATGGAGACCATGGGCATCTCTGCCTCATTTGTCACCATCTCAATGGTGCACTGCTTGGCAGTCTTTGCACCACGTGGGAAACGGTTCAGGTCCAGCTCAATTGCACCTGTAAAGAGAAGTTAAATGCAAGAAAGATCAATTAGTGAAACAAAGAAGTTGTTAACAGAAAAAAGGTCTGATGAGTTCCGTTGTAAAATATACCAACAAATGTTTCCACATTGTTGGTCCAGTTTGTGAAAGTATTTGTTCAACAAAGCTCTGAAGTTACCCCATAAATAACAAATCAGTGATTCATGAAGCCAAAGGTTATTACAAATGATTGTCCACTGTACCTAAGAAGTCATCTGCAGAGAAATGGTCAGCGTCCCACACTTGCAGATTAAGTCGAGCTGGAATCTTGTACTCGGTCTCATCCCAGGCAAACATGGACTCTTTCTTTGAGATGACGATCTTCTCTTCAGCCATGAGGTAGTCGAAGGGGTAGACGAAGCGCCAGTTGAAGTTGCCCTCCCCAGTGATGGAGTGGTAGTGGACGTCAGTGTCCTGCTTGTCCTCCTGCTGCCCTTTCAGCCAACTGTTACAGGGAATAAATAGGTGATAAATACATAAATCCTGAACAAATAAAGCATTGTTCTTTATCCCTTTAGAATTAGAAATTAAAAATCTGAATAAAATCTGGATTATGAAGTGGACTTGTTCCAGTTGTGCACATAAAAAAGTAAAGACAGAGAAACAAGCAAATAAAAAAAACAAAAGCAACAACTTATCAAGCCCATATTTACCCTCGCACAAATATATCACTGGATTTTTCACCAGTGAAGATGTCATCATCCTCTAGAACGACTTCATCTGTGTTCCAGATGATCACCCTCAGTTCAAACCTGGACACAAGTGAAAATGAAAAGATACAGTATATGACGAAACACTGATCAATATTATGATTATTGATGATGACAAGTAAAAACCAGTTCACACTTCACATTTATTTAGATAACAGGTTAAGCAGCACACCACTTTTTGGTAACTAATATAGTGTATATGAACGCTGAAGGCTAATTATCTGACCCAGTTCTGAAAGGAGGACATACTTCTTTGGTTTCCTTGGTGAAATGTCAAGTGCAGGGCCTGGGGCAGTCATGTCTTTAGGGAACATATCCACCCACATCTCAATTCTTCCCTAATCACAATTGAACACAAGAAAGCACAACCTTGAGGTTTACAAAGAAAAAAACTTGGAAAGATGCCTGTTTAAAACGTGTAACAGGTGTGGATGGAGCCACTATCACTATACCGACGCACTTGTTCAATTCCTGGTTTGTCAGGGTGGAGCAGTGGTCTTGTTTCCACATGTTCTGGGACAAGTTTGCATCCAACCCGTGGGATTTCCTCCCAGTGCTTCAGCACGGTCAGAGCCAAGTGTTCTTCTGTCTGCTTCTTCAAACCTGACAAACATAACCAAATCAACACATGCTGTTAAAATGCTTTCTTAAAGTGCTATTGAAACCACACACACACACACTGTTTTGGCATTTAGCTTCTTCTCAAGACCACTATAAAAAAAGACACCTTGTATTAATATCACAAGCAGGCAGTTGTACAGAGAACACAGTGCAGGTAATCGGTTTGAGTGTGAGAAACAAAAGTGTGTCAGTGAAATCCACAGATACCATTTTCATCCTCGATCTCAGTCGGTGCCATGAAGACGCGGTTCTCCACCTTCACTCTTCCTGCAGGGCCATAATGAGGCCCATCCAGCTTGCCATCCTTGCACAGCTTAGCCAGGACCTGTGTGGGTTTCATTGGGTCCCTCCAAACATTGTAACCATGGCTACGGAAAAGAGCAAATGTAGGTAAGAGTTACATGAGAAATGATGCATTGAATAAAACACAAAAATCATGACTCTCTAAAATTACACCTTTTGGAAAACCTGGACATAACAAACACAAAACAAAAGTCATGTATAACAAATATGTGGGGTTTATCATTTAGACATATATAACCATATAAACGTTAAGTATTTAAAGATTAATGTGGTGCAACATATATCACTGAAATACTAGCTTTGCATCACGTATCCTGTGTTAAATCATTTACCACAATTTTTCCGATCTCATGAAGGTGATTCTTACATGGCATAGTTACATGAGATACCACATGTGGCTCTGTGTTTGCTGTAGAAACGGTTCTCAAGGTCAATTTTGGTTTCTCCGATCAGATCATCCGTCCCCACCAGGTCCCAGTCATAAATTGACACGGTGAGTGTGGAGTCCATTGGGAATGTGGCCTCCACGTCAAAGGATCTGAGCGGATAAGAAATACAGCATTTGTTGGGTTTTCATTCATAGATTTAATACATGATTATCATAGTAATGATGAATGAATGAACATAATCTGTAAAGTCATAAATCATTTTTGAAAATCAGAAATACAGCCTGTCAACTTACTTGCCAAACAAAGGGTTCAGCTGTTTAGAGATGTAATTCTCTTTGTCTTTGATCTCTGTCTTTCCCAGTTTGATTGCGATGTATGGATCAGCTTTCCCATTAATGTCAGCTGGATGCAGATCAGTCGCCTGACAAAATAAACACAATTGTAGTATGAAATTCTATAATCAAAATAGTCAGTTCTGTAGAATCTGACCTCTTCCTGGTATGTGTGCAATAATGTTAACATTGACATGTGGCAGTGGCGAACAAAATACACGTGTTACCCTGATGACGTAGATGCGAACGAGGACGTTAATGGGGTCGTTGTGAGGAATGTTCTGAAACATTCCCATGTTGGAGTCGAAGTTCATGTCTCTGGCCATATCATCTGACACTTTGTACATGCACAGTGAGCCCTAAAGGGACACAGTTTTACACATTAAATATTTTAGGAAAAACATGTTACATAACATGCAAAGCACTCCACATTGTCTGCAGGTGTCTAATGTAAAAATAAACAAAATATTATCTATAGTTTGGTTTTTATATGGCAAACATATATATATATATATATATATATATATAGACAACTGATGTAACTGAAGAGAAAATAACTTAATCCTAGACTGCGTATTCTGCTGTAAACATTCTGCTCTTACTTTGAATTTTCCAACAATCCTGTCCTCATCCGTCACGTTCTGGTCGTCGTCATCGCCACCTTTTCCCCTGAACAGGTTAAAACTGTGCAGCCAGTCCTCAAAGTTGTCAAACTCATTCTCCAGCTCCTTAGGATACACCTTTTTTGTGAAAAACAAAAAATAAAAATAAAACTAACGACATGAAGCTGATACCTCTTCATTATCTCTTCTCTATTTTCACCTGTCACATCTTGTCATGTACAAGCAAACAAGGTTATTCTCCTCTAGTTTGAAGAGGAATGCTCAGCATGTGCCGGCTCCACTTCAGTACCTTCAGCTCATCCAGCTTCGGCTTTTTCTTCTCTAACGGATCGACCGCCAGCCTCTTCCTCTCCTTCTTTCCCTTTCCTCTCTTGGTGCCTTTCACAGGAGAGTCATCAGGTTTGATATCTGAGTACAGGTTAGCAGTGAGGATGGAGTGAAGGGGGGGAGGGAGGGGGTTGGGAGGCGGGTGGGGTGGGGTGGAAGGAGCAGAGCACTCAAGACATGAATTCCGCATGAAAGTTGCCAAAAACCAGCTGTTATTGTGTACAACAGGCAATGCCACTGAGCTGTATACTGGTGCAGTATACAGCTCAGTGGGGATACTGTGGCAGGATCCTCCTGGCAGGCAGCTGTGTGGACTCTGCAAAGCTCATTAACAAACTTGACTGAGTCAAATCATGTCAAAGTATAAGTATAGTAACATGCACCATATTATATAGTGTACGCTACATTTGCATACGTAATATATTTTGTCATATTATAAACAGTTGATTCTGTGCCGCCTTGTCGACACAGCCCAGAGTCAAACACGTTTCAAATGTATTCTATATCACCACAAAAAAAACTCATCATGTCATCAAAGTGCATTGTCTGTGTTTTTTAGATTCTTTGCAATTTTCACTTGACAACTTTCATGGCAAGCATACGGCTAATATGCACACATGGGAGAGAAAAAGTGACCGCCCCACGCATAGAAATTTGGATTCATGTCAGCATCTACATGGAGGCATTCTCTGGCTACGAGGTTCACTACCGCACTGCAGAAGAAAACAACAGAGTTAGTTAGCTCATAAAAGAACATGCACGTACTTTAAGTCAAGTAAAATCTGTTATGTAAGCACTAGCGATACTGTGTGGTGACTGCCCCAACGTAAGGACGGTATTTGAAAGTCAATTTTACAGTTTTCACTCATATTTTGCAATGCACTTCAAACATCACTGGTTTGGGACTGTAGCATATGAAAACAGGATAACTTGAAGGTACTACTCAGCACAGGGCTGACACAGAGGCACATGGAAGCATAGTGGATAGTATAAAACTTAGCCAGTCTTATTTAAGGGCATCTGGTTTTACCTCCACCATCTGCAATGTCCATTTCGTCTTTGTCTTCTGAATCTGAGAGAGCTGCTTCCTGAGCCTTGAGTGCCTGTAAGACCAGGAAGTCATTTCCTTTACCAAGAATCAAATAAAATAAAATAAAATAAATAAAGTTTAAATGTTACAGATCGTTTATTAAGTTGCTCATCGTCATCCAATCAAAATGTGACTGCTAAATCAAATTGGCCGTGCTAATATCTGGCTTCTAACCTCTGTCAAAGTTTCAATGGAGGCGAAATATTTGGACCACCAGTCCAACATGCTCTCGTCAAGTTCCTCTTCTTCAGTCTCATCGCCCTTCTTCCTCTTCTTCTTTTTCCCCTTTCCATCCTTGTCGTCATCCTGTTTGTACCAAACACATCACAGGTCTCGTCAGTAAACCTTTGGGATTTCTCAGAACAACATTAAATCCTTTCAGTTTTCACAGAACCTTTCTCACCTCGACTTTGACCACAGCATCGGAGCACTAGGGAGAAAACCAGTTTGCATAATGTGAATATTTTTCTGTGCAGTTACAAAATACTGTAGTTTTCATAATCATTGATTTGTTGTTTGCTTTGTATTTCTTAGCTGGCTACTGTGCAAATGCTGTTTCTCAAGAGCTGTCTGTTTTAATTTGTAGGATCATTATTTAAACTGGGTCTAATTCTTTTTTTTAAAAAAAGAAATTAAACCTACAGAGTCCAGTTTGACCACAGTCTCCATCTTCTTAAAAGCAGGCTCAGGTTCCATGTTGACAACAATTATTTCCTCTGAAAGATAAACAGATTTTTTACAACCTTGACAACAGGATACTATTTGAATATCATCATACACTGTCCTTCACAGGAACCATATCATACACATATACCGTGTCTTCATCATTTGTTGTTCCTACATAAGAAAAAAAGTAGACTCCAGGTTTTAGATTGTACCTGTTGTGGACCAGTTGTTGGCCTGCTTATCTGACGCCCTGTAGATGAACTTCCGCAGACTGGTGACAGCGTTAGAACCAACCAGAGTGTAGCGACCAAAAGCCCTGCAGTCCACCACTCGGATGTTCAGTGGAGGGTGAAGCAGCTCGTTCTCAGGCAAATCCTGACACACAAAACCCAGATTTAGATGCTACAAGTTTACAGGAACTCATCAGCAGTACACTCAATGCTTGTTTTCTAACTTGTGTGGAGTGTAAAAATAGGGTCATGGAGTAAATATCAAGTTGAAACTAGTGATTTAAATGATCACGTACCACTTCAAACCACTTGACGAGGGTGCTGAAGTTGGGGTTTTTCTTGTAGTTGGGGATGAGGGCAGACTGCACGCCCTTCCCGGCACATTCGATGTCCACGCGAGGCCGATCCACCTGGGCCAGATTCACCCTCTTCAGGTCTCTCAAGCCCCAGAACAAAACCTGAAGGAGGGGAAGGTTTTTTGTGGTGTTTTATTTAAACTTGGTCAGTAAATGTCATCCTGTTAATTTCTCCTTCAAATGTATACATTTCTTTGTTAAGTAAATCAGTGTTCATGAAGTTTTTACCTCAATCCTGTACTTGCTGAGCACTGGTCTGATCCCCAGTGGCACAGGCAGGATTGGACCACGGTCCATATCTGTAGGCCCGTCTATAGGAGGCAGGTCAGCTTTCCCATTGGGGCCAATCTAAGAGACAACACAAGAAAGCATAATGTCACATTTGTTTCTGATATGATGTGACAACAGCAGTCATGTAAGCTCACAGCTGATGATGATGACTAACCTGCAGCAATTCAAAGGCTGCCAGCATTTCTCCAGCCGTGCAGTTCCCACGGTAGATCTGATAGTACTCCAGCTGGGGAGGGAAGCGTGGGGGGCCGTAGTGCTCATCGGCCATCTTGACCACAGGCTTAGCAAAAGTTCTGCCCATGAAGTCAGCTTTGCCCTGGAAACACAACAGTTAAATCCTTAAATGCCCACAACATAAAACATCTGGTTTGAATATTTGAAAGACTGTTCTTTTAAGTCTGTTGCACCCAATTCATTAGTGTTTCAATTACGATGTCTATATTAAAAAAGCAATTAAACAAGATTGTTTATGGTGTAATCTTTAATTATTTGATTTGAGGAAACATGGCTCGGAGATGCACATGTTTCTAGACAGACTATGGATAAAAAAGCGCTGAAGATAAAAGAGCCCAAAAGAAAAAAAAAAAACAAAAGCAAGAGCCCTAAAATAACCAGTGAACTGCAAAACAGACAATGAATGATAACTGTTTTTAAATCTCTCTTGCAGTTAGTGGTTATAAAGAGTCCAAATTCTCTGTTGGCCACATACAAAAAGCACAAAGTTTCACTTAAAGGAATGCAACAGGTACAAGTCGGTCAACCTTTGGAAGAAGTCCATTGATATATATCTTATTCCTCTTGCATGCCTTTTAATACTAATTACGCTACACACATTACAGTGCCTCTACAGTACATCAAGCCATCAGAATCCACACTCTACTTATCCAAAGGGTCATCCAAAACAATGGTGTTATCGACAGGAGCAAATATGAAATTGTCAGTCAGCAAAAGCATCCTTTCAAATATTAGTCATAGCAAAAAGTGGTGCATGTTTAAACTCAATGTGCACAATATTAAGGGCGTCTCACACACTGGCTTTAGAGTCATTAGTATCTAAGTGACATGTTTAGTCTTACATTTCAACTGAAAGACAGGCAGACTGTTAAATTATTAGGTGATAAAGATGGACGAGCATGATAAGACCATTACTATCGGGAAATTCAAGCTGTGTGGAGACAGACTCTTTGCTCACGTCAGTTCAGAGGGAGACAAGTTACAACCCTTACCACTGTGTCCTGATCATAGATTTCAATGACGATAATGGGAGGGTCGTCTCTCAGTTCGCTGGCCTCTCCAAACAGCTCCACGTTCTCAAAGACCAGCAGCTGGTCCCATGTGGGGCACAGAGTCTCGGCCAAAATCTGGCAGGAAAACAACAACATGTAAGATGAAGCTACACAATACAGGTGACTTCCTATAAAAAGCCTTTCTGAGCGTGCTTACCTCAGTGACCTGACTTTGTGTTGAGAAGAAGACTCTTGCAAAGGGATCGGACAGGCCTGTGCTGTCAGCAGCGAACAGGCTACGAGCTTGGTACATGTGGACCCTCAGCTGGAAGATTTGCTTCACTGTGGAAAGGTAACCAGATTCATATGACATTTGCAGGAAGGTTTATCTCCTAACGTTCATGTTGTAAAAGACAAAGACAACGTCAGACATCTAATGTTTGGGGGAAAATCTTTAACTGAGACTGTTACTATGAGAAATATTGAATTGGTTGATGGTCTTACTCATGTAGGTGAGGCTGATGGGAGGTGAACACGGCATGCCGGGTCCTTTGGACAACTTATTTTCCTCAAATCCATTGGGGAGGCCACTCAGGTAGTCTTTGCGTTGCCTTGTCAGACCCAGCCACAGATAAATCTCTATCTTGGACTGCACGGTCCAGCCAGCAGGGCCAAAGCCTTTCTTCCCGGGGATCTTTAGTATATTAAACAAAAACATTTTACTACGTCAAACAGCTTAGTTACAGATGGTAAAAGGAGTTTGATAAATAACTCAAAGTACATATTAGATTATATTAACTACTTTCTGAGAAGAGTAAACTCACCCTGAGAAAGATTGTCTTGACTTTGCCGCACTCCTTTCCCCTCTCCTCATCTATAGTGGAATAAAGGATGTCCTTGGAAGGGACACGTGCATAAGCAATGCGCTTCCCATTACTTATCATCCAGATGAAAACATCAGGAACACTGTGTTGAGGCTGCAGGAGGAAGAGCGCTCAAATAAAACACACAGTGGAGCAAGCGTGTACAACAAACGCCACCATTTGTAAGCAGCAGGCAAACATAACTCTACAGATCTTACTTCGTCAGCCAGGAAGCGCAGCTTTGAGAGGAAGTTCTGAGCCAGCTTGATTTTATCCCTCACTGTGCTTTTCTTCACCTGTGACCTCATGGCCTTAGCCTGCTGACCGATGCTCTCCTGAAGCCAGAAACAGTCCAGCATTCAGCAAGACGGTACGAATATTTACAGTCAACAAGCGGAGAAGAAAAGCACTTATTGACGTACCACTTCTGACATGCACAGCTTCAGTCGCTCCCTGTCAAGTTTGGTTCTGCCAGACTGATTCTGGTCCTTGTTTGCCAGCGAAAGAAACTGACTGAAAGAAGAGGAGCTCCATCAGTGTGAAAATCCATATTAATGCTGTCTAGTGCAGGATAAATACAGTATGTTTTTACAGTGTTTGCAGTACCTGCATCCTTGGCTGAGTTCCTCAAGGACACCCCTCAGTCTGCGCTCAGGATAGGCCTTCTCTGTCTTAATGATTTCTTGCACATCATTGAGTCCATCCTCCTGTAGAAGCATTGGAAGATGCAAGGTTGCATAATAATCGTAACACTTCAATTTGTTGTGAAGTTTCTATTCAACTGCCAACAGACCAATTCATAAAACTACATACTTACATACTAACTTTTTAAAAACTATACTAATCTACTTATATATATGTGTGTGTGTGTGTGTGTGTGTGTGTGTGAGACTTACCAGTTTATCTGCAATGTTGTCTATAATGTTGGCATTGTATAGCCTCCTTCTCTGATCCTGCCACCAACTCTTGATGTAGATACACGGCTTCCTCTCAAAATACGGCAGGTGGAAGTAGTTTCTGTGTATTAAAATAAGAAATAAGAAAGCTGGCTGGTTAAAATGTGGCATAAAAAAAAAGCAATGTTGATGAAAATGTCTGCATCTAAAATTTAAAGAGACTGTGATGTGTAAAAAGCAATAACATTTAACATTTAAACAACTTTTTAATTAAGCTTTTTTTTTTAACCATATGGAATATTTTTTTATAAATACTTAAAAATGTATGATGAATAAGTGGGAAACATCTAATCGCTCTATAATAGTGATATTTCTGCCCTGACCGATCAGTGATGACGGGTTTCATGGGAGGTGTGGTTGCCACTGAGGTCAGGTCTCCGTCATCGTCCATCTCCTCCTCACTGGAGTTGTGAATCAATTCAGTTTCTTCTTCGTCACCATTGCCTCCGCCCTTCTTCCCTTTTGTTTTTGGCTTGACAACTCCATCAATCTCGTTTCCGTAGTAACCTGGAGTTAAAAGTTACACTATAAAATGTGCCACACTTACAGTTATGATAATGAGCAGGTGTATTTGGGCTTCAAAACTGTTTTCTTTCATGTGAAGTACAGTAACAATAGTCAGATTAGGATACTTACAAACTAACCATTAAGGAAAATTCATATCTTGGGGCTAAATTCTGGCTTTAAATCTAAGTAAACTAAACAGGACAAGATTTCAAAATTTGAGAATGGGTAAAGAAAGGAAAATACCTATGGTGACCTCAAAGTTGATGGGCTTATCACCAATCTTTCTATCAATCATCGTGGCCTCGAGGAACGACCCGAAGAGGAAAAATTCCTCAACCTTTCCAGTTGCAGTCTGTGAAACAAACACGTGTGAGTAAACACTGTCATACTTTCTCCACTTTTTTTTAATTGAATACAATTTAGAAACCAAACAACAAGAAACTTGAATTCAGCAAATGTTGGCAGCTGTTGCACTTTGATAACATATAAAGTGGTCCTGACAATCCTGTAATACAAGCTGTTGGACAGTGAGAGCTGAATCCCTGAGGATACCTGTGGATACGGTCCCTCTGTGCTCAATTGAATTTGCTGTGTGACTTACATTGTCCAGCAACAAAAAGAAGCCACATTGATCCAAATGGTGTGTTAATAATGCACCAGGTGGGCTAAATAAAGACAATTAATAATTTACAATAACTGCAGCACAATGACCTGTCAGCAGGGAGGAGCAATTAAGTTCCTCTGCATGGCTGCTCATCCGGGCAGGGACCCACCTCTGAGATGTTGGGTACTCCCTCCACCTGCACCTCTGTGGAGCTGGTAATGTCAGGGGAGGAGGGGTCCAGGATCTCCACACCCAGGCTGATGAGCAGACGGGCCCTGAAGGACACCCCCTCTCCGAGTCCTTCATTTAGCTCCTGGTACTCATCCATCAGGGTGTAGGTACGAGTGGAGCCATACATGTTGACCCAGGCAGGTCCCAGCGTGGGAAGGAAACCTTTGAAAAATAGAATAGATAAAATTTGAATCTGATTATTTGCAAATTATGAATCTGATTGCAAGTCAAGAAAATCCTGCATGCTTAGTGTTTACAACTGCGTAGAAGTAACTCAATCCGATCCCATATCCAAATTCAATCTTCCAAGTTGCCAAAATTCATACATTTAAGAAGAGCAAATACAAAAACACCTTTGTCCCCGTCATTGGAAATTGTCCGCAGGTCCAGAAAGTGTGTTCCTATAGCAACATCATTCACTTTATCAGAGTCGCGGATCTGGATCTTCATGCGTTTGCACAGTGGTGGAAACATCTCAGTGAAAACAATTTGCTCATTCCAGATGGGCTCGTAGCAGCTCTTCTGAACTGATGTTTTCCCCTGTAATCACATATTACAATCATCATTTATACCTGCATCACTTTGGGAATTATATTGTAATAGGAATTAATATTTCTCCCCCAGGATGTGTTACATAAACATGGGGCAACGATTGTTTGAGTTTTTTATCACTCACCTTCTGCCCAGCAAAC
This sequence comes from Trachinotus anak, assembly GCF_046630095.1. NCBI lineage: Eukaryota > Metazoa > Chordata > Actinopteri > Carangiformes > Carangidae > Trachinotus > Trachinotus anak. Next base: position 9,723,907 of record NW_027273866.1, on the reverse strand, counting down.
TGTACTTGGACATAAGGATCAACCAGGTCCTTATTCTCTCCTATAAAGGCCTTTTTAACGTTGGCCATGATGCTGGTGTTCATTCTTGGGAGCCCCTCTGCTCTGTAGATCTTCAGGTAATAGCGAGCCCACTGTCGCTCTGCAGGGACCCCCTCAGGAATTAAGAGATTGCTGAGACAGAAATGGGGAATTATGAGATTGGATAACAAACAAGACACTGACACACACTGCAAGGTGCTTTGTGGTTAATTTTGTTTTGTTTTATTATTTATAAAAAGACTGTAGGTATTATTTGAAATCTTCCCAGTCTCTCTTGAAAATGTAGCTTTTGTGAGATAAATAATCATGCACAATGAAAATGTATTTACTTCTCTATGTCATCTTCATCAGACTCATTGGCCTTGTGTGGCGTCTTTATAGTGTCGCCTTTGGCCACAACTGCAATATCACACTTGACGTAGCCTTTACAACCCGCTGTGATGTCATCAGGGTCAGACAACAAAGCCCATTTGTGGTAAAACTGATGTTCTGCAAGAGAAAAAAAGACAATAAATCCCCCAAACACTGAAATTTGTGTATTGTTGGTACTGATTTGTGATAATGATGCTGATTTTGTGTTGATCCTTTACCTGGCTGGGAGTAGATGGTGCCAACATCCAGTTTAAAAGTTCCAACCAGTGTTCCACTGCGCAGGAGATTTTTTGAGTGGATAACCTGAAATAAACATTGCAACATTAAATACACTGGTCTTGAAGCAAAGTTTAATGTCAGACAGTTTAATAAACTCAACAACTTACAGACAACTTCAGGATTTTGTCAAACATAACATCTGGTGGGACGTGGAAGTCGAACACAAAATACTGGAAAAGGGAAAAGAGTTTGTGGTGATGCTGACAGTATCATGCCCCATATATATGTCCAATATGTATCAATATAGAAATGAATATAGACACAGTATGTTGTAGTGGCTGACTCACTTCATTGTAGTACGGGCAGTTGGTTGATTCCTTCATTGAGGTGTATTTTTTATCTTCTCCGATGTCCACGCAGACCATTGGATCCATGTTCAGTCCCACCAGCTGTCTAGCTTCAATCACTGTCACACTGACCTGGAAACAAATGATCAGATGATACTTGCTGGCTGACTGACTGACTGATTGATTGATTATGTACCACAACTACGAATGAAAAATGATCAACCATGGCTCTGCTAGTATAATGTTAATATACTCTACAATGACATAAAATGATGGGTATCTCTTACTTGGTAATCCACTGGTCTTCCAGAGCTGGGCTCCATCTTTATGTCTGGCTTTGATCTATGACACAATGATGTTTCAGAAATCAGTGAGAATCTTTAGACAGATGCACATGATTAACAAAGGCAGCCATATGCTCAGCAGAACCGTACTTGCCTCTTGTTTGATACATTGGTGGTGACGGCTGTGACTGAGGCCAGTGAAATGGTGTCAGGGTCTGGTCCTCCTCCCATGAACATGCCCTGGCGATCCAGATTTTCTGTCTCCAGAACAGCTGGCTCATCTGGAGATCATATGAAGGACGCACAGTAAGGACACCTTGTACTAAAATAAAAGCACTTGAAATATTGTGACACTGAAACCTAAGCACATTTTTTTTTTAAATTCATCTTGTGAGATATGTGAGGCGACTGTGGGACTGATAAACAAACCCCAAAAACCTACTAAAAATATGTAAAATCAAACGACTCTGCATTTGTATGCTTCAGGATATGGATTAATGTAGAATATGCAAGAGAAACATTTTTGTTTGACAAAATGTGCACTAGTGGGCTGACATGGACTGTGAGGCAGTATAAGTTAGAAACATGAGCCAGGATTTCCTTTCTTCTTTGACCTGCTCCTCTCTCCTCCATCTTAGCCACTGATACCTCCATTTCTGTCCTCCTTGTGTCCACGGTGCTTACTGCGCTTCATGGTGCAAAACAGTTCTTTGTGTTCTCTATGGAAGAAATTCAATGTGATTAAACTGGTTTTCATAGACAACAGCTCTGCACTTTTATGATGTAAACATTGATACAGATTTTGTTGATGCAAATACTTAAATGTCTGTTTTATCAATTCTTTGCAATTCATAAAAGAAAAACCCAAAGAAGTTAACTAGTGTTTTATGCATGTTCTGCAGCCAGAACCCCACACAACCAAAAGCCACCACAGACTAAGCCATGACACTCTACTCCAATATCTCACAGACAAGAGTCCGAGAGCCACTGGAAAATGAATTATTGTCTAAATTATTGAGAACATTTAAAACATTTTGATGCATACTTGTTAAAAACCAAGTGTTATTATAGAACCGGAGTACTGCGCGTATAGTGACCTTTACAGAGGGTTGTCTGTGCGCTACCACACCCTGGTTTAGCCTTCAAAAGGGGCTTTCAATTATTCAAATCAACTGACCTTAATACATCAATTAAAGAGGATACATTTCAAATGCATTGTGAAAAATAATGCACTTAAAATAGTTCAAATCTGCAGTAATTTATCATCAAAGTGAAAATGACATAGCTGCACAATTTTAATCTAAAAAGTTTGTGATTTTTTTTGACTTGATCAAGTGGGCTACTTATTTCCAAGATACAGAGATGACCTCAAGCCTTTCATTAGAGGTCACCACTTTAGATTTTCAGAGTTGTGAGTAATAGTCGAAAACAGAAAACAAAGTAGAAAACAGTAAAAAAAAATATATGCACCATATATTTTAAACACGTCACTATCCTGGAAACCAAGAAAAGCAAGAGGTCAACAAAACCATGAGCTTGCACAGTATGAACAAAACCAATGAAGTTTTCAATAACCAAAAAAGTTAAATTAAACAATTGAAAATAACTGCACCTGACCTAGAATGCAAAGTTCTGAATATTTCTGTGGTGTGCAAACAAAACAAAACAATTCAGCCACACAACCTGACTTGATCATCAAAAAATCCCTCCTCAAGAAAGTGTCTTTCAAGTCAAGCTTTGGGGGTTTACATTTGATCTTTGCTTCACATGATGCTGGTAATGAAATTATACATACCATACAAGAAAATGATGCTCTCGTGTCCTTCCTTCTGAGTAGCTCCCAAAGGTATTTAGTTCCCTGTTCCCTGTTTTTCTGAAATGGAGGCAACACTACATCAACATTTTACACATTTACACAGCAGTAAGAATAAGGCAACATAGTAAAGTTGTACAGAAAAGAATTGGGTTTGTGCAAGTCTGAAGTTGGGCAGGAGTGATGTGATACACCAATGAATAGTGCATGAGTGTTGAACCCGAGACTGGTAACTATAACTAGAGACCGCTGAGAGACGTCACTGTGAGCAGAGTCTGCCAATCCACATACTGTAGCCTCTGAACGCAACAAAACAGGTATATATGAAACATTTTCTGTTACATTTTTAAACATCTTTTGCAATGGCCACTAAAAAGTCAACCTTCAACGTTTGCATACAGGCAGCTGAGTCAATCCAGTTCTTTGTTTGTAATTGTAAAGTATAGTGATTAAAAAAAAAAAAAAAACTCATCCAAACTAAAGTAATGAATAATCCCAAAGTACTATATGTTGTATTTCATGTAGGAATATTACAGAATATGAATATAAGGTAAGGATGAAGACAAAGACACAAATTAAAATCCCTCTTGTGCTCAAGAAGACTTCACCACAGTGTATCTTTTTGTAAAGGTTATATCAAAACAAAACTACTAGGCAACTTCAAAATAAGTGAGCATGAGGTAATCAATATATTGCTTTATCAAAAGTGATAGGATTTCATGGAAGTAAACAAAATATCAGCCCAGCCCAGTTGGAAGAATGCTCCCTTTTAATCTTTAATAGGGTGCTGCTCCAAAATGGGTCTGGGTGCAGACACACTGTCTTTTGTCATGAAATCCCCACATGATGCCAAATCCTGTTTGCAACGCCTTGTGTTTCAAATTCATTCAGGTTTAAGCCTTAATGTTTTAAGAAGTGACATAAGATAAAGGTGGTATGATGTGCTTCTCCACAAACTAAAAAAAGCCAGTGTTAAAGCAGTGATTATGTTGCATTATTTTGCTAAGTTGAGGCATGCTTTAGCAACTCCTATTCAACGCAACTTGTGCTGAATGCTGAAGTACAACTCATCATCTCATCAATTACACATACAGCCAGTCTGTAAGCCATACGTCAAAGTCTAATGTTGCTGGTATCCGATGAAACAAGGCTCTAAATTATTTAAGCGGTCCAGTCAGTGTTGCATGTGGCATCCTCATTATGTGGAGGTATCACTGTTCACAACAAAAGAAATGGATTTTGCTTATAGGGAATAACAGGGAAACATGTCATCATTGTTGCCACATTGGGAAAATATCTTTGTTTTACCCACTTAAGGAAATGATCGATCGCTACACGTGCAAGGATACATGTCCAATATACACCAATACTCAACATCCGTACATCAACCAAAACATCATGCTTAACCTTATGCAACTTCCTTTTTCATCTTTACCTAGAACTGTAACAGATGCATGCTTTTCCTGCCTGCTTGGCTGGATGTGTGTGATACTCTCAGTGACACCAATATGGCGATTCTGTTGAGGGATTCTGCCCTTAATTACATGATTCAATACCGGCTAAGAGGGGTTGAGGAGATGTCCTAGTTCCTCCAGGATGGCCGCTAGCCATGTCACCAATAGTGCAAAGTTACAGGTTCCCCCTGTCGTCTAGTATACTAACCTCCTTCTCTGATGGGTCTTGTCATCAAATGCAACTTTAAACACTCTGAAGTTGACATCAGCCACCAAACGAATGTGCCATTCTCTGGTCTTAATAAATACAAAACACATTTAACTAGATTAAACACAATTATCTACAACCCTCCTTTACACCCAAGTCCCTTAATAAAGCTTAAAGACACAAACATCTTATATCTGAGCAATACAAAATGGTGTTATCTGTATTTTGGATGAATATTTAGGTAGCACTTATGAATATGCATGAGCAAGCAACCAAGCCCTTAAACTGACACCTTTCACAATGTCGTCTAGGGTGAACCACAGAATGACTTGATACCAACCATGGAATCTTATCCCATGTAGGTCCAGTGACCAAAGGTCTTTTTTGGCTGACGGTTGTAGGCCGGTTATCACCATATTGTTTGTGCTCCACTGACTCTGTGGGCACACCACCTGACCAAGGTGTAGTGTATCCTTATGACACATTTCAGACTCTTGGATAGGGGAGTTTGGCGAGCTTCAACTCTGAAACACAGCCAGAGGGCACTGTTATTGTTGGTGTCGGGGGGGTGGGGGGGGGGGGGGGGGGGGGGGGGGGGGGGGCATTGTACAAGCCTGCAAGCACGTAGGGCCCAGGTGGATCTGACCTCCAGTGACCCCAGGAACAAATGGAAAAGGAATTACTCATTAGAAATGGTTTAGGTACTAAAAACAGAGGATCTTGGAGAACTTGCCACAGTTTTGTGTAGATTTAGGCTGCCTCAGTGTCTTCTGTCTCTTCATGTTCACAAATGTGAACAATCACATCATCCACAGATGACAACTATCAGTGAGTTTGATACCGAAGAAATCTGAAAAGCCTGATGATCTTTAGCTAAGTTCTGAAACACTCCAATTCCTGTCCTATAGGCTATTCATCTACATTATCTTGTCATTAGGTGAGATCGCTGCAGACACAATCCTGCTTTATGTTCTTCTCATTTTCTAAAATTCTGTTTCATTCACCTAAGCAGTTACCATCACTATGATAACCATGAACTGCAGCTGGGTAAACGAAACAGATTCAGATCAGGTGATTAGACGTGCACAAATACATAAGCACACAGGCACACAGATAAACAGAGAGATGCACAGAAATATAAAAGCTGGTACCAGCATACCAACAGCCCAGAGCACCAGTCAACCATTAATCTATGCAGTTTAGCTGCCATGGAAGGGACTGAGAGAGAAACTTTCAAACCCAGTCTTCTTCAACCTCTTTCTACATATTCTTACTTTCCCTTAAAAACTTAATTCAAACTTTAAACAGTTCACAAACTTCACAAGACATTAATTCAGCCTTTTCACAATCTTCATTCATTTTATTTAATCTCAGCTCAAGTTGCATATTTCAGGTCATTCATAAAGCAATGCAGTTTGAATTACACTACAAACACTGCACCCACAGACTCTCTTCCTCATCTCTGGAGACTTAAATCCTGCCTCCCTGTCCTCCACTCCACTCCTGCAGTTTATGGATTTTTGCTGCAGCTTATAAACTTTTGAACATTTCTCCACCCACAGCTGAAGTTTGTGGATTTTGTGTCACTTGAAGCTGATGTTTTTTCATACTGTGGTTAGTTGGGTCACATGACTGCAGCACGAGCACAGGTGTTGCTGACTGGGCAGCTCACACAGGTGTGTTGAGTTTTCTTTGTTCTGTGTCCTGAGCTCATTCTCTGTTTGCCCTTCAGTTGAGCTGTTTCCCTCCATCATTTCACCTCTGTTCCTGAGTGTGTTGAGTGAGTAGTTTATGTCATTATGTTTATTGTATTGTAGTACATCTAATCTCCTTGGTTTGTTTTCACACGATCATATATTCAAAGTCAGAATGTATTGGTGTACTGATTTTGATTTCGAATTGTTTGTTGCTTTATTCAAGATAATATGATAGAATTTGACCTGTTTGTACACTTTCTTTCATTTGTGGAAACATAACCACTCAACTTTAAACACTCAAATACCAAATACTTTCAAATGGACACTATTGATTGCTTCTCCTGCTTTGTTCTTATTTATGAGGTCATGTCCAGTGTAATCCTAGAACCCATTCATGTGTGAAAAATTACATTTTCATTTTCAAGCTTACATGACCATTTGAATAAAGTCCCCTATCGGTTTCTATAATGACCTTCACATTTATCATTTTAGTCTGACCAGAGGGAGAACCTTAATGTGTGATGTTCTATAACAATGAATGGGGAGCTGGCGTGTGGCCATAGAATATGTGTAATTTCTTAATTTGTGTTTCAAATCTTAATCTTTATATCTAATTTTAGATCTGGATGAGACATGTTTGGGGGGGACAAGACACAGCCACTGTAAATTATGGGGTTAGTGAGGTAACTCCCCCTAGTGGCTAAAGTAATTTCAGCTATATAAATTCAGTAGCCTGACTGATGAAAGAAATCCTTGTTACTTGTTTAGACTGACAATTGCAAGCAAGTCTATATTTCCAGAGTAAGTTTTTCTGCAGTAATAGTTAATCATTTGCACTTAACAGCTCTAAATGTGGGGGGGTTCAATTAAAAAGTGTTACAATTCTGCATCCCACATTTGAATTGGTCCCTTCTGACATTTAATTGATATTTTAATAGAATAAACAACTGCTGACACTTCACAAAGTCAGCGCCCCATTTGAGGATTCTCTGGGATTTTTAGCTTTAGGACAGATATACAGATTTAACTGTCCATGGGCACAGGTATAACATACTACATCTAACACAGCCTTCTATTTTGTTAGAATTGCTTCCAAATGAATAAACTGTGTGTTTGTGAATGTTGTGATTATTATTTATTAGCAGCTTAAACTTCATGCACAGCTGCTGTTGTTCCAACACATTAATTTACTGCCGCAGCTTATAAACTCTGGACTTTCCTCCACTTGCAACTGAAGTTTGTGTATTTTTGAGTCACTTGCCGCTGTTTTTTCTGGACTTTTCGGCCGAGTGTTCCTCCAAACAAAACAGGGACCCTCATATCCTGTAGAAATCAACTACCTGGTCCTGGAGGTAAGTCCCCGCATCTGGAGGTCTTGTGTTTATTCTTTCAGAGATCCTATTTGAATGGGAAGATGGCTCACTTGCACGATAAAAGAAATGTATAATAGATTTTTTTATTGCTGCTAAAGCCCTGGAAAGTATTTCTGCTGCATATGAGTGGTTGGGTAACACAGAGACGCTGAAAGAAGTGCTTTTGTCAACATCTGTGCGCAGTTACTAAGAAAACTGTGTGTAAAACTCAGTACTCAAAACTCCCACACACTGTGTGACATTGAAGTTACAACTACCAATTTTGACTTTTTTTTTTTTCTTTTTTTAAATAAAAGCTGAATCTGATTGGACAGTGCCAATCCAATCAACAAGCAGAATCCAATCAGAGGGCAGGTGGTGTCATTACCCTGATCTCCACCGCAGATCCTGAAAGGTGTAGTAGATTTTCAAGCCTGCGCCGTCCTCCATCTAGAAAATCATCTGCACCTACTACACCCAGGATCTGTGTGCTGATGAAGGCAACACAACCAACCACCTTCTGATTGCATTCTGCTTGCGATTGCACTGTCACTGTCCAATCAGACTCAGTTGTAAAATCGGGTGAAAATGGTGGTGGCTAAAAGTTAATATGACGATCTTTTTGGGTAGAATCCATGGATGTATTATAAATCTTGACTAGAAGTTTTGACTCTATCTTGGCGCTTCTTCTGGATGTCAACTCTCCACTACTCTTTGCCCATAATGCTAATGCTTTCTTCTGTTTACAAATTGTTTGCATCATTCATGTCGGGTATTCCTGTGATGTTATTAATGTATTTATTTATGAGGTGCTATATGTATGTACTTTAATTAGAAACTTTAGTGGCTTCTGCCGATCAAGCTCCAGCTAGCCCCGGCTCGGTTGTCCTTCCTTTTGTTTTTGTCATGATCTGTGTATACTGTGCAGAAAACCTTGTGTAAACTGCTCAAAGTTCCCACACACTGTGTGACATTGAACTTACAAATGCAAATTTTTTCAGTTTAAAAAAAAAAACAAACAAAAAAAAACCTGAATCTGATTGGTCAGTGACAATCCAATCAACAAGCGGGTGTCCAATCAAAGGGCGAGTTGTGCCCTTACCTTAATCTCTGCCAGATCCTGAAAGGTGTAGTAGATTTTCAAGCTTGCGCTATCCTCCATCTTGAAAATCTGCTGCGCCTTTGGCGTCTGTGTGTTGATGAAGGCAACGGAACAAACTACCTTTTGTTTGGACTCTGCTTTGCTTGCACTGTCACTGTCCAATCAGATACAGGTGTAAAATCTGGCAAAATGCTACTTGATGGATTCAACCACAACAGCTGTACTGTTGAGCTGGACACTACTAAATGAACTGTTGTATTTAGGTCATATTACCCACTGAACAGGTTCAGCTAGAATCAAGCACAGGATGGAATAGGCTCTCATTTCCATTGGCAGTAGTGAACATCACTTAAACCACATCCAAGTAATGTAAGGTTAAACATAGCCTGTTTTATGATGAGAAATGTGGTCTGAACATGCTGCCAACATGTTAGGTTAGAAGCAAATGTTTTTAAATACTGACTGAAACTGTCGTTAGCTCTAGCTACTGATAAATGTCACCTATTAAATTCGTTTTTAATTTGATGATTGATCAATATTTTATGTTATCTTTTCAGGATTCCTGTATCTACAGTTGGCCTCCTGCATAATGTGCACCTGGCTGAGTTAATGGTACGTAAAAAGTGGAATTTAAATAAAATGTTACTCAGTACTGTATTGTGAAGAGCTGCCTAAAATGTCCTGTTTTGCCCTGCAATTGAATGTTTATTTTATTTAGTACATGTTTTCATAGGGATGTCAGAACCTACCTCAGGCCAGTACCACACTTTATGGTCCGACAATAACCAGCAAGAAATGGTAAGTCGGTGGCATGACTACATCCCCAAAAAAGTGATTAAAATCTGAAGAAATGACTGTAGTGATGAGGTAAGACAAAGACACCCTGAAAGAAGTGCTTTTGTAGACATCTATGAACAGATGCATATCAGAAAACTGTCTCTAAAAGTTGGTGCTCTAACTTCCCACACAGTGGGAAAACAACAATCCAAACACAAAGCAGAGTCCAATCAGAGGGCAGGTTGTTACCCTAATCTTTGTGTGCAGTTCCTGAAAGGTGCAGTAGATTTTCAAGATGGATGACGGCGCAGGCTTGAAAATCTACCTTTCAGGATCTGCGGCGGAGATTAGGGTAATGGAACCTTCTGCTCTTTGTTTGGTTTCTGCTTGTTGAGTGGATTTTCATTGTCAAATCAGATTCAGGTTTAGAAATAGTGTAAAAATTCTATTTGTTACCTCAGTGTCACACACTGTGTGGGAACTTTAAACACCAAGTTTTACAGTTTTCTGCTCTGTATCTGTTCAGATGTTGACAAAAGCACTTAGTCTTTCACAGTGTCTTTGTGTTCCCTCACCACTGGTATCATTTGCTTAGATTTAATTCTTGTTCTTATTACAAATACAAATCTCGTTCTCATATTATTTCATTCTACACTAATAGACATAACAAGCTGTACTTTGTATCTAATTAGATGTTACTCACTATTACAACAGATTATTCTCTTTAGAAATCAAATAGAATACCCTAATATGCTATTATACCCCATTTTACAAGATCATAGTCTAATGAGAAATAAAACAATGCCATATCAGAGCCACAATATGGTACAGTTGGACATTATTCCACATATTATGCTATCCTGTGGAGATGCTAGGTAGTGATAGTTTCTACTCCCATATGTCACAAACATTAGGCTATGGAAGCTTCTAGGACATTGCATCTTTATTTCCCAGTGTTAGTCTCTGATTAGACACTAATTAGACTTTCTGAGATGGTCATTTGCAACATATTGCAACAACTGTATTGTAAACTAAAGTGAAGTCCATCAGCATATTGTGGTTGTTTTTACATCAAATTGAGTTGTCACTGAGCAGTTCCTCATTACATCACAATAAGTTCCTTCACATCAGAGACAGCAAGTTTCCAAACAAGTATTTGAATCATAATATTCACATATTAAAACCACATTTATATTGTTTTCTGATACATTAGTGAAGACGATGATGCAAAAATATTTTTATAAAAAAGCGAGTATTTGCTTATTTCCAATTCCAATGTCTGACAAAATAATAAATTGTTTAAAAATGAATGCCTCTTGTAGAGAAACAACGTACTGGCCTTATACTGATGATTTTCGCACTGAAAGTTACTTTGACTGATCCAGTAGCATATTTCTCCTAATAGATTTGTCAGGTTGCTTTAGTTTAAAACTGTTGAACAGATACAGATGCCTGACAGTTAGCATAAGGAGAAATATGCAATTGGAGCAGTCAATGTAACTTTCAGTGTGACAGACTTCAGTATAAATCCAGTATACTGTTGCTCTGCAAGTGGCTTTCATTTTTAAACTGTTTTGTCAGATGTGGAGTTTATTGTAAATATGTAAATTTTTTTTTTTTTTTTTTTTTTTTTAAAGCAGTTGTATTTGTATAATGACCTTTCCACACAGATCCATGGTTCAATGTTTAAAATTAGTTAAAATTATATTCTCCTCATCACACTCACTAATGCATCAGACAATATGGCTTGTATATTATGATTAAAATGCTTGTTTGGAAACTTGCTGTCCCTGATTTGTTAATGAACCTATTTGATGAATTGAGGAACTACTCAGTACCAACTTTATTTCATTCATCACTTAACTGACCAAAGCTCTACAAACTGTAAAATACCAAGCAATTTAAGGTTTAGCACAGCCTGTTTCATGTTGAGAAATGTGGTGTGAACCTATCCATGTAAGTTTAGCAGCAGATATTTTTTAAAACAAACTAGCTATAGCCACTATTGAATGTCACCTTTGATGGTTGTGCTTGAACTATTAAATCTATAAGTTGATTTTCATACTTTTGTCAAAGATTGATAAATATTTTCTTCAAAAACATTTGACAGTCAAAAAAACAGCTGAAAATGTCATTCTTTGCCCTGTAATGAAATGCTATTTAATGCAATTACATTATGTGTTTTCATAGAAATGCCACAATACAACTCAAGCCAGTGCCACAGCTTACTGTCACCCACAACTAGCAAGAAATGGTAAGTCATGTGCATGACTACACCAAGACAACAAATCAGAGACAGTAGGTTTCCAAACAAGTATTTTAGTCATAATATTCAGGCCACAGATGTATTAATCACATCCACATCTTCTGATGCATTCGTGAGTGTGATAAACAGAATGTCATTTTAAACATTTAAACATGGAACTGTGTGGAAAGGTGATTACATCTGCATATTTACAAAACGCTCCGTCAGACAAAGGTATTGAATAGTTTAAAAATTGATGTTAGTTGTAGACAAACAATATGCTGGCCTTACACTAATGTTTGTCACACTGAAAGTTACCTCGACTGATCCAATAGCATATTTGTCTTAATAGATTTGTCGTGTGTTGACGGACACAACTGTAACGTTACAGACGCAGGTTGCTTAGGTTTCAAAACTGTTGAACAGACACATATGACTGACAGTAAGCATTAGGAGAAATATGCAATCGGATCAGTCAAGGTAACTTTCAGTGTGACAAACATCAATATAAAGCCAGTATACTGTTGCTCATTTTTAAGCAGTTTGTAGCTGTTTTTAAGCTGAAAGCAGTTTGTATTTTGTCTAATTGCCTTTCCACACAGAAGTGTAGTAAATGTCTTAAAATGATTCTGTTTATTACGCTCACTAATGCATCAGAAGATAACGTGGATGTAATTTGATTGTGAAAATATATGTGGCTTGAAGATTATGATTAAAGTCCCTGTTTGGAAATTTGCTATCTTTAATTACTTGGGAAGGGACATATTGTGATCTAATAAGAAACTACTCTGTAACAACTCTGTTTCATCACTTTAAAAGCTCTACAAACTGTAAAATACCACTTCAAGCATAACCAAGCAACTTAATGTTTAACATAGCCTGTTTGATGCAGAGAAATGTGGTGTTAATGATGTGGTGTTGCAGGTTGTGCTTGAGCTAGTAAATTTATTGAGCTTTAAATGGATGATTGCTCTTTTATGTTAAGTCCTTAGAAGGCTTCCAAAAAATGTCATAGTCGAAAGAAGAGCTGCTAAAAATGTCCTTGTTTGCCCTACAATGGAAAGTCATTTTGTTTAATACAATTACTTTATGTGTTTTCATAGGGATGCCAGGATCCACCTCAGACCAGTATCAAACATTATGGTCCCCCACAACCAGCAAGAAATGGTAAGTCATGCGCATGACTCCACCCCATACAAATATGGGCTCAGATTAGGGTCAAAATGGTTTTCAGCTTGTAAAGTGATGTTCACAAATGATTCCGAAGTCTGCAGTTGTAAATCAACTTGTAATTTAATGTACTCTGCACAGCCGACTCTCCGGGGAGAGTCGGCTGTCCAGCCTCGCGCAAGGCTGAACGAGCCTGATGGCTGGGCGCAGGCCCCCCTGGGGGAATAACCCCAGGGTCTTGAGCTGGCCCACACTTGTGATACCACAAAACAGAAGAACTGATGTCTGAATCTGTTGCGTCTTTATCAGGTAACTGTATAGTCTACAGCCTAAAGAGCAGAAAAAATCTTTGACAAAAAAGGAAAACTGTTTTCAGCACAAGAAAGTATATACTATAAGAAAGTGGCTCATTGTGAACACATGTAGCAAAGTTTAAGATCAACACCAATAAACTCTTAGTAGTCCGCTTAGCAACCATTGTTACAGTTTTCTTCTGTGACTATTCTTTAAGCAAGTTACTGCAACTGAATCTTGTGCTTAACAATCTAGTTATTTTGTTGTAATGCAATATGTTGTGGCGTTTGGTGTTTTAAATAAGAGAAAACAGCTTAAGTATAATTGGTTAGACTGGAGAAAAAGACAAGTCTTTGTGTCTTTATGTTCCAGAAGAGGTTCAAGCTCTGATTACCACTGTCATTGAAGAAAGAGACCTGTGCCAACCTGGGGAAATCACTTCAACAACATACAGTATACAAGACTAATTCACTTATTCCTTGTTTTAACATAATACTCTGTACCTGTGGTCTAAACATACCAATGAACCACTGTTCCTTGCAAGAACATCAAAGTAGCAGAGTTAAGACAAGTAAAATGTAAAGCAGACTATGTATCTGATGAGAGGACAACAGAAAGTTTTAAGACTATAATAGTATAGGTTTTCAGTGTTTTGTTCTTTCAGAACTTTCTGCACATTTGTCAGCTCACAAAGGCCTCAAGTGAAGTGAAAAAAGCTTCATAGCATAGAAGAGAAAATGGCCCCACCCAAGCAGCCCTGGTCAGGCCTGTTTAGCTTCAGAACAGCTGAGACAGCAGAGTTCCCTGCTAGAAAAGGCTGAATATATTGAGACTAAAAATAAAATTAAAGTGCAGAGTACATTAAATTACATAAATTTATGTAAAGTACCAAGGCAAGTTTATACCAGTCAATTGTAAGTGTGCATGTAAATGCATGTGTGTTAATTGTTAAAGGCAGCAAAGGCAAAACCCAGCTACCAACGATTTTCGACTCTGAATTGTGTACCAAGTAAAGCTAGAGATGTAATGTCAGTGGATATGAAATCATTTAGGGGAGAATTTAAGGTGAACACAAGGTGCAGCATCTTCACTGTAAATGAGCCTTGAAAGTGAAAGTGAAAAAGTGCTTTTGCACACAGTGGGGAAAAAAAACAACATATCACCCATACTTTAAAAGGAATGTTATGAAATGCTGAATATTGTAAGGCATTCCTGGAATAATATCAGTACCCTCTGCTTAGTTAAGTTAAGCTGTGATAGTTGAAGGTGGATACTTAATTAAACAGAGGGGAATGCCAGTCAGCCCTGAGCCTGAGGTACAGCTGAAGAAGCTGAGCCAGTCCAGTTTCCAGGTTTCACTTGACCAGTAGGGAAACTGGTGGAGATGTGGGGTGAAGGCCAGTAACTTTGGTGAGGTTTGAAAACCGTAATGGAGGATAAGAATGTGATGTCTCCAGCCATGTCCTGGACTTAGTAAATAGTCAGGTTCTTGATGCCAACCACTTGCTCTTCTTCTACAGCTTTCATGACAGAGACCTGAAAAGGGAAGAGACCAGCTGTTCTACATTACTCTGGCTTTTCTGCAGAGTAATGGCTTAGCCTAGGTTTCCATCTGTAAAGCATTATTAAAAAGGTCTTATTTTAAATTCATACTAGCATTTTATTGGCAGACTCCAGGTGCCTGGGGCTGTCAGTCAGTGAGACTGGAGTGAAGAAGTATGATAACAGATTTTCATAGTAATAATGAATGTTTTCAGTAATGACATTTGCTCAGTGCATAAACTGAGCAGGTAATTAACAGCTTTTTACTTTCTAGTTTTACCTCAAAAATAAAATAAGGTATAAAAACATGCCCTTTCTTCCTTGAACAAGAACGAAAAGCATCGTAAATCAATCTAACAGTGCTGTGTGTATACAGTAGTCCACCACAAAAAGCACAAAACTATGAATGATGATATTAGAATGAGCCAACTGTTTAATGCTTATGCAGTGTCATGGGCAACACTTGGACACTGTCAAAGTTCAGGTAAATATCAGTGAACATATCAAAACTATGGACTATATGGAAATGCAACGTATGAAAAGAAAACAGATTTTACGGTTGCTCCAGTTCAGCCACCACCATTAAGAAGATTTTATTTTTTCAAGTCACGCAACAGAAACTCACCCGAAAGCTGTTCACCATATTCAAACCTCCTCTCGACTTCTTTGCCCAGTTCACCATTTGGCACTTTAAGGTCATAGCTCATCTCGGTATTGTCAATCATTATGGACAGGAAACTATCTGAAGAGATATATTGCAGCAGCCTCAGAGTCCACTGTAACTGGTTTATATTTTGACTGTTTCTCTCCTGTAGATCTCTCTAAGCTCACTTCAATTTCCAGTAATTTCTTACTCTTAAATTCAGACAAAACTGAAGTTATTGTAATTGGCCCAAAACACCTCAGAGATACGCTATGTGAAAATATACTCACTCTGGATGACATTACCTTGGCCTCCAGTGCTACAGTCAGAAACCTTGGTGTCATTATTGACCAGGACTTGTCCTTTACTTCACATATAAAGTAAGTATCTAGGACAGCCTTCTTCCACCTGCGCAATATTGCAAAAATCAGACCCATTCTGTGTCTAAAGGATACTGAAAAACTACTTCATACATTTGGTACCTCAAGACTGGACTACTGTAACTCTTTGTCAGGATGTCCCAGAAATTCAGTAAAAAACCTCCAATTGATCCAAAATGCTGCAGCATTATAGCTTATAGTTAGGGCTGGCTCGGGTATGTCCTGACCCATCCCTTAGTTATTCTGCTATAGAGCTAGACTGCTGGGGGATTCCCATGATGCACTGGGCTCTCTCTCTCTCTCTCTCTCTCTCTCTCTCTCTCTCTCTCTCTCTCTCTCTCTCTCTCTCTCTCTCTCTCTCTCTCTCTCTATACTACTTTATGGCATTAACTTTGTTTTGTTTTTTTTCTCTCTCCGTAGTTTGTGCTTCTCCTCTCTCTCCCTCTCTCTGTCCTCATTCTGCCTCTGGAGCAGCAGGATCCAGATCCACCACAACTCATCATTACTATTAACCACTGTTATCTGTCATTATTATTGATAACACCATTACCTATACAGCTGTTCTTCCCCCCCCCCCCCTTTTTTTCTCCTCCTAAACCCAACCAGTGGAGGCAGACGGCCGCCCACCCTGACCCCAGTTCAGTTGGAGGTTTCTTCCTGTTAAAAGGGAGTTTTTCCTCCCCCCTGTCACCAAGCCCTTGCTCTTTGTGGGAACTGTTGGGTTTTTCTCTACAACAAAGTAAGGTAATAGTCAAATAATGAATAACCTGTGAACAATGTGGCATGGTTGCTGTAGCGTCAACACTCAAAGCTGTCATGATTATAATGCATTTTTCCAAGCTGGCACTTTAAAGATTAAAAACAACAATGGGTGAAGTTAGGGTTACAGCAGTTTGGCAGCAAGGTAGCAAACACCAACATCTCAGTTCACCTAGTCACCTAGATTCAGGTTCCAACTTAAATATTTTCTGTTATTGTTAGCTAAGTTAGCTCACTAGCACGACCCACGCCCATTGATACTGAGCGATAGAACTGGAGCTGGATGTGGGACGTCCGCACTGCACTACCCGCACCTGCACACAACTGTCCAGTACAATCCCAACAACACACAGTCAGTTGTAACCGTGTGAGTGAGTTGTTCAGCTAAATGGTGACAGCAAAATATGAGGGTTAATATTCATTTACAGACAGTGGTGGAAAGTAATGCAGTATTTACTTAAGTGACCTACTGTAAAATCTGAGATGCTTGTACTTTACTTGGGTATCAGTTAATGGTATTATATAATAATTATAAATTCAAAAAAATCAAATATTGTAAATCATTTTCTGCTACCTTATAGCATACTTTAACTCCACAACAATTATTTGACAGGTGTAGTTAATGTTACAGATTCAGACTCTGCATTTAGCTAAAGCATATATATATATATATATTTTTTTTTTTTTTTTTTCAATTTCAAATACTTAAGTATTTTAAATGGCATGCTCCATACATGTTAATACATTCAGTAACAATCGAGTAACATATAAAAGAATATAACACTCAGATATGGGTGCACCTACATAAGTGTTTACTGTTTACTCATCTTTAAATAATTTATTTTACATGGTGGGTTATTGCTATTTTAGTCAAGTAGAGAATCTGAATAGCAAACACATTTATTTGTAGGGACACAAATTTCGAACTCTTTATGTTGTCTATTTTATCAATTTTTCTATATTTTAAATGAGATAATAATAAAGTTGCTTAAAATCTTCATCTTGTCTTAAATCGATTCTTACATTTTACTCTGAACAGAGAATAATTTTATGAGACATGAAGAACGTTCATTTTTATTGATAAAGTTCAGTTTCTCCTTGTACATATACCATCTGAACACAAAAGAGCAGATAGTGATATTTTGTCTGTAATGAAAAACATGCATAAGACAACTATGATGACACAAAATACTTTAACTCTTTTAATAGATTCTTGTTACCGTTTCTACTGTTGAATAATAAACTGCAAGTTTTGTCATGTTTTGTCAAGACTCTTAAGCTCAGTGCAAAAATGCAGTGTTTGCTGGGAAAGGCTGATGCTGCCAACTTGTAATTAGTCTTGAATAAGTCCCAGACCGTTGCTGGGAGAAGTGCAGGAGGGAATGTGTCTTGTAAATGTGTGGGTAAATAGACTTGTACATAGAAAATTTCCTCTAGTATCAGTTCATCACCAGTCTGCTCTCTCTGATTGCTTTTTGCATGGATTTTCTAAAAGCCACCAGGAAGGAATGTGGACGCCCCAAAACTAGTGCACTCTTATTTGGGTGGATGATAAAAACAAACTATAAAAAAAAAAAAATTGTTTTTTTTTTTTTTTTCAATTAAGAGTCACCAATTAACTTAAAGTCCATGTCTTTGGACTGTGGGATGAAACTGGAGTACCCAGAAGGAACCCACACAGACATAGGGAGAACATCCAGACATGTAATAAGATTTTTTTTTTTTTTGACAAAACAGTTGGATTACCTCACTAAAAATTGCATCAGCTGGTTTTTCACTCACTGAAAATGTTTCAGGAGCCTCCTACTTCATTTAAAAGTCCATTGTCTGTATACTGTATGTGCCCTGTATATGATCCATGTACCCCCAGTTTCCACGTCACACTCCAGTAAGATGCAATCTGGATCTGGACCAGCTTCTGATCTAGGTCTGATGTCACAAAATTGTACTTTTACATACATATATATATGCCTTTAACTCAGATACACATACAACAATATGCACAGTCAAGATCAAACCCTTAAGTGAAGTTACAAGGAGCAACACACATTTTTAAGCGGAGGGGGACTTATGATATAATTGCATAGATAAATAATATCTGTGTGTGGTAACCAAATATAACTAAAGAGTAATACTATTTGAATTATAATATGTAATATGAATAACAATAACATGGACTATAATGTTAATATTTACTATAATTTCGACCACATGAGGGTAACAACAAACTAAAAATATCTGGCGTCTGTTTTCCATTTGGTGCTGGGTGGGTAGCACACACAAGGTTTTTAGAGACTGTTTACTGAAGACATCTGCCTGCAGTAGCTAAACATGAGAGTAGTGGAAGTGGAACACTAAAGCCCATAGTTTATCCTGTAGGTTGTTATTTACATGAGTACCCTGTGTAAAAATAATGGACTTCAAGTAATCGTTGTAATACTGTAAGGATAAACACATTTGAAATACTGGCAGATGCTATACACACCCATACACACGCCGTACAAATAAGACCACACACTGCACAACACACAGCTGTTGGTTTAAGCATCTGTGGATGTTTTGAGCTGCTGCATTTCAGTATTTTCTTTGGGGATCTGAGCCTGCGTTTTCCGTCCCTTGCGGAAGACAGCAGCAATCTCCTCAAAGCTTTTGCCCTTGGTCTCAGGGACGCGAAAGTAAATAAACACAGTGAATCCGAGAAGCAGCACAGCAAACAGGATGAACACATAACAGTCCAGCCAAGCCTGAAAAAGAAAGCAAAACAAAAACAGCATTGTGTGAATGAAGCAAACATGATTTTACGGTACATATGCGTGCCCTTTCTGCCTACCTGTATATACGGAAAGGTCATGCCTATGATGAAGTTGCTGGTCCAGTTGCAGCAGCCAGCGAGAGCGATGGCCGCAGGCCGAGGTCCCTGGCTGAACAGTTCAGCCACTATGAACCATGGAATAGGACCAGGACCGATTTCAAAGAAACTCACAAAGAGGAAGATGGCCGACATGCTGACGTAGCTCATCCAGGAGTAGTCGTTCTGGAAGGAAGAGTACAAAGATGAAATGATATGGTTGCAGGTTTTTAAAAGGATATTAAACAATTTTGCCTTTATTCATAATTTAGCTTTGACCTTGATGCTCATATTGAAAACGTATTAAACTTCTGATAAATAGGAACATTCTCAAACAAGCCTCACAGATGTTGTGGTGACTGCAACACAACATTTGGGGGAAAACTTTCAGAAAAGACTGATGTTGCTAAACGAAATGAAATTGGGCAGCCCCGTACTAAGTGGATGGGAGCTCTGCTCAAGTCGCTGACAGCCTAAAGCTCTGACAGCAGATCGCACAAACCTGGAATCGGAGGCCCACTGTCATGGCGATCGCGCAGCAGCACATCCCTCCTAGACCAACAAGAGTCAGAGTACGCCTGCCGGCCTTGTCCACCAGTGCAACCTAGAACACCACGATGCACCTTTTATCTTTGCGTGTGTGTGTTTGTGTTTAGTTAAGGGTTTATGTGTAAAAGAAATAAAAGAATACAGCACGTGAATGTATGACATCCATGTGTGTGTGCACATGGATGTGAGTTTTGCATCTGTGTAGCTACTCACAGACACCATAGTGAAGATTGTGTTGATGACCCCGACTCCTATAGTGGCGTAGACTGGCTGAGCGACACCAGCCCGAGCGAAGATAGCCGTGGAGTAATAAAAGATCTTGAAGACAAAACAAGAATACATTTTAAGTCAAATATTGTGTCTGCTTTGCTTAGGCAGAGTGGCACATCCCATGTGCTTTACATCTCTGTTCTTTCACTGAAGAAGTTCCTGCTGACAGGGCTCATACAGGATGCTCTGACAGTGAAACAATCAGTAAGAATGAGGATGAGAGACGGGGAAAGGCTGAGTTGAAATTCATTTGCCACTCACTGCGTTGATGCCAGACAACTGTTGGGAGAGGTGCATCATCAGGGCAACAAACAGCTGCTTTCTGTACACAGAGGAGCGGATCTTCGAGAGAATACAGGACAGCAAAATATTGTCACATTAGTGGTTTTCATGCAAGAATGCACGTACATTTTTGTTTAACTTATAACCACACGCTGAGCGTATTCCTTGGCCTATCTTTCCTGTCCTTTGGCTTTATTTTAAACGATTTAGAGTATGCTAATTAATGTGTATGCATGTGATATCAAAAAGCATCATGTCTGTTTCATTGTTAAGGCTCTCACGACCAACCGACCATTCTGCTGGGGTCATCTGCAGCCTTTTTAGAGCTGCCTGTGACAGAAAAAAGGGTATTTCTCACAAATTCGCTAACTTTTAAAACAAAAGAAGTTATTATCTAACTAATGCTTTAACATTAACTGTCGCTGAGGCATTACATGAGATCATCAGTGTACTCTGGTTGCTGATTAAATTGGTCAGTTCAGAGGGCGTCTGTGCCTGCCCTTAGAAGGAGTGTAATGCTGCACTTATCAGGACTGTTATAAATATAAATTTCAAACACGTAGTAACTAATCATTAATTGTTGAAATAAAACACTTTTTTTTTTTTTGCGTTTTTATGTTTTACTTTAAAATCTTTTTAATTAAAAAAGAGAAAAAATTTAGGTAGTTGTGAAAATGTATGTCAACTTCTTGTAGAATCCTACCAAAGAAAGGATAGAGATCCTGGGCTCCCTGTCAGCCTGATCTTTCTCTCTGCGCATCTCCTCCAGATCAGAAGTTGCATCATACTGCCCCTTCAGACGATACAGACCTGCAACAAAACAAGAGTGCTGCGAGACAAGAGTCTTTGTAAATGACTTATTTGCAGTGGTTTTGAGACCCTTTCATTAGATAAAAGAAGTAGTGCTGTAATATAAAGATGCTCCATAAAAGTTACTAAGGTAAAAGTAATGAATGAAGTAAAAGTATACAGGTATTGTGTATTGAAAAATGTAATTAAATGAATACTTCTGCATTCTGGGAAATACACTTCTTTTCCACAGATTAAATAAATGAGATGTAAGGTGTTGTGTCCTAAGCTAAGCTAACTGGCTCCTGGCTGTACTCTTATATTTAGCATACAGACATGGCAGTGGTTTCAATCCTCTCATATAACTCTGTGCAAGAAAGCGAACAAGCCTATTTCCCAAAATATTGAATTATGGCTTCGAAGTTCGTAGCCTATAGGCTGCACTGTATGTTTCTGCATGATTGAGTGTGTAGTGTTTGAATGAGTCAGAACAAGAGAGAGAAAAATAATGACATGGAGAGTTGGTGCGTGTAAGTCTTACTTTTTTTAGCCTCTTTGTCCTTGCCCAATTGAATATAAAGGTACCGCGGGCTCTCAGGGCATAGAGGCAGCAACATGGATTGTAATACAGCTGGAGCTCCAGACAGACCAAGTAACAGTGGCCACATGTCGTCATTACCAAGTACAAAGTCCAAGCCTATTACCTACAGCCCACATCCACACACAAACACACATGCAATTTAAGTTATATGTTTGGTGCGTTGTCAAGTAATTATGCTGTTGTGCATGTGTGTGTGTGTGTTTGTGTTTGTGAAAGCACCTCACCTGGCTGATTAAGATGCCAATGACAATAGCCAGCTGGTGTAAAGTTCCCAGAGCCCCTCTATAAGCCTTGGGTGCGATCTCTCCAATGTACATAGGCACCAGTCCAGATGTTAACCCTGGAACAAAAACAAATCATGAGCTAACCAACTTCCAACAAACTGAAGTTCTATAGAATATATTATTTTCTCTTGGATATAGAATAGTTAGCTTTCAATATGGTAATTAAGGGCAATATAATCCAAAAACACTGAGATTTCCAGCAAAATTACGTGAGCATTCATTAACATGTGCTTTACTGTACCACAGTAAAAGCCCATAACAGCACGGCCTGCGATGACCATAATGTGAGGTTTCCACATCTTGCAAAGACCCATCAGCAGTCCAGCAGCTATAGCCAGAACATTGCACATAAGCATGCCTTTTACCCTGCAAGAGAGAGAAAGGTGGCACAGGCAGATACAGCAAAAGAAGGATAATGGATTTGTGCATGTGTACTGTGGCAGTATTCCATATTGATCCTGGCTTAACTTTTCCACCAAACTTTTCATTCCTTCATTATTGCGACCCTATTGTTTTATCCTTCCTTCCTTACCTCCCCTTCAGGTCTCCCACAAATCCTACCAGGAAGGAGGATAACATGCCACCAATGGAGAAGATTGCCACTGACAATGACCAGTACATGATTACGTCCGGGTGTTTTCCCGCCTCTGGGATCTCTCCTTCTTCTGCTGTGCCATTTTCTGAAAGGACAGCGGCCCTCTCTGACCAGACCCCCAGGGCACGGGCATAATTATTTTCAATGACCTGTGACACAGACATGTTCACTGATTATCAGTCACAGCTGCACTGTACTGAGAGACAGAACAAGACAAGAAGAGGCAGACACTGAATGTGCATCCATGCACATGTATATAGATCCATTCTGCTAAAACTTAATTTACAAATATGTGTTGTAGTTATGACATTCATTATGCAACATTACATTTATTTTTTCAGTGTCAAACAAAAGATTGTACCAATTATGTTCAGTCAAATTAAAATTCAAGAAATGCTGTAGTTGGACAGTTGCCACTTAACTGTTAAACTGCAACTCTTGTTCATAAACTAGTGCATAACAATATGTTTGCATCTAGTTTTGAGGAAATTAACAATTACATAACCTCTATTTGCTGAACCAATAATCCAGTTGCTTTAGCAAACTGAAATTTACATGCCCATACTTCATCAATCAGGAGTAACCTTCTTTAAGCTATGGCCTCTTGCCCTTACAGCATTCTGCACCGACTAAGTTGGATGTCAGCTTGAAAATTTGGACTTTGGCCACTGCCCTAACCATCCTTGCCACCAACTACCACTGACTGAAAGAAAAAAAAAAGACAAGCTTGCTCAGAAAACCGGTCTCAACATCAACACTGGCTGTACATTCATACAGCAACTTCTAGCTGAGCTGAGCCACTGTCACATATTTAGCAGCCTGGGCTGTGGCTGAGTGAAAAACATCAGATTTCATTATTATGAGATGATATCCACATAAAGTTAAATTGGCCAATTGTAGGACAGACGTGGCTGTCAACAGGAAGGGAAGCCAGTGCTTCATTCACATCCCCCCCCCCCCCCCCCACAAACAGACCGAGATGTAACCCACACTGGGGCCAATGAATGCATGACTCAGCAACAGTGCTGCTCTCTGTGAGGAGGATCTAGTTTGCAGGGGCAGTAAAAGAGTACAATGCCATCTGACCAGAACTGGACAGGAGGATTGTCTACATCAGTTTCATCCATGGTGAGCACGGTGTTGTCTTTCAACAGGGAATGAAATTGTGCCAACTCTGCCAGCAGCTTGCAAGAAAGACACATTACATTCTGAATTGTCGGCCACTCGAAGTGCTACTCATCACAGACCAGGGAATACCAGTCAGCTTGAGTTACTTTGATGGCTCCACAGGAAAACTCGGGGGAAATGGAGGAAATGTGGTTTTTCTGGACACTGAGAAAAGGTAAATCTGTGCCTTGGGCTCTCAGGATGTTATATTCTCTCCAGTGCTGCAGAAGAGTGAATAGATCTCATGTTGAGACTGATGGAGTAAGTTTATTTGGGCTGGTTGAGTTGCATACAAATATCTAATAATATTCTGAGACAATTAAATAACCGAAGCGAAGCCTGTGTTTCAGTAGCGCCTACCTTCTGTGGTGCGTTGATGACTCCAAGGCTGTAGCCATACTGCAGGGATCCCAGAGCTGCCGTGAACACAGCCACAGCCAACGTACCTGTTAGCTGCTGCAGGTGTGAAAGGTAATCAATATGATAAAGACACACAGACACACATGAATGCATGAACAAGCACACAATTTAACATGCACACAAGCAAGGACATGAGTGTGTGCACAGTCACTCAGCTCTACTAGCATAGTACAGTCACAAACCAAGGTGCATTTAGAAATACAAAAACACACTTTATCCACACTATGGATGTGGATGTATTACTGCTGTGTGGACAGTGTAAGAGTCCTTACATACAGAAGTTACATAAGAATGATTAATGAATTAAAATATGTTTGAACTGAGATCCCAGTGTGGCAGACACATCATGTCATATTATGACAGTGTCCTAAGCAAAATGATGATGCAAACACAGACGACACTGATGGATAAGAAACTCTGAGTAACTCAGAGTGTTTAAAACTTCGTATCTCAGCAATTATGTGCAGCCATGGTAGTGACCACAGAAAAGCAACACATTTGCAAAATTTTCCTCTAATGATTCAGAATGGAGAGGCTGCATCTGTTACTATTTTATATAGTAAATGGAAAGAGCGTATTTCTTACCTTTCCAGAGTCCATGATGGGTCCAGAGTGCCAGACAAGATAATGGCTGGTAATGATCAATGGAGCAGCATGCTTGATCACGCCGTGTCCACTCACTAATCGACACACATATGCCTGCCCACACATCTTTCTTTTTTTTTTTTTTTCACACACACACACATACTCAAAAAGCTGACAAAACTCTTACACATAAATTAAGTCGTATTCATCGTCCATACAGAAACACATACTTTAGTCCTATTGGAAGGAAGCAATAAAAGGATATTCAGTTAAAACAGTCTGGAATCTATTTATGGAAACTCTGGTTTTAAGATATTATGCACAGTGTTGCATGCTGGGATGTTATGAAAATGATATATTGTATATTGGAATTAATAATGGATTGCTTGAAGTTACTGTGCTCTGTTGTGTTCTTTGATAGTATAGATGGTATTTGGACATTAATCTTTCACTCTCTCTCTCTCTCTCTCTCTCTCTCTCTCTCACACACACACACACCAAACTGCTGTTAATGATATACCTGAGGGGTGGACAAAGTCTGAGAGTCGAGGTTACAAATGTGCACACTTGCAAAAGATAAAAAAGGCTCTCTCACAAACACGTCTGCACAAAGGAAAAAAAAACAAAAAAACAACTACAATTCCAGTAGCATAATGCTCTAGTTTCATTTATTTCTCTCTTACAGCATCTCTTTTACAAAACAAATAAATCCCAAAACAGGACATTAGTAATGCTCTTTCAAAATAAAGAAAACCAAAATAAAGAAAACCCAAAAAAAAAAAAAAAAAAAAAAAAAAAAAAAAACAGAATAAAGAAAACAGTGGTTTTGTCTTTGAAAGGAGAGTTCTCAGTGTAATGACCATCACCATTTTTCCAATTGGAAGAGTTAATTCCACAATGGACAAACATAGTAATAATGCCCCATTCACACTTGTTCATTAATCATACATTGTTCATTAATCATAATTAATCATACACACAGATGCAATGTGCACACACAGGGAAGACGGTGGTTTCTTCAGCCCGGCTCTTTATTGCTAAATGTTAGCCTGCTCCCCCTAACGGAGATCAGTGAACCTAACTTGCAGCTCTGCAGGAACAGCTACCACATGGATGTGTTTAAAAAAAATAATAATTTAACAGGAAAAAAATCATCTCAAATGATCATTACATAATTGGGGAATGAGTCTGTTTTTTGTGCCACCACAGAAAGACCAATCCGCGTTACATTGCTCTCCGACGTGGATGAGTATGCAAGAACTCGTCCGCCCTCTAGTGTTAAAAATTTAATACAATATGTATTAATGATTGAAAAGGTCTAAATATTCAGAAATGGCACCGTTTTGTCATCCCGTATTCAGTTACTCCTTTCAAAGAATAAATCAATCTTAATGTTAATGTACATCTCTATTAGAAGAGACAAATAACATCAGCAATGTGTTAAAGTAAGATAATAACACACAAACACACACCAAAAGAAGAAGAAAAAAAACAGTGTAAAGTAACCATATAGGCAATAAAATGATTAATTATAACATGAGTGATAATCTCTTGGCCTAATTTTAGTTTTGCTTACATCATGCTAGGCACTGTACAAACAGTTAGGAGCCAAAATCAGAAGAGCCAATCAGGAGAGGATCATGATTCAAAAGGACACCACAGTTTTCAGCGACGAGCGCTCCGACGTGCACACAATATTCGGGACAGCTGCAGCTCATGTCCTGCGGAGTTCGTACTCATATGTAATGCATCTTCATATCTCCTACAGCAACGGGGCTGCGGTCATGAGGACCCAGAACATTTACCGTGTTAAAAGGAAACACAAACATAATCCGAAAGAAAAGAAAATCAACCACTAATATTGCCTATTTTTTAAATGCACGGTGTTCAGATACACTAACTCATAAACTTCATTCTAAGAAGATAATATGGTAAAT
Organism: Trachinotus anak; assembly: GCF_046630095.1. NCBI lineage: Eukaryota > Metazoa > Chordata > Actinopteri > Carangiformes > Carangidae > Trachinotus > Trachinotus anak. The sequence continues at coordinate 9,696,883 of NW_027273866.1, read as the reverse complement.
CTCCTTGTAAACACAAACACGCTTTGATCGCGTTACGCGCAGAGACAGAATTACTCGACTCCACCTTTCGCTGACCTTAAGCTCCATGTCCCACTTTGATTCAAACTTGATTTGAATGGGACTCATTTCAACATCAAGTCAAACACACGCACACATGCACACACACAATTATGCACGCATTCATACACACACACACACACACACACACACACACTCCTGATTTCAGAGACACGTGTGCTGTACGTTTCATCAAGCTTCAAAGACTGACTGACTCCAAACTGTTACACAGAAAAAGAAAAAAAAAGGAGAAAAGAATGAGAAATAAACAATGAACTGAATGACGCTCTCATTGTTCATTTAATATTACAGTATATCTGATGCAGCACCTTCAGAGTTTAAAGAGTGAAAACAGGGAGAGTGATGATGATGATAAGAGGAGAGGAAAGAGGAAGAAAGGAGAGAAAAGACAGAAAGGACCAGTGATTTCATTTTAAAGGGACACAGACATCATCTTTGCATACTATTCCGACCCGCCTGTGACAGCAGAGTCTCATCGCATCTCTGTCAGCGAAATGCGATCGAACACTAAAAATCACAATTCAGTTCATTCAGAACCCGAAAAGATGGCGAGGGGAGGAAGTGGGGGAGGAGGAGAAGGAGGAGGACTGACAGAGGAGAAACGAAAATCAATCAGGATGTCTGCTTTCACCGCCGACATCCCAAGTAGATTTGTCATCTCTCAGCTGCCCTCCCTGCACTGTCATACTCAGAAGCGTACATTTAAATTTATATTAAATCTCGTTCATCTATTCTTCAGGGAGGGAGGAAAATCGAAGGCGTGGTTGTCAATGATGACTAGCTCCAGCAGGAAGGAGGGAGGGGAAGGAGGGGAGGTTTAAGAAGCGAGGACAAAAGGAAGGAGAAGAGCGACAGAGGGAGGCAGGTGTAAAATGTATTTACTACAGTTGCACACACACTTGATTGCACCGGTCCGTTTGGAGAGAAGAGACAGACAAAAAGGGAGAAAGAGTTACAGACCGACAGACAGAGAAAGAGGGTCAGAGGAGATTATTTGGAAAGTCAGTGGCACCAGTTTGCCAGTCAGTAGAGTAATGATGGCTTCTGCATGACCCGACATAATCTAGGGTGACATGTCTCTTCATTTGTTGTTTTTCTCTACGATAACTTTGTCTTGTTTTGTTTTTTTTTCCTCTCTCTCTCTCTACACCATTTTTAGTCTCTCCAGTGTTAAAAGAGTTCACTTGTGGCCCCTCGGGCAGTCGGGTTCATTTGTGAGATGTGCCGTGGCCAATGGGAGAGTGAGGCAGAGCAGACTGTGGGAGGAGCCATCACCAGTTCATCATAGAGTGTCTGTTGAGGGTCATGAAGAAAACTTGGCTGCTACCTCCCGAACGCACTGATGCAAAGAATACCTAGAGAGAGAGAGAGAGAGAGAGAGAGAGAGAGAGAGAGAGAGAGAGAGAGAGAGAGAGAGAGAGAGAGAGAGAGAGAGAGAGAGAGAGAGAGAGAGAGAGAGAGAGAGAGAGAGAATATTACAAACAGAAATATTTTCACCTCTTATTTCTTATTGTTATCATCTCATCATTTTTGGATGTAAATAACACTAATAACAGGCAATTAAGGGCATTATTTTCATGCATTTAAATTGAATTAAAGTGCAGTGTTGGCGTCAGCTTTTGAAGATATGTTGGATGAAAAGCACATCTGGATCGGTATCCTTACCTTACTTTACAGTTAAAATGTTACCATTAAAATGTAACTCTTTGGTTCTATCATCCAGACCCAGATCTGTGCTATGTACTGTATACCAAACTTCATGCTGAGAATCGGTGTTTTAAAAACTTGTGTATGTGCGTGTGAAGCAGCAGCAATGAAAAACTTTCCTGGAGACAGGATACAAGACAAGACCAGAGCAGGTCAGGTCTTTCTCATTTGTTGTTATTGTACTTGACTCATTTCCAAGCAGTAAACATGTCACAGAAATCACAGACAATGAAAGAACACACCAAGTCCTGCAGTGTTTTACCTTGTCGTTCCGCTCACAGAGGAACTTGAGTCTCTGGGCTCTCTTGTGCATAAAGACTCCATCCAGATGACCTGTCTCCACAGAGCGGATCTCTATGGCTTTCTCACCCCAGCCCATAATCTGATTAGAATGGATATAGGCTGCAAAGGAGAAAACACAAGTGAGGCACAGGTGACAATGAAAAAAAATGTATAAACATATTTAGGCTATATATCTTTTGGTTCTTTTCCAAAACAAGTTGTAATACCCCTGGTGGCCACATGAGGGCAGTAAAATAACATAACATTAGGTGGTGTTTCTGTTCAAAAGGTGCCTATCCACATTTCTTTGTTGTTCTCTCTGGCTATTGCTTACTCCCTCTCTCTCCTTCTCTATTTCCTACTCCCTGACTTTTCCTTTTATATTTACTCATGTTCATGTACACACATATGAGTGACTGAGTATTTCTGTGTGATGTTTTGATGACCTCTGTTTAAATCCATTAAACACACATGTACCGTAAATACACATATGGGTACAACATACCAACAGAGGTAGGCATCTCTCCCCACTGTAGCACCACGTCCTTGGTGATTCGCCCATAGGTGTTGACGTAGACGCCCTCGTCCTCATAACACAGCAGCATTTCCATTCCATCAGTCTTCGGCAGCACCACGATGGCATGGGGCGTCACCTGGCTCTGGATCTAATACAGATACATGCACGGAGGCATTTCACAGGCTTTAATTTAATCTGTCAGATTTAATTACCATCTACATTTGATTGAAATATTATAGAGGTGTCAACTGAATTTGGCTGGCTCTGGCATTTTTTTTTTTTTTTTTTTGGACCAGCCTGCCTTCTGTAATCCTCTAAAGGGCAAGTTTGTGAACACTGACAAGCCTGGCAAATATCAGGAGCATCAGTGCATCAAGAGGTTCAAACCTGAGAGGCCTCGTTCCACAAAATAAGCAAACGGACAAATGACAGCACTTTTCTCTGACCTTAATTAACAGAAATAACATCAGAGGAAGAGGGAACTGTTACACGCATACACACATTACTTGATTCTGTGCACCCAGAGACTAACCGCATTTTCTGTGCCAGCAGGCTATCACCAGGTATGACTTAAGACTAAACTTCAGGAGCACAAAAGGGATTGTATCAGCACAACAAATGAGTGATAAGGTGGTGAAGAAACTCATCTTAACCCACAAGAGCTCTGCACTTACTGCCACACTTCTGCTCACGCTAACCACACTGAGGTAAAGTAAGGTCGAGTACAGTGTTTGGAATGCAGTTCAGCCGACAGGAATGAATGGTTCTGATAAATATGAGGCATTTCTTATGTTTAATTTGTTTTACTTCTGCAAATTTGTGTTGTGGCTTCAGCGTGATCAAATACCCTCTGGTAGTAAACACATATTTATCTTTTCAGAGTCATGTGATGTCTGCTGTGGGTGAGATGAATTTATTCACACAAAGCGATTTCTAGCTAAGTTACCCATTAATCTCTACACTAATGAACTGCACTGCACATAGACACAATGTAGCAGCTTCTGTGTATCCACTATGGGGTTTTACTAAGGATCTACTGATCTAGTCTAATGGCAGGGTGAATGGCAGGATGTCACCTTCATCTTTTTGGCACACTGGAGAAGTTGGCAGGAAAGGAGAGAGAGAGAGAGAGAGAGAGAGAGAGAGAGAGAGACGAAGTATGGATGAAAGGTGGAAGCAGGAAGACAATCACCTCACAGATCATGAGGACGTGCAGCGCGGGCGATCAAGTTGAATGCACGGTGCGATCGTGTGTCCTTTTGTTTGAATTCAGTGGTTTATATTTACTGAGATAAAAATCAAGAGTTTGGCTGAACTGTGGAACAAACTCATCTGCATGCATGCACCAAAACCGATTCGCATTTCAGCACGCAACAGGACAAGTACTGATAGTCTACCCAGCTTTCCGTTAGTGACTGAGTGACTCTCTGGATTAGGGCTGGGCAATATGACTTTAAATCAGTATGATTATTATTTCAAACTTTTACCACAATTACATTCAATGAATAATTACTTATTTTCATCATCATCATCATTTTTTAAGGGGACAGTTCAGGAACACACAAAGTGGGCAAAGTATTAACCAAATTAACAGATACAAACAAGATTAAGTCTGTACGAGGTTCTAAATGTCAGTTTTGATACTTTTTGGTTAATTGTCCAGCCCTACTCTGGAAGATCTTTGGATGACCTTTGTTGCAAAAGGAAATTTGGAAGCAGCTACTACTTCCCTGTGCTCTGTAATAAGAGCAATTCAGTAATTTGAGCTGCTTACCATAGATAATCGAAGCCCAATGCACCATATTTAGCAAACTGAAAAAAACAAACTCTTATCTAAGAGGTAAAACTGCCATTAATCTCCTAATTGCTTTTCAATTTTTTTATTTCTTGATTGTAAATCAAACAAAGACATAATTTGTCAAGAAAATGTTATTGTCTTCCTTGCGGCCAATTGTTGTGAGACAGAGTATGAGTCAATGCTGTCCTTGGCAGGAGAGATCAGGATAGATAAAATCAGACTCCATCATAAAACAATGGAAAAATACATGATGTCTGGGCTCAGATTCAAATCCATTAGAGCTGTGAGAGCCCGATTCAGAAGATACACAGACATATTCAAACATACAGCGCCGCACTTACATGTGAGGGGATGTAGATGTCGTAAGGATTGCCTGAGTCCACATCGATGACATGGAAGCCCACGCTGGAGCCGTAGATGACCTTTAACCTCTGACCTTCCTCCACCGTCAGGTCAACCAGCTGGGGGCGGTGCTGCAACTCAGTGAACGACTGAAAGGCAGACGGAGTGAGAGATATTAGATGCTTAGGGTTAGAGGATGATGATGGGGTGAGAGTCATTCTGAGTTTATACATATAGTGTTCACCTCCATACCTTGAAGGCCATGAACTTGTGGTATGGTTTGGGAGCCCAGGCATAGATTTCCACAGAATTCTTCAGAGCAATCACCAGGAACTTAATCCTCTCATATTTTACTGGAAACATAAAAACAGGTATTGAAAATGCATCGTTTTGATTCATTTTGTTGCTTGATTTAAACCTTAACCAACCTGCTCTGGTGTATATAGCTACTGGAATGTACTTTCCATGTTATTTTTTTAAAAGGTGACACATGTAACATTTTCTGTTTGTTAAAATTAGGACCATATTTTAAAACTTGTTGCCTCCTGGTACCTGGAGCCCTAGTACCTCTCTCCACTCCCTGTGCTGGGTTTGATGTAAAGAAAACATGGAGTGAAAGCCAGAAAAAGTCCTTCTATTAAAGTAAGTAAAATTAAAATAAATAAGTATAATAACTTCCCTCTGCAGCATAAACAATTTTAGCGACACCAGTAACTGGTGGCAAAAGTAAAATGCAGTTTAAAATTTTTTTTGTCATAAAACAATTAAAAAACTGTTTTCAAAGCCACTTTATTTTGAAATTTCCCAGTGTACAGTATAATATTTTACCTATACATATATACTTTATTTGTGTTATACCATGTATGTCACCTAAATGTAGAATATTACTCATTCACGGGGATTTAACAACACAGCCAAAAACATACAGAAACCCCCCCCCTTTTTTTTTTGTATATACACACATGCACACATACACAAATCCTTACCAACTTTATAATGCACACAGCCCTCCAGCTCCCCAACTGTAATCCAGCCCTGCTTCTTTTCTACTTCTGGGTCGTTGTGTAATATTCTGTTTCTCAGCCAGGACAAGTAGTAAACACGCAACTTATTCTTCTTCCCTGGTAGAGGAGGAACAAAAGTAGAAAGATGGATGAGATCACATTCACCGCAGTGAAGTGATAAAAAACCCAGATAAATTAGACTCTTATTCTGCACTAAATGGCACACAATGGCAGATTACCTGGCCATTGTAGCTGACTTAGATGACTTAGATTTGTACTTTGCTCCTGGGAATATGCATATAACAAAAGATAGTGATATGGTGCAGTCTGTGTTTTATGTGGTAAAGAGCAATCTACATTTTGATGTGTATGCTGGCATGTTAAATCACAGGCATCTGTGCGTGTAAGTATGCACCTGCATGTGTGTGTGCATTTGTGAATGTGTGTGTGTAAGGCCTACCAGATATGGTGACTAGGACATTGAGCCCCTCCAGCACATCCATCTGCAGGAAACGCCGTCTGGTGATCAGGTTATAGACTTTTCCCTGTCCACTTCGGTCAAGCAGCATCAGGCCATTCTCTGTCCCCACCAGCAGGTTCACACCTAAAGACACACACATTCATAAAAAAGTCAGAAGCACAGAAAGATACACAATAAAAAAGAGATGGGGATATTTAGGAGAGAAGGTTTTACCCCAGAGTGCGGCACACAGGATCTCGGAGTTGAAGCGTTTCTTGTATTTGCGGATCTCAGGTGTGTCACTGTGGGGTCTGATATTGGTAGGGTTGACGTTGACCACGGAGATCTTTCTGGCTTCGTTTAGTCTGGCCTGCTCCTGCCTCAGCAGCTCATTTGCAAACATAGCTAGGATGCCAGAGAAGAAGAGAAAGATAAGAAAAGAGAGAAAGAAATATGTGAGTTTATGTTGGGTTTTTTTTTTGCACTAGTTAAATGTGTGGCCAAAAGCTTCCACAGTTTTTTCTTACCTGCTGCTGAGTTCTCATTGTCATTTTCACTTGGGGATGTTTGATAGACACGTGGATCAACAAATGGGGTAAAGGATGCTTTGGACCCACCCAAACCAAACTGTAAGACACAAGACAATGACTAACTGTTGTGTTGTATGTGAATATTATTTTATAGGCACTGTAAGAGCTGATAATAGTTCATATGAGGCATTTCCTTTCAAAAGACTGCATTTTTAAGGTCCCATATGTTATACTTTTCTGGTGTTTTATTAGATTTTTTGTTTTATTTTTTGTTTTGTTTTTAGATAAAAAACAAATATAATTTTTTAAATAAAAAGATATATTTGTGGTTAAAGTACTAAAAACCATACTCAATGCAGTTTTACATCTCCTTTCTCAATCTTCTCTCTGGACCTCTAACAACAACAAGTCAATGAGTCAATCAGAAGAGAGGCTCAATGACACGGAAAACCGTCAACCAAACTCAGGGTTGGTTGACTGTTTCCTGTGTCATTGAATGATAATATAGCAGATTTCAGGTAAACACTCATAGAAACCAAATCCTGGACAGTGGGTCCAGGTGGGCTGGGCTTGGGGCATCGCTGAGAAGAGTGAGAGCTGACGGCTTGTTTTGAGGCTCAGTTTTTAAAAACAGGCTGTTTGCATTTCTCTGTGGACCGAGGCTTTGATACTTCCACAATATTAATATAGGAAAAAGACATGGAAATCTCACTTTATACATTATGGGACCTTTAAATTTTCTTTTTTTATTTGTAGATTTTAAATTTAATTTGTAGCATTTTAAATATAGTATTATGCACTTTATTAATTTAACTCATGTTTCATTAACAGGTGTTAATGTGTGTGTGTGTGTGTGTGTGTGTGTGTGTGTGTGTGTGTGTGTGTGTGTGTGTGTTTTGAGTGCGTGTCTGACCTCAGCCATGTCGCCAAGTTCCTGCAGGGCTGTGGGTGTGGCTGAGGGAGAGTTGCTCTGCTGTACCAGGTCAGGGAGGTTACCATGGTTACTGTGATTCCCGAACCCATTACTCTCAGTGTGACCTCCTCTCCTCCTCTCCTCTGCCTGAGAGACAGAAAATAAAAGAGAAGAGAGCTGAGAATTGCAGGAAGGAGTTTACGGCAAAGTGAGGAGAGCAGAAGTCCATGTGGTTAGTCTGAGAGAGAGAGAGTGTGTGTGTGTGTGTGTGTGTACATTCATCACCTCTCTCATCACTAAAGTGCCGTCCTTTGAGCTATTATAGGCATCTCCCAGAGAGTCCTCTGTGAGCCCTCCATATGACTCGCCACTGCTCTGCACCGCTGGCCTGCAACACACACACACATACACACAAAGAAAACACACACAGACCCGATTATTTACAGTGCAATTTTGCAAAAACTGTACTGACGAGCTACTGGCATGGTGCATATTCCAATGACATGCATATCTCAGCACAAATGAGAAGTGACAGGTCTAGCTTGAAAAAAAAGGAAAAAAAAGTAGAGCATGACAGAGAAAATTAAAAACTAAAAACTTACATGATGCGGGGGATGTCACTAACAGCAACAGTCCCATCATGCCCCACTGTCTCCCCGTCCTCATCGCTGCTCTCTGATTCTTCACTGGAGGACGAGTAGTCTGTCACCTTTATCAGAAGAAACAAAAATGAATTTCTGACAAAGAGAACTGTTCAGAAACCCTTTGAGAAACAACAATTTTGATACGACACTGTATTTATTGGGGTAGTATTGAAATTTCCTCCCATTTGGATTTGCATATTTTCACAAATCGCAACACTTAATCAGTGAAATTATTCAAATTAAAGGATAACCTGTGGAGTGCTATGGAGGAATGTTTTCACTAATGGGGACCCATTTGTGTTTGCAACTTGGGTGCACACATGGGAAAAACTGATACGCATTTCTGCTGATGGTTTCACACTCTGCGCAAAAAAAAACAAAACTCTCCTTTACACATGTTTTCTGGGGAAGGAAACACATTCAACATGTTTGTTAGATCTCAAGGATACACACTCTGTGTTTTGGTGAGTAACAATGAATGTAACCCTAACTGTTGTGAGATAAGGAAGACTCCACAGGGCATATTGGAGCTTGCTCTGTGTATTGTTCAACAGGAAAAAACATATCTTACATGTTGCAGCAGTTCACTGGAGCAGTGTACAGAGATCTCTACAACAAAAGTAAAGTCTGTGTTTTGTTTGTTTTATTTTTGACACGAACATGTGTCAAAAATAAAATGATAATGAGGACGAGGATGGAAATATGTGTTTAGCTTTATTGCGTTGTTGTTCATAGCAGCTCTATTTGTAGGCCAGGATTGGATGAATACTGTCGTTCTATTATTGTCAAGTAAATATACCAACAGTATCTGCTCACAATCACTTTTAGAAATGTCATCCCACCTTGACTGGAGGTCTGCTGCCTTCCTCTACCCTCAGTTCTCTGAGCTCCTTAGCCAATGCACTTAGGTCCTGGAAAGAGGGACAGAAGAGGAGAAACAAGCAGAGTAATTCAGATCTGTATCATCAGGAACCAAGAGGCCAAATCACAAACAAGGACGAGGGGAGCAGAGAAGGGCAAAGAGCAGGACAAACCATCAGCATCATGACAAGAGGACAACTGATTTGTTGTCACACAAACATCTGGGCCTGCAAACATAGGTTTCCTGGAACAAAAGTGCTTATCTGAGACCACTTTATTTCAGCTTAGCAACACTAAACACTTTGTAAAATGGGGAGTGGTCACAGATGAGCTCTTTTATTCGTTCACAATCAAATATTACGCTTATGAACACAGGTCAAAAGAGAGGCAGAGAATCGGGCTCGGTGTACTACTGGAGTGCAGCATCAACCTCAACCTGCCCCCCCTCTACCAATCATTCCCATGCCAACCGGCCCATGGTTCCTCCCCTTCCCCTCCCTCCCCATTCAACCTAGCCGATGGATCAGACCAAATCATGCAGACGAGGGGGGGTGGGGGGTGGTGGGAGGAGGACCGTCATACACGGTGGGCTTACCAGCTCCTCCTGACCAGTAACCATGATAACAGAGAAACAGAAGAGGAGATTTAGAGACTGTTCAGGTGCTTGGCAGTTAAGGTGTCAGGCTCACACACACACACACACACACAACATATGCGTTCATACACGCAAACCGGCACAAGCACTCATCCACATACACTCTCTCAGGTATGTGTGAGGAAGCACACATGCACTGCCAAACGCCATTACACCCTGATATTCTGAAGCTAAAAGAAGCAAACGTCGCCCTGTTGAGAGTCCGACTAACTCCACCATGCCAGGGTAAAAAGAAGGGCTCTGAAGAATCGAGGCAAAAGGAAAACCGGGATAAAAGAAAGGGGGACACGAGTGTCACTAACCTCATCTATGGCTTTCCTATAGCTCTGAAGAATGAAAGGAGACAGAGAGAGAGGGAGAGAAAGAAAGAAAGAGAGCAAGACAGGACCAGATGAATAGCAGAAGAGACCTCAAGAAGATTCCCAGAGAGGAGATTGCTGTGATAAAAAAAAAAAAAAAAAGTCAAAGTGTGTGTCTGTGTCATGTGACTCACTGCAGGTCTGCTGGGTCTGGCTGATTCACGGCCCTCTTCCTGTTTGTATTTGGCCTCCTGATTGCCTCCTGGAGACGATCCTTCTTGCTTGGTTTGACCTATCAGAAAGAGAAAGTATTTACACACTTTACCTACAATCTCTACACAAACAAACCTTTTAATGATCCGTTTAAAAAGGGTTCAAAAGTTGTGTCAACTTATCATGTTGTGAAGAATTTGTGCTTTCAGGACGAAATCACATTGAATCTGTCAAATTATCTTTCAGCTGTTGTTGTTTTCTTATTGTATTTTGAAGATCTGTCTCAGCTTTTACATTTTCTGCATATTTACTGTCAACCCCGTTCAGAAATGGTAACAACACCGAACAAACATGAAGAGGAATACGGATCCCACCGTACTGCTATTCATGCCATGTGTATGTCAGAGGGAGATCCATGCATAGCTTAGATATCCCTCTGGCCTGGTGTTTGACACATCCCTCTGCGCCTCTCTCTATCTCCCTCTCTCATTTCCTCTCTTCTGTCTCTCTCGGGGCTGAGCGCAACAGGGCACATCAGACAGGTTGATCAGAGCAGAACTGCAACTGACAATGTCCCACTGATAGCCTCTGAAACACGCTGCAGCCATGTCAGTGTATGTGGATGTTTGTGTGTTTCTCTGTATTTGCACAAAAAAGCATGTACACACATGCAAGTTTTTAATTGTTTGCTTTCAAGGGTAAAGGTACATTTGCCTGGTTTAGATGTGAGCATGAATGTGTCTTTGTGTGTTTCTGAAAGCGTGTGTTTGCACCTCTCCTCTCGGCTGAGCCTCCCTGAGATGAAGGGGAGGAGGAAGATGAGGAGTTGGAGGAGGTTCTTTGCAGCATGGCGTCCAAAGAGAGCTCTGAGCGCCGAAGGTCTGGGTTACTGCAACAGGGTGAAAATATTTCCACTCATTTCACAGTTCTTTAAGATTAAAAAACATATTTACATAAAAGAGATACATGCATTATGGAATTGTACTGTTTTTATATACCATAGATAATCTGCAAATACTGCAGTGTAAAGAAACAGCACTGATGCAGTATGATGGAATTTCTGCAAACAATCGCTTCTGCTCACAAAAGTCAAATTTTAATCAAATTTAACAGCAGTCTCAATAAAACTGCAAGGAATTCATTTAAAAATTACTGAAAAATTATTAAACCGTAGGTAAAATGAATAATTTCTACTCATGTAAAACCATCATAAATATATATATATGTGGCTTGGAGGATGATCGAGACTCTCAAAATGACTTCAGATGTTTGTGTGCTAATGTGAGCTCTACCTGGCCCGTATGAGCTGGGAACCTGTGCGAGGGCCCAGACCCACTCCTCCATTAGGGGAATTCTTCCTGACCAGGGCTGGGGAGATGGAAGTGGTCCTCTGCGGGACCTGGACACACACAAACACACGCAAACAGAAAGTCACCATTCCTGCTACAGCTTGGCTGTTTAACTACCTAAGCAAGTAGCTTGTATCCTTGGTGTTTGTTTAAGCAAAACATAATTGACACATTTAATTATAGGTGGTGATGCTTTCATAAATACTCTGCTATTAAACAATGATGACTGGCTTGATGCTATTGACACACCTGTACTGGTTAAGAAGGCCAACAAAGTTTAATCAAAATGTTGTCACAGAGAGTGAAGCATTTCAGTTCATGTTTGTATTTCCAAAGTCAACAGCTTAAGCCTTGCTGCATTTTTTTTTTTTTTTTTTTTGCAATTCTGCACAATCTGATTAAATCCTTGCAAAGCTGAGCCTTTTTACTGTAATTTCAACATCATGTCAGTTACCTCACTGAACTAGAGAGGATAACATTGTGTGTAAAGTTATGCATTACAGCTTCAGTCAATTCTATTCAAATAAAGGAGAAAAACGAGACCAAATAATCAGCACTGGAATATGATTAGCAGCATCTGCATAATGAGGGTTGTGTATATTTGGAGAAGGGTAAGTTTTTGCTGCTTGTAGCATGTTTTCATAACTGACTTAAGAGGTTGTAAATAGACACTACAGAACACTAAGCAACCTGTTTAAAGGTGTAGAAAAATGTTGAACTAATAATGAATACATATTTGACATATAAATATATTTCTCAAAAGAAATGTGACACAGCTGTTTAATGTAACAAGCAGGAAAGTGCAACATATTTGGTAATTCATTTAATTTTTATTTTTGTAAAGTACTACTAGAGTCCTCCTTTCTGATTGTGATTCACTGACCTTTGGTGGAATGTCCTCCTCTCTCAGCCAGGCTGTCCTGTCCCGATCCCTGTCTCTGTCCCGTTCCCGATCTCGTTCCTCCCTGCCGGTGATGCGCAGTGGGGGACCCGGGGTGTCAGAAGTGGGGTCTGAGTTCTGCCGGGGCATCTCAGGTCTGGGGGACCCCACGCTGATGCCTTCACTCAGCGTTGAACCTGTTTGGTCCTGCAGAGACTGAGAGCCGGACATGGAGCTGGAGTGGGTCTTCACTGGAACCAGGTGAGCAATCTGAAGGACAGAGAGGAAGAGGAAGAGGGCAACATGAAGGGAATGAGTTGGGTGGGTTGGAGAAGGTCGAACATGGTGGGGATAGAGATGAAGAGGTGTGGGGGAACAAGGGATTAAAGGAGGGAAAGAAAGAGGTCGGTGATGTATGGTTTTGAGAAAGGAAATGAGAAAATTGTTGAGAAGGAAGATGAGAAGAATGGGGGGACATTGGAGCCAGACATTGGAGAAAAAAGGTAAAGATGGAGGCAGTAACAGATGAAGAAGGGAGGGAGAGAAAAGAAGGGAGATTTTTAAGGAAGAAAGGACGATTGAAGAAAACAGATTAAGATGAAGAAAAAGAGATAAAAAGGGAAAAACAGAAAGGAGGAAGACAGAGAGACTGACTAATGTGGAGGCATGAACTTTCAAAGAAAAGGCACATGGGGTAAGAAGGTCGTGATTGTTTGTTTGGAGATACTTGTCTTTTGGAACGTTCACACACCACCTTTTTCTCACACTCACACACACACCTGTGGTTCGACGGAGCGGTGGATGGGTGGGGTGCGGGCGGGCTGCATGCCTCCGCTGCTGAAGGACTCGGAGCGGGGAGGGAGGGAGGGGTCGGAGATGCGGTTGGACACTTTGTGCTGCAGCGCCGGGGAGCTCTGTCTGTTCAGCTTAGATCGCTCCTCCACCTGGTACAGGTCACATACCACTGTCACTCACAGCCCAGCACTCAGCACAACCAATCACCATGCTTGACCCCACTGCGGGTATCAACTCCACCCCCACCCCATGCATCGCTACAGGCCAACAGACAATCTTAACGCTGCTCAGCTCTGTGGGACAACAACCACGATGTGCAGTGTAACTGATTTGCCTGACTTGCATGAATCAAATGAAAAGTGTGCATGTTGCAGTTTCATTTATCAAGTTATCAAAATTAATTGTCTCAATACTCATTCACACATGTCAGGAGGCTTGCAGGTGCATGAAGCATATAAATCGCATATAAAAAACATTCAGTGAAAGTCTTGCTTTTCCTGTTGTAACCTGTCTTAACGGCCTCTTTCTAAAGTACTGTACAACAGACTTCCATGGAAGCCTCTGATGAAACAATATCTGAAACTAAATTTACAGGTTGAGGGCACCAATGTGGCACGCAGTGTTTTGATTGTAGATCTGGTTCTCTGTCTCCAACCATCTGTCATTAGATTCTCATCTTTGTTTTCCCCATCTGTTTATGTATGGTATGTTCCCATGTCCCACATACAGTTGAGGAGTAAGAATGTCTGATGGCTGTGGGGAAAGGTCAAGAATTATCTCTAATCTCCTTTAGCAGACACCACAGTCAAACCAAAATCATGGATTTAAGTACCTGTGAAGGCAGCGCGCACACATACGAGACCATGTTTGACTGTTGGTGCGAATGAGCTTTAGAGTGACTTTTTTCACCAACTTTTGGCTGTGCGCATGTGCGTCAACACCAATGCGTGTGGAATATCTGTGTGTGAGGAAGGCAGAAAGCTTCTCTTGCCAGTGTAATCAGATTATCAGATTATCTGCTGTGCGGGGAGACAAGGCTCCGAGGAATGCTCCTAGCTGCCCAAATCACACTTTCCACTCCAAACAATCTACTCAACAGTCTGCGGAGGGTTGAGTCATGGCTCAGCAGGGCATAGTGTCAATAGCCCCCAGGTAAACAGGCATGTGCAATGAGAACTATCCCCTTTGGAGGCTTTCTGTAATTCCACATGAGCTCATAATCTAGTGGGATTATTCAAGATTATGACTTGGGTCAGAACGACTATGCCATACTGTGTCATTCCTCAAATCTTTGTTAGTTACCTGCTAGAGGGTCAGCTACAATGAGGCAACTATAAGATCTATGGCAGCAGAAAAGTTCCCAAACACTTTGTTAATTGTTCCCATGAGAAGAGCAAAGTAAAAAGAACCAATGGAAAAGAAACGTTTGGTTATTCAGGAGAAGTACTGCTGTGATTGAAGTGCCGTTTGATCTGTGGAGGCAGTTTGCAATAAGGGTTAGCATAAATGTCAACTGACCTACAAGAGATAGAGAAATTACTATTAGAAGATCTCTTTACAGAAGAAAAAGCTTTCGGGTAGTGCTGCTTTTGTGGCTTGTGTTTGGGTCCGTCACAAGTCTACCACCCAAAAGCTCTTTTTGCTATCGCAGAAATTCTAAAAGACGAAATCAGAGCGTTGGAGAAAGTTAATAATTATGATCACGACTACATCTACGCAAAGAAATGACAAAGAAGAGAGCAGATGGAGGACAAAGGGCATCCACTGAGGATCCAGGTTTGTTAGAAGGATCCCACCACCGCTTGGCCACCACCCATCACCAAGGCGGGATTTGATTGACTCGTTGACTAACCGAAAAGGGAAGTTGATCTGAGTGGGTTTCCCCCGATGACATAGACACCAATATGTGTAGAGGCAGGCTCGCCATGGTGCATTGTGGGGCATGAGGTGATAAGGGTCTCAAGGGGGCTGGCAGGGTGTGAGGTTTAGGTAGGGCTGTGGTTAACTAAGCTAACTATGAATCAGGGTGATATTAGGCAGTCCCTGAATGTTGACACCTCTCCTCAGGATTTCAGTCCCAGTAGATTAAGTATAAAAAGAAACAATTCCAGCTTTACAGAGATAAATGTAGATATATTTACAGATCTTTAATATACACTGTGCGTGTAATGTGTTTGTATGCACAGTATGTATGTATGCTCTTGTACTTCTGTCTTTGTCAGGACTAATTTTGATACTGTAATGGTACTTCTGAAAAGTGTATGTGCCGAAACCAAAACAGTTGAACAGTGTTGGGATTTAATTTGTAGTTGTGATGGATAGGGTTAGTGTTTAGGGAGTGCATTAATTCAATCACACTATAGAAGTACAAATGTGTGTGTGTGTGTGTGTGTGTGTGTGTGTGTGTGTGTGTGTGTGTGTGTGTGTGTGTGTGTGTGTGTGTGTGTGTGTGTGCGTGTTCTTATATACATGTGCTTTGGAGAAGGGTCTAGCATTATGTTCCTACAGATGTGATGCAGAGCTGGGCCTGGGATCCGAAGGGAGAGCCATACGGGGAGCAGTAAGGACTAGAGCCAGGTGAGATGAGGACGGGAGTGGAGGACTGGTTGGGCAAGAGGGTGTGGGTTTGGAAAGATGGAGAAAATCTATCAGCCTTGTTGGACTCCAGGTCGACAGGGGAAAATAGAGGGGAAAAGGTACCCAAGGACCATGATCCTGGGGACTTGGGGGAGCACGAGGGTGAGGTTTGCGGAGAGGTACGAGGAGAAAGGTTCAACCATGCACCTGGAGAGTCTGGAGAGCTGCATACCAAGTATTCTGAGGAGTGACTACTCATATGACGGCTCTCAGCAGGTTTCTGCCAAAATATGTCTGCTGTGGCAGAAGCACTAAGATCATAATCAGAGAGGCTACTTCGAATTGCGTTCTGCCTGCAACTCTCACCTCTTCTATCTGTATAAGAGTGAGGTAAAAGACAGGGATTCTTATGAGGGACTTGGAGAAGATGGCCACTGGAGGCAGGTGAGTAAGAGCTCCTTTGTCTAGGTAGCATGGATCGGAAAGCATTTTCAGGAAAAGATTGGGAAAAGAGGTCAGTTGAGTCAAAATCTGCCATGTCCAAGGGCGCAACAAGACTCTCGTGGCTGACAGCTGCCCTCATGTCTTTCCGCCACCCTCCCTGATAATCAGGTTCTATATCTATATCTATTCTACAGCAGGGTGAGAGTGACCTGCCGCGCTGATGGTCACTAACCACTTTAACTGCAGCGTTGAAAACACGGTTTGATCCAGACTGGGGTTTCTGGACCTGTCCTGCAAACTTAGGAGGAGCTTGAAGGGCCTTAAGTTGTAGGTCAGGTGACATTAGCCCGTGGATGGCTCCCTGATTTGGAGTAGAGAGAGGCCTGTCTCTAGGTTTCTCTTTCTGATTACTGGGCCCCACAGGATAAGGGTTAGGTGCTAGATTAGACTGGCTGACCGGACCTTGGCTAGAACACTCTTTATGGTTCTTACTAGGGCCCCTTTTGTGTCCTTGGCCAGCAGCCTGGTTCTGTTCCTTGATGGGCCCTGGGCTGCGGCCTCTCTGAGTGAGTTTCTGAGCCCTAAACTCCTTCTTCAGCCCTTCCCCAGGATCTAGTGAAATACAGATATGGGGGATGTTGTTGGAGAGGGGCTGGGCACCATGGGACAGGGTTCGCCTAGGGGCCTGGCCATGAGAGCCAGAGGATGAAGCCGGTTGGTTGAATGACTGGTTATGTCGTATGTGGGGCGGGTTACCATGAGCATGCTGCTGCTTCGGGACCTAGGAGTCAAAGTCAGAGGAAGGTAAGCAACATAACAAACACACATAACAAACACACAAAGCACACATCACAGTATCAACAGCGTTAATCCTCAAGTATATGCAGACTCAAAAATTATCTCTTGAAGTGGGATCCCCCACCATTCTCCCCCTTTTCCTGTACAGGAAGACTGCTTCTTGTCAGACCTGTCAAATAAATTATTAACGACACAAAAAGGCCACTGGGTATACATAATGTACATGAGGAGTTTGCTTTTGCTTGGCAAAGAAAAAATAACTTGCCACATTTTCAGATACACATGCATGTTTTTGTATGTAATGCACATTGGGACTTACCTCTTTAGCCCAGGCAGGCTTGTCATTAGGATTGATGACATCTTTGTAGTGGTAAAGCTGTTTCTTCTCTGCTTGCCTTCCCTCCTGCTGCTGCTGCTGTTGTAGAGACACCAGGTAGGCTCTCTCCTGCTGGAGCTGCCTCTGTAGCCGCTCTGCCTGCCGCTGCTCCTCTATCTGCTTACGCTTGTATTCCTGGAGAGAGATGAGAGACGAGCATGGAGAACAGATAGAAAATGAGGGATGGCATAGGAGGAAAGAGGAGGAAAGAACGATTATGCGAAGAGGAAAAAGGGTGAGGAAGTAAGGAAAGTAAGGAGCACATAGGGAGTCACATCAAGACCAAAACAGGTAGGGTATTTGTTAAGCTACTCATTAAAGGTCCCATATTGTATAAAGTGAGATTTCCATGTCTTTTTTGATAAGAAAGCAGGTCTAGGTTCTATATTAATACTGTGAAAGTTTCAAATCTCTCAGTCCACACAGAAATACACACAGCCTGTATTCAGAAACTGTGCATTAAAATGAGCAGTCAGGACTTCTGTAACTTTGTGATGTCACAACAAAACAGTCACCACCCTCAGCCATGCCCAAAGCCTGGCCCAACCATCTCACCCGGAGCCACCATGCAGCCTTGCAGGATTTGGTTTCTCTGACTGTTTATCTGAAATCTGCTATATTTTTATTCAATCACTGAGAATACAATCAGAAGAGAGGCTCAGACCCTCTTATCTGATTGGCTCACCGACCTGTTGTTGCTAGAGCTCCAGAGAGACTGAGAAAGGAGGTGTAAAACTATGTTTTGGTTTTTGGTACCACAAATATGGATATCAAAACTTCAAATAAAACACAGGAAAAATACAAAATATGGGACCTTTAATGATCAGTGGTGAGAAAATTAGTAATTGCGAATAATTCTTGGTATTTATTGCAACTTGTCAGATGTGTTGATTTTACCACCTCAGTATTTTTTGGACAGTTAGTGTCATTCTCAATCTGGAAACTTAACAAACTAAACTGACATTATCTCTCAATTGTTCAGCTATGTGTGTTTTTGCAGATACTGCATCTCCCTTTCACAGATCATGCAAAACAGACAAACAGGCAAACAAATACTGACAACTGGGATACCGGATGCGGAACATGAACACACACACTTTTCACAATTCACAATTGAAAGCCTGACGATGGTCAGACATAAGATGATGCCTTTTTGAGGCTTTTAAGGCATTTTGAGGAGGGGTCGGGGGTGGGGGTGGGGTAGGAACTTCTAGGAAGGTTGGCAGTATAATGGGAAGGGGAAGACACTATTGTTGAGCCGCAACACATCTCTAGGTTTTGGTGTTTGGAGTCAATCCTGTGACCTGGGGAGTTTTGTATGGGTTAGATCTCAAAAGTTAATCTGGATGAATTTCACTTGATAAAGATGCAAGGAGCGGTGGACAAATACTACAAAACTTACTGTGGTATTCCTTGCACTAATAAAGCACAAAGCTGCTGCCCTAGACAAGACTAGCACACTTGAGAAAAACCCTCTCCCACAACAATGTCCTGTTTTCTCTCGGGTGTTCCCACTTTGTGTGGGCCCGCATGATTGGGGCTGACAAAACAGTTTTTCCACTCCCTCTGGCAAATCCTTTGAGATCAAGCCAACTTAACGGTTCTGCACATGCAATCAGTCATCTGAATAAATTTAACACAAGCATTAGTGATAAGTCATTCACTGTTTCAGCGTCATATTTACTTCCTCAAATCTGTAGCTAGCAAGCTGAGTGACTCAGACTGTGAATTCCTTCACAGTGAGGTCCTCTGCCCACCTGCCACTCGGGTGCATGCAGTGGGGATAGGGGGCCACACAGCACAGATGGGGAGCGGTAGTAGCACATGGGAGGGCTATGGTTACCAGCAGTAACGCCTGCTCCTGTAGTAGCTGCTGCTGGAGAATCTCTAACTGCCTCTGTTCCTCCTCCAGCTGTCTACGGATATACTCCTGAGCAGCACGTCGGCACAAGGACACAGAAATAGATCGAGAGGAAAATCAGGAAATCTGAGCATCCAAACACAGAAAGGGAAAGACAGAGATAGAGAGAGTAATAGAGACGATAATCTCCCGAGGTGGCTGTGAATGAGGAGAGAAGATGAGAGTCAGGAGACAGATGAGGCGAAGAAGATTCGTACTCTCAAACAATTGGAATGTGTTACAAAGGAAAAATGACAGAGACAGAGGCAAAAAAAAAAAAAAAGAGGTTCGAGGATACATTTCTAAAACTCTTGTAAAGCATGATAGCAGAAACAGAGTGATAAAGAAGGAGCAGGACAGAAAAAAACCCCCACACCAGAACAGCAGAAAGTTCATTTAGAGGACAAAAGAAAAGAATTGTTAGAAGAAAGGAAAGAAAAGGAAAGGTGCACTGGGAAAGATACAGAACAATCAAACTACACAAGAACCAATAGTAGAGAAAGGATCCTAGAAATAGTAACTGGTCTCAGCTTGAGAGGACATATTTTATATATGATATTTAGATTTCTAAGGCTGTAACAGTTTCTGGTCTATAACAAGCTGCTAATATCAGCATTGTCTTTATTCTCTAAAAAGAGCATAAGCTAAAACTCAGTGGGGGGAGCCCGTAGAGGCAATGCATAATGTTAACTGATGATAAGTAATAAGAAAAAGTACTGACACAGGGATCACTTGAGAGGAGGAAATATTCAAAGAGAAAGCAAACACAGGGACAAGAGTAGACAGAGAGGAAAGAATGTGTCCATATAGCCAGCTGAGAGAGACTCAAGGTTTCATACAAACTCTGATGTACCATATGTAAAATACTGGAAACTTCAATTTTGACTCAGGAAAAATATTTCTTTTTTCACGCTTAAAGACGTTTATCTAGCTGTATGAGAGTGTGCAGTCAACAACTCAGCAGTGGCTTTGGATATTTTGAAAGACCATAGTATTTTGCACTTATCAGCAGTGTCATACCAGCACCACTCTCATGCTGTGACAGTCCTGCCATTACCTGAGTGTCCTCAGGGATCGTGAAATATGGCAAACTGACACTTGAAGCACAGCAATAACAACTGTTGAAAACGAATCAGCTCTTGAAATATTAATTCATTCATTTCACATCTGGATCAGTCTATCAGTCAGTTTATTTGCTTCAAGCCACTGAATTAGATTAGCAGTTAGACTGAAATGTGGCTGACAAAAGACAGCCATAATCAGATAGAAGTGGGGAGGCAGAGTTTAAATCCTCTGAATGCAAGATCCAGGAGCTGAAAAGAAGAAAGCGACCTAACGACTAATGTGGATGGGACCATGGGCAGAGATAAATAAAGCATACTGTTGCGTAACTGTATCATCAGATTAAAAATGTCCAAGTTCTGTGCGTCTGAAACTGAAATCCTGAAAAAAAAAAACATTAAAAAAATATTTCCCTGAGGAGAAAGTAAAAACAGAGTGACCCAAGAAGCCAGAAGAAGAGACAGAACACAACAGAGTTTAAATGCAAATAAGGAATTTTGGACATGACTCATCATGCTAAATATTTCTGTAGCATCATAGTGCCAAGTTACATATGTGTGTTTTATTGACGGCAAGTGTACAAACCTGTTCTCTCTCCGCCTGCCTCCTCTCCTCCTCTCTGCGGAGCTGCTCCATTTCCTCGTAGCGCCTCCTCTGTTCCCTCTCGTGCTGCTTCCTCAGCTCACGTTCTCGCTGCTGCTGCTGTCAGAAGAACAGAAGCACAAGAAGATTCAGGATCGCCGTGCATGCTGAAGTTGTCTGTTTCAACACAAATCAAGACATCAAGTCAAATCAGGTCTCATCGGATCCTCATACAAATGCTGAAACTTTGATATGCGATGGTTTGATTATGTTTTTACCTTCCACAGAGGGTCTTGGCTTTGATATTTTTTTTTTACTAATAATGAAAGATATTACAATGAAGCCTTCACACAGAATACAAATATACAAACATATGCATTCACACTTGCACAATCACACCCGGCCCTGAGTGGAGGGGTCATGTCAGTTGAGTCGAGTCATGGTGCTTAGCCGTGTGTTGGGAGGCAAACCCTGGTGGGAACCCAGAGAGCGCACAGATTATGGGCTAAGGATTTCCTTCTGTAAGCCTGCTCTCTGGAACTAAGAGAGGGACGCTGGGGAGAGGCTGAGAGTGTGTGTGTGTGTGTGTGTGTGTGTGTGTGTGTGTGTGTGTGTGTGTGTGTGTGTGTGTGTGTCTGTATCACTCTCCCTCTCTCTCTCTCGTATAGCCTCTACCAAATGGTGAATGCAGTGTTTTTAAGTTTGAACAGCAAGAACTGGGACAAATTATGTTTGCAAATGGGTCTTAAAGCACCTCACAGACGACAGCATGGAGACCCAAACAGAGCTCCTGCATTGACTTTTGGCGTGTGAAGCTACTGAGAGCAGTTGGATTAGATTATAGTTATTTTCAAATTGATCACCGATACTTTTCTGTGACTAATAATTGATCCTATTTGGTGTAATACCAACGGGCAAAGTTGTGATATCTATGCTAAAAATGTAGTGTATACACTTATGTAGGTTTTCTATGTAAATGCTTTGACTGAGGTCAGAGGTCATGGTTCATGTCTGCCCTTAAATCTCCTCCCCTTTACCTCCTCCAGCCGCCTCCTCTGCTCCTTCTGCTCCTCAATGCGTTTCTGTCTCTCAGCCAACAGCAGGCGCTTGTGCTCCTCGTTCTGCTGCTGCTCCAGCTGCTGCCGCCGCTGCGCCTCCGAGCGCTCCTTATTGGCCAGCTGGAGGCGCAGGAAGTCCCGTCTCAGGGTCGACTCCCCAGGGATGTTGATGATGGAGCTGGGGACGGGACCAATGAGAGCGCAAGGATGATTTCGAATCAGTGAAGAGAAATCTGAAATGAGTTCTATGAATTCGTACATGTGTGAGGATACTGACCTTGGTTCACCCATGTCTCTTTCTTCATCCTCCTCTTCACTGCCGCTGTACTCATACTCCGTCTCATCTAATGGGGGGAGAGAGGAAGAAGTGGGAGGGAGAGAAGAAAAGAATAAAAAGAATAAAGCAAAAGTGAGGAAGATAATAAGCAACGGTCGTTCTACTTTACGGTTAGCATTCTTCACTTGAAGTACCTTTGTTCATCACTACACTGCTCACGATTTTGACATTCCCGGATCCAAACTCCTTTAAGGCACTTTCTCTTTGCCACTTTGAATAAGAGTATAAATTGTAATTTTACTGTGTGTAGCGAGGTGGAGAACATTAGCTCGGAGCTCTTTCAGTCAAACTGGGGCTTAAAGCATAACGCTTGTAGAAAGCAGCCTGAGACACATCTGCATGGACTTGTCCTCTGAATGTGACAAAGCGACAGCTGGAGCAAGGCGCAGTCTCTGCCATGACGAGACATTTCTATACATCATCACGACGTTCAGCCCGCTGTATGTTGTTTCTTGAAGCGGTTAATGTGGTACGAGCGTCAGTCTATCACTCAGACGCTCAGAGTGTGCCTTTGTGTGACGTGGCGGAGTGGAATGGAAGTCTGTCACTTTTCTTTCTCGCCTCGCTGAGAACCATTAATGTGACGGCACGTGTGTGTGTGTGAGAATTTGTATCTGTGTGTTATATATGAAAATCTACTACATCTCAACTTTGCAGCTGCATTTTGTTTCTTTTTGTGCAATGAGTGTGTGTTTATGTGTGTGTTTCTGTGTGTGTGCACCTCAGCAACACACTGAATGAACTCCATAGGCTTTCTGCCTTTTAAAGCTGTAGTCCTTAAGAGTTTCATGAAATCAGACGCTGTTTTTGAAACCATTTATGTCCTGCAGTCATTAGGCAAAATCTACTCAGTGTATTTAGATTCTGTAATTACCTTTCTAAATATTAATTTTCAATGCTGCTCCTGTGTAGTTGCCTTCACATTCTTGATGGATTTACATGAAACAAAACAATCTCAGTCATATCAGCCTCACTGCTTACCGTTCACTCTGCTACAGTCATATTACAGCTGTGATAAGCTAATGCTAATGCTTACGCACACCAAACTTCTCTTTTTCTGTTTTTTTAAGTGGTCCTGGTTCACACAACTGGAAAGATGGTGTGGTTTTCACGGTAAAACTGTTACACATCGATCTTTCGTCAAACAAACACATGCAAAATAAGATTCATTTTTGGCATTTTAAAAAAATCACAGATATTTTAAAATATTGCAGAGCTGTTAAGCTGCAGAATTGCAGGCGACAGGCTGCATGCTTCTTAGCAAGGTTAGCAACTCCTGATCGTGCCCTGACCATGTGGAAAAATACTCACAGTGGCTGCCGCTTGAAATCAAATCACAGTTGCGCATTGCATAAGGGAAACGGAAATTATACAAAAACGTCTTTTCTATTGTATTTATGCGAAAGTGGTTGCTCAATAAGTGATCAGTGTATTCGTGAATCACACCAGCAGTATTGCTGAATAAACCGTGACTATGGTTTATGACTTTTATTTTAAAATATGTTTGCCCCTGTTGGTTATAGAGGTGACTTTTAGTGTCAGAAAAATTCAGAGTAAGACCAATTAATATGATATAATTTTGTGATGTAAAAAAATTTCATCGCAATTACTGTGTGCATAGAAGAAACTCCTGCTGTCTGTGAAGTGTAACTACTTCAAGAAACTGCTGCTCCACCTGCCATGTTTGTAAATCTATGTGCAGATGTGCACGTCTGCAGCACGTGCTCTCCCTCACTCACCCCTCTCCCCTCTCTTCTTCTTGGTGCGGTCGATGTGGTCCTTCAGCTGGATGCGGATCTGCCTCTCGTTGGGCAGGTCCCGGATGAACGGGTGTTTGAGGAGCTGCTCTGTGCTGGGTCTCTGGCTGTGGCTCTTCACCAGACAGCTCTCTATGAACGACTGGAACTTCTTCGACCTGCAGCCGCACAAACGACACAGCAGACACACAAATGTAAAACCTTCTGTAATAGTGACGTGATAGGAATGACAAATATAAAACCCTTTTTGCAGATATAAACATTTTTGTAACACACATTAAATCTACAACAAACAAAATACAAAAATGTAAAAACAAGTACATAAATTTACATTCATCATAGAATCTCTAGGCTGTACTTATCCATACACTTACCTTTACATCAACTACACACATGTTCGGTAGCATTATTTCCAGTCTACTGTATTTCTGGACTAATTTCCCTGTTTTTAATAATATTCCTCCAAACTGTAAAACATGCAACACAGTTATCAAAATGCACACTCACCACTTCTTTGACTTGAGTACGGGGGCGGGGTTGCGTGGGATGAGGAAGAGGGCTCTCATTGGGTGCATGTCACACAGCGCTGAAGAGTCAGATATCACGGTTACCAAACATGGGTGTGTTAGTGCTGTGAATGTTTTAGCTAATTGTACTAAACATTATCATGGCATATAGTCAAAGCCTGCTGGAGTTAGCCCTCACTCGATCAATACATGCTGCCGATAGTGATAACTATCTATTCGTTTTACACACACACACACACACACACACACAAACACTCACACACACTTGGGTCTCATCTTCTTATAGAACGCCTGACATATTTATTCATGGCACAAATGCTGCATGTACTGCTATAACAATTGGTTATTTGGGGTATTTAATGTCAGAACGTCACAATGTGAAAGCTAACTTACTAGTGTTCAAATAAAAATGAAGATGAAAAGAAATTAATATTCTGAATAATCAGAATAATAATAGCATCCCAGCTTTACCAATACATTCCACATGACTGTCATTTGTGGGCATCCTTTTTTTGTTGTGTACATCCATAAATGTTCAACTTCTGCATTACACACTGACATATTCTTATCCAGTTAGAGGTGCATAATGCAGCATTGTACTACCCTAGACCAGAACTGGAGGTGAACAACTTTGACAAAACAAACCAGTGTCCTTGCTGATTACTGTGACCAATTTCCCACTGTAGCTTTGGCAGACTTTCACCAGGAAATTGTTTTTAACTTTACTTGGAGGGAGGAAACAAATCCTGCCCCCACTAATCATAAAGACTGTGTGCAAGCACCTCTAGGAATACGATTATGAATAGAGGAAACACTGTTGTTATCTTCTAAGGATTTTGGGCAGCAGCCCAGAAACCTGACAACCAATTTTACATCCCCTCCTTGGCCTTCATTAAAATTATGTCTTAAGATGAGTTGCGCTGGCCTGAATTGAAACATCATCTGACTCCCGATCACAGTGATCTACTGTGGTAGCACTAAGATATGATGTGTAGCAGGGGTGTGGCTTATTGACTTGGTACGTACGTGGTGCTCCTTCAGCCATCTCTATTGCTGTGATTCCCAATGACCATAAATCACTCTGCAATGAAATACAGACATAGGAACAGCACATAAATACTCAAGATGATGGAAAAAAGGCGTGAGAGAGAGAGAGACATCTTCAGAGGAAAGGAGGTTGTCGAAGCACCTTGAAGTCGTACGTGGCGTCTGGGTTCTCATCACAAGCGATGACCTCTGGTGCCATCCAATACGGTGTCCCGATAAACGTGTTTCTCCTTCCTACTGTCCTGTCCAACTGGGCCGAAACACCAAAGTCCACTACAGGACACACACACAAAGACACAAACACACACACACAAAAGTTTGGGTTATAGTGTGCAGTTTACTTTAATGCATGTTTCTATCTTCGCTGTGTGTGTTTGTTTGTGTGTGTGCTGATGCACAAGCATACCGGTGGGCTTTAGTGAATTCCATAATGGACTCTACACGGGAACAAATTACCCAGCCTGCAATAGCTTCCCCGCTTTACAAACACACACACACACTTTATAATCCCCTCCCCACTGGGCTTCAGGGGAAGAACGAGCAAGAGAGAGAGAGAGAGAGAGAGAGAGAGAGAGAGAGAGAGAGAGAGAAAGAGAGTCCCTTCTTCAGCAGTCTGCACCATGAGCAGTGGCACAGCTACAGAGAGATGAGTAGGCTGGTATTCAGCATAAAAGAAGAAAGAAAAGCCTAACACACACTCACACACTCACACAAACACACACACACACACACACCTCTGAGCTATCTGCAACTTTATACCTCCTACTGCTCTCCCAATCCTAAAGCTGTTTTATCAAATGGGGTTGGATGGCAGACTGACCTAGTTTGACCTCTGCGTTCTCAGTCAGCAGGACGTTCTGTCCCTTGATGTCCCTGTGGATGACCTTGTGCTGATGGAGATGAGTCAGACCCTGCAGACAGCGACAGAGACACACCATGAAGAAACACCACTGCAGCAATGAGCCAAGTCACAATCATTAGCATTATTACTATTACTACTACTATAAAGAGCTCATTTACCTATCCAGTCCTTGTGTAGGACTGGATAGCTCTGGGGCTGACCCTGACCTCTGACCTCCCCATGCAGGCCAATATAATCTATCAATATACAGAGAGAATAAATGTTTAAAAATGTGATGTCATCTTGCATGTTGTCTTGATCTTTCAAACAGAATTAGGAAACTGAATTAATTACATTTGTGCAAATGTGAAGGATTTTTGGTTTAACTCTGCAAGATGCAGCAATGTTTCAGGTTTTGAAGCTCTGACACTTTAATAATTATTATTTTAGTCTCGTATTGACTGTAAAGCAGCTGAAATAACAAGTAAAACACAGACGTGTAAGACACTTGGGAGACAGAGGGGCTAAAAATGTTGCAAGGGAGGGAAGAGGGGAAGAGATAAAAGAGGAATCAAATAGCAATAAAGAGATTAAAAGACAGTTAAAGAAAGACAAATGGGACAAAGAGATATATAACGTAAAGAGACAGAGGCAGAGAGAGAGAAGAGAGGAGAGGACTAAATAAGAGCACGGGGAGAAAAAAGCAGAGAGCAGGAAATAAGACAAGAGATGACGGGTAAAAAAAAAAAGAAATAAAAGTGTATGAAAGGAAATCATTGTTGCCACAGCTCAGAGCGGCACTGCGTATAACTGACAAGATGCAGTGATACTGCTATGCTCTGCTTGACAATATAGCCCTCAGCACACAAAACGCACAATAAGAGATAGTGGAGATGAGATGAGGGAGAATTCCCAGGAAGAGCCAATTCATGTCCCCACATCAGTCCAAAACACAGACAACATGGAGCGCAAACAAGTGGCGATCGCTATCAAAGAACAGGTCTGAGTCACCTCTGAAATATTGAGAAGACTGTGTGGAGACGCTGCAGGGTTACTACATTAAAGGAGAATAAAAGGAAGCCTCAAGTTAAATCAGTAATTCAAAAAATAATTCATGTGACCGCGTCTAAAGAAAAGTAAAGGTTTGTCACCAAGGAATTATGGGTATAACTATACTTTAGAAACTGGTTATTTTCATCAGTATTCTTCAGAGAATGGTCCATTTTAATTTGTTGAAATGCTTTGAAATATACATTAACTGGCATACAACAACTCCTGCATTTTAATTCAGACATCAGGGAATTTCGTCTTCAGAACTGTACTTTATCCTATTTTCCTAGTAGCTTAGCAGCAGTAGCTAGTAGCCATTAGTTTACATCACACAGGGGACACAAGTAACTGACAAATAGAGGATAAGATCCACAAACTCAACATTGTAGATAAAACTGAGAGCTTGTTTGGACTTGGCGCAGTTTCGTCTTAAACTGCGTCATGAGATGAAACTCGGTTGTTGTTACGACTTGCCGCCACCTATGGCTTGCACGCAGCCATTGAGAAGCTAATGCTGATCATTAATCCTCGTTTGCTGTCAGTGCTACAGTACAGTTTTTTGCATGATCATAAATTGATTTCATTGTTGGTGGTGTTTTTTGTGGAACTTCTGCTTAGTCAGTCAGGTCGAACCACCAGTTAGGAGAGCAGCTAGAACAGGGAAGTAGTTTGAGGAACCACAGCATAAAACAACAATGAATGTAAACAGTTACAGTTACATGTCTTTCCAATAAAATTATTCTATTCATCCGTTTTGATTATCTAAGCTTCTCCAATGCAGATTCTCGGATTTAGACTTGTTTCCTATAGGTTTGCAAGAACATAAACATTGAATAAAAATTTAATTTTGAATTTCAGAGCTATTTGTTGATTGTAACACCTGAACTGAAATGAAAAAAATTAAAAATACATACAATAATCAGTCAGATCTGGAATATTTAGGAATTATTTAGATAATTTTAGATCATTCTGACCAAATATCATCATTTCCTCTGAATTCCGTTGGGCAGCATCTACTTTTACTTTTACCAAAGGTTTCATGTGAACAGCGATCATGAATCATCCTTGCATGTCAAGAACAGTCAAGTTCAAGGTCAGACTTGCCAACGTGGCTACTTACCCTGAGAATCTCTCTGCAGATGTAGGCGGTCCACTCTTCTTTCAGAGAATTGCCCTTGGTGTTCTTGATCAAGTCTGTCACTGAGCCAGCTCCACAGAACTCCATGACCAGCTGCACACATACAAGCTTGATTATTGGCTGTTCTGCAATAAGAAGCAATCTGGTCGAGGATGTACATACATGTGCTCGAACCCAAACTTTGTGTCAAAATCAAGTTATCATAGATATATCAGTACTGGTGTTTTTATATGCAATAATAAACTACAGCAAAAATGTTACGTAATGTTATATAGCCATCATTTTATTTCGCAATTACTCTGCCATTTCCTGTCTTGAGTAATTGATTGGTCTATAAAACATCAGAAAACTGTGAATATCAGTAAGAAATTTTCAAGAGGCTAAGGTAATGTCATCAGACATCTTATTTTTCCCAGGCAGTCCAAAAGCCCCCAGAAATATCACTTTCACTGTAATGTAGTAGAAGGACAAGTACCCAATTCTCTCATTCGAGAAGCTCGAGAGCTGTCCAATGTTCTGTTGATTGACTAATTGATTAACTGTTGGAACTTGATTTGAAAGTTGACTTTCGATTGTAAAATATGTTCACTGAGACACCTCTTTATCATAAAAAAATACTGGCTGATATATAGTTGTTGTATTTATATGATTCCTAAGTACTGATATTGTTATCAGCCTCAAAAATCTGATATCTAGTACCAATCTTTTATTGACCTGTACAGAAGAAAAAGTGCTTTCTTTAACATAATCCACATTATTAAAAAATACACAGAAAGCCACGTTACAGACAATCTTCCCCTGACACTGTTTCCAAACACACACTCCACAGAGACCACACAAACTGCTGGTATGAAGTGACTCAACAGGGTCACGAGATCCTGTAAATGAATCAAGTCACAAACACAATGTGTCCTTCCTGTCCATCCCTCTGCTCTTTTAATCCTTAGCTGCCCTCTCCTCTCCTCCTTCATCCTCTCCCAGCTTTACATCCGTGGAGGTTTGCGGCCAAAAGTTCAGCTGGTCAGTTCTGGCTCTGCTTCAAGCTCCCCTCATCATCACTCTGGATTACATGGAGAGAGGGAAGTTGGCGGGTAACAGCCAAACCCCTCTCAGCCAGGCTGCCGCACGAGTAATCAGACACGCAAAGACAAACGAAGCACACACTCACACATGCATAAACACAAGAGGGGACAGATGTAAAAACACTCTAACATTAAGCTCTTGCTAACTAACACACTCAGGAAAAACAGGGCAACTAGTGAGTCAGGGGGAATTATGCAGGCAGTAGATCTGGCTGCTGTGTGTATATGTATATGTTTGTGTTTGTATGGTTTGTGTGTGTATATGTGTGTGTATGTGTGTGTGTCCTCCCATTGTCGTGTGATGAATGCTACAGGATCAGAGAAGGGAGAGCTCCCTTAGATCACGTTAACACATGATTTATTGCAGCAGCCATCCAGCCGAACGCTCATTCATATCCTTTATATCTTTCACAAACACGCACACACACACACACGTTAAGTATATATACATATTCCAGTGCACGCAAGTGTACAGTCACTGCGCGCATGAACAGACTACACACTCACTTCTTTCACAAAAATCTAACAGTAAAAAATTGAAAAGTCACTTCTTTCTGTCCTGCTGTGTTTTTTTCAAACAGACTACATCCATCTTCTCTTCCTGTCCCACACACCATTTCGTACACACAAAAAATACACACGGAAAAAAAAAAGTGCACAAACACACAATGGTGATGCCTTACCCAGAGCTGGTCATCTATGCCAGGAGGGTTTTTCTTGATGAAAGCTCCGTAGTAGGTGGCGATGTTCCTATGGTGACTGTACTTCTTCAGCATGTTAATTTCCGCTTTAATCTCCTCTTCCTCGTCCTGACACACAGGAGAAGAGACAAACCAACAGGTATTAAAGCATGACCTCTATTTGTGACCCCTCAGACATCTCTAATAGCATTTTGAATCCATTTAAATTGTGACATTTTTTTTTTTTGCAAAGCACTCAACTGGGCTCTAAATTATCCACAATAACAGCATGACTTTTTAATTGCTTTCATTTTAAAGGGTTAGCGCCACAAAGTCAAAAGCAGTAGCTTGAAACAAGTTGTTAGGGTGGCAGTTGGTGTACTTAAAAATGTAATTTCTTATTCATTATGCGGAACGTCAGGAAATTATGCCCCGATTACTTGAATTTAGTGCTCGTTGGTGAGGAAAACAAAGACACTTGTTTTAGTAAGCTGATTTTGTACAGTAGCAGCTCATTTCATTAGCGATTTTGTGTTTGGCCTTCATTTAATTTTCAATCATTAATTAACACAGCCATTCATTTTCATTGTATTTAGGCAGAAGTATTCACAGTAAGTAATTTATACACAGTTTCATTTACTTGTTCATTCGTTCTTCCTCTGGTGATTTGCTCAGCAATTCGTTTCCATACACCGGCATATGTTCATTTACTTATTCATTCGCTCATTCATTCATTCAACCGTTCCGTTCGTGCTCCTCTTCGTTCATTCATTCATTCATGAGTTCCTTTGTTGCCTCATTCCTGCAGACCTTCATTGTGTTGCTGGCAGCCGAGTGCTGACAGAGAGGCGTACGGTGAGAGGATGTCTAAATATAGCTGAGATTCCCTCTTGCTTTACAGACACACCTGAGACCACACTGCTGTCCTAATACCTCCAACTAATATTACCAAGGCAATGGCCCTGTCCTCATTTCCTCTCTGCCACATCACTCGTGCAGGCACGCACGTAGATATGCACTCCAGCACTGACTCATCGCTCATAATTAGATGCCATGGTCGAGGATGGTATAATCACTTGAGATGATTTACTGTGCGTGGGGAGGTATACGTGAGTGTGGGTGCCACAGGGTGCGCGAATGTGTGTTTCTTACCCCGGTGACATCCATGACCTTGATGGCTGCCAGCTGCCCCGTCTTAACATGGCGACCCTGGTGGAAGGAGGAGAAGAGAGGGACGGGCAGAGAGACAGGATGGAGCAAAGAGAAGAGAGGAAAAATGTCAGTGTCAACAGCTTACACTTTTCTCAAGAACTGTAACGTAGCACAATTGCGCAATTTTTGAAATCTTTCTCTTTCAGTCAAACATTACACTGGTTCCAAAAACATATAATAAACAGGCGAATCAGTGGAAAATGTAGTATGTGACTTTTTAAGAATAAAATACTTTGACATCATTAAAATCGCCTACACAATCGGTAATCTGTCCAAAGACACTATCTATCATCTGTCTATTGGGGGGGCATCTCAAGTCTTTATTAGATGCTTGACAGTGAGAGAAAATGAGGGCAGAGATACACAACAATCATCCCTTGTTCCAGTCAGACAGGGACATAGCTACGGTCAGTGTCTTCCACCCGTAGGCCATCACAGTTCAAGTTATTCATGCTTCTTAATGCTGCTCCAGGTTTGTTTACACCATTTATGTTTTTAAGAGCAGGGATTTTCCACCTGAAAGCAGCTTAAATCATCAACTGCTCCCAAGTGAATGTGTTATCACAGGTTAAAGTCAGCCTTATGAGCCGAACATGTACGAACATCACTTTCATGTGGTCAGAAGTGATGGTAATTCACAGCTGAGAGCAACTCGCACGGTCAAAAGGACGCCTCGGCCTGTCACTGTGATATGACTCGGCGTTGTCCAAAAATGGTGGCATGCACTTCAGTAAAAACGCATTTGACTGTGTTTGAGATATCGGACAAGAGATAGAGGATACACAGACACAGATACCCATCCACACACCCGCCTGTGTTGTGTAATATTGAGGCTAGGCAGATGCCTGGGGGAGCTAGGAGGCGAGGAACCAGGAGATTGGAAGCTGGGGGGCGAACGGAAGGCCCAAGTGGTTCGTTTGCAACAGAGCATCTGTGGCTGTGATTAGCTAATGAAGCTAACAGGGCTGGAGCCGCTAAAACCACTGAAGGCTATTACTTCCACCTGTCTGGACTCAACTGATTAGCATGTTACAGTCTGAGCGGAACAGCTTAGCAGCGGTGGCACAAACAAATACACTGACACATACACAGGCAAGGACACACAAACACAAACACACCAAACAAGGGCAGAACTGTTTTCGTGGTGGAATCGTTATAAACCAGATGGCATTAAGGGTCTGGCTCTAAAGCGCCTCCTGAGGGCTTTCATCGAAGGGCCATCCTGATAAACAGCATTCCAGCCAAAGCAGAAGCGAGTGAGAACAAAGATATGTTATGGCTGAAACTTGGTGGTTTCATTGCTATGCAATTCATTTGCAGGAGTGATTTTACGGTAACGGGATAGTCTCTGCATTCAGTCATTCTCACCACTTCACATTCTATTTTTATGTAATTTTAACAGATCAATTGTACCCACAGGCTGGCCAAAACTCACTTTATGTGATGAATGGCTTGTGAGTAGTTGGAGGTTATGTTATTAACTGTGAAAAATGTAGGCAACTCAATAGCTTACTTGCCCCCTCGCTCTCCACTGATTCCAAAAAGCGATGTTTTTACTCATTAGGTCCCCTGGTGTTTACACTGGGGGTCAAACTCAAAATTAAAGACTGATTTAGTAAGTTAAAGGGGGAAAAACAATATAACAAGTACTTATCAGTTGGTAAACAAACTGCTCCACTTGTTTACTATACATCAGAAGTCATCACAATCATCCTGCTGAGCTGTAAGTAGGAACAAAACTCTACTTCTGTACATGGCTATAGGCCTGCCAATTGGTGGGTTCCCACAAGACGACTGGCAAGACATTAACATCAGCTGA
Source organism: Trachinotus anak (assembly GCF_046630095.1). NCBI lineage: Eukaryota > Metazoa > Chordata > Actinopteri > Carangiformes > Carangidae > Trachinotus > Trachinotus anak. Next base: position 9,663,269 of record NW_027273866.1, on the reverse strand, counting down.
GGTCCCAGAATGATGGGCATTTATAGTCATGAGTTAAATTTCTCATTAAACAGCTCCCCTGGAATTAAAAAACTTTTTAAACCTTTTAAACTTGCTGATTTATTGTTAAAAAGAAAGTCAGGGTTTTTTAATATGATAATTCACTGTGCCACAATCCAGCACCGCACAATGCAAACGAAGCACCGCTGGATGGTTGAAGACTATGATCATTCTTTCTTTTTCTCTCTCTCTCGCTCTCTCTCTCTCTTCACACACACACACACACACACACACACAGAGTCCAGATTCTGTGAGAGTAAAAGAGCTGGAAAGATTGAACAGGGATTTCTCATTAGGATCAGACTGCCCCAATTCCACGAACACAAGGACTGGCTTTGTTGGAGACCAACAAAGGAATTACAGCCACTTACCAACCAGAAACCCAGACACACACACACACTTACAGATACACACACAAACACACACAAAACACAATAAGATATCCCCTTTTTTTTCGACTACTTACACAGACAGAGGAAACTCTTACAAACACCCACGCATGTGCACACAGAGACATGGAAGGGGAGAGAGAGAGAGAGAGATTGATTGAGAGAGTTTTAGAGCGACTAAGAGAGCGAGAGAGAGAATGTGTCAAATAGATAGTGGACATGGATATCATCAGAGCTGGATAAAGATTCATTACTCTGAGCCACCTGACAACCTCCCGTCCCCTCCCTCCGTATCTCCCTCCCTGCTGGAGCAGTAATATCATCCAGCCTTATTAAATGACCAAGTGTGAAAGGAGCAACAGAAAGGAATTAGCATTGTCTCATCATCTTCATCTCTCGCTCTTTCTTTGTCCTCCCCCTGTTCATTTATTTTCAAATTCATCGACGGCGGAAAGGGGTGGAATCTCGGGTTATATGAATGTCAACTAAATAGTATTTGCAAAGCAGTTAAAGGGATAACGTGTTTAACAAAGATATCAAAACAATTCTGGATGAATATAACTGAAAGTGTTTCACCAACAACAACAATTTATGACGCTAAACTGCTGATCCCAGGTGTCAAAATGTTCCTTTCTTTTTGTCATTGCAATTTGAATTAATTTGGTTTTTGGACTCTTGGTCTCACAGAACAAGCAACTGTCACCAAGTACTTCTATTGGTTGCTCACAAACCTCAGGGTGACAGCAAGACTCCATGAAACCTCTGTTGTCAGCTGTTGTTCATCAAGAAATAGTAGCATGTAGCTTGTAGCATGTTTATATTTCTGTTTGTGCACGGATTATACAAGCTAGCTGTTTCTCCCAGCCTCCAGTCTTTAGACCAGGCTACGCTAAGCTAACCAGCAGCTAGCTGCTGTCTTATCACAAAAGAATGGCATCCATCTTCTCAAGTTGAACTGTTCCCTTAATTACAAATGAAAAACAACTGTTGGCTGCAGCCCTGGTGACGATAAATAATGCGAAAAGATTTCACATTGTCGTCCTCCCCCTCTGTCTTTCTCTCTTTCTCATGGGGATGGCTCACTCTCCCCCTGATCCGCTCCATTCAGAACGAGCATGTTTGAGCCTCACAGGCCTGTTCATCCCTTCCTCCACTCGTTTGTTGACTGCTTTGCCTCTCTGACCTAGATCTGCAGTTTTTCACTCTTTCCCTCTGCCTCTCTCTCTCTCTCTCGCTCTCTCTTATCCCTCCGATTCTCTCTCACTATGTAACCCTCTTAACTCCCACAATCTACTCTGTATGCCTTTCATTATTTTCTCCCTTCCTCCCTCTCAATGTCTCGCTTACTTTTCCCTCTCCCCATCCCTTGTATTCTGTGTCTCCTTCCCTCTGATGCCTCGCAGCTCAGACCAGTGGCCTGTGAAAAGCGGGTCCTACATGAACATGAGTGAACTGGACGTGAATGCCAGTGAAACAGCGTTCAGCTTCGAGCTTGACAAGCAAATATGACACAAACCGTGGACTTTGTGCAACCCTTTCACTTTGCCTCTGCTAATGCATCGTGCGCCTTCTGTAAACCACAATGTGCTGACGTGGGCCTGAGTGCCTCCACAAAGCAAAACAAACACATATATATATATATAAGCTTCTGCACACAAATGCTTTCATCTAATACTTCCCAACCGTGATTATCCTGAGTATGCTGTGCATTAACTTCAATCATCACAGTGGCATTTCAAATAAGGTCTAGGAAATCATGTGTCCAATCCACCATATATTTTCCCTCCTTAATCCTGTAGAGGCATTTTTGACCAAATATGATAGCAAAACATCTGTCACTCACACACACACCCACAAGGAGCTGAGATGCCGCCAGGCCAGGTGTGTTTGAGCGATAACAGACCAAATTGACTATGTTTGCTCCGCTTGAATGGCCGTGCTGTGATGGAGGCAGCAAACTGATACCAAACTGATCTCCAATCAGCCTTCAGGCAGCCCCATCACGGAGGAGTCATTACTCGCCGTGCTCCCTGCGGGTCAGTGTTTCTCAAATTGGACTGGACTGGACTGGAGGTTGATTTCCAGTGGTCCAACCCAAAAAAATACGAATATGCTTCCATAAACCAAGGTCATTTGCAGTATAAATGTTTAATAATATTTCCTGTATATTTGTCATTTTAGAGCAGAATAGTAAGTGCGGTTATTGTGTTAATGCTTATTGTTTCATTAATAAACTAAAAGGTAAAGGATTATTGACTCTTCTCCCTCTGTTTGTTTAGCTGTTTATTTGTCCATTTATTATGTGCAATGTTTCAGACACTGCTCATTAGATTGTGAATAAATCAGGGGTTTACTCTGTTTACAAGCCAAAAATCTCAAACACCTCAAATTTAATGTGTTTAAACAAAAATGCCTTGCAATAACTAACACTTATATAGTCTTATATTTTAAGACTGTTTAACAATTACTACTTCATTTTTTAAGTGCAAGCTGGGGCTGCAACTACCACTTCTTTTTCATCTAACCTTTTTTTTTTTAATCACAAAAAAAGCAGTGCATGACCACAGCTGAGATGCTGGAACTTGAAAAAAAATATTTATTTATCAATTTTTTTTTTTTTTTATTTTGGAAAATTTATTTACTTGATAACTTATCAATATTACTTATTGGATTGTTAATGCTTACTATTTTGACAAACTGATTAACATTTAGCTTAGAAAATGTCCAATAATATTGTACATTTTCCTCCCAAGTTCCCAGAGCCAAAGGTGACATCTGAAAGTTGCTTCTTTGGTCTGGCTAACTGGCCAAAGCCCAAAGGTATTCAGTTAATGAACTGATCAATCATCAAAGTTGCTTGCAATGAATTTTCTGTCAGTCGACTAATTGTTTCAGCACCGGTACAATGTCCGTCTGTGTACTTAGAAGGTTTATCATTCTTATTTTTTCCATGCATCATCTTCTTTTTGTACAGCACTTCAAGAGCGATTAATAATAAACACTCAAGACCCTTTTTCCTCGTGTTAAAATACTATTGTCTGTTGCTGAGCATCACCCTGCTGTAATTCAGATTGTGCTGTCTATATAAGTTCATAATGTAACTGTAGCTCTGATAACATGGTGCTATCTCATCTCATTTGCTCCCTTCCATGTGCAGCATTAGGGAGGTGTCAGACTGACACACACTACACCTCTTGCACTAATTATCATCAACACATAATTGTGATTAATTGCACCCGTCAAGTGACAGTAAAACGCCAGTAAAGCACTTGCAGTATGTCTGAGTATGTGTGTGGCTTGGGATGAAGAAGGGGAGGTTGTGAGTGTGTGTAATGATTCTCTTTTACGATTTTTCTGCTGCTATATGGAGCTAAATGTTAAGGGGAACAGACACACATTCCCACACACACACACAGACACACATTCCCACACACACACACACACACACACACAAACACACACACACACACACACACACACTGCAGGCTACAGAGGGAAGCATCTCTTCATCAATTCACATGCAGCCTCAGTTAGACGAGGCAACCTGCTAACCGCTACCTTAATACAACCTGCAGGTGGATATCATGATACGCAGGAATTCTGTGTGCATGTGTGTGTATGAGGGGGAGAGAGAGAGAGAGAGAGAGAGAGAGAGAGAGAGAGAGAGAGAGAGAGAGAGAGAGAGAGAGAGAGAGAGAGAGTTTAAGAAATGCGTCTACAGTGTGTGTGTGTATTTTGTTTGTTTGTGTGCACGCCGTGCCCTTGCCAAGTCAATTACACAGATCCCACACTCCCCCACCGCCCCCCACTCCCCCCTCTCGGACACATTTACTATGCAGGACACTTCCTGTCGTAGCCTAGCAACTGTCTTGGCTGGCCAAAGTACAGTGGGTACAACACTTAAAGATACAAATACACACTCACACAGACACACACACACACAGGAAGAGAAAGAGGACAGGGAATAAGAGCCGATTGTCCAGATATGGGAGAGTTGTTATTTAAAAGAAGAAGAAGAGGTGAGGAAAGGAAGGAGGGAGAGGGTAGAAGGTAGGTAGGAAGGTGAGATTGAGAAATGAGAATTTCACTGTGCATCTTGCTATGTGGCCAAGCTGCAAGGTCAAGAAGACCATCCAAGTTTTACTTTAAAATGAACAAGCACAACAGCTGTCTGATCTAAAAACTGATCCTTACCTGATTTTTTTTTTTAAATCTATAATTTTAACATTAACCAAAATTTAAGCACCCATACCCGTGGTTCAGCATGTTTTAGCCCATTAACTACAAATCTCATTACTGGGGACTATGTCCAAAAACCTACCATAATTAAGATTGATTTGCTACTTTCCAGGCGGCCATTGGTTTCTACTCACTTCAAGAAGATTAAAAATCACCTTGCAGAGACCCGAAACTTACATAAGACGTTCATTGTGGGGGACTGTTCAATTGCAGTAGCAAGTGGGGCCTTTTTTTTTTTTTTTTTTTTTAGAAAACTGCAGGGTTTCCCACAGTGTTTTAGAGGGAGATGGGCCACTTTCCTCCACTAAAATCCTACAAAAACAGTACAATTCTTTAATAAAGATCAATAAAACATTGATCTTTGAGGCATTATTTCGCAGAGTAAGTGCCCTATATATAAAGAGTGTGGCTATTACATCTGACCTTCATGTTCTAACTAAATTAATCATAAAACAAGGTATGCCAATGTACCATGCTTAACAGTTTCCTGGGGGAAAACCCTACTCTACCTGTTGGTGCTGTGACACGTGACATTTCAGAGCTGGCTACCAAAAGAAGAACCGCTTTTCTACAAGCAACAACCAGACTCAAATGATCTTTTTGTACACATACTGCACTGTGTTTGTTCATCATTTGTCAGCTAGCTTTCATTGTCTCACTCATTAATTACAATGTTTTTTGGTAATAATGTACCCTGAAGTATTCCTGATTATGTCGTTTGCCAGACAGTGACCATAAAAGTAAAAAATCTAATTATTCATATGTTTTTCCTTAATCTTCAAAGACTCGGCAATGTTGTGCAACCATGGTTCCATAACCTACATAAGTCTTGATGTCCCTTGTTTGTAAAGAACACAGAAAAACCAGTGCTAAAAAAAACATGAATGTATACATAAACACTCAAACTGGGAATGAATTGGCAGATTGTGTTGCCAGCTCTTTGTGAAAAGGAAATGGGTCACATCATAATCCTAATCTGTGCTGTCATGATAATCCACACAACAACACTCACAGACATCAGGCAAGAAGTGGCTGGATGTCATCTAAGCATGCTCTCCTGGCATACAGCCTGTCGGCATGGTAACGGTATCACAGGGGAGAACTGGGCTATGGGATGTGCCCCTGGGCTTTCACTCTATACATTGACAGGCAGGTCCCAGAAGGAGGTTGCCCAGAGCTGTCACATATACACACACACACACACACACACTCCTACACACCAAACTGTGGTTCAGCTGTGTTAGGGTTGAAGGATTTCAGACAACCGGTGTTTCAGTCTGTACCCTGGTATCAACACCCACTGGTTCTAGTCTGCAGGGTTTACAATCCCAGCATGCTCGGTGGCAGGTGTTGAAGCTGTGATGCCGAATTAAAGCTACTTTCGGCTAACAAACGTTACAAACACGGTTCTGCTCGAAGGAGCCCAGAGAAATAAAGGGGCAATGCTCCCAGACACACCTCATTGCAGTTCAAACACCTGCAATCATTCTGCATCTGCACACATGCTCACACACAGTGACGCACACACAGACACACACTGCATGCGCACACGCTGTTGTGGAATCAGTGAGGCAGTAAATAAAAGTGACAAAGGCCTCCATTCCAATCTACTACTGCACTGCCCAGGAAATATAGAAGCACCCCGAGGCTGCTCTCACACTCACACATGAGAAAGGAAGAGGAGGGAGGGAAAGATTGAGACGGGAAGAGATTTAAAAGGAGCGAAGATGAGGGAAATATATACAAGTAGAGAGTTTGTGGGAGAAGGAGGTTGGAGGCGGAGGTGATGAAGGAAAAGAAAGAAGAAAGACGAGGGGATGAAAGATGAGAGCAATGGTCTGCAGAATAGTCCAGAGGGCTTTTATTGACGGGCCAGGGGAGTTTGCAGGAAGAAGAAGCCGAACGTTGCGGACAGACAGCCAGCGCGTGTTGATTCCACTCTGAGTGAACCGGTGTTATCGGCTAAAGCCTATTGAAACAATAATCTATCAGCAGCCTGAAATATAGCTGCTCATTAACCTGCCTGCTCACAGAACTACAAGCTAATTAACAAGCGATTGGACCCACAAACGCATACGAGAAACAGGCTAATCTGGGGTCACGGTGGATTTGGCGCAGTGCTTCATAATCACAAATGCAGGCACATTAAACTGAAGCAAACACAGGAAAATACACAGGTTTGAGCATAAGCAACACAAGCACATCCGTCACTCCCTGGGGTGGTGTGAATGCGCTTGAGGATGAAAACACAAAACAGAACACAAAGCAAGAAACATGATTTAAAGTTATGTATGTGAAAAGAACCTGTGCGCCTGTGTGTGTGTGTGTGTGTGTGTGTGTGTGTGTGTGTGTGTGTGTGTGTGTGTGTGTGTGTGTGTGTGTGTGTGAGGTCAGAAAACAGTAAAGGTTTGTCCTCATAATACATCTTTTGATATACGTCAGCCCTAACAGGATGAACATGTGTGTGTCTAAAGCTTATTTACGCTAAGCATTTGAGGCTGACCCAGATTAAATGAAACACAAACTTACTGCTCATATAATCACATGAACTGTGCCCTGATATGTTGTTGAAATGCATCTATAAAGCTGCACAATCTCCTCTAAAGCAGTTCATGTAATACCTCATTCAGTCTCTAAGTCATTTACAGGTTAACTCACTGATGCACTCAATGAGTAATTCACTCAGTAAGCCGTGCGCCCTGCACCCACTCACTCACTCGACACTACAACATCTGCAGAACAAGCACAGGCAGAGAGTCAGAGAGCGGGCACCAGCGAGGGAACACTACAGGAGGAGGAGGAGGATGAGGAGGAGGAAGAGGAGGAGAAGGGTTGCGGCGAGGAGGCAAAGCGGCAGGTTCAGCACATTGGGCCTCACGCTCCAGCGGCTCTGGAGGTCAAACAAAAAGCCGAGCTGATTTACTGTACAGGCTGGAGGTGAGAGAGGGAACAGGGAGAGGAGAGGAAGAAACAGCTGAGGTTGGGGGGTGGGGGGTGGGGTGGAAAAAAGGAACAGGAGAGCAGGAAAACTAAACAAAAATAAGAAGCTATAGGCAGATTAGTCAGAAAAAGGAGTGGACACAGAGAGAATAAAGAGTGATAGAGAGAGTCAGGGCTGGTATAGGTTATTGATTTAACTATTGATGAGCAGTAATTCACACTGTGGAAAAAAAAAGGTCTTGGCTAAATAGCTCTTTACAGTGCACACTATCAATTAAAGAGCAGTGGATCTCACTGGAAAACATATAGTAAGAGAGAGAGAGAATGAGAGAGAAAGACAGACAGAGATCGTTATTGACAGCAGGCATGGGTAATTGACCCTGGTCTGGGTGGCAGGAGTGAATTGTGGGTAAGTGGAGCGTGTGGCCTTGGGGAAGACAGAGAGTGGATGTATGTAGGCTAATGAACACACTGCCAGATGTGAGCGTGTGTGTGTGTGTCGCTGCATGTGGGCGGAACGAGCACATCTACTGTTCCCACGGTAACAAGCAACATCCACCTCTGTCACAGTTCACGGTTCATTCATAACGACTCCAGAGGTGCAAGTGTGTGTGTGTGTGTGTGAGTACAGTAAGTGTGACAGTGCAATGCCTAACAAACACCAAACAACATAAAATACAGCGATAGAGAGGGGCAATGAAACAGAGTCACAGTGTAAACATCTGCAGCAGTGGCCCCTACACCGGGGACACGCGATGTACGTGGCAACAGGCAAACACACAAACACATATCCACTTACCGTGCACGCATAAACACAAACCGTGCCTGAGCCCTATAGCCCGCATACACTCCCAGCTGAGACCTTCTGACAGCATCCCCATTAGCACTAATGCGTCCATACAGTACTACATTCTTTCTTCATTTACCAGTGTCAGCCCCTTTTCATGCTAACTGCAATTCACTGACACGGTGAACATGACTAGCCTATACATTTTCTAAGGGAGGATGATTAATGAGTAATGTTCTCAGTACCACCCGGGTGTTGTTGCTAACAATGAGATTCAGACCCAAATTACAGCATTACTGTGAGTCTCCATTCTGCTCCACCTCAACCACAACCCATTTGTTTTTTTTAATTTATCACCTTGTTTAAGAATTAAGATACACTTGAAATATACTAATGGTGGAATATCATTTTACCGTTTGGTCAAATCTGCTGACCACTTCCAAGCAAATACTTGACTGCCTGATATTAGGTGAATGGCAAACATCTTTCCCTGTCAAGTGAAAAATATGCAATAATTCATCCCTTTATGGGTTGAAAAGAATCCATGGCGTCGTGCACGCATGCTATGTCATCTAAATAAACCATATCAATCCCACACTAATGGATTGTTGATAAAAATGCTTATAGTTTATAGACTTAACAATTAATTGATCAAAAAGGAATAGACAGACCTGTACCCAGGACCGAAAATAAACAGTATCACAGAACTAATTGCTATTTTAACATCAAATGTAAATGAACAGATAGAATAGGAAGAGGTTGTGTCTGACCAAGATATTTTAACAATGTATTTTATCACTGATTGCACCAGTGGAGCTGTGAAGAAGCCTGCAATGAAAAGGCTCAGGTCGTGCTGGTACTGGAAGCATTAATAAATAGCCAATCATTAATGGATCCATATGTTACTCCTATTGAGTGATTTATGGAGGGTTTTACAAGTTACAGCAGTTTGTTTTACGTCAACCTTCATAGTAAAAAAAAAAACAACACATTAAATTGAAGTAAAATCATGTAGAGATACAGTGATTTGTCAAGTTGCCATTTCAGTGCAGTCTATCAATGACTAGTTTCAAAGAGATACAGACTGTGTATGCTCGCTTGCTTGATCTTCCTTCCTGCTGTCAAACACTAGCAGGAGGAGTTTAGAACATCAAACAAAGAGGAATAAATGAAGTCGCTCTATATCTTCCATCCCCTCTCAGAGTCTCTCACGCCAAGCTTTCTCACTTCATGCTGCTTCTCTGAAGTGTGTGCGTGGAGCATGTGTGGTGGAGGGGCGGCTGTGGCGAGCATGCAGAGAGAAAAATCTCCCAAAGTCCTTTGCAGCGTGACATCCAGCAGATAAGTAAGATAAAAATAAAAAATAAAAATCTTTGAAGTTTTATTTGGTTCTTAAGCGAGCAGAGCAGGAGGAGGAGGAGGAGGAGGAGGAGGAAGAGTAAAGGAGGTGAGTCACCACAGGTAAAAACGATAAAGAGACAGAGACAGAGACAGAGACAGAAAGAGAGGAAGAGAAAGATACATGTGATTGGGTAATGAGATAAAACATTTCTTTGAGCCCAAATCCTAATCTACATTCCATCCATTTGTTTACATTTTGAGATCTCAGATCGCCATGGAAACAAGATAATCAGTGAAGACTTTTAACTGCACACTCCTCCGTTTTGTGGCACGTGGTCTCAACTGTTCCGTTTTAAAGATAACACCAACTCATGATAAAAGAGTACACACACGCACACCTTCACTCCTGACAACATGAAACAAACACAGGCCTTGTCACAACACGTGCATGCATCCTCCTTCAAACCCTTGTTCACACACACAGGTTTACACATACAGACACACACCAGTGCAGTAAATGCTGCTCTTTGTACAGAGCCGCTGTCACCGTGGATGAGTATATAAAAGCCCATACGGCCCAGGTCTCCAACCCTCACTTTGCTCTACCGTGTGTTTATGTCTGTGTGTGTGTGTGTGTGTGTGTGTGTGTGTGTTAGAGTGCCTGGTGAATATTTAAAGAGTATATGGAGCACTTTGCCTCAGGAGGAGCAGAGTGGATGTGTTCTGTCATCGAAGAGAAAAAGATTGGTTGCCTCCTCTTCTTTCTCCTGCTTCTTTGCTGCATGGAGACAGCAGAGTCATGGAGAGAAACACACACACATACACACACATTCACGTACAGAAACCCACACAAACACCGGAAATGTTTTATTGCTGCCAAAGCCGAGGAGACCGTCGATGAGACAATGGGATGACTGTGTCATCGTTCACTTGTTTGTGCACATGTATGTGAACGTGTGTGTTTGTGTTTTGGGCACCGAGATATGATTAGTTGCCCTCTCAACTTGTCCTTGCATCCATCAAGGAGAAAAATGGTTTCTCCCACAGGAATTACGAAGAGATGTGATTAATCAATTAGTCAATCAATAAGTCTGTTAGTCAATAAATCGTCATGTCAAGTCAGTCAGTCAGTCAGTTGGTTGGTGCTCCGGCCAAAGGCTGCTCAGCAATGCTCATCATGCCCGCCTCCCGCCATGGCACCATGTGAAGTCCTTCCTCAATTTGGAGAAATGCAATTCCCATAAACCCCATCAAATATTTTATATATATATATTTATGAATGGGTCACCCTGCCCACTTCTTTATATATATATATATATAAAGAAGTGGGCAGGGTAAGGAGGGAGGGCTGGAGAGATGAGGGTGGAGGAGAGAGACGTGGCAAAATAAAGGGAGGAAATACCAATGAGGGAGCGATGTAGGGGCAGATGATGAGAAGGAGAGTGACAACAGTTGGAGAGAAACAGGCAGAGAGAGAGCGAGAGAGAGTGGAAGATGAAGAGGGAAGGAAGTGGAGAGAGAATGTGTTTAATTATTCAGCATTACCCGTGTTCTCTATTTATGGTCCTTTTAGAGCAGCCAGTAGAAGCTATATATACACATACTGTAGGCACAGGCTGCTCCCTTAAGTACAGCTCAACAGGGAAGTTTCAACTCAAAAAAAAAAAAACAAAGAACAGAGAAAACATGAAGAAAAACCTGATTACATATTGATAAGAGAAATGTGCAGGAGGATGGGATGACGCAGCGAGGGGGGGGGGATAGACAGAGGAGGAAAAACAAAGAAAGAAAACCTGCAATAGATATGTAAGATGAGAAAGGGAGACTGAGGAGGAAGTGAGGCTAAAATTATCTTTCCACTGCGGCTACTCGTCTATCACTGTTCTCAGCCAAACTGTTTTTCTTTACTCTTTTTTTTTTTTTTTTTTTGCTGACATAGAAGCTGCAACAAAAAAACAACAACCTGGAACAACTTTTCTCTTTAATTGAGAAGAGATGTTAGGTGCACATGTGAAGAGAGAGATGGAGAGAGAGACAGTGAGAGAGAGAGAGAGAGAGAGAGAGAGAGAGAGAGAGAGAGAGAGAGAGAGAGAGAGAGAGAGAGAGAGAGAGAGAGAGAGAGAGAGAGAGAGAGAGAGAGAGAGAGAGAGAGAGCACTGAGGGACAGATCTCTATCATTTAACTAGATTGGGGAGAGGAATTGTTGATAAACCTGTTATCTCTTGCTCCCAGAATCACAGAGCTGCAGCTACGTGGCACATTACTGGCCCTCTATCACCAATTATATAAAACACTGTGCTGACCACACACACACATACACACATACACACACACACACACACACACACAAAAGGATGCATGCATGGGTACACATAAACCTACATATCTCTAGCTTCATTACACAGAGTATGCAGAGTAAAAACTATAGCAGCAGAATGCAGCGAACTGGGATAAAAGTGATGCCGTTGCTTTTTCTGTGGGAAAAGATACCAAAGTGCCTCATGTAAGAAAAGGTAAAAATAACTTTTTTTCTATTACTGTTTGTCTTGAGATGTTTTCGTATCATATTTCTGTTCAATAAAAATGCAAATCTCAAAAATGTCAGCTGCTGACGCATTTTTCACTTCATCCAAGAAGCTTATTAAAATTTTAATAATCCTAAACATAGCCTAAATTTGTCTGCAGAAATGATTACTCTTTTTATTTCAGTGAAATGAAATGAAAAGAAGTAAATTTGCTGCTAGATTTTATCCAGTAACATTGACATTTACTATTAATCTGAATAAATCTCACAATTACATTCAACAAGGAGCAAAACAAAAGAGTTTGTGTAGGTTGTGTGTTCTAGAGGAGCCGTCTGGTGATTCTCAGTGGTTTTAAACTGCAGAGCAAAGCTGAACCCTGGCCCGCTGAGTAAAATCAAAACGAGTTGTAAAATCATGTTTACAGCCCACCTGACTCTAACCTTTACATTTGAGCAAACATTCAGTCTCCACCTGTGCTCACTCCACAGCACACTGACAAGGATTCATTGATCCAGACTGGGGGATGCAACAGTCCAAAGCTGCACACACTATTCTTATGTGTTTCTTTTATAAGTGTCTAAAATGGTTCGGAGCAAGCCGGAGCAATTGCGGCTCACTAATACCCACCAGGCTGAAGGTCAATTTATCATCTCAGTGACTCAGAGATTCACCTGCTCACGAGAAGTTGATCCTCTTCAGGCGGCTTGCCTCGACGAGGGAGCTCAATCGCCTGAGGAATTTAAAATAGATGGCATTTTTGCTGAAGTGACTCTGCTCCTTATCTGTATGTATGAGACCAATATTTTCCAGTTTACATCTGTACCTACTTCTACAGCACTCAAGGGCAATATTTGAACCGACACACTATTCTGAATTGAAAATGAGTATTTCTCTTAAGGCTGCAACTAACAATTATTTTCATTATCAATTAATACTGTGATTATCTTCTTGATTAACCTTTGGTCTATAATATTTGAGAAAACTGTGAAAAATACTTATCACAAGTTCCTATAGCTTGAGGTTACATATTCTAATTGCTTGTTTTGTGCAAACAATGGTGCAAAACGAAAAAGATATTTTGTTTCCTATCAGGTATGAGAAAGAAAAGCAGCAAATCCTTACAAATCAATAGGTAATGTTTAGCATTTTCTCTTAATATAGCCTCAAAAATTATCAAAATAGTTGCAACTTCATTTTCTGTCTGTGGTTTCAGCTCTACTGTTTTATTTTCTATTTCACACCTATGGAGTTTTGAATGTGTACAACAGATTTGTTAGAGCTTTGTAGGCCTAAAGTTCATCATATTTAGCACCAAACGGAAATTTTAACACCAAATAGCCACTAAAAAAATAAAACAGTAGGAATGTCATTTTTGAAGCTATCAACAGCGGTAATAGAATAAACTTCAGTGTGGAGAATTATACACTGTGAAACACCCAATCACAAACCAGTGTGGATGAGCTTAATGGGCTCCTGAGCCAACAGACCGGTCCTGTTGCCATAGGCATTCTGTGGCTCAGTAATGTATAGGAACAGACCGGCTGAATGTCAGCCAGTAAATGAGCCGTGACTTTCACCAAGACAGCAGAGTCAGCAATAAATGGATACACATAACTCTTCTGTTCTCCCGTCCTTTTGTGTTTTTTCACTGCCTTCTGTCGCTTACACGCACACGCACATACAAACCCACATGTGGATGTCAAATTATTTCTAGAAGTGTGGAGGAGAATGTCTGACCTCTGCCTGACCTTTCATCTGGTCCAATCAGCTGTAAGAAGGACCAGTCTCCATTAGTGTCTGACCTTGACTCTCTGCTCCATTAGACACACTGTCTCACACACACAAAATAAATGCACTCACAAGGGCCTTCACATGTCCACACTGTCACATATTTGAACAAACATATGTTTATTCCAGAGTGAGGTTGTTAAACAAAGTGCCGCATCGCTGGTGCAACATCCTGCAGAGTGACAGGATAGGAAGGAGCAGAAACAGGAAAAGGAAATGAGGACCACCGAACGGCGGGCCACCATGGAGGGAAGAGGAAGTTCAGACAGTGACATGGATGAAGAGATAGTGTTTAAATGACAGGAGCAAGGAGCTGAGTCAAGCTGACAGCAGAAACCTCAAACCACAGTGATGTCACAACACCAGACCAATCACAAGCACCTCCTGTCAATGGCCAAAACACTTCCCCTTCAAATATCTCATCTCAGTAGAGAAACTAAAAAAACCCCTGCAGAGGTATAGGAAGAAAGGTAAATACAGTAGAGAAAGATGAAAAAGGAGTAAAGCAAATTCTCCTAAAAGCATTTTAATGTGCCCCAGATTCACTACACTTAAGTCTCTTTTACATTCACTCCATTTCTCTCAAGCTTGTGCACTGCTTTTATCTGCTGTCTTCTGTTTCCTTCAGTCACAGTGCACATTTCTAGTTTTTATTCCATATAGGCTACTCAGAGAGAGTAAACAATAGTTGATAAGATGGGGGAGCGTGCCATCAGAGCGATAGGCGTATCAAAGTCTGTACGTATTTTTACCTTGTACACCTGCCCGTAGGTGCCATTTCCCACCAGCTCAACCAGCTCAAAGATGCCAGCAGGGTCCTGGAAAGACAAAGAAAACATAGCAGGATTATTAGGATGAATACGACTAAAAGATTCAAGTCAAAATAATGTTTAGAATTTGTTAGAATAATCCAGTGCCACATGCTCAATCAGATATAGACAATAATCACATGTATGACAAAGCATGACATTGTTTAGCCATGCTAGCAGCATGGCTATGCAGATGTAAGGTTGGTCACTCCGGTTTGGATCCTGACTACAATAACTATTGGTTGGACTGCCATGAAATTTTGTGCAGACATTCATTTCCCCCTCGAGATTAACTGTAATAATATTGGTCAGACCCTGACTTTTCCTCAGAGGCTGATATGATGAATGTAACTTGGGTGACTGGCTTTTCATCCAGCACCACTATCAGGTCCAAATTTTAATTCATCCAAATACTGGTTGAACTTTGTGTTAGCAAATGCTAGCATGCTAACACACTAAAATAAGCTGATAGATATTATAACTGCAAAACAGGAGCAAGATAACATTGTCCTTATGAGCAAGTTAGACTCGCTAGCTCAGCTGTCGACTCCTTCATTTCTGTGTTACAGCAGTGAACGCTTCTGACCCAGGCCGTGCCGGTGTCCTGCTCTACCATCTGAGCTCTCTGGGTGTTGATACATTGGTCTGAAATGCAGTCCTGGATTGTTTTAGGCTTGTGTCCAGACCAGCTAATAATTTAAGCCCGCAGTCGCTAGGTTGCCAACACAGAACTCAACGCATCTCTGACAAGGAGCAGCTCGAGCAGAGCTTAAAACCCACTGACCCCTGTGCACACAAACAGACACACACACACACACACACACACACACACACACACACACACACACACACACACACACAGACACACAGACACACACACACCTCCCCCTTCCTTTCTGCTGCGTGTTGCTGCAACAATAGCCGGTATTCACCCTCTCTTTCCTTCTCTCTCCCTCTCTCTTTCACACTCTCTCTGCTCCTCCAACAAACCCAAGTCCATCTATGCCTCTCTCACTCTTTTATCTCAGTGTTCCTCTCCTTCATTCCTGACAGAGTCCAGGACAAGTACTTTTTTCTCTAACGCTCCTCTCATTCCAACCGATTCCCACGAACACTGAGGCCCTTTTACCAGCTTCTCTTATGTCTCTTTTCTCCCTGTGCGTCTAGGGCATTATAAAGTTTTCTAAATGTTACATACCATCATTCATTTTGCTTCAGTGTAAACTTTATATAAACTTTAGCCCTCATTCTTTCTGCCAGAGGTGCAAGTAGCTAGTATTGGGCCCTCGTCAACTAATGATATTAAGTCCACAGTCCAGTGATTAGAAGCCCAGTGTCTGTAAATGTATATTATCAGCAGTCCAACACTGTAAATGACCTTATAACACAAGTGTGTGGTTTTGGAGGGTGATGTGGTTCTTATTCTTGCAATTCTCATGATGCACTGCTTGTAATGTGGTTTACCTTGATTTTACTCGCGTCGGCTCAAAATACACCAATATCCAAAGTAATTTTCACCCTTTTTTTCATCCTTTTTCCTCTTTGAAAATGGCTCTACACTATCTACTAGGGACGAGCCGTAGAAGATGTTTAACAATGAGAGCTTCCACAGTGGGCAAAGCTAGAGGCTTTTTTCATTGCTGATTCACCAAAATAAAGTGCACTACTGTGTAGATCTGAACTGGGACTCATGCAAAGCTGCAGGACAGATGATGTTACACGATACCCACTTTTCACAGACAATTCCCCTCTCAATAAAGCATCATTTTATTTTCACTTCCAGAAGTAACACGTGCAGCTTATTTGCATCCCCGTCTCTCTCCTCTAACCTCATCACGCCTCGCTTTCTGCACTGCTCTCTCTTTCATGACACATCTGTGAATGTTTTTCAGCTGAACTTTAAGTTATCTTTGCTGGCACAACATGCAGATCTATGTGTGCTGCCACAGTAGGGAAGGAAATAACACAGGCTCATGGCCAAAATGAAAGAAAACTTCACAAGTGCACTTTGGATGTTACAGTTTAATAAATGTACATGCTCAAGGTCTTTGCATGTGTATATTTTAACACCATCTTTTTCTTCAGTTTTTTCCTAGTTTATCCCTCCTTCTCTTGTCTCTTTCCCCAGTCCCTCTCTCCATCCCTCTCTCCGTCCCCCCCTTGCTCTGTCTCTATATGTTTGTTTCTGCGGGTCTCAGCAGACCTGTCAACCTGTCAGCTGTTTCTGAAGATAGGGCCTTGTGCTTTTCTTGCACTCTCCTTCCTTTTCCTGTCGTTTTTTTTTCACCCCTCTTTTCTTTGTTGTGTAGTGCAGACGCACACGTGCACTTTCCCCTCACATTCAAACGCACACACACACAAATGGCAACAAACTCATTCTCTCACACTTTGTCTCAAGTACATCCTCCCGCTGTCTCGCTCTCTCCATATAACCACACACACACGTACTGTGCCAAAAGCAAACTCCTACACGAGGGCTAGTGTTCAAATGTTCTAACGAGTACGAGTGGGCACAAAATGAAAAGTGTGTGTCTAACTAAACGCGTGTGTATGTGCGAAAGAGGGAGTCGGAGAGAGAGACTGCAAGCCTCTTTCAAGAGTGCAGACAGCAGCATTCTGCAAGCAGTGCAGCTGCTCGCTTTGCCATCAGGCCTTCTGCTTGTGCAGGTAGAGTTTTCCTCCCCGCACTTCCTTTTTCTCTCTCCTAGTAAGTGTATGTGTGTGTGTTTGGCAGCTGTGTGAATTAACTCTCAGAGCAGCATACGAAGTTCTGACAGCAACTCCCAAGACACATCTATGAGGATGCGCCCTCTTCATCTTCCTGTTTTTACTCAACAGAAACATTCAGATTATAAAAAAATCCACGCACGCCACAGACACACACACACAGACACACACACACACACACACACACACACACACACACACACACACACAAGCACATGCAGTAAATGCGTATGCATATAGGAACAACAAGCACATGATGAAGGCATGTGGAGCTTTCCTTTGCTCCACGCATGGAATACAGAATGAGTGCTGTGGCTAGAGAAACAGAGAATTTTTGCTGCTCTAGTTCATACATGTCCCCAGGCTCACTGATAAAAATATAGCACGATATCATTCATATTTTATAGGCCACTTGCAGAATGAGCTCTCTGCATGTGCCAGGCTTTGTCAGTGCATCTGCATGTGTGTGTGTTTGTGTGTGTGTGCACGTCTGTGTGTCTGTGGTTTAGAGTTCCCTATGACTGGAACAATTTTTTCCCCCCCTTCCCCTTCTTCTCAATTTGTGTTTTGTGCTGTGCATTTGGCAGAGTCACATGACTGCCACATGACCTCACTGGTGGCAAATGAATCACAGTGCGTGTGCGCGTTGACGCTGCTGAATGACAGTAACACATTAAATATAGCTCCCAAAACAACAAAAGTGCTGAGAGAGGTAAGAATGAGGATCAGCCCGCTGAGGCATGATGAACACACAGACACACATAATTTCTCAAAATGTCAACTTCTGAGAGAAGGTTTACTTTAACCCCAGTGACAGTGCAGATTTTTTTTTTTTTTTTTTTTTTTTTTTTACTTTATCCACCATCTTTCGAAATTCTTATCAGACCAGACATCTGAGAATTTTCCAAACCCACAAAGTAGCATGACTTCCTTCATTTACTATGAGGACATTTTTAAAGATAACTTCCATTTCCAAGGCTTTTCACACAACAACAGCAATGACATGTGTATCATAAGTATCTTTGAGATAGGAACTCACTCACCACTTATCTAGAAGTCTGAAGACGGAACAATATTATCTCACCAGCATTCAGTGCCATATTCAAAGCATCATTTGAGCAAAGCGAGCATGAAGCAGGACCCAGTCTGGGCACAAGGACACTGAGACAGATGCAGCACTGAATCTACTATTTTCTCCAAACAGGGGATATCAGCCCATGTGCAGCATAGGCCATTAGAAATAATGGGTTTTAGAGTGCAGGGCTGGAGTTCTTGAGAAAGCCACTTTACAACGTGTGTGAGGACTTTAACTGACTGCATTCATTCCCTCCTTCCTGAAACTAACCTTAATCCTCTCCACTGCATTCCTTGCCTTAACTCTTACCTAACCAAAAGCTAAACCTTGTTCTAAGCTTAAGCCTAAAACCAGAACAACCAACTTTCATTAAAAATCTCAGGTGACCTGATGACTGCTAAAATTAATATGAACCTAAGATGATAAGGGACACAACCATAATACATTAGCATTTCCTTACCACATTGGACCACTATTCTTGAGAAGTTCATCAGTGTTATCAGATACAACTGCAACCATTTTTATCTGTAATCTTTCTATAGTGTTGTGGGTCAGTTTG
The DNA here is from genome assembly GCF_046630095.1 of Trachinotus anak. Taxonomy (NCBI): domain Eukaryota; kingdom Metazoa; phylum Chordata; class Actinopteri; order Carangiformes; family Carangidae; genus Trachinotus; species Trachinotus anak. Next base: position 9,644,051 of record NW_027273866.1, on the reverse strand, counting down.
ACCTATTCAAAACTGATTTATTTCACAAAACGAAATGACTTATCCTCATTAAGGCTTATGTAACATCATAAAGACTGGCAGATTCCTCGGCTGAAACACATATACAGTATATTCCTCCTGCCTTAATTAAAGACCTTTCATTTACATTAGAGTGCCTTGAAGTTCTCCGAACTGACAACTAAGGAAACGACTGGCTGATTGAGGAAGCTGAGCAATTAATGGTAATTATTAAGCTATTGTCACTTGCCAAATTCTGAAGAGCACTCAAACACTTCTTAAGGGGGCTAGCTCTCTGTTTTTGTTTGCTTTCTTGTCTCTGGCTTAAACTCAACTTCCTGATTCATTGTAAGCACTTCAGTTCAAACAAGAGACAGACTGTGCCCTCTTATGTTTTTCCAAGTATGAAGGGAAAAATACCACACCTGTTGAACAATGAATAGATTTCTAATCTAAACCACTTTTAGTTTGTACTGTCTGTTTCCGTCAGCCTGTCATGTCAAACATCAAATTCAATTATGAAAACAACAAAATTGTGACTGAAGTGCAGGAGAAAATGGGCTACACTAGAGAACTGGCTGTAAACGCCAGATCAAATTCGGTTTTAAAGCCAGGAACATAAAATTTATTTGCCACAGACAAGAGGCCTTTGCATGAGATGTGTATCTGTTATGGTTTCTCTCTCTCTCAGTTTAAGACGAAACATTTCTATCCACATCCATCTCACCTTATCAATATCCACACGAGGATCAGAAGGAAACAAAATGTGACAGATAGAGAAGTTGTTAGTGTGACTCTCAGGGTAAAAAAAAAAAAAAAAAACACAGACAGTGCAATAAGTGAAGATTAGACTTCCACTAGAGCAGTAATAAATCAGTGCAGATGTGCGAAATCTGTGTGGTTGTGTTCACACAGTGGCACAAATTACTGAAGAGATAAACTGCAATATCAAAACAAATTGCACTTCTTATAGACAAAAACACGAATCAGTTTGTTCTTTGTGTCATGAAAAGAACATTTTAGGCCTACTTCATATCCATACTCTCCACTGTCTGTCTCCATCTGATTCTGCTTCTGATTCATTGACAAGTCATTTACTGGTTTAGTCTCAACAACATTCCCGCATCCAACACAGTCAATTTCCAACAACATAAAGGAAAGAAAACCAGGACTGAGCTGCATCCAGCAAACATCAAGTATTTTTGCTCGATAAATTACTTAAACAATGAATTAACTGAAAAACAGTTTATTAATTTTCTGTCAATCAACAAAGCAATTAATCAACTAATTGTTTCGACACAAGTGTAACTAAGTCGCGCTAAGCAGCTTCGTTATGTTATGATTCTATCAACCAGACCCAGATCTTAAACAGTACTGTTCACAGACATAGCTTTATGACAGCGATGTAGTTTGTGCAAGAATATTAAGATTAAGCTCTCCAGCCTCTTGTTTTGGCTTCATAGCCCACAACTTTACTGTTCTGATTAAGTCTCATTCACTCTCGTCAACCTATACTTTCCAACAGGCAGCGTTTTATCAGCAGAAAGCACCAATACACAACTTTGTGCTACCTCTCTAGCACCAAATTAGTGTTACTGTATTTGTTGGATGTATAAACAGTTTGTCAGTGTTGTGTTTATGGTTCCACTGCCCCCAAGAAGCCAAAAGAAATCTACCAATTCTAGTTTAAATATTATAAAGGTTACTCTGCATACTTTGTAGACAGTGCACTTAGCTTAACCTGGTGCTACATGAATTATCTTAACACAGTACAATGCCCAAATATGTGAGAGGTCAGGCATTAAAAATAGATTGGAAAAAAAAAATTTGAGAAGCGATTGATTTCTCATTCACTCTGACTATTTCTTGTCTAGTTCATGTTGGCCTGCTGTGTATGTTTAGTATATGTGTCTGAGCAGCGGCCAGGTGAGTGCTGTTATTGTCTATAGAAAGTGAATTACAGAGAAGTGAGGTGGATTGAATTAGAGACCCTAAGAGGATGATAGGAGTCATGCTGGGGCCGGGTCTGCCTCTTATAAAACCACTTACACTTAACAACATAGCTCACCACTGCTTGCTTTTACAAGTAGATGCTGTGGTGGCCTTATTCCCAGTACATCTCCCCCAGACATGTACAGTACATTAACAGGAGTCAACTCTTAATCACAGATTTACAGCCCGCCGAAGATGATCTGTGCTACAGTTTGTTCTGAGATGCTAATGAACCCATCCCTTTCTCGCTTCTCGCCTTCCATCCATCTCTGCCAACTTGTCATCTCACACCTTTCCCTGTCATCTCTCCGTCCAGCCCTCCGTCCCCCTCATCATTCATCTTTTCTTCTCGATTTTTTGCCTGCCGCTCTCTCCCTCTGTCGATTCCATCCATCTGTCTTGCCTTCCTGCCCCGCACCATGTGAGTCAGACACAACGGAGGGATTCAGCTCCTACTATGGACTTGTTTACATGCACATGATTCCTTCAAGGCACTTCAGATTAAGTGTGAGTGTACAGCACAAGAGGAAGGAGAAAAACAAGTTAGAAAGTGTGTGCTTGTGCACACTCATGTTTTAATATATCATTAAAAGTTTTTAAAGCATGCTGAACCATAATGTATTATAATATAAAGTTATAATCTCAAAGATCACAGCTTGTGTTTACTATATTTTATGTGCTGGCAAGATTTTTGCTGACTGCGTGTGTTGCTTATGCTCTGCACTTCCAAGAAGCCATTTGGAAATCAAAGGCTGTGGCTACCGCAGTGATATCTTTTTCCTTGAAATTCATTTACTTTATCTGCTCAGAAACTGTACTTTACATTAAATACAAACCACTGGTGTTTTTCTTGGCTGGAAACATAAACTATGTCTCTTCCTGTGGATGACAGGATTTTCCCAGGAAAACCTGCCTTCAACCTGCTTGTTTATCCTCCCTTTACTTGGTATAGGCTGAGTTACTATTCCTTAAATCAGCTAGCACGTATGAAAAAGGGACATTTCTAGTAAAATGTTGGGGATTACTAATGGAATTTGGCAGATTTAAGTTAGGAACTTCATATTTAGTGCATTCAGTTTGTACATCTTAGTTCTTTTATAAGTGGAGTAGAGAATTAAAGACTTGATGTGGCTCTATCAGTGACTTGGGGGGGAAAAATAGGTCAACTAGAAGCAGGCAGGCAGAGTAGAAAAGAGGGTGGGAGGGAGAGGGGTATTTCTCAGCGACAGACTGCCATACAGTATATAGACTATTCATGAATAAGCTCTGTGTAAGCCTTGGGCACTGCTGTGGCCCCGTTACTATGGCGTCCGTGGTGAACGGCCGAGGAATGTGGTCTTACTGGGCAGCGAGGGATGGAGAGGGAGGGAGGAAGGGAGGAGATCTGGAGAGGGGCCTATGCCTTGGACTACTTTGGTCACTGGTCACATCTCCACCTTTAGCCCGAGCAGAGCCTCTGTTGCTTTCTTCTTCTTCCCTCTCTGCTCTCTGTGTCTCTCATTGTTCCTCTAAGTCTCCCTGAGCTGCATTCATCCTCACACGTCCTGTTTCCCTCTCTGAAGCCATCAATCCTGCTCTCTCCCTCTGCGTCTGTTTGTCTTTTTTTTCTCTCTGACCGTGTGACCATCCCTTCATCCTCACCTTCCTTCTCTTTCACTGCAGATCTCACACCTGAGTCCCTGCACAGCACACTTGTCTACTGCCAGTGTGTGCGCGCATGCCTGCGAGCGTGGCTATACTTCCTGCTGGTTTACCATCTGTTGCTCTCATCAGCTGACTGGATGAACCCGTGCCTCTGACGCCTCTGACCTGTGCGCGTGTGTGTGTGCATAAGAGCGCATCATCATTTTACATAAAAACCACTGTAAAAAAAAAACCACACAGCGTTTCAACCTCTACTGTTCTTTTTGGTTGTCAGTTACAAAGACAGGAAACAGCAGTGAGATGGCTGTGACTGCCTGTAACTTTGGCTTTTCCCACTCAAGTGAAGGCATCTATACAGGTGCAGCTGGGGCTGATGTGCGACACCAGCAAATGTTGCAGAGACCAGACAAGGCATGAG